>NW_028263382.1:32956212-33556212 GCF_051168715.1 Poecilia mexicana | reverse complement strand
GTCGATATGCCCCCAACTGAATTTAACAAAGTCTTGTTCTTTTTTCTTTTTTTAGGGGGTTGGGGGGATTTATTCTTTCTTCTGTACAAACTGGTAATTACAACAAACATGTAGCCTCTTCGCCGTTGGAATACAATTCATGCTAATTTGTAGCTGGGCTTTGGGTTTTGAGTAGTTTGTAAAATAGCACTCCTTTATCTGTAGGTTTTAACTGAAAAGGTTCACTCCTGACACAATTCAGGAGTGAATAAGAGCTTTTATTAAATACTTCTAACAACATTTTCAAAATACTTTTGTGACCATTTAAACTATTACTATACTATTTACAATTGACATACATGTCATATTCTAATCAGGATATATTTCTTCCAGTTTAACTGTATGCATTGATTTGGTATAAAAACTGAAGCGCAGATTTTTAAAAAAATATTTAAATCACTAATGTTGTATGATTCTATTAGACACATTTTTTCACATACATTTCTTGTTTATTTGTAGTTAAAGAAAATAACTTTTTACTCAATTAAAACTTTTTTTTTAGAAGATATTCACAGCCTCATCGGACATTTGAACAGAGTCAGTGCTTGTTACTTCAATCCTCCACTTTAGTAAATTAAACAAGTATAGGACTCACAGGACAAGGGCGTAGGAACGAGTCTGTCATTGGGGGGGACGCATATCGGAAACCTGACAGATCAGTAAATAGCTTTAGCAGAATTGTCAAACAATTATGCCATCCAGGGCCGTGCAGGAACCACTAAAGGGGCAGGTGCTCAAAAAAAAAGGGCACATCTAACCGCATTCTAGGACAGATTATTAACAAAGCCACAGCTTTCAGAGTTTAATAAACAATGATAATTTACAAAATTGTGAGATATACAATCAAAGCTAAGGAAAATCTCTATATAGAGCATACAGCTATGTATATGTAAGATATTTTATTAGTAATTTCTTTCTGCAGGTCTATTTTGTTATAAGAAAGTATTGCCATATTCAAACCCGCAATTTAGCAAGATATGTAAATCAGAGCTAGACCACCAGACATATTTTGCCTTTACAGAATTACACTATTAAAAATGTAAACAACAAATAATTTTAGTACATTATTATGTGTCAGAAGAGGGCTTAGAAAATAATACCAAAAAAACAAAAAAAAAAAACAAAGTTTGACCAAAAGGGAACTTGGGGGCAAGGAGCAAAAGGGGCAGGTGCTCAAGCCCCCCCAGCCCCTCCGTCTGCACGTGCCTGATGCCATCAACACATCAGTCATGGGCGTAGGTTTGGGTAGGGACGGTAGGGACATGTCCCGACCAATATTCACGGGATATGAAAAAGTCCCGACCAATTTTTGCCATATTGGCTCAAAGAACGTGGATCTACGATCTTTGATTAGCAGCAACAGGCGGTGCGCGGAACGGAAGCTTCTTAGTTTGACATTAATTATGAGCCTCCGAGACCGTGTCAGAACGGTGCTGTCCGGGGGGTTGGGGGGAGGGGGAGTCAGTTGAATCGTCGGACGTTCTTTGATTAGCTGCAAAAGGCGGCGGCTAGCTGGGCACACGCGTCTCCTTCTGAGTCTCCGAGACCATGTCGCCACCAAAAAAGGTGGCTTTTTTAATGTCTAATGTCTGAAATAACTTCAGACATTAGAAGTTATTTCGCTACGTCGGCTGTAAGTACAGTGAGTGGACCCATAAGTTAGATATCTATCACGCAACGCATTTGTTGTAAAGTCCGGTGTTTAGTAAGGTCAGCACTGAATGTGAGGTAGAATAGGTCTGTTAATTATGTAATATTTTTTCTTTTTTATTTTATTATTGATTTCTTCTTATCTGCAATTGTGTTTGCTGTATCCAGAGGATATTTCTTTTGATCTTACTTGTAACGTTTGCTGAATTTTGTAAAGGAAAAAGTAAAGTGTTCTTGAACTGATCTGCTGAGTATGACTGTATCTGGTTGTTGTATACACAAGATGTATGATATGGTTATGGTTGGGGGGAGGGGGTTATTAAGCCAATGTGGTTTCCCCCCCCTTCTCAAAAATGTTCGGTGCTCTTGGGCATTTCACTGTGCTGCGGGGGGGGGGGGGGGGGGGGGTGTCAAGGTCCCCACCAAAACGTAGACCGAACCTACGCCCTTGACATCAGTAATGCGTTACTCTAATCTGACCCTTGTTTCAACGTGTTACTATTTACAATCCAATAATCAGATTGAAGTTATGCGTAGTATAATGACTGTCATTCCAGGATGAACACTCACTTTAGCATTTGCCTCTCACAACTAGCAAGCTAAATACTCTGGTAGCACACACAGGCTACCAGATTCTGATATATTTTATTGGTCAAAAGACATTTGATTATTGGTCAAAATGCACTGATATAAATTGACTGGTGATTGAACAGGTTCTGCCTCTTTCTTAAACCAAAGTAGAAAACAGCTCATAAAATAGGACTCCGCAGTTTTAAACTCAATACAGCAATTTGACCAACAAAAATAAAATCTAAACAAGTTTTGTTCTTCTTTAACAACTCTCTACATCAGTGCAACAGTTTGATCTACAAAATAAATAAAAATTATACTTTTCACGTCTAACAGATACCTTAGCTCCTCACTGTTAACTCAGTCTCACTTTCCAGCCCTGCATTCAGTAACTTACCAAAGAAGAGCCATGAAAAACACTGAGGCAAAAAGACAAAATGTTTTTTTCCCTGTCATTTTCAGCCGCAAACATTTAACTAAAATATCTACGGATATGTGTTTCTGTCTCTGCCTCCCTCTGACTCTCTGCAGCCTGATGTTCCTGCATGGATTCATGTATTTACACCAGACACTTCAGTAATGTAAAGTGTCAGAATGTGAACTAAATATAAAAAGTATGTTTTTATCATACAGAATGACAATTTAAACAACTTAATTTTCAGATGTATACATTATTATACATATCAACTCTATTTACTGTGTAGCAAAAATTTTCACTAATTTATTATTAAACCTCTCCTCAAGCACTTTTTTTATTGTCTCCTGTAATTAATATAAATTTTAATATAATTAATATAATTAATTAATATAATTTTTAATGTAATTAATTAATATAATTTTTTATATCTTTACACTGAAACTCCACCTGGCTTTCGTATGTCTTCCCTGACCTGCTCCTCTCATAATAAAATAGTTTAGCTTATTTAAAAATTAAAAACAGTTAATACATATTTCAGTAAACTAAATGAAGATCTCACCAGAGCTTCTTCACCTTTCTTCAACATCATTCTAGCACTGCTGTTCTCCTAAATATCTAAATAATATAATATAATATAATATAATATAATATAATATAATATAATATAATATAATATAATATAATATATAAATA
Organism: Poecilia mexicana; assembly: GCF_051168715.1. Classification (NCBI taxonomy): domain Eukaryota; kingdom Metazoa; phylum Chordata; class Actinopteri; order Cyprinodontiformes; family Poeciliidae; genus Poecilia; species Poecilia mexicana. The sequence goes on along the minus strand of NW_028263382.1, from coordinate 33,552,842 downwards.
CATGTTAAGTGGTCGAGTATGATCAGATGTTGCTCACTTTAAATAATAAAAAGGATAATTTCGTTGCTGTTTCTAAATCATTGTGACTAGACTAGCTAACTTTTAAACAAAGTTAGCAGTAAAATTTTGGACATGTGACTATCCCAGAATTAAAACGGCTTAACCTAAAAGATTTAGTTCTATATATGAAAGTAAACTGACAACAAGATGTTATAAACGAGCGATATTCATAGCAAAATTCCTGACAGATCGTTTACCTCCTTCAAACGGAGTTTCTGACTCAGTCTGCTGCTGCCTTTACTCTGAGCCGTTCAGAGGGGGGAGGGGGAGGAAGCGCTCTGCTGAATGCGCTGTTGTGCGCCTTCAAAATAAAAGCACGCTAGTGGAAGATTTTAAAATTCTTTGCAACAGCGGTGAAATTATTGGTGGGGACGAATGTGACTCTCTCCAATATTGGGGGGACATGTCCCCCCCGTCCCCCCCGCTTCCTACGCCTATGACAGGATAAACTTGTTTTTATTATATTGGCATCAGTGAATGAAACAGTAATGAACATCACATCGTAATTAGAAATTTGGGTACATAAACAGGAAATCATCTCCTGATTGCCTTTTGAAGCTCTTTGTGTGGCAGGACTCGGCATGACTCACTGTTAAAAAAAACAACCTTTTATAAAAATGTCACTGTTTGATATCAACTCAAAATATGAACAAAAACTGATATCATGATCACTCTGTATTTACTTAACCCTTGTGCATGCGAGGTGTTGTTGCACAGCACCTCCCCCCCCCCCCTTCTCTCTCTCTACTTCCTCTTCTGAGAGGAGGGAGATGTTGCTCCCAGCTCTCCGTCTAACGGGTGAATTGAGTTTCCTAAATCTGCCGAGATTTACCCTACCCAGAACTGAAGTAAACTCTGTTTAAGCTGGGTGCGAGAAAGACTAGCCTGGTTTCTAACGACCTCCATCCAGATGTCCCACCCTTTTTCACCCTGTGAATTAGCCAGATAGAGTAGCCCGGAATCAGCTAGTTTCACAGAGCACACCTGTTAACGGTCGCTCTTTCTCTTATTACAACTTGCACTTGTTACTGAACCAGGTTGGTTTTAGTGACTCGGGGGAGTCCCAAGGGTGTTGTTTTAGTTTTGGCTAAAAGCAACCTATAAAACATTTTCCACCTTCTCCTCCCAGAATCAAACTTCATAGCTATTTTACAACCATCAAAGAACTTTAAGGTGACTCATTAACTGAATGTCCACAACACCTTTTAGATTTTCTTGATGCTAATTATTTTATTAGTAAGGCAATTTTGCAAGGGTCAGTACAGCTTAAATCAGTAGCAGAAATAATCAAATAAGTAAAATCAATAATCTAGCCTATCTTTCCCTAATGCTGACACTGTGAACTAAAAAAGAAAAACTTTGAGAGAGACGGACGGTGTTTGGCATTTTGAACCCCAGAACTGGCCTGATGATGAAAAAGGTGTTGCAGCAGCAGGAGGCTCCCAGTACAGGAAGAGTACTGAGTCAGAGCGGCAGATCTCGGGCCTCAGGGTGACTTCCTCATGCTCGTAGCGGTCCTTAGCTTCTTGTCTTGCAGCTCTGTAGCTCCTTTCTCTTCGTCTCACGATCTTTCTGGTCCTTCGAGATGTAGACGAGCTGGTCTCATGGAAGGAACACACCAGTTCTTCCTCTTTGCCTTTGTTCTTTATCTTTGTCTTTATCTTCATCTTTGCCTTGGTCTTTGTCTTTGGGGTCTCGAACCCAGCTGGTGAGAGAAGTGCAATTTGAAGCCACATGTTGCGGGGCTAACGGGTTGGTCCCCATGTGCAAAACAGTCTTCGGTTCTGTGGCCCCGGCTCTTCTTCAGCTGCAGAGTTCTTTGTCCATCTCGTTCTTGGCTCGAAGCTGCCTGAAGGATCCAACCAAAGATTCCTCTTTTGCACTCACCTTATAAAGGGTTTATCCACCCTTTTGGTGCATTTGCATTGGCTAGCTTTGTTGCTGTGCCTGTTTCATTGGCTGACTGCTTGGACCGATAATCTCATATCCATCACCATCTTTGGACATGACCTGATGTCTGTTCTAATGTCCCCGAGTTGCTCAACAGCCCTCTTGTGTCTAACCTTCTCTTAGGTAAGTTGAAGTTTAGCAATAAGGCGTTGGACACCTCCGCTCTCCCATCAGTTCCTCTTTCCACCTGACCTTTCACCTACCATCCACCTCTAACACAACATCAGTGACCTTTAGTTACAGTTACACATTTTACACCATTTCAAGTTCAATGTCAAAATCACATTTATAACCTTTTAGTTTCTCTGATTTAGCATTCACTTATATTATAATAACCATTACTTATTAGTTACTCTTATAATCATAATGTGAGTTATTACAGACATTTCTGAAAAGAAACCAATAATAATTCATTATTCTAATCATTTGACACCATGTTACAGTTACTTCTTTCACCTTTCAGTATAAGAGTAAGTGTAAATATTCTTATAATCAAACCAACATCAACCACTGGTTAAACCAATATTGATTATTAATTTAACTATAAGTTATCATTATTAATTCAAGGATTTTACTCTGGGTTTTATCCAATTACTCAAAACGTCTAGATTTTATTCCTTAAACCTTTAGAGCTCAAAATGAGCAGTCTGAACTATATCTAACCACATGCAGGCTGGAAACTTCCTCTTTTTCCAGGAAACCTGCTTTTCCTGTTGCATAACTCTCTTTCTGTCAGACTATGATTTTATGATTAAATAGAAAAAAGTAGAATTAAAGCAGGACACAATAACAACACACACAACCAGATTAATTTTATTACCGTCTGACTCTACTGTTGGGTCTTGATGTCACCTGTGTAATCAGTTTTAAAGATAACTTTATTTATTGTTATTATTAAACTAAAATCTCCAGCATGGGGAAGTGGGCTGAGCTCGACTTTTCTCGACAGAGGACTGAGGCAAACGTACAAACGTACAACAAATGATACAAGTTTTACGTGTGTGGGGTCGGTTGGACACCATTTCTACATACAAGGGTTAAAGGGAGCATATTATTCTAAAGTGATTTTTTTTAGCTATATTATTCCATGATGAGGTTCTTTCTTCAGAAACATACCTGGAGAATATATATAATGTCGCCCCTTTAAAACAAAATACCAACTATTGGGGTTTGGATTTTTCCCATGTTATTTGAGTTCTCTGTGTGTTTACTTTAGGGTTTGTGTATTATTTAGATCTGTGTGAGTCTCTGTGTCGACCTGTTGGTCCCCTGATTAGTTCACAGGTGTGTCTTGTTTCCTGATTACCCTTCCAGTGTATTTAACCCTGTGTATTTTTTATTTGCCCTTGTCTCTTGTCAGTCTGTCTAAGCTGTCTTGCATGTCATAGTTATTCAGTCATCACAGTCAAACTGTTTAGTCCTGTGTTGGCTTTAGCTCTCGTGTACCAGTTTTTTTTTATACAGTTGCTACCGGTGTTGAGCCTGAGCTTCTGTTCTGCCGTGCTGCCTATATCTGGACTGTTGTTTGAGCTGCCTATCTTAATTAAAACCACATTCATCTTCACTCCTGGGCCTGCCTGCGTCTTTTCACCATCTCCACCACGATTCATGACACCAACAATGAAACTTAACTACAGATTGTTTTTGCTGCAGTATTTGGAATTACATTTAGATGTCTTTTAGGTAGATACGTTTACTGAAATAGCACTCAGTAAATTCAGCAACAGTTTTTAATTGTCTTATTTTGTTGTTTTTTGTTTTTTGCCATAGTGTCGTACCTTTAATATGGGGCAGTATTATGCATTTTCCAGGCACATAGTGTCATTTCATGGAACAATCAAGTAACTTTTATTTTCAGTTGTAATGACAATGCTAAATATACTGCTCAAAAAAATAAAGGGAACATTTCACTTTAATTTTGTGTGTGGCTCCAAATCCAGGCCTCCATTGGTTAATAAATTTGATTTCCATTGATGATTTTTGTGTGATTTTGTTGTCAGCACATTCAACTTTGTACAGAGCAAAGTATTCAATGAGAATATTTCATTCATTCAGATCTAGGATGTGTTATTTGAGTGTTCCCTTTATTTTTTTGAGCAGTATATATCAAACTTGACTTCAGAGAAATTTGACTAAGCAGTTTGATGCCTTGATATTGGGCCTCCGTCACTTTAAGAAGCTCCTGCTCTTTCCGATGCTCCGCCTTCAGGAAGTCATCACAGCAATGCTTCTCATTATGCTGTTTCCAGCCGTTCTTAAAGCATTAAACTGAGAAATAGTTCCTATGATGAGTTGAGCAGACACTCAGTTTATGAAAGAATCAAAGCAACACTCCAGGAATGTTTGTGATGAGGGAATAACATAAACCCAAAAAAGTCAATTTTATATAATGCCCCCCCTTTAAAGAGTTACACAAGCACAGCAGGCTGATATTAAGTGGTTAATTAGGTGATTTATCTGCTGGGTAACACCCTGTAGATGGCTGGTTAATAGACCAGCTCCTTGAAGTTTGCCAGTTAATTCATTTACACCTACAGTTCGTCTGGCTGCTCCGCATCTTTTTAAATTGTCTTTTATCTGTAGAAACAGATAAAAGTTTCTACAGATAGTCCATCTCTAACATGAACCAACTAAACATCTAACTTAGTACACTGGTGTTTTTTAATACTGGTAATGGTAAAACGTTTGTGTAAGTCATATTTAGCCAAACCTCTAACATTAACTTTCTCATTTCCTTTGTCTCCTCTTTGCTTCCTAATGACTCCTTTGGGGATCTTTTTCCCAACTAGGTAAGTTCACAAATACACTGCATAAATCACATCCGATTTTGTTGCTTAGTTGAATATTGATACATGTGATAAAGCAGAGGAAGCGTGTCAATTGATCAAATATGGCTGTGGAAAGAGGTCATGACCTGTGGTTTGAAGGCTGCTCTCTTTATCAGTGTAATGAGTTGCTGCTGACGGGTTGGAATCAGAGATTACAGGTCTTTTAACACAAACACTGTAAAAAATAAAAATAAAAAAAACCACAAAAAAAAAACAGATGAAAAGTCAGTCTGTGTTGGACACAATTTGATAAAAACCATCTTTCTATTTGAAATGTTTTCATAAATTTGATTGACCGATTACATCCCTAAATAGAGACTCATTCATTTCTTTGGGTGTGATTCAAATTCCACTTTTGAGAGATGCCTTTTTTTCTTTGTTTCCAGAGGGCTACAACTCAGAAAAGAATGAAATGTTTGCCAGTTTCTTTGATAGAGCCAGTATATTTGAATCAAACAGAAAATGAAGAAATTCCAAAATTATCGACATTTACGCATAAAAGCTCTGGTTTATAACTAAATGCAGAAAAAGTGTATGAATGTACATTCTAATGTTTAATGTGTTTATAAACACAAAATGATGTGAATTCTTAATTTTGTTGCATTTAAAAAACTTTTTTTTATTTCATTATTTGTTGGATTATATTTCAGTCATCAGAAATGTGCACAACTCAGTGGTTACATATCATAAATATGTTTTATAGCTAAATCTATCACTACATGTTCTGAAGATATTTTAAGCAGATCAAATTTTTTTTAAAACGTTGGTAACATCTGGAGAATATTTGAAACTGTAATGTTTTATAGCTCACTCCAGGCCAAAGTGAAGGGACGTCTGCTGGTGAAATCTGGTGTTAAATTGGCGCTTTGTGATTCAGTACTGTTCTCCCGTGGCTCAGCTCTGTTCTGTAATGAGTTTCTAATGAAATTTGGGTTGGTGGGTTGCAGGGTAATGTGGCTAAGCAATGCGCTGGGGTTTGGTCCGCGGTTTATGCTCACTTGCTTGTTGGGCCCTGGGCTCTGATGAAACCCCCACAGGTTTTAATATTGGAGCAGGGGCTGGCGCTGGGGAGTTGGGCTAACGTGGCTTTATTGCCTTCTGATCAAAGAATATTGACATGGTACAGCCATATTCCACATCTTAGAAGATTTCGCAGATGCTGTGATTAATAAATAATGGGGTAAATAACCAATATAATGTCTACATAATAATACTCCTGGATTAAAATGGTACCCGTTCATTCCCCTGACTAATTTCTCTGGCACTTTTGTATTACTTTCTTGTTTTCACCTCCACAGCTATAGCTTCCAGAAAGCCTTCTTAATCTTTTCAATGCTTTTGTGAATCTTTCTATAATGTTATTGCTGCAACACATAGCAAGACAAATTGTTTGCACACACCTTTTATAGACGGGTAAGTTCTTTACTAGAAAATAAGGAAACAAAAGGAAAGGAAATTCTGTTAACAAGAAATACATTAAAAACGTAGAACTCAAATTCAAGCACCACATAAAGGAAACACATGAATATAAATTAATATTTTTGATGACTTAAAGTGGGTAACAGTTTCACATTGCAAGTTTGGCTAATAACTGAGGAGAATACAACTGAAATTCTGTCTCTAAACTGTTTTGTTCTAGTGGAGCTGATGGAACAAAGCTTTGAGCTGCAGTTTCAGAGAAATATAAAGCTGCCTGTAACATGCACACAGTGTATACATGGTAAGAGATGCTGTAATATTCCATCATCTGAACTATGTGGAGCCTTGTAGGGATTGAAAAAATACTGACCTGAGAATAGAGCCTTGAAGCCCCACATGTCATGTTTTTTTTTATATGTAAACAGTAAAAACTTGATTCTGAACTTTGTTTAGATCTGTACCAAACATTGCCCTCAAAATTGACTTGTGCTCATCATTGCCATTTTTAGTTTACTGTTTATAAAGGCTTCATGGTTTATGCTGATACACATTTCTATGAAGAATTTAGAGTAAGGGAGGTAGTTTCGTCTTGTTTATGTGGAGAATATTTGAGGGATATTTTCTCTCTGAAGATGATCCTGCTTTTTTCCTCCTCAATCCATGAAGCCCACAGAGGGAACCCATCGGGGAGCTTCTTTTACTGGGCTAAGAAAAGCCAGCTTGGCACAATAGTCTTGCTGCTCATCATCACCACCTGCCATTTACCTACACAATCCTGCTCTCTGACTGGGCAATTACTCTGTTTGCTTGTACATTGCAGTGCATGTAGCATACATGCACTGTATGTCTTTGTCTTTGGACAAGACAAGCTGTCTTGTCCAAAGCTGACAGCTGCCACTGGTTCTCCAGAAAGGCGGTACAGGAATGTGCCTCGTGTACCTTTGTCACTTTTTAACCCAAAGAAACAGATAAACATGCAGTACACAGATTTGTTTTCTGTCTTCTTCATGTAAACCCAATGCAAATGCATCTACACTCACAACTGGCTGTGTGTGCAGATGGAGCAATTAGTGTGCTTCCCTACATGTCTTTTTTCCAGCATGGCTACAAGCTGCAAGAAGTTCACATCAGATAAATACTAGCTTAGCTTTGTGAGGAGGGGAGGATGTGTGAACAAGGGATGGGAGTAGAATGTGGTTTGTTAGGTGGAGAAGCAGCTGTTTGAAGGTCTTTTGTGCCTGATAATGACGACCCTGGATCTTATTAAGCCAGAATCAGGGAGTCAACAGCCATGCCCTGCAATTTAGTAGCAGGATTCCAGCCCGTAATGACAGACCGCTGGTCTCAACCGCACGGGATGGCCACATGATACAGGAAGTCATTCTGGCTCCTGGTCACACTACAATCACTCTGACCTCAGCACCATCACCTGATTGTGAAGGCCAGTCTTACCAGATAATAGGCTTATTTTTCCACATCTAAAGTTAAGTTTGGAAAAATCTCAACGTGTATGTAACAATGAGTTTAGTGATGTTTGGATGAGCTTAGGCAGCTTCCATGTAACATCATGAGAAGTAAAATATATATATACTGAAAAATACCCAGTCTTAGATTTTTTCTATGAAAGCAAAGTAAAAAAAAAACAGAGAAAGGTGAGTGGGATTGAAAACATAATACACCTAAAAGTTATCTTCCTGCAATTTTAAATGTCCAAAGATAACAGGAATATGATGATATGAACTTAAAGTAGAAATGAAGTGCATAAAACCATGAAATAAGAGCTCTGATAGTCGTAAAGATGAACACCATATGTGTGGAGAAGAGGTGTTTAAGAAGGGCTGTTCACACATTCACAGTGACCCCTTGCTCCAAGACATCTTTATTTTGGACTCCGTGAGCTGAGAGGCTGGGTGTGGTTTGTTGGTTTGATTCTGTTTTTGGTGAGAATAACCTTTGACAATGCGTTGAAAATAGTAGACCCTTTGTAATGACAAGGAGAAGGGGATGCCTGGCCAACTGACCTGTCTGAGTAGCTGAGGATGCAGGGAATACAATGTGCTTTACCTCCTTGAGGTTTTTTTTATTTTTTTGCATGTCTGTATTTCTGAATCTGAAGCCCTTCTCTAAGGGCATGGCCCAGGTTTGTCTCCATTTGCAGATCCTGTAAAGTTCCTTCCTCTTTTTGGAGCCATCTTAGAGGTGAAATAAGCTGGTTATTGCATGGAAGCAATTTGATTGACAGTAGACTTCATTTGTTGATCGGCCAGTGGATTTACATCACTGAATTACTGTTGCAGTATTTTAAGAAGAGCACATACAGCATCAACTGGACGGGAAACAGCTATAGCTACCAAATATACCAGAGATCAGAGATTTCTGAAAACACTGACCCTCCAAAGGCACACGTCCAAAATGACATCACAACTCTGGCCCATATTCACACCCACATAGTGAACTCTCTACCAATGAGATTCACCCAACTTGACTAGAATCGAACCAGACCTGAAGCAGCTAGAGTGAGACTTGATAATGAAGAAGGGACTTTATCCAAAGGGCCCAATATAAAATCTTTATACTAATGCTGTGATGAATATCTAAGCAGTGATTTATGTAGCCATGGTTACCATTTGCTAGTTGACCAGTTCAGAAACAAACGGGTAGTCGGAAAGATATTGCGGACTAGAAAGTTGTACTGGTTTCTTTGGCAGGAGACGTCTGCTTACCTCCCAAGCTTACTGATGTCTACTTTCAGTTCACGTCAAATGACAATAACATTACTTGTGTCGCAATACTTCTTAAGATCTAGCTGTCATCACTTATAAAAAAATATTATGAATTAAAAGCAAACCTGGTCACACAATTGTAAAGATTTTCTATGGGTTTTTTTTGTTGTTGTTTTTGTTATCCTTATGCTATTTCAAAACAGTCCAGGTTTAGTTGTGTGATACCAAAGTTGTTTGAGTATGACCTGGTGCCATCTACATGGAAATCTGTACTATAAATTACGCTTCATATTCAAAAGGGGAAGAAGGCTTTGTACCTCTCTGGACATCTTATACTGTATCGAAAGTGATTATATGACTACGATAAATTCTACCCACAGAAGATTGAATCATTATTTTTGGTTTAATCAGCTGCCACACTTAGTCAAGTGGTCCAAACAGGGATCAGAACAAGAGTACAATCCAAATGTCTGTTGAGAATTTATTTGAGAGTTAAGCATTTTTATTAGAATAGTTAACTACAGGGAAAAATAAACTGAAAAATTATGTCTTTATTGCAGCGATGTCCAAACTTTGTTCCCCAGGAGCCGAAACTGGCAGATTTTAATGACTGATGGACCTCAAAATTCACTAAAGAAAATGCAAAAATGCAAAAATGAGTCTGTTGTGAATTAACTCTTGAACAATAAAAAAAAGTTTTATGAAATCTGTATATCACTAAAGATCCAAAACATATGAAAGGCTTCAGACTGTTGGTCTATTAAAATACAATTTCCAAATTTTTTGGGTCAGTTTTCTATTTTGTTGAACTTTTTAACCGTTCTTGTCAGGGGTCGAACAAAATCTTTTGAAAGGCCACACTCTGGACTCCCCTGGTTTATTGCCATACAAAGAAAATTAGGTAACACTTTATTTGAAGGGGGTGAATAAGACTGTCATGACACTTTCATAAACATGACATAACACCTGTCATAAACATCAATAAGTCTTCATGAATATTTATGACTGTTGTCATAAAGCATCATTCGGTAAATTATGACACTTTTAATACAAAGTTGACATTATTCAAAATGTCTTTGTTATGACAACTTGACATTAACCAGGAAATCATTACTGCTTAAATTTTATCTTTAATAACATAAAGTTAACTAATTTTTAAAGTACAATCAGTAATACTTTTATAACAAATTTATGTCAGTATTCATGTTCATGACAGGTGTTTATGACAGTGTGATGTCAGTCTTATTCAACCCCCTTCAAATAAAGTGTTACCGAAAATTATCATTGTAAGAAACAGGTGTACAAATTGGCTAAGGAGTTAATTAACCAACAGACTTTCTAGCTTTTCTTTTGTTGACATTTTCTGCTACTTGGCTAGTGTTGCATTCTTAAATAATATTCGTAAAACATGATCAGACTCGGAGAGTGAATTTTATTTTTTAAGAAAATTAAAAAAGTAATTCACAAAGGACAGGGTGTTTTCCAGAGGACAGTCTTTATTTTCCACCTCAGGGGAGTGCTGATGAAACAATTTGAACAAAGGACAATTGGTCTCCGATGAATTTCAGAACTCATTTACTGTCTGTTGCCAATTTTGACAGATGGGGAAAGCTAATGCTAAGCTCCCCAAAGACTAAACAAATGAAATGCAGTTGGGTCACTGATGAGTCCCTATGACTAAATTCGCGCTACCTTCTGCATAATTGCCTGAGTTTACCAGTTGCATGTATGCTCCGGCATGATGTATGTGCGCCATTCTGGCTATATGCTGCTCCCCTGCAGCTGAGATTAGATTTTCCCTCCTGTCTCTCCCATATTTTTGTTATATATTTAAAAATTCCAGCTTCCACACTTGGTTGACAACACAGTTTATTAAACTCCCCCTTGGTGGGTTTGGTGAAGTGGAGGTCATATAGGAGACTCCAACCTGTGTCATTTATAATTCATTATCGGAATATGCTCTTCTTGGTGGGATTAAAGTTTAATAACTAGACGGGCTCTGTAAATACGTCTTTGTGCAGAGCTTGTGTCTTGCCTCACGGATGGCCCGGTACTGGGACTACTTGTCGGTGCTGAGTTTGGTTGGTTGGGGGGAATCTGTTGTGGAGGAGTCACAGTAAGCCCGGGTTAAGCCCTGAACTATGAGGGGCCGTTCAGGACAAAAACTGTTTTGTCTCTCACACACTACTAAAAACTCATACACACACACACACGGAATATTAAAATTGTACATATTTACTACTAAAGTGTCACACACATGTGTATGACATTGTATGACATGCATGACACATGTATGCATGTGAGAGAAAAAATGTTTATATACAATTTTTCTCTCACACACACAAAATGCTAAAATTGTGCATACACACTACTAAAATATCACACATATATACAATTTTTCTCTCACACACATACACAAAATACAAAAATTGTGTACATACACTACTAAAATATCACACACGCAAGCAATTTTTTCTCACACGCATCGGAGTAAGGCGTTAGAGCCCAAAGTGAAACTCCAAGCGCTTAAGGAGGGAGCGGTAGAGAACAGCATCGGACATCGGATTAACCGATTTAAACGCCATTTACCCCGTGGAGCTCCAATATCCAACATGCGTTGATACTGTGGTATCAACATCTGATCTCCAAATTATGCCCTGCCTCTTCCGTGACAACTCTCACGCATACAAAAAATGCCTCTCACACTTACAAAAAATTTAGTCCCTCTCACACATACAAAAAATGAGTCCCTCTCACACATGCAAAGAATGTCTCTCACACATACAAAACTGAGTCTCTCACATACCACAGTCTATATTTTATTAGTTTATATGTGCAATCTTAGTCTTATGTATGCGTGTGAGAAAAAAAAATGTGTGTGTGATATTTTAGTAGTGTATGTGCGCAATTTTTGTATTTTGTGTGTGTAAGAGAGAAAAATTGTATGCAGTGTGATATTTTAGTTGTGTGCGCAATTTTTATGCTTTTGTGTGTGAGAAAAAAAATTGTATGCGTGTGTGATATTTTAGTAGTGTGTATGTACAATTTTAGTATTTTGTGTGTGTGAGAGAAAAAAATTGTATGAGTGTGATATTTTAGTTGTGTATGTGAAATCTTTGTGCTTTGTGTATGCGTGAGAAAAATTGTATATGTGTGTGACATTTTAGTAGTGTATATGTGCAATTTTTATATTTTGTGTGTGTGTGTATGAGTTTTTAGTAGTGTGTGAGACACAAAATATAGTTTTTGTCCTAAACGGCCCCTCATACTGAATGCCTCCTTCCACCCCCGTGCCTCCGTCAGCAGGCTGGTCTCCTGCATGAGGACAGGCCCAGCTGAAATGTGTTTCCCAGAAGATAAGGTCCCGTCCAGAATGAGGGCATGGATGAGATGTGGCCTCTATCAGTTCTGGCTCTTATTGTGTGGGCAAGGGATTATGTTGGGAGAAATGTTACACCGCTGTGACGGAATTTTTCCTTCACAAGGAGCTTTCAGTGAGGTCAGACAGACGGGAGGAAATCATATTTGTTTAGCCACTGAGGCTGAATTCATCAGAGTAACCGCTCTCACTGATTTCTTTGTAAAACCGTGCCCTGATTGGACTCGTTTAAAATGTTTGATAACACTTTATTTGAATGTGTGTGCATAAGACTAATATCACACTGTCATGCATGTGACATAACACCTGTCATGAACATGAAGTCTTTGTGAATGTTTATGACTGTTGTCATGAAGTGTCATTTGGTAAACAATGACATTTTTAATGCAAAGTTGCTTTAAAGGTTGTATGAAAAGTCCATTAAAAGTGCCAACTTTGAATTACTTGGTAAATAATGTCACTTTAATGCAAGGTTGGGACTTTTAATTTACTTTTGATGCAACTTTTAAAGCAACTTTGCATTAAAAGTGTCATTATTTACCGAATGACACTTCATGGCAACAGTCATAAACATTCATAAAGACTCCCTCATGTTCATAACAGATTTTATGTTTATGACAGTATCATGTCAGTCTCATTTTCAAATAAAGTGTTACCAAATGTTTTAGTTTAAAGCTGCAACATGCATCTTTCATACAAAAAAATATATATACTCATTTGTTGAACATGTCATTGTGTCATGACTATGCTACCTGGGTTTAGTACACAGATTTTAAACTTAAAAATTACTCATTTTGACTAAAGTATAAAAACCATACTTTACATTAACTAAAGTCTGTCCCAACTAAAACAGCAGAGACTGCTTAACTTCTGTTAGCTATACCTAGTGGACTCTGTCCTGCAACAACAGATGAGGATAATAGTTAGAATATCTGCTCCTGTCCATATGTAAGAGAGCTGAAGGCATAAAGCCAAGCTATGGCCTTGTAATTTCATTTTCCCTTTAGAATGTCTCCTATAAATCTTTGAACATGTGAATGTAATTCTTTCATTTTCCCCCTCGGTGATCCCGCTCTTCCAGGTTTATGAAGCACATTATAGTCTAATTGCTTTGATTTGGATCAGGCCTGTAAAATCAAACCTGCTGTGATCCAATTCAGACCTTCTCCCCATTTCAAACCAGAACCCTTCCCCACCTTGTTCAGCATCGCCATTAGGTGAACGATGGGAAAGACCCGACTCACTGTGATTATTTACAGTCAGCAGGTTAGAAAGTCTTTCTTTCTTTAAAAAACTCATCTCTGTTGTTTTTCCATCCAAACAACATGAATTTAATGGATGTGTTTCTACTGAGTGTTTGTGTGAGTGTTGTGGTCTTGTGATTTAAGCAACTTGTACTCCTGCTCTCTAGGGCAGTGATCCCTTGACACTGAATAAATTAAGCAATGGGGGATTTTTGTGCTCCACTGGGCAAATGGGCAAGTGGTGCAGAAGTCAGGTAATGCTAGTCTAATGGATTCCAATAACTCCTCGGTTTCAGCTCTGAATTTATGGTTAACAGCTGCAATGCTAGTATATCTTTTGCCACTCTTCTGTTTGATGTTCAGTTTTGTGTCAAGTGTGGAGAATGTAAGAAAGAGAGGATGGTGACGTATAAGGTCAGGTATGCTGTTTATAATATAGAAAAAATACTCAGACAATGGTTTGCATTGTATAACTAATTTAACATAGAACATAATTAATTTAAGGAGGCAGTGCTGTGTTTCTTTTAAGCTCCATTTGAACCCGTGACCTTCTTGGTTCCCTTTTAAAAAAGCTTCTTTTATCTCTGGACTTTCTCTGACTTTGTTGATAAAAAAAGCTGTCAGTCTGCTGTTCCTAGTAGAAGCATTTACACTGAAGAGTGTTCTCAACTCAATGTGGATTTGTGTTCATTTATGGATTCAACAAAGGTTGAGTTTTTGACCAGATTGTCACCAGTCACCAATGATGAAGCTAAAATCAATCAATCAATCAATCAATCAATCAATCAATCAATCAATCAATCAATCAATCAATCAAGTCTATTTGCATAGCACATTTCAGCAACAAGGCATTTTACAGTGCTTTACATCACGAAAACCCAAAAATAAAAAAAATCATAGAAACACGAAGTGAACAACTGAAGCATTACATTTTGTTAAGTGCCATCATTACACATCAGATTGTTGATTGTTTCATTTATAATGTTTCAAAATCAACTTTTGATTTTGAGTTTTTAGTCTAGATTTAAAGACTAAAAACCAGTGTTTTCAGTCTTTAAAGACTGTTTTGTGTTTTGGCTCTTGTGCAGTTTTCAGGAAGTTTCTTCCAGATTTGTGGTGCACAGAATCTGAATGCTGCTTCTGTGCAGCATTATGACCGTAGCTGGTCATGATCAGATTTCTTGGTGTGTTTTAATAGTTTCTCTTGTTTTCTTACTTTTCTATTGGCTGCAAGACAAAATGTTCAGATCAAAAACTGAATAAAATCAGTAAAACTATTGGGGATGAACTGATAAAAAAAAATGGGCCGATAGCAATATCCGATAATATTTCTGTTATGGTGGATGACTGATTTACCGATGTTGCATATATTACATATTACATATATTTCACTACCTTTTCAAAACCTTGAAAAAAAATTACATCACTCACTTCACCTCTGCTTGTGTTAAACTACCCACAATCCTTTGCTGCATTACTATGAATGTCATAACCAACATCCTCCTTTTCCCCTCGAGACAAACGGCAAAAAGATGGACATAAATATCAGTCGTTAATATCAACCCAGTTTTACTAATTGCAGTGATGTGTTGTGTTAAATGAATTATATCAGTCGATACCGATGTTGATGCCAATATCACATTTTATTTTTTTATTAATCCTGTTTTGAATAGTTAATGGATAAGAACTATGGTACACCTGGGACAGGTAGCCACTGCAAGTGTTTTTATATTTAATGCTACATTGTATTCTACAATAAAAAGTTATTCTAAAAGCTAAACTCGTATTTCTTCCCTCATGTTTCCCTAAATCGTCACATTTGGCTGTATTTGAAATATATACTTGTTGCAACTCAGCAGCCTTGGTTGTCAGTCTGCACATATCCATTGTCCCAATTTCTAACCAAAATAACACGCAAGGAGTAAAGTTTAACACGTTGGCAACACACACAGAACCGGGAAAATATTCAGTGCTGTTTGAATCTAGAGGACACTTTTGATTACTAAACTTTAAAATCCACAGTGTATGTACACTTTCTTGAAAAAGCTGTGTCTTGTTTCTTTCCTTTAGCATTGCAGTGTTGCTTCTGAGAGCGGAGAAGTGTGACCTCAGGTTCACGCCACTCAGAGTTCATGGCACCTATTAGAGGTGATTCACCAGCTTTTCAAAGCAGTGTTTGTGTGGGCTGGGGCTCTCCTTAGAATCACTGTGGCTCACAAGGACAGATGTATTATATACCCCTCTGCAGACGAGGCTTACTTTGCTACAGAATGTATGAATTGATTTATGACTCATTTAACTGCATTTACAGAAAGAAAATGAGATTGTTTTACTCTGAACAGAATCTTATGATCAGAAATGACTCGTGCTTTATTTTTTAATGACCATATAGTTTTACTTTGTAGGTATGGTAAAAAAAAATAAATCGCAACAAGGTGAACGACATTTTAAAATATTCTAAACACTAAGTGGCCTTTACACAACTTTATCTCTGAATGTGTGTGTAATTGACAAAACAAGCCACTCTGAATTATCTGTTTATACATGTATACAGAAGACTGCGGGGGAATACATTGCAACGGCTCTACAAAATAATAAAATGCACGGACCGGAATCCGCTGGTCACTCAGCGCCGCTGGATGGTGAGGACATTTTGAAACGTGTGATGTCAAGGTACTTCTTTACAATGTGTGGTCGTAATTGACAGAGTAGCTATAGAGGCGACTGAGGCGCATGCAGCCGGTCTGTAACAAAACATAAAACAGATGCAGAAAAGGAATGCGTGAAATAGGGTGCTGAAGTGAACACTTCGGATCTCATTGATCAAACGGGCATACGGCAGATAAACACACTTACAGTAATGTTCATGCAAATTTCAGGATTGATGTATTTGGATGAGAGTGTAGGACACACTCAAACCCCTATGGCTCATATGGCGCATGACACTTTGTGGATTTTTAGTTGCTACTGTTTCCAGTTTATCTAGAATGCCCATTTACATTATTCCTTCTGTATTACAGTTGGGGAGGCATGTGGGTAAACTTGGTATTCTAAGAGCTCAGGTGCTGTCAGTGGTTTGGTTTTTGGACAGTGTAACTTCCTGTTAGGAGATGGGAGAGGTGTACATTCAGATTTAGGAGAATGCTTTTAAAGAGGCACTGAAGTGTGGCCACCATGAAGCCCTGATCTCAGTACTGTGGAGAAGTTGTGAGCAGATCTCTATAGGTGTGTATGAGTGAGGCAACCTTCAAACCTGACTGAGTTCCAGCAGTTCTGTCAGGAGAATGGACCAGAACTCGGCAAACTGAGAGGATTGTGGAAGGAAACACAAAAGGTTTCATCCAAGTCCCTAGAGTTTAAGACCAACACTACAAAATACTGGTAGTAAAAAAAAAAAAAAAAAGAAATATATATATATATATATATATATATATATATATATACTGGTTGTAAATATCTGTTTTTAAAGGTATTGATAAATAAATCTCTATTATTTCACTCAAGAATTGAAATTATGTTTGGTTTTAATTTTGGACAGAGGGAAAACATGTGTAGGTGTTTTTTTTTTTGTTGTTTTTTTTTTGGTGTATTCAAATTTCTGGTTTCAACTACAGGAAAATCATACAAATTTGGAAGGGGAATAAAATATAAAAATAAAAAGTTGCAATAACTTAAAAAACTGTATTATTTGATGAGAATGTATACTATACATGTTTTACTATTTATTTTTGATGAATGGATCAAAACTTTTCCAAGACCTTTCTTGGAAAAGTTCTTGGAAATTTCTGTTATTTAGAATTTAGTTTCAACATGAGGTTTTGTTTTTATTTTCTTTTGTTAAGCGATGCATGAATCATTTAGTATTTAAGCATAAGCTTAAATATTGATTGAAAACATATAGCTCTGCTGTTTTCAATATTTCTCTCTATTTTCTTCAGATTTTTAACTCACACAAAAGTCAAAACCATTATTTCCTATTATTACTGCAACTTTTGAACGTTAACATTTTGTCGCCTATATAGTCACGATGATGTGGCGAAGACATTTACCACAGCATACCTTTACAACCACCTCGCTCACGTTCCAGCTGTAATAATGTCCACTTCTTTTCTTAGTGCTTGATTATATCCTGAGGATAGATCAGACAGTGTCCACCTTCCCACTGCAAACTAATCAGCTCCAAAAAAATTAGGTATTGATCCCGAGCCGGAGCAGGAAGGGAAATTTAGTAGCGGGGTCAACGGTGCCGAGCCGATAGTGATCCAGCTTTTCTAAATCATGAAAAACGCATGCCGAGATTAATACATGCGTGCATGCATGGGACTTCACTCAGAGCCTTGTGCGTTCTCATTTCTGCAGCGAAATGAGAACGTCCAACGTGTCCTTTTAACAAGCTTTTTTTTTGCTTCGCGAAACGTCACAACAGATACGACTAGATCTGGTTTTATGCTCTCCGGGCCCAACGCGCCTGGCCCTTCAAATATAAAAATTGGAAATTGATTTTTTTCGTGTGTGTGTATATATACTGTGCATGACATTTAGCTGGGGAAAGTAATATGATGAGACTGGAATTGAAAAGTCCTCTCCAGTAGGAATGCTCACTGTATGATCCCGTTGGGCTTTGTAAAAGCTCGCTGTCAGAACTCAGACATGTATTGAAGTGCTGCCGGGGCTTGATGGAGTTTTTCCCGTGTTCTACATTATTGATGCGGCATTGTAAATATGTTGTTATATGCAGTTGCACTTCACCAATTTTTAAGCAGTGTTTTATCAATAATCTCGTGCACGGCCTGGCTGCATGTTTGACCACAGTGTGGTCTACAAAACATCTCCCTGTACCAGTCCCCCTCTCTTCCTAGATGGCATTGATCGCATCTTTTTAGAGATGAATGGATTAATTACAGGCAGTGAGAGGAGACGAAATACGGTTTGGTGTGGGGACGAATGGAATTGAGGGCTGGGATTGAAAAAGCTATTAAGGGAGATTGAGGGCATTAATGACTGTAGCGCTGCCAGGGGGCCCCCAGCAGCTCACTCTTTTCCATGGTACTATGGCTTCGTAATGGCTTTGCCAGCGTCACGTTTCCAGCCATCGGGGGTACTGTGGCGGAGCGGCTTCCGTTCCTCAGAGGAAGAGCGACTGTCGAAAACTAGAATCACCCCACAGAACACCTTCAGAAAGTATTAGTCCCCTTTGACGTTTTCGCCACAAACTTAAATTTGGACTAAATTTATGACAAACAAAATTGAACTGTGAAGTGAAATCAAAAGAATGCATGGTTTTAATGAATTGTTTTTTACAACCACAATATGACCGAAAAGCTTGGTGTGCATTTTTTTCGTATTGAGTCTAGAGTATATAACTATTATAAAAAACTTACAGCTCTGGAAAAAAATCAGAGACCACTGCTCTGATCAGTTTCTTTGGCTTTAGCTGTTATAGTAAAATGAACATTGTTGTTTTATTCTATGAACTACTGACAATATGTCTCTTATATTACAAGCAAAGATTTTGTATGTATTTGCAAAAAATGAGAAATGGCCAAAATAATGTAAGATGCAATGCTTTCAGACCTCAAATAATGCAAAGGAAACAAGTTCATATTCAATTAGAAACAAAAATATTAATGTTTGAACTCAGGAAGAGTTCAGAAATCAATATTTGGTGGAATAACCAGGAGGTTTTCAATGGGGTTCAGTGCAGTGAGCTCTTCGTTTTTTCCCAGAGCTGTTTATTTTATAAAATATATATTTTTCATATATATATTAAAATATTTGTTGAAACTGTAACTATGTGGTGACAGGATGGTATGAGACAGATGATCTGAAAAAAAAAATTCAGTTCCTCTGCCTTCTCCCAGTGCCAACTAAAAACAACCAATCAGAGCCAGGAGGAGGGGGTTAGTGCTCTACTTTGTGCTGGTCAGTCAAATAAAAATCCCAATAAAATCCCAATAAAATAAATTTGCAAGATTCTGTATCAGCATGATGCTCCAGCATTTGTTGCCTTGCCTAACTGTTGAGGCTCATTAGATCTGGGCGTTGACGGTCAGGATTGATGTGGTGACAATATTAACTACACCTCTAAAAGAGGGAAGCTTTAAAGGATATATACATTTAAATAAAGAAGAAGGTTGTTTAACTTTTGCCTCGCAGCAAAATGCTAACACAGTAGCTCAATTAACTGAGGGTATTAAAATGAAAACGCTGTCCCCGTGTTTATCACTTTATAAAATAGACACATAGACACAGACACAGAGACACAGTCAAAGTTTTAAAATAGTCTTTAAGCACTCAGATGCATATGCTCAGGTTAATTTAAAGTCTTCGCAAATTAGCCAAACTGGTCCAAAATGCGATTTGAGTAGGAGTTGCAAGTCACTGTGCATTATGCCCTCATTATAGTTGAGCTCCAGCTAGGTATTGATGTAGCGATCGATAATGATGATAACAATAATTACAGTAATATAGCCTTTGTGCTCCTCTTTGTTCGTCTCTTGTAAATTTGTCACACCCCGTCTGAATGTCTGGGCTGTTTAAATCTAATCTAGCTGAGCACATTACTCCATTCACAGGGCCTGCAGCCAAATGTAGCAACTCATAAAAGCCTAATATTTCAGCCATATTGATTCCTCTGGTAAAATTGGTTTGAGCTATGATTGTGCAGCAGCACTGTACACAGAAATGTTTCGCAGCCCTGAGGGAGCGGAGGAAGGGTGACCTTGAATGTTTCCCTCCCCTCTTATTTTTCTATCACTTTTTTTTCCCTTTCTGTTTTCCTCCTACATGAGAGTTTCTGTGAATTTCTTACTTGTGCTGTAACCAGAGTGACCCATTGTACAATGCTCATGTTTTCTCACACCGAAGTGTTGCTGTCTGACTTGGCCTTCGGAGCTAAATGGGAAAATATTTTAATCTGTTTCTTTTTAATTGAGGCGCAGACATGAAGGAGCTTGTGTTTGACCTCGGGTTCAGATTATTTATGAGATGGTTGCTTTGCCTCTGTTCGTTTTAACACTTTCACCACAAGCTCAGGTGGAAACTGTTACGTGATCTCTATAGGATTCCAGTGCATGCTGCTGTAGTTCTCTTAAAACCTCTTATACCCTCAGGGGGTATAAATAAATTTAAACTTAACATTTTGGGCAAAACCTTTATGCGGAATAGTTTTTGAAAGATCAAAGCCTCTTTTAGCGGATAATAAAAAATAAAAAAAAAATTTAAAGGCACGTGGAGCCTTTGTTTACAGAGCGAGCCGAGGTCGTGGCAGCTGGACCCACCGGTGGGTCCGTCGGGCTCTAGGGGTTAAGTCTCCATTAAGTCTCACTCTAGACAGTTAATGTCTGGTTCAGTTCTGGTCAGTTTAGGTGTGTCTCCATTGGCGGTGAGTCCCTCACTTTTGGGTGTGAATATGGGCAGGAATGTGGGATCTGTGGTCGACACTCCGATGAGGTCATTTGTGTATGCTTATCCTTTGACATCTAGTTTCTCCGAAATCTCTCTACTTTTGGTCGTTCCATATTTCCATGCCCAGTTGACGCTCTGTGCAAATCTTCCGCAACTACCAACGTTGCTTCTCCATTGATGGAAATTTACAGCATAATCAACAAATGCAGTCTGTTGCCAATCAAGTTGCTTGCACGCAATAGCCTGCTTGGCTCAGCTAGTTCCACCAAATGAAGTGATTCCAAAAAAATGAGGAGGAGCAGCAGTGGATCTGCAAATGGAGATGAATCTGACTGGGACTGACTAGAACCAGAGCTTAACAGCAAACATGAAAAACAAGGTGACACTTTATTTGACGGGGTGTGAATAAGACTGACAGACACTGTCATAAACATGACATAGCACCTGTCATGAACATGAGTAAGTCTTCATGAATATTTATGACTGTTGTCATAAAGTGTCATTCAGTAAATAATTAAATTTTTAATACAAAGTTGACATTATTCAAAATGTCTTCATTATGACAACTTGACATTAACTGAGACAAAATTGTCTTTGTTATGACAACTTGTGATCTGTCATAAATTTGTTATAAAAGTATTACCGATTAAACTTTAAAAATGATGTAGCTTTATCTGATAATATTATACTGCTCTGCCATTTTGTTTAGTCTTAAACAAAAGTCTTGATATAAAGTTTTACAGCAAGATGTCTGCAAAGCACTTATGAACTTTGCATTTGAAACATTATTTAAGGCTGTTTAAAGTGGTGCAATACACCATCTACAGCAATGAGAGGCTGCAGTGCACGAACAGGTGTGCAGTGTATTGGTGAAGAAGAAATCTTCCAACTTCATTAGCCACCTTTGTCCACCCCACTCCCCACCATGGGTCTTCATGTGGTGGGGCCAACCTAACGCAAGTTATAATGGCCAGACCTCCTGTTTAAAAAGAAGTCGAAGTTTGACTCCTAATACATATGAGGTATGTGTCTTATTAACTTTACATTTTCTTTGAGAAAATAACATTGACTATGTTCTCCTTCTTTGTAATGTTAGTTATGAGCAATTCAAGCCAATCCTACCTTGCTGTTAGTTAATGTTAGCTAAAGTTATTAAACTCCCTTACTGCAACGTTAGCCCTTAATATTAAACATATTTTAAAGACAAATAAGTTTTTTTCCTCCAATTTTAATCTAACAAATTAAAAACTAATATGTTAGTCAAAGTTGTCCTTTATGTGCATTATTTAGCAACTTGGCTGATGTGACATGGTACTTGTGTTCTTTGCTTGGCAACTTTAGCCACATGAAGACCCATGGTGGACAAAGGTGGCTAATAAAGACATGCCACAGGTGTGGAGTATGATAAAGAGGACCAGCCACCAGAGAAAGAAGTCCCTGTTTGACCAAAGAGAAAGAAGCAGATGCAATATTCCCCAAGAAATTTAGGCAAGTCATTTTTGTGTTACTATTTTCTCCAGGTGAAGGGGGGTGTGAGGAGACAGGTAAGTGAGGAAAGGGGATCAGGAATCAACATCCACCAGTTAACAAGTTACATTTTAGGCAACTAATTGTTGTCAAATGTAAAACTGGTGTTTTATTTATTTATTTATTAATAAACGTCTTAAGCCATAAGCCAGAGTATCTGGTTGGAAATAATTTTGAATGCTCATTAAGTGAAAAGATACACTCATGTGCCTAAAACTATACATTAAATGATGCATTCTGAATAACAACAGGCTGTATGAATTTCTGCCAAACAAATATTTGATCAGAATTATTTAGTTCAGCTCCAGTCATTATGCTACTTGTATTAAGAAATAATTATATTGCACTTTATAACAACCAGTCATGTTAACTGGGCATTTGTCTGCCAGTCTACCATTCTGACAGTGCGCAGCAAAGGACATTTTTGGAATGGTATTTAAATAAATGCTGAATTAAGATCACATTACATTTTTTGTTTATTAGTTTTTGTTCCTTTTTTTTAAGTGACCACAGTGGATTGAGTCATCACCCACTATGAGGATGTCCAGAAGAGATTCACCAAGTTTGAATTCATGAAAAGGTTTTCACCATGATTAACATTGACCACAACCATTGCAAGAACAATTATAATTTCTGAGCATTTCCGGACACCTTTAAAGAGTTGCTTCCAGGAAATTAAGACAAGAAAAAGATCTCCCTGTTTTCAGAGCATTACAGGAAGACTATAATGAAGGAACTGGCTGACACAATCATATCAAAAAATGTTAGGCTTATTGAAAGAACCCATTTTCTTAAGTTAAAGAATAAGTAATTCTGTTTTAGTTTTTCAGACAGTATTTCAAAGTTTCAGTATACTGACCAGAAGTTAAATCATCTGTTTGAAGAACAAGTAATCCTTTGTTTTATTAAAATGTATGAAGGGTTTGATTTACAACTATGATGGTAGTTATAAGTAGTCCAGTGTTTTCCATTTCACTTGAGGTAAGACTTAACATTAATGACTATGTTAATATAGCACTTGACACTGTAATGACAATTAAAGACATCTTTATGACTGTTGCTACTTGTTTCACTTTACTTGAAGTAAAAGTTAACATAATGACTCTGTTAATATAGCATTTGAGACTGTAATGACAATTAATAATTTATAACGGTTGCTACTAGTTTCACTTTATTTGAGATAAGAGGTAATATTAATGACACTGTAATGACACTTAATGACATTTTCATAACTGTTGCTACTTGTTTCACTTTACTTGAGGTAAGAGTCATTACTGTTAATATAGCATTTGAGACTGTAATGACAATGACATCTTTAACTGTTGCTACTTGTTTCACTTTGAGGTAAGAGTTAATATTAATGACACTGTAATAACACTTAATTACACCTTCATAACTGGTGCTACTTGTTCCACTTAATGTAAGAGGAATTGTTAATGACTGTTATTAAATCATTTGACACTGTAATAAAGCTTAATGAAATCTTTATTGTTGGTCCTACTTGTTCTGCTTTATTTCAGGTAGGGGAAATATTAATTACTGTTAAAGCTTTTGACAGTGTAATAACACTTAAATGACATTATTATGACTACTATTATGACATATTTATGACATATGATGGTTCTTGGTTAATGTCAAGTTGTCATAACAGTCATTTTTGTCTAGGTTAATGTCAAGTTGTCATAAAAAAGACATTTTGAATAATGTCAACTTTGTATTAAAAGTGTCATGATTTACCGAATGACATTTATGACAGCAGTCATAAATATTCATGAAGACTTACTCATGTTCACGACAGGTGTTATGTCATGTTTATGACGGTGTCATGTCAGTCTTATTCACACCCCATTAAATAAAGTGTTACCAAAAACAACAAAACAAACATGAAAAACATGGCAGTTCTTCCATCTTTTCATTCAAAAAGTGCTGGTGCTGCTGCTATTAGTATGTTGCCCCGTCCCATTGACACTGTGGGTGCTCTAACCCCCCCCCCCCTACAACTAATGGTTTAGACCATAATATTTGAATATGAAATGATCAATTTGCAGCTCACCAGCTGCTACGGTCGTGTAGCAAATTGACATGTTGATGTAAATCCACAGGCTAGTCAACAAATCCAATCTGTTGCCAATCAAATCACTAGTGCAGAATAGCGCTTCTACCATCCCTGCAGTGCTTCCAAATAACGGAAAATATCCATGCAGAATCTAAAAATGGAGACAAATTTTGTTGGGACATACGGGTAAAGAACCCTTTAATGCCACGCCCATTTTAGAAGAGGCTTTACTTTACGTTTCCTCTTAAGCCAGAGGTTCCCAAACTGTGGGGCGCGCCCCCTACAGGGGGCGCCGTGTCATTGCAGGGGGGGCGCCGTCTGGATGAAAAAAAAAACAAAACATGAACACTGTATGCACTGGGTTTTTACCTTAGAATGGCCAACTCTCTGTTATTCCTATGTCAATTTGATACAGTAGAGGCTTCCACACTTCCCATATTTGTGTCCTCTGTCACTTTTATTAGCAGTTAAAACTGTTTAATCCGTTGTTAACATGTTGTTACCTGTTTTTCCGAGCCGCCTTTAAATGCAACATGAGCGCTGGGTTTACACCTGTGAAGGAGACCTGCTGCTGCTGTGCGGAGCTACTTAGGTTTGTGTTAGAATCAAGGCAGCAAACCAGCAAAACGCAAAGAACTTTTCACAGTTTTTCCCTCCAAACTAACCGACTGAGTTGAGTAAAGCTGTTGGATGCAGGTAATGTTAGCTAAAAGATGACTAGCTAATATCAATACAGAAGCTTAAGCTTAACAAGTACCTTGTAGGCTACCGCTGTTGGTCTATTTTCAGCTACGTACATTCATTTTGCCCCCCAAAAAGTACAACCCCCCCCCGTCACACGCATCATTTCAACCAGACAGCCATTTGTAATCCATAGAGGGGGCGCAGAAAATGTTTGGAAACCACTGGGGGGGCGCAGAAGAAAAAGTTTGGGAACCACTGATTTAAGGATTGTCTGCCGAGTCTCCAAACCTCTGTGATCACAGAGCTGATAAAAGTACAACAGGTTCGATCGGTTCGTGTCTCCAAGGCAAGAGCAACACGAACCGATTCCAGTCGCGAACATCGCAATTCCAAAAGAAAATCCACAAAATTCCCAACATAGCATATGTAGACCAAACACGGATGACGATGTAGAAGCAATAATCTATTGCTTTTACAATAGATTATATATAATCTATTGTAGATTATATATCTACAATAGATTAGATTGTAGATATATAATCTATATATCCCCCCCCAGAATTTTCCCCCCCAGAATTTTCTAAGTCTTGATCGGTCCGTGGTAATAAAAAGGTTGGGGGCCACTGCGTTAGATGACAATCAATGACAGGTAGGAACATCGGACTCTCATCTATCGTCATAACTTGTTGGTTAAAACGGCGCTCTTGGAACTCAGCGACCGCTGGTACGAGTTTAGTTAGCAGCATTATCGTCTGTTTCCCTTTTTGGACCAGTTTATTTTATTGTCTACAAAAATAAATAATATAATTCACTTGCTGCCAACATTTTGGAGGTAGTGTTGTTTAACAGGTTTGCCAGACAAACTTTAACTGTAAGAATATTGTCAGATTACCAAGGTGCACAGCTTTGCTTCTGCAGCCGAGTGAAATCTTAAAGTGAAAACGAAATAATGTGGCTTCCATTAAATGAGCAATGAATTAGTTTACATGATATAACTGTTTATATTTATTGATATGTTTGCAAAGCATGTCAGTCAACATAAGACTGAAAAGAAGAAAAATGATCGTCATTACTCTAACAATGTTGTGTGGTAGTACAAATTCTGTTTAGTACAGTCTTCTTTGAAGTGGGGTATATTTTAGTGACCTTTTAATGTATTCTTCAATGTTCCTTCATACCATTATGTTTTGAAGAGCTCCTTGAGGAAGTAGACATTTTCATATGTTTATTTACGTTTGTCGCGTTTTGATCAGGAAACGACAAAAGCCACCTAATTTTTTACAAACAATCTGCGTTGAGGACCCTGTTTGGTTGTCACTAGTTAATCTTAATGCGGCTCGTTCTACTTTTAATTTGATTTCCCTTCGTCAACATCTTGCAAACTGTTTCCCAGTAGAGAACACATGGACAAATACTGTAGATATGGCTCATAATCTGTTGGTAGTATATGACAGTAATGTAGGAACGTTTATTATTATAATTTCGGCTTGTCAGTTTGGATATCACCACCAACAACATTAGCTGTTAGCTTTATATCATTTAGATGAGATTTTATTACAGTACAACTTATCGACATTACTTGATATTCCTTTCTATTTGGACACGTAAACACCACAAGCAACACCATCAGGTATGTGAGTTAAATTTTATTAAGTATGATGATAACCACCTCATTGTTTAGCGACACATATTGTAGGGTGTAAGACCGCGGTAAAGCTAGCAGGCTCTGACTCCAGCCGGCCCAGCACACAATATACAAGTGCACGGTAGCTCAAGACATTATGGTACACCCATTTACGTGCTGCTTTCACAATAAAAGCGCACATCCGGTCCATGTTTGACCTACTCAAAATAGGTTTCCAGCCGCTGCATTTGCAAACAGAAAATAATATATGCTGAAAAACTAATACAAAATAAAAACTAATCTCTCTCTCTCTCTAGTTGCAACTAGATCTGATGTGTAATTTCAAAATAAAACACTATCAAAAAAGTCATTTTTTATCTTTTTCCCCTAAGTTGCCGTGCCCATTGCTGAGAAACTATCTGTTTCCAATGAATCCTACCACTTCTGGATGACAGAGGGACACCTCTAGAAAAGAACCAGAAAGTGGCAACCAGATCTGATGTGTAATTTCAAGATAAAAGACCATTAAATTAGTACTTTGGATCTGTTCCACCTAAGTTGCCGTGGCCATTGCTGAGAAACTCTGTTTCCAAAGACTGCTACCACTTCTGGGTGACAGAGGGACACCTCTAGAAAAGAACCAGAAAGTTGCAACTAGATCTGATGTGTAATTTCAAAATAAAACACTATCAAAAAAGTCATTTTTTAATCTTTTTCCCTAAGTTGCCGTGCCCATTGCTGAGAAACTATCTGTTTCCAATGAATCCTACCACTTCTGGATGACAGAGGGACACCTCTAGAAAAGAACCAGAAAGTGGCAACCAGATCTGATGTGTAATTTCAAGATAAAAGACCATTAAATTAGTACTTTGGATCTGTTCCACCTAAGTTGCCGTGGCCATTGCTGAGAAACTCTGTTTCCAAAGACTGCTACCACTTCTGGGTGACAGAGGGACACCTCTAGAAAAGAACCAGAAAGTTGCAACTAGATCTGATGTGTAATTTCAAAATAAAACACTATCAAAAAAGTCATTTTTTAATCTTTTTCCCTAAGTTGCCGTGCCCATTGCTGAGAAACTATCTGTTTCCAATGAATCCTACCACTTCTGGATGACAGAGGGAGACCTCTAGAAGACAACCAGAAAATATCAAACACATTTGATATATAATTTCAAAATTAAATCCTTTTAAAATAAGACGTTTTTACTTTTATATTCAAAAATAAGTAGAAAATGCCTCACTCGTCATTTCGGGTTTAACTCAATCATGTTATTTATATACAGATTTTTCTATAATCTCATATATATATATATATATATATATATATATATATATATATATATATATATATATATAAATTCCCTTCTCACCCTCCACGGGTGGTCTCTTTCATCCTCTGAGCTCGGGTCCTCGACCAGAGGCCTGGGAGCTTGAGGGTTCTGCGCAGTATCTTGGCTGTGCCTAGAACTGCACATTTCTGGACTGAGATATCTGATGCTGTTCCTGGGATCTGTTGTAGCCACTGCTCCAGTTTGGGGGTACTGCCCTGAGGGCCCCGATGACCACAGGCACCACTGTGGTCTTCACCTTCCAGGTCTTTTCCAGTTCCTCTCTGAGGCCAGGGCCTCAGAGAAACTGGAGAAATTCTCGTGCTCCTTTTTCCTGATGTTGTAGTCACTTGGTATTGCTACATCCATCACAACGGCTTTCCTCTGTTCTTTATCCACCACCACAATGTCCGGTTGGTTCGCCATTACCATCTTGTCTGTCTGGATCTGGAAGTCCCACAGGATCTTAGCTCGGTCATTCTCCACCACCTTTGGGGGTGTTCCCCACTTTGATCTCAGGGCTTCCAGTCCTTATTCTGCACAGATGTTTCTGTACACTATGCCTGCCACTTGGTTATGTCGTTCCATGTACGCTTTCCCTGCCAGCATCTTGCAACCTGCTGTTATGTGCTGGACTGTCTCAGGGGCCTCCTTGCACAACCTACACCTTGGGTCTTGTCTGGTGTGGTAGATCTGGGCCTCTATTGCTCTGGTGTTTAGGGCCTGTTCCTGTGCAGCCAGGATGAGGGCCTCTGTGCTGTCCTTGAGTCCAGCTTTCTCCAGCCATTGGTAGGATTTCCTGATATCAGCCACTTCAGTTATTTGTCGGTGGTACATCCCATGTAGGGGCTTGTCCTCCCATGATCCTCCAGCACCTCATCCTCTGCTCCCCATTGTCTGAGACATTCGCTGAGCACATCGTCCGTTGAGGCTTTGTCCTTGATGTATTTATGGATCTTGGATGTTTCATCCTGGACAGTGGGTCTCACACTCACTAGTCCTCTGCCTCCTTCCTTATGGCTTGTGTACAGTCTCAGGGTGCTGGATTTGGGGTGGAACCCTCCATGCATGGTTAGTAGCTTCCGAGTCTTAATATCCGTGGCCTTTATCTCTTCCATTGGCCAGCTAATTATTCCGGCAGGATATCTGATTACTGGTAAGGCATAACTGTTTATTGCACGGATCTTGTTCATACCATTGAGCTGGCTTCTCAGGACTTGCCTTATTCGTTGGAGGTATTTGGCTGTGGCTCCTTTCCTTGTGACCTCATTGAGGTTGCCATTTGCTTGTGGTATTCCCAGGTACTTGTAACTGTGCTCTATGTCTGCTATTTTTCCTTCTGGGAGTGAGACCCCTTCTGTTCGGTCGATCTTCTCTCTTTGTAACCACCCGGCCACACTTCTCTAGTCCAAATGAAATCCCAATGTCAGTGCTGTAGATCCTGGCGGTGTGGATCAGTGAGTCGATGTCTCGCTCACTCTTGGCGTACAGCTTGATGTCATCCATGTAGAGGAGGTGACTGATTGTGGCCCCATTCTTGAGTCGGTATCCGTAGCCAGTCTTGTTGATGATTTGGCTGAGGGGGTTCAGGCCTATGCAGAACAGCAGTGGGGACAGAGCATCTCCTTGGTAAATGCTCTTAAAGTCCTATTGATGTTGTACATCTCTAAGCAATCAATGTGGTCTACAAGGAGTTGGTGTTTGGCTCCTCTGCTGTTTATACCGATGCCCTTCTGTGCCGTGCGCATGTATTTTTCCATGTGTCCGCTTATCTTAGCCGCTATGATGCCTGATATGAGCTTCCATGTTGTAGAGAGAAACAGAGATTTTCCCATATGCCTTTCCAGTATTGTTCAGTCTCCAGCATTGGTGGGTCTGCTCTGTTGTTAGTACCCTGCCATTGAGAGTACACTTTAGCAGGTTGGGTGGAGAAGAGCCGGTTAATCCTCCTGGCTTCATTCTCTCTCCAAGGCTTGGAGTCTTTGTTTGGCAGTTTCGAGTGCTTCAGGTATGGGCATCTGGCTGTACTTCTTAGGTACTAATCTTTTCATTGCACCCCTTTGGAGCTCTGACAGTTGGCTCACTTCCCTCCTTGTTATCTTGATCTTAGCCTCTAACCGTCTTTTCCATGGTGGGTATTGGGTCTCATGGTTGCTCTTATAGCCAAGCATCTCAAGGATCACTGATGCTGAGTTGTATATCAGCTCATTGGTTTATGTTATGGTGTTGGTAGGAATTGTTCTCAATGCTGCATTCACATCTTCAATTAGACTTTCTGATGGTACTTCACTCAGCCGCTGTAGTTGGCGTCGGGGTTGTCTGGTGTTCATTCGGGCCTCTCAGGTCAGCTGCTGCCTCGTTCAGCTTTGATGGTTGGGGCTACATACCCAGTCTCTGGGCGGGTAGTTGTAGTTAACTCCCCCCTGTCCTGACATCCAGTCTCCTCCCCCTTGCCGTAGCATTTGTGTTGACTAGGGTTACTTGAGTAGTAGCATTCCAACAGATCCAGGTTTTCACCTCTCACCCATTTCCGTCTTGTTCCAGTAGCCCATTTGTCATCAAGGTGCTCTGGTTCCCCAGCACCTGACGCAGACCTTGTTTGGCCGGGCGATGTCTGAGCTGGCATGTTACGCATATCGATGTCTCCCATGGTATGAGGTAGGCTATATAACTCCAAGGGTCTTGCCCATTGGTCCCCAAACTTTTTCCTGTGAGGGCCACATAACTTTTCCCTTCTCTGGTGGGGGGCCGGAGTCAGTTTGTAACAGAAAAAGTGTGACGATTGCAGGAGTGCCTAAATGTAAAAATCTATTGTTTTCGAGAAAGCACAATAAAATAACCCTCTCTGGGTTCTTCGCAGAACAAAAGTCAGGAAATAAATATTAACACTATTAATGAAATAAATAACTAAATAATCCTCTCTGGGTTCTTCACAGAAAAAATCCAGGAAGGATTATTGTCCGTATTTTCCAATTATGAGCTGCACCGGACTATAAACCACAAGCCCAAAGTTTTTTTTTTAAACCAGTAAGCATACACATATAAGCCGCAGATATCTCTGCCGCTCCAGGTTTTCCACAGCGATGCAGCAGCAGCAGAGGGGGGCGGACAGCCAACATCTGAGTCATAACAGGTCAATTGAATATCACATTTATTACGGTTGAAAAAGAAAAAGTTATCAAGTTTAGATTTAACTGAACTGATTACGGTAGTTTATGAACGGTAACTGTAACAGTAAAAGTGCTGATCCTTCGTGTTGCTACTAGCATGTGCTAAATGAAAATGGGTGCCTTCTTCTTCTGCTTCTTCTTCTTTAGATTTCAACAGCAGCTTGCATCCATTATTGTTGCTCTACTGCCATCTCCTGGATCCTAATATCTATACCTCAAATTCTCATAATGATCCCAGTATTATTTAAAAAACTGTTAAATAGCATTTCCCCTCAATGCTATTTAACTGATCAACAACATTCTCAAATTTTAATTCGCTATTAAAACCTAATTCTGTTTTAATGGGCGCGTTCTTCTTTTATTTCCAATTTTGACTTCCAATGATTCACTTTGTAGGGTGATTCTCACGAACATGGTACAACTTACAACAAAAATAAAAACGCATTGTATGCACACAAAAACACACCTTCTTTATAAAATAGAATCTAATTTTATCTTTCAATGTAAAATTATAACCTCTATGCATATTTTTAAAGGTATTTTTAGACATTTTAGTCTGACTTTGAAGAAATACATTCATTACCGTAACACAATTTTGATGAAGAAATATGAAACCACAAAAACATTTTTCCACTTTTTTTGGACACCATGGACTTCAGTGTCCACAAAGGATAAGGTACCAACAAAGAATAGTCATTAATAACAAAATTTATTATTTTAATGTAAACAATTATTTCATTACCGTAACATGAATACAATTTTTAAAATCTATTTTTGTTCTAATTTTGTGTTAAATCATTAAATTGAAAAAACAACACAACCATAATATAAAGAGTCTGACCATTTCATTGAGGAATTAAAAAGTTCATGTAATTATTTTATCTAATCTAAATAAATTATCATAAAATGAGCATAGCGGTAATGAAAAAACGTATGTCGGTAATGAATAAGAATGTTTCGGTAATGAACACTTTATAATTACACTAACATTTAACTACACATAAATAATAAAATGGCATGTAACAAAACATACATCTGCAAATTAAACATTTTACCAACATTGAGCCATGGAAACAAACCCACAACTGACTTTTTTTCATCTCTGCTTATTGCAGAGTAAGGTTGGGCAATTGGACGAATTCATCAATCCTCAGGATGGTCTCGCTATGGTGTCTTGTACCAAAACTAACCATCAGCCAAACTCCTTTCACACGAGTCAGGATTAATTAGTTCTTCCTTTATTTCCATGTAGAATGGAGTGAAACTGTCAAAACACAAACAACTCAGGATGAGCTCAGAGCAGCTTACAGAAGTGTTTTACATTCAATACATTAGAAGTACAACTGATACAACAGCCACCTCAGAATGCTATGAGCTGCAATGCTACGTAACGACCTGAGAAATCTTAGCAGCCTGCTAGTTGGCAATGACGTAGCACATAATCAAATCACCCGCAAGTATTTCCAAAACTAATTCAATAAACAAGTTACTTATTTTATCATATGTTAACATAAAGGCTCGTTTTGAAGTATAAGCTATTACTTACAGGCATCACTTCGAAGAACTTGGCCTGGAATGCGGCGTTCATAACAGACACACGTGTTCATCTGCTCTACCGCTAGCAAACAACCGTACTGATTAAATAACATAAAAGTCAAGCAGTTCCCTAAAAGTCCAACAGATGGCAGCAATGCGCCATGCAAAACAAAACACCCACAGTTTACAGGACACATTTCCTGCTAAAGAGCCCCCTGGTGGTTGAAGAAAAATCCACATATAAACCGGAAAATACAATAAATCTTCATGCTCTCTGGTATTGTTCAGGGGGCCAGACCAAATGTGGAGGCGGGCGGGATCCTGCCCGCCATCTGTAGTTTGGGGACCCCTGGTCTTGCCTAAGGACCCACACTGGATAGCTCAATTTCACTGTTGAAACTTTTTGCCCCAGCCTGGATTTGAACCCAGGCCTCCCAGGTGGAAGACTGGTGACTTACCCATTGAGCTATACAGTCACATAATAGGGTGGAAAATGAAAAAAAAATTACTTTTTTGAAATAATTTTATTTTGAAATTACACATCAGATCTGGTTGCCACTTTCTGGTTCTGTTCTAGAGGTGTCCCTCTGTCACCCAGAAGTGGTAGCAGTCTTTGGAAACAGAGAGTTTCTTAGCAATGGCCACGGCAACTTAGATGGAACAGATCCAAAGTACTACTTTAATGGTCTTTTATTTTGAAATTACACATCAGATCTAGTTGCAACTTTCTGGTTCTTTTCTAGAGGTGTCCCTCTGTCACCCAGAAGTGGTAGCAGTCTTTGGAAACAGAGGTTTTCTCAGAAATGGGCACGATCCAAAGTACTACTTTAATGGTCTTTTATTTTGAAATTACTCATCAGATCCAGTTGCAACTAGAGAGA
This sequence comes from Poecilia mexicana, assembly GCF_051168715.1. Lineage (NCBI taxonomy): Eukaryota > Metazoa > Chordata > Actinopteri > Cyprinodontiformes > Poeciliidae > Poecilia > Poecilia mexicana. The sequence goes on along the minus strand of NW_028263382.1, from coordinate 33,519,026 downwards.
GAGAGAGAGAGAGAGAGAGATTATTTTTTATTTTGTATTAGTTTTTCAGCATATATTATTTTCTGTTTGCAAATGCAGCGGCTGGAAACCTATTTTGAGTAGGTCAAACATGGACCGGATGTGCGCTTTTATTGTGAAAGCAGCACGTAAATGGGTGTACCATAATGTCTTGAGCTACCGCGCACTTGTATATTGTGTGCTGGGCCGGCTGGAGTCAGAGCCGGCTAGCTTTACCGCGGAGTAGTAAGTGTCTCTAAATGCGACACTTACTATTTACCTTTTGCTTGTATGTAATGTAAGCAACTCGCATAACAGGTACTTGAGAGTCAATTCCAATGTTTTTCTGATCAGTGCTGGTTATAAAAAGCAGAAACTATCCACTTAGGTTTACATTGCGGCTATTCATGAGTTAGAATTAATATATTATGGTGAACCTGAATGCGAATGGGTTTGTGTTATTCGTTGATCTGGTTATGCTCAAATGCGGTGTTTTTTAAGCGCAATGAATGCTGTTCTTTAGAAAATAGTTTTGAAACATAATTTTCACATGCAACATTAAACATATAAGCGTCCAATGCAAGGGCGTAGGTTCGGTCTAAGTTTTGGTGGGGACCTTGGTGGGGACCTTGACACCCCCACCCCCGGCAGCACAGTGAAATGCCCAAGAGCACCGAACATTTTTGAGAATGGGCGGAAACCACATTGGCTTAATAACCCCCTCCCCCCAACCATAACCATATCATACATCTTGTGTATACAACCAGATACAGTCATACTCAGCAGATCAGTTCAAGAACACTGGTTTGTATTCACACTAGCTTAACTTAATTTAAGACTAACACTTCAAATGCCATATTTACTGAGATAATTTCACAGTATATTTCATATCTGAGAACTAACACCTCACCTGGAGCCCTGAAGCTCCAGCCACCTCTCCATCGTTCTGCTCTGCCCCTTGCTCTGCTGTCTGAGCATCCTATGTGAAAAAATATTACATCATTAACAGACCTATTCTACCTCACATTCAGTGCTGACCTTACTAAACACCGGACTTTACAACAAATGCGTTGCGTGATAGATATCTAACTTATGGGTCCACTCACTGTACTTACAGCCGACGTAGCGAAATAACTTCTAATGTCTGTCCTTTTCTTTTTTGGTGGCGACATGGTCTCGGAGACTCAGAAGGAGACGCGTGTGCCCAGCTAGCCGCCGCCTTTTGCAGCTAATCAAAGAACGTCCGACGATTCAACTGACTCCCCCTCCCCCCACCCCCCCGACAGCACCGTTCCGACACGGTCTCGGAGGCTCATAATAAATGTCAAACTAAGAAGCTTCCGTTCCGCGCACCGCCTGTTGCTGCTAATCAAAGATCGTAGATCCACGTTCTTTGAGCCAATATGGCAAAAATTGGTCGGGACTTTTTCATATCCCGTGAATATTGGTCGGGACATGTCCCTACCGTCCCTACCCAAACCTACGCCCATGGTCCAATGGGATTTATAGTAAAGTTTTGCAAACGTTTTTTTCACGCAAGTAGCATTTTTCAACAGGCATCGACACAGCCACCTACAATTTGGAAACATCTACGGTGCGCATAGGTTTCAACCAGTTGATTTAGCCACCAGTTGATCTATAACACCGGTCGCAAGTTGTAATGCGAACACAACCGTTCCGTTCCGTGCAGTGCGAAAGCGCCTTATGTATGAGGGGCCGTTTAGGACAAAATTTACGTTTTGTCTCTCACACACTACCAAAAACTCTCGCACACTCAAAAAAATTACGTTTTGTCTCTCACACACTACCAAAAACTCTCGCATACTCCAAAAAAGTAGCCACGCACACTCAAAAAAATTACGTTTCGTCTCTCACACACTACCAAAAACTCTCGCATACTCCAAAAAAATAGCCTCGCATACTCAAAAAAATTACGTTTTGTCTCTCACACACTACCAAAAACTCTCGCATACTCCAAAAAAATAGCCACGCACACTCAAAAAAATTACGTTTTGTCTCTCACACACAAACGTTAACTTTCTCGCACACACACTATCAGCTCGCTCACATACACTGTACTAACAGCTCGCACATTCACAAACATTAACTTTCTCGCTCACATACACCACTACCAGCTCGCTCACATACACTACCAGCTCGCGCACATACACACAAACGTTAACTTTCTCGCTCACATACACTACTACCAGCTCGCACACACACACAGACGTTTATCTCTCACATACACAAGACTAAAGTTGAACACACACACACAGTACTAAGACTCGTTTTTTGAATGTGTGAAAGCGAGACTCTTTTTTACGGAGCCCCCCAGGGGACATGGGGAATTTTTTTTCTTTTGCGTTCCCTCGCAAAACTTTTGCGTTCCCTCGCAATACTTTTGCGTTCCCTCGCAAAACTTTTGCGTTCCCTCGCAAAAGGTTTTGCGTTCCCTCGCAATACTTTTGCGTTCCCTCGCAAAACTTTTGCGTTCCCTCGCAAAAGGTTTTGCGTTCCCTCGCAATAATCTACTGATCAGTTCATGCGGCATAATTGATATTATAAGCCTTTTTTACGGTGGAAGCCGTACTTTCTGCTTTAATACAAGCTTATAAGGTTTTTCCATGGACTATTGAGTTATTATCGCTGGGTAATAAGTCATCTGATTGTGTCTCTGTTGTGTTCGTGTCTGAATGGTTTAAAGTGCAGCTTTCTGTGCCGTTCCATCTGAGCCTTAACAGACATAAACATGCAGTAAATAAATCGATTTTCAATCAGTTTTTTGCACCAAAGCGTTAATAATAATAAACACGTTTTATTATTATAAAACACAGCAAACTAATGGTGGTAGACGGCCGCACTGGATTAACTCGGGGAATCTCATCTGTCCGTGTATCAATCAACTCCTAACCTCTTCTTTGTTCTGTCACAATTATCGATTTTTTAAATTTTTATTATGCTCCAAACTTTGCGAGGACTGACCCACCCAGCTCACCCGCTGCCTCACACACCGAGCCAGCAGCGTCACCTTCCCATTCATACTTCATGACAGTCACTCCCACATCGACACGCCCACCACCAGGTGTCAAAGCCGCTGCTCCTGTCATATCAATAATTACTTATTTCATTCATATTGCTCTTATAGCCTCAGTGAAAACGTGTTTATTATTATTAACGCTTTGGTGCAAAAAACTGATTGAAAATCGATTTATTTACTGCATGTTTATGTCTGTTAAAGCTCAGATGGAACGGCACAGAAAGCAGCCCTTTAAACCATTCAGACACGAACACAACAGAGACACAATCAGATGACTTATTACCCCGCAATAATAACTCAATAGTCCATGGAAAAACCTTATAAGCTTGTATTAAAGCAGAAAGTACGGCTTCCACCGTAAAAAAGGCTTATAATATCAATTATGCCGCATGAACTGATCAGTAGATTATTGCGAGGGAACGCAAAAGTTTTGCGAGGGAACGCAAAACCTTTTGCGAGGGAACGCAAAAGTTTTGCGAGGGAACGCAAAACCTTTTGCGAGGGAACGCAAAAGTATTGCGAGGGAACGCAAAACCTTTTGCGAGGGAATGCAAAAGTTTTGCGAGGGAACGCAAAAGTTTTGCGAGGGAACGCAAAAGTATTGCGAGGGAACGCAAAAGTTTTGCGAGGGAACGCAAAAGTATTGCGAGGGAACGCAAAAGTTTTGCGAGGGAACGCAAAAGAAAAAAAATTCCCCATGTCCCCTGGGGGGCTCCGTACTTTTTGAATGTGTGAGAGCGAGACTCTTTTTGAATGTGTGAGAGTTGTCACGGAAGAGGCGGGGCATAATTTTTGGATCAAACTGCGCATGCGTAGATCCTAAACTATAAGTTTCGATTGTTGACTCACTGTATGGTCTATTACTTAGTATATTTGTGCTTTTAAATATATATAGAACGTTTAACTTTCTTGTAGATTAAATGTGCTATAGAAATAAATGAATTTGATTGATTGATTAAAAATAGCAAAATTGCTGTAGTACAATCTGTCCACTGGGTGCCAGCATTACAGGAATTATTAAGAGGTCTTGTGAGAAATTCTGTTCCCCCGTGAAAATCTGTTCCCCCTGTGACGGGAGCGCGCATTGCAGCCAGAGACGCGGATCCGGTGAATATGACCATTTTCACGGCGCTTCTGATCGATTTCTCGGTAAAAACTACTCATATGATCATGTCAATGTGTAACTTTCAGTTTAATCGGCAGCTATCAAAATAAAAATACATACATAAATAAACAAGGTCTGGTGTGGAGGTCTTTTTTCGCTGTTTTGTGTTATTTTGAAAGCGAAGAAAATCGATCTTTTTTCAGCTTTTGTCTCGTAAGCCTGACAAATAAAAGTCAGTCAACAAACACAGGTTCCCAACACGTAGTGTGCATTTATAATTTTTCATTTCTGATGAAGGAGGAAGGAGATTAATATACCTGCAAGATCTTTTACTTTGTTTTCAAAATATTTGCACTATGTTTGACATTTGTCCTTAACATAGTTTAATATAAGGTAGCTATTGAAAGATAGTTTCAATATATTTATATATATTTAAAAGCACAAATATACTAAGTAATAGAACATACAGTGAGTCAACAATCGAAACTTATAGTTTAGGATCTATGCATGCGCAGTTTGATCCAAAAAGTATGCCCCGCCTCTTCCGTGACAACTCTCACACATTCAAAAAAAGTCTCGCTCTCACACATTCAAAAAGAGTCTCGCTCTCACACATTCAAAAAAGTCTCGCTCTCACACATTCAAAAAACGAGTCTTAGTACTGTGTGTGTGTGTTCAACTTTAGTCTTGTGTATGTGAGAGATAAACGTCTGTGTGTGTGTGCGAGCTGGTAGTAGTGTATGTGAGCGAGAAAGTTAACGTTTGTGTGTATGTGCGCGAGCTGGTAGTGTATGTGAGCGAGCTGGTAGTGGTGTATGTGAGCGAGAAAGTTAATGTTTGTGAATGTGTGAGCTGTTAGTACAGTGTATGTGAGCGAGCTGATAGTGTATGTGAGCGAGCTGGTAGTGGTGTATGTGAGCGAGAAAGTTAATGTTTGTGAATGTGCGAGCTGTTAGTACAGTGTATGTGAGCGAGCTGATAGTGTATGTGCGCGAGCTGGTAGTGTATGTGAGCGAGCTGGTAGTGGTGTATGTGAGCGAGAAAGTTAATGTTTGTGAATGTGCGAGCTGTTAGTACAGTGTATGTGAGCGAGCTGATAGTGTGTGTGCGAGAAAGTTAACGTTTGTGTGTGAGAGACAAAACGCAATTTTTTTGAGTGTGCGTGGCTATTTTTTTGGAGTATGCGAGAGTTTTTGGTAGTGTGTGAGAGACAAAACGTAATTTTTTTGAGTGTGCGTGGCTATTTTTTCGGAGTATGCGAGAGTTTTTGGTAGTGTGTGAGAGACAAAACGTAATTTTTTTGAGTGTGCGAGAGTTTTTGGTAGTGTGTGAGAGACAAAACGTAATTTTTTTGAGTATGCGAGGCTATTTTTTTGGAGTATGCGAGAGTTTTTGGTAGTGTGTGAGAGACAAAACGTAATTTTTTTGAGTGTGCGAGAGTTTTTGGTAGTGTGTGAGAGACGAAACGTAATTTTTTTGAGTGTGCGAGGCTATTTTTTTGGAGTATGCGAGAGTTTTTGGTAGTGTGTGAGAGACAAAACGTAATTTTTTTGAGTGTGCGAGAGTTTTTGGTAGTGTGTGAGAGACAAAACGTAATTTTTTTGAGTGTGTGAGAGTTTTTGGTAGTGTGTGAGAGACGAAACGTAATTTTTTTGAGTGTGCGTGGCTACTTTTTTGGAATATGCGAGAGTTTTTGATAGTGTGTGAGAGACAAAACGTAATTTTTTTGAGTGTGCGAGGCTATTTTTTTGGAGTATGCGAGAGTTTTTGGTAGTGTGTGAGACAAAACGTAATTTTTTTGAGTGTGCGAGAGTTTTTGGTAGTGTGTGAGAGACAAAACGTAATTTTTTTGAGTGTGCGAGAGTTTTTGGTAGTGTGTGAGAGACGAAACGTAAATTTTGTCCTAAACGGCCCCTCATACTTATGAGCCTGTCAGAAGTAATTAGCTATAAAATCTATGCGAATAAGTCTAAATATACCACACTTTATTTTGTTTTTGGAATTATTTAACAGTATGTATAATATTTTCACTGTATAAATAAAACAGAAAGTTGTTCAAGTAATGTACAGTAACTGCTTGTAAACTGTTTTAACTGGGATGGCTGGGAGATCAGACACTAATATTGTCTCACTCACCTAGAAAAGAAAAACTCTTCAAGTTGTTAAACTTCTCTGACTGGATGAGTTAGTGCTAAGTTAGCAAAAAATGAGAAGTGAAGCCATTTAAATGAAACTTGACATGTTTGGAATTGAATTTTAAAATGAACACCTAGTTAAGGTTTGATTTTGGACTTTCTGTTGACTATTGCCGGCCAGTCCAGAACATTAGAACAGGTTAGATTCAGCCAGTGAACTATTACAGGTCACCAAGCAGTTGCCACTACCAGCTACACTGGCATCGATGTTGTAATTAGAAGCTGGATGGTTATTGTTTTGTTGTTTGCCACTATTTTCTATGCAGGTTCACCAGCATAGGAACTCTTACATGCTAAAAGCGTCTCCCATTGTTTCAGTTCAACATGGTTTACAGATAAACATTTCCATAAAGAAATCTGACCCTTAAAAGGTCTTAAAATTCTGTTCAACCTAAGACCAATGATAAAACCTTCCACATTAGACTCTCTAGTGAAACTAAAATCTAGACTTTAGCTTGTAGAGCCTTTAGCTGTAATAAGTTGAAGTAACGACCCAGTCGTGACCTCATCCATCTCATCATTGTGCAGGAATATTGGCTCACTTTTCTTTACAAACTTGCTTTCTTTCACTGACGTTTCCTGTCGTTTATTTTTACTCAGCTCTGTTGAAGTTCAGCTGCTGCATTTCGTTCTGATTGAGGTCTGAACTTGGACTGGGCCACTGCTGCACCTTTAATCTTTCTTCATCTCTGCCATTCTGCTGTAGATTTGCTGCTGTGCATGGGATCATTGCACCGTTTCATGAACTGCTTTTGGCCAAGCTTCACCTATCAGACGGATGACCTCACATTACTCTTTTTTCTTTTTCTCTGATTGCACAGTCTGACCTTAGTTTGAACCTCCCGGGATGTTTCCTCTTGGGAAAACTTGCAACAGCGTTATCCACTTGTAAATAATCTCAGTTGCTGTTGATTTGAGGCACCCAGTTATGCTTTGCATTACACCATCTAGAGTTAAAGGATGTTGTAGTATCTGTGTTATTATTTACTTACCATGCATTTACTTATGGAAGTAATATAGTGCACACAAACTTTCAACATTATGTTTTCCCTTTTAATAACAGCAGACAGATCATTAGGCCAACATGTCTGTGACAGAAAGCTAACCAGCTGTCTCTTAAAAACGGCAAAATGGTTTGAGTGTTAGCATTGTGGTGAATTAGCTTTATTTTCTTCTATTTTGAACCAATTGAATGCAGTTACGTTCATTAAAAAAGTCATAATCCTTTAAAGCTGCAGCTCGTAAATATGTAAAAAATATTTTTTTACATATTTGTTGAAGCTGTCACTGTCCTGACAGTATGCTCTAAAGCAGGTAATCTGTGGAAAAAAATCCAGCTTCTCTGCCTTCTCCCAGTTCTCCCAGTGCTATCTAGAAACAACCAATCAGAACCAGGGAGTGGGTCAATGTCCCCTCTGTGTGGCGCTGCTCTCGGCTACCCTGTAGCTAGCATTAATGTTCAAGCTAATTAGTGTGAGCACTGCTCGTGGTTGATAAACAGATTTCCTGTAACAGGAAGTTGTTTCTCCACCATTAGCACATTTAGCAGTGAGTACATGAGGATTATTAACCTTGCTAAGACACTCCTCTAGACTCTGATTGGTTATTTTTGGTCTCGATCGCCAAACATAGCCAATTGTATGCATGTGTGGAGTAAGTTTTCCTTACTTGCTGTTGATTACTGGGAGACTATGTTACCTGTTTTCTGCTACAAATAATAATAAAAAAAAACAGATAATGGCTTGAATTTGAATTGGCTTGACCAGGGCACCATTCCTGCAAGAACCATAACTGTGTGAATATTTTTATTTCAAGCTTACAAAGTTAGGCATAGTGACTAGTCATGATTAATCACAGTGATAGAGGGTGATTAATAATTACATTTTTTAATCGATTGATAACACTAGCAAAACCACAAATGGTTGAGACCTTAACCCATGCAGGAAGATGGCAGGAAGTCACAGACTACCTTCCAGACTCTTCAGCAGTGGGTCTGTGTTGAAACTGTGTAGCTCATGGGAAAAAAAATAAAAAAATTCCACCTGATGGAAACAAATTGGCTGGGGGTGTCAGAGCTGACCAGGAGTGTCTGTAGACATACCCAGTTTCTAAATGGCTCAATTTAGCTTTTGTGAGAGCCGGGAACCAGAGCAGGTCGCCGCCCCACAACCCGCCGAACTGAAAATCAATAGGTAGTTTCAGAACAAGGAGCCTTATTAAAGCGGGCCCCTTTTTTTCTGCAAGGGGTTTGGATGACACTGTTGCACAGAAATCATTGAGCTCAACTGGAGCTCCTTGCCACGTTTAAATTGTTGCAATCGTTTTTGACCTGCACATCCTTTCTTGTTTTCTCCCGTATCTGCTTTTTGGTCTCCAAGATGGCAAGAGCTTAATAACAATCCACTGGAATCTCATTGTGAGACTATGTGGACACATTTGACTATCTGGACTGGCAGTTTGAGAAGCCAATCGATTTCACACGTTCTCATTTAGCAGTTATTGAAAACAAATTGACACACTTACAAATAATACTCTACCTATTTGCATCCTGCAAGTCCTGAGGTTCTCCAGATTTTATTTCTTTTGTAATAAGCAGATTTACTCAGGTGAGGGCATCATTGAAAATGTGATCATTCTTTTTAACTGAAGCACAGTGTAATAACGTCTTGTAGTTATGAGGCAAGATGCTGTACAGTTTAATAATGCTAATGCTATCCAGTTTTAGGCTAATGAGTTCACTTCAAAAACATAAAATCTTCCCATGTTTTTTTAGTCTAGTTTCTACTACAAACACCTTAATACACTATAAATAAGACACAACTAACCTATTTTTCAGCAAGCTATAAGAGCTTGTTTTTAGTCAGTAATTCCTTAATATTGATAAAGAAGTATTTGTTCCATTGGCAGATTGTTTCACTTACAACAAGAGAGAATATTGTGGCTAGTTAACATGGCTACCAATGATGGCAGATAAACGCTTTTCCTGGAACGACAAGCTGTTCTTCCATCATTAGCACATTTAGCATCGTCTTCACAAGGTTGATTGACAGCGCTAAGACCCTCTTCCTGACTTTGATTGGTGATTTTTGTTCGAGAGCAGGGCATTTCTTGAGTCAGCGATATCAGCGCAGGGAGGAGTATGATCAGATTCATGTTACACTGTCACAACACGGTGACAAATTTAGCAAACATAGAAAAGTCAAGCTTTTGTAAAAGTTTACTGCAGCTTTAAATGAACTGTACTGACTTTTTAGCATTCCCAAAATACATTTTTATAATCTGTGCTTTCTGTCCCATTTTCTGACTTGGCAAACACATTCCTTTATGTCAGTGCAAGACAATTCCTGTATCTGAAAAACCAAAGGGCCGATGACCTTGAAATTACAAAACCCATCTTTTAAAAAGACAACCCAATGTGGCTGTTTACAGCTGTCTCTTTCTCATCTTTACCTCTGTTTGTCTTGTGCTGGATAAGAATCTGATGCTTTCCCCAGCACAGGATTTGATTTTATGTCTTAGACCTCAATAGCAGACGATAAAGTGTGAAGGCCAGCAGCACAGCACACCAGGGCCAGTGTAGTAAAATCCAAATAATGATGTTTACCCAAGGCCACGTGCCCACACACTCATTCTGTTTGCTTTCTGGAGGCTTTAAGCTGCTACCACAGCAGTCAGGCAGCGAGCTGAACATGGGAGGTACTCTGCCTTAAAGCAGCTTAGTTCCTGCTGGACAGATTGAAGATTTACTTTTGTTTCCAGTCTGAATTCAGAAATCATTCGCATAGTTTGTGTATGTAAAGGTGTACCGTCATAAATGTTGATGTGGATTAGTTAATTTAAAATATCTGGTTCATTTATGTGTCTAAAAAGGGGTTAGCTGAAACACCATTTTGCATTTGCAGTGTTTCCATTAAATAAGATCACTTCCTGTCGTCATCTTCTTTGGGGTTTGCGCCCGTGCAAACATCCAGTTGTTGACCATGTGAGTTTGTGATGCAGAAAAAGTGTTTCCATTGCAGTTTCGCAAGAATAAACCAATTTCGATACCGTAAAAAAAAAAAAAAAAAGATGCCAAAACATTTTATGGAAGAACTAGATCTTTCGAAATTGCTGAGTTTCCGTTGAACAAATTTATTTTCAAAATGTCAAACTGTGCACTTATATGGTCAGTGGAAACGCAGCTATATGATGAGACAATCTATGAAAAAACTGAGCTCCTCCTCTTACAGCAGTGTATAAATTAGTGTAGAGATTTTTCTGTTGTTTCTATGTTCCTGAATTGTAAAAAAAAAAAAAAAAGACAACTGACCAAAAAAAAAACCCCAAACAAAACAATTACATTTAATGTAAATTGTCTGTCAGACAATTTTTCATTGATGACAGAAAAATTTTATTTTATTTTATTTATTTAATTTTTTTAATTACCAGCTTCATCCTGCCGGGTAGGTGAGGAAATGATCAGAGGATAAGAGGATGGTGAAGGAGGGGTTATTGACGTACATGATAATCAGGAAACAGGTACAAGAATCATTCAGCTTCTGTGTTCTCCTTGCCAACAGTCAGCAGGCAGCTCAGAAGTGCTTGGACCGTTGGTCAGCGCTGTGACGGGAGGGCAACAGTGGAGGCACATTGAGACACAGCCAGAAACCAAATGGTGCTGAGTCGAGTTTATGTTGTAACAACAGAGAGTTTATGCATAATCAGAATCTCCTTTTATTTGTCCAGATGTGACCACCTTACAGTTCTGTGGTGTAACCAGATTTCTTCATTTTAACTTAATCCATTATTCTTCTGTTTTCTTGCTCAGACAGCTCAAACATCCTAAAGTGTGTCAGCAATCGACTTGTGTTCCCCGACACAATAAAAGCATTGTTTCTCAAATTATGACTGAGACAAAATATTTAACCTTCATCTTTTTTTTATGTTGTTGTGAAATGATTTTAAACGAATGGATGAATATTCTAAGAGTATTAATGTTCTCCCTGTAAATGTGTGAGTTCTCTCTGGGTACTTTAGTTCAATCCCACCTTCCAAATACATGATGTTTAGCAGGTAGGACAGACCAGTGTTGGTCTGATCTGGCCAGAACACCGTCCTCCATTGTTACTGTGTTCTCTACGTGGCTCCAAAGCAGACTTTTTAAAGCTTTGTTGCAACAATTATGTTATTCTTGTCTCCATCAAGACCAGACTTCTGCTGTGTAATGATGCATCCAGAGCTGTTTATCAAACTCTAGTTAATTTGCCTAGAAAGTCCAGATTGCTTGGGGAGGTGGAAATACACAATTAAACTCTGATGTGGACTGGAAAAGCAAACTAGTCAGTCTACAAACCTAGGTCTGTTCAGTTGAAGTGAACTCTGACATGTTTTGAATGCATATGTTCAGGGTATTCTGGGTAAATACAACCAAAACAAGCATGTGTCCAACACTAGTGGGAGAAAGTACCAAAGACAAACCGCTAGAATTTGACACTCCATTTTTGGTTATGTTTTGTGAAGAAAGAAGTTGCTCTCTGTGTCTTCTTCAGAGGGATTTGTATAATTTCCTTCAGTGGTTCTTGGTGCAGCGCCACCACTGGTGAGGGGGTAAACAGGTTTTTCAAAGGGTTTGGTCGGTTTGATACAGTGCAGTATGAAAGTGAACCGCATCAGCTGAAAATGTAAGAGATGTTGTAATTTTGGTTCCCAATCAAAGTCTGGTGGTTCTTGGTCTTCAGGGCGTACTGTTAGTTTTTTGAGGGTGTCAAAAGTTTATTAGAGAACACTCTGCACTACCTTTGTGTGGGACTAGAAAACAAAATCCTAATAAAAAGCATTTAGTTTTCTGAGAAAAACATGGAAAAATTGAGCGGGTATTTCTACTTTTGTACAAATCACCTGTGACCTCTCCCTGTCTTTGGGAACTGTTGCCCACATATATTTTTGACTCCCCACAGCTGCAGTAGACACATGCAGAAAGTCTGGGTCACAGTTTTTCCAACCTTTAATAAAAGTGGACTCGTGCCCCTGACACCCCCCCTTCACCCCTTAAACCCTCCCCTCCGGAGGGACAGGTCTCCATGGCCCTAGCCTCCTGTACTCTGGCCTTGCCACTTCGCACTCTAATTGCTGGCTCATAAGAAAGCACCACGGCAACAAATCCAGTTAACAATAGTGGCATATTGATCGTGGGCAGGCAGTGCCCCAGTCCCTAGGTGAGGGAGGAGGGGGCGCTGCGACTTTTACAACCCGAGGGAAGGCCTGCACCCAATAAAGAGCGGCTCCCTGTGACAAAATAAAACCAAAAGGTGGTCGAAGTGATACAATTATCGGCCAGCCGCTGTGACCCTAACTGTATGTGAATAATAGACTATGGGATGCACGCATAGCTGATGGTGGGAGTGGTGGAGAGAGTGGGGAAGAAGGGGAGACCCTCATTATAGAGCAGGACTGGGAAACCTGTTCAATTTTCTCCATTAAAGAGAGCTGAAGAAGCACTTTCTCCCCCGTCCCAGCAGAGCTATTAAATACCTATAGTCGGAGCACTGAAGAAGTCCGATCTCACACAGGGCCACAAACACCCACTGGCAGCACAGGAACATTAAACCAAACAGACCTGAAAGCTATGAATACACAAAAGCCATATAAGAGCCCATAAATCTGTGATGTCATCAATACGAAAATGCTCTCCTGCTACTCAGACTTCTTTATGGTTACATGGCATGTTAGGCATAATTTGCTTTTATTTATGGCGCTTTATTGTGCCACCGATGTTGTAAACATCCCGTACACATTATGTGCATTGCCCGTACCAAGACGTATTTTAGGGAAACTGGGTCTCGTGTGCCGGATGCCTATTAGAGTAGGAAACAAAGCATATTAGTCAAACCACTTATTTCCATATTAAAACAAGCAATGCTGCATTTTAATCTCATTTATTTGCATGGCGGCGCACAGCAAAAGGTGATAGAATGAGGCCAAACCACGGGGAGCTCTGCAAGATTGTGTTTCTGCTGAACATCCATCAAAGATGGGGATTTTTGTCCTGTTTTTTTTCCGTACAGATACAATGCACTGCAAATTAACACGATCTGCTAAACATCAAAGTGAAAATTGATCTTCAAAGCGCTGATTTTTTTACGTTCTATAATCTGTTGCAGAGCTGTGATAAATGGTTGTTTCCCTTTCTTCTGTTGGGGAATCTGGCTTCCTTTCAACTCGCACTGAATCACAATGTCTCCAACCACTAGAACAAATCTTTGTTCAGTTCATCAGCACAGCAAACATCTTCTTTTTCATCAGAATGCATTATAAATGATGCTTTAAAATAAAATGCTCTATTTGATCCCGCATCATGTAATTCTTTATTCTTTTTGGCCTTGCCAAAGTATCTGTCCTGTGGGAAAACGTCCCTACTTTGTCACAACAAACTTTAATATATTTTAATGGGATTTTATATCGACTCAAAGTAATGCACACGAGGCAATAAGTGGTTTTCAATTTGCCTTACAAAAACAAGTGTCTAAGTAGGGCGTACGTTTGCATAATGTCACCTTTACTTGAAAAACCCGAACATGAAAGAACACACCAAGCATAAAGTTGTAAAACTGATGAAATACTAAAACAATATCCCACATTTTGAACATCTCAGAGAATTTTCAGACTGTTAGCACAAAAGCTTTTAGTTGTAGGGAGTTTTCACTCCCTACAACTGCTAAATTGGGGACTGCTAAGTTGGGGACTTAGCAGTCCCCAACTGCTAAGTCCCCAACTTAGCAGTCCGCTAAGCTCGGTTAGCGGACTGCTAAGTTGGGGACCAAAATGGCAGCTTATTACATTTTCACTGCTGTTTGTTTTCACGCTGCACTGAAAGAGAAGTAATGCAATGGCTTAGATCAGGGGTGTCCAAAGTCGGTCCTGGAGGGCCGGCATCCTCCATGTTTTAGTTCTCTCCCTGGTTTAACACACCTGGATCAAATGATGGCTCGTTAGAGGCCTAAGAAGAACACTGACATGCTGAAAAGGTTGTTACTACCACCAGGGAGAGAACTAAAACATGCAGGATGCCGGCCCTTGAGGACCGACTTTGGATACCCCTGGCTTAGATAAAAGAATATTCACGTTAGGATAGTCTAAATTTTAGACTATCCTAACTCCTAGACTATCCTAACGTGAATATTCTTTCATGTATGACGCACACTTTTCTTCATTCTTAATGTTCCATTTATTTCAATATGAACTAAAGTGTTTGCAAAACTTTGAGCTCTTTTCTATCACCAGAACCACAGATTTCTGGCTCATATATGCAGCTTCATCATGTGTCAGACAGTCACTCAGCTCTGATTGGTGACACTGAAACATTTACAGCGGCCAAGGAAGCCGGGGGCCCTCATGTCTGGAAATTTTTCCACCCCCTGAAAGGGTCACGCATGGTGATGGGGCGCCGTAATGTGCCATTGGGGATCGACGCTGACCTTAGGCTCTAAATCACTTTCCATTTTGGGAGGAGAATTACGTTTGAACCTCTGATGTGTCCAGCCCTCGATTGATTGTCTTGATAGCACTCAGCATCCATGGGTGGGGCAGTCTACATGAGTGGAATACCCCTTTTAAATCAATGTTGTTTTGCTCCCTTTATTTACCCCGGCAGTCCACAAATATTGATGAGCGACTTAAATGCAAACAGAGGTATTACATTTTCGTTTTATGATTATACAGTCGACAGGTTTCAGTGAATTTATGTCCCAAAAAATATATATATATGCACAAAATTTCAACCTAAATCATATGAACGACTTGGAGAAGAGCAAAAGATATGATTCTACGACAGTGTGTTGGAGGCATTGTAGGTAGAGAAAAAAGAGGACTACATTATCAATAAAATCTCAGAAATTTTCTGGAAAAAACTTAAAAATTTTCTCGGAAAAATTTTCTGAGAGTAAGCTCATGATTTCTGGGTATTTTAGCAGAAATGCACTCCTCTTTTTTTCTATCTAACATGGCCCTGATATACCATTTTATGATCATTCCTCATTATATGGTTGGGAGATTTTTTACATTTTACCTTCTGAAAACCAGAAGAATGCAGAAGTTTATAGGCAGGCTTATGATGTTTCATGACATGAACTTTGAGGACATTTTAAGGTGTTCTAATTAGTGGTAGGACTCAGAAGTTTTAATTGCAAGATCTGTAATTAATCACATTAAAACAAAAACCATATATTGACAAAATAAACGTCTTCTTTTTTCTTTCTTTTTTTTTTTTCAAAAAACCCTTTTGGTGCTAAATCATTGAATAAATAAACACTAGCTCACTTGCTTTTAATGCTACTCAACCATCAGATTGGTGCAAAGTGATATTACAGACAGCTCAGACTTTCCACTTTGTTTCTACAACAATGTCGCCATTTATATTTAAACTTCATTTGACAAATCTTTTTTAAAAAATGCATGTAATAATGTATTTGGAATATTTGTTTGTTTACAATGTAAGATTATTTAAACTTTTTTGCTCATAGCTTTAAACCAAAACATAACATACAAACTAACTTATTTGCGAATTTCCTTTGAATTAGCAGCCGTTTTTCAGTGCAGTGCTGCTGCTTCATTTGTACATTCAGAGTATACCTTAACTCATCATTACCACCCAGTGTTGAATTATGATTTCTTGTAAAAGGAAGGAAATGGAAATATTTGATTTGGCATAAGTGCAGCCATTCTACAGAAAAAGAAGGACAAAAAGGTTTAAGAAAAGTATGTGCTTTGAAAGAGTGGAATAGGTTGTATCTTTTAAACATACTTTTAACTAAATGTTTTATTTAAGGCAGTTATTAATTGCTTCCTTACAAAGCGTTTCTCCTGCATTATACTGTTGAGTGTTAACATTTGCACCCTAAACACACAATGGCGAGAGCTGAAACATTCTCAACACAACACTTTTATTGTGGTTAATAAAACACATATGCAGATGTACACACAAATCTTTTTTAGTTTATTGTGTGCAGTGTGTAAGTGAAGCGCCACAAAACAGGGAACTGGGAGTGATCTAAGTAGGCTTTGATAAATGGAGCGAAGGCGCATGAGGTAAAATTTTATGTTTCAGTTTTTGCTGATGAATGCAGCCTAAATGTTTTATCAGCCTCATCCTCCGTCATAGAGCGCTGAACTGTTATATGTCTGATAAAGTGAGCACAGAGGAATTCAGCTATCAGGTCTGTGGTGAAATGACTGGTTTGGGTTGTCCTAAAAAAAAAGAAAAAAAATCTTCCTATTCTTACTTTGTAAAGTGCAAGAAAAGAAAATGAGCATCTGTCAAAAACACTGCGCCATTTGCACAATTCTGCACGGCAACTTAAAGTTAATCTGCTAAATTGCCTGTGTAACACTATCCATTGGCTACATGTTCAAACAGAAAAATAAATTGTATGACTTACAGCAATTGGAAAGCCTAGCCATCCTTTAAACGCTTATTTATTGATCAGATGCCACTGCTACAAAAGGTTTAATTAAACCCCTTGCTCCATGCTCACACCCACCTTTATTCCTGTGAAACATTCACAATGCCTGTGTTATAAACGAAAATTTCTCTTTGGTTGGTATTTATTAGAAAATATCTTTTTTTTCTAAAGCTGCTGAAATTCAGACCTTGAGAAGCAGTGACACATGCAGATTAACAATTTTACTGACACAAAGTTCAGTTGTCGGTAATATGCGTGGTCTTCCTTTGCATATTTCCTGCTTTTCCTGCACACTTCATAGAAATGACCGTTTCTGTTGTGTGTTTACCTGCACATGTTTAGCTAAACCATTAGTTCTTCAAAGGCTCCATATTGCCAGCATATTATTAAAGTATTATTTTAGTCTAATTAACTGAAATGGAAAAAGAATGTACCGTATTTTCCACACTATAAGGTGCACCGGATTATAAGGCGCACTCTTCAATGAATGGCCTATTTTAAAACTTTTTTTCATAAATAAGGCGCACCGCATTATAAGGTGCATGTACAGTGGCCGACAGGTGCAAATGCGCAGCAACAGAGAAAACATGCAAACAAAAAATGAAATGCAAACAAATGAAATGCAGCAAACAAAAAAGGAGACGCAAACAAAAGGCAAATGAAGCAAACAAAAAAAGAGATAAACAAAAAGCAAATGAAGCAAACAAAAAAGAGACGCAAACGAAAGTCCCTCCTGCTTTGCTCGACCAAAACAGCAGAAGATGCCTCAGCACTGCGGGATATTGTTGATCAGATCGACGGACCGAACCTGGAGCGCCTGGCCAGCTGACAGCTGGCGAGGGGAGCTGGCTGTTAATGCAGCGGGAGCAGACATCTCCAAAAACGTCGGAGCAATATTGTAATTAAGTGATTTACTGTTGAACTGAGCAGACATTTCAGATCTATACATCTACATTCTCGCCTAAAAACTTTGTAAAAAATCATTTTGTGTAATTTTAAGTGTAACACAGCACAATTTTGCCGCCATTGCTGCTTTTCTGAACACCTACTTTAAAGGACACAGACCCTAAATTTGGACACAGCTGTTTATGTTCGACTCCCTCTGGAGTACTTCCGTTTTCAGCACTTTTTATTTGCATCTTTTTTTTTCTTTCTTTTTTTTTTGCTGCATTTCATTTGTGGTTGTAGTCTTTTTTGTTTGTGTCTCTTTTTTTCTTTGCGTTTCTTTTTTGTTTGCATCTCTTTTTGTTTGTTTCATTTTATTTGCTTTTTGTTTGCATCTCTCTTTTTGTTTGCTGCATTTCATTTGTTTGCGTCTCTTTTTGTTTGCATGTTTTCTCTGTTGCTGCGCATTTGCACCTGTCGGCCACCGTACGCATAGAATAGACGCTACAGTAGAGGCTGGAGTTATGTTATGCATCCACTAGCTGGAGCTGCACTAAAGTGAATGTCAACAAAACAGACCGACTCCGGTCGGCAAGGAGAGCCGGGGCGTGACCGGATGATGGTCACCCTTCTCCGTTCACGCACAGCATGTTCGTGAAGAATGTGGTGCTAAAGGACCTGCAGACGACCTGATTCTAGACGGTCGGTAGGTAGATAGGTCAGTCAAACTTTATTAAAATATTCCAAACCAGCATTCTGACAACTATCCCAGCATGCACCGCGCGCTTCTTCTTCTGCAGGCAAAAATGAAATCCGCGGCTGCTTACCATAGTTGCTAGACCTATTGTGGCTCAATATTGGTCCATATATAAGGCGCACCAGATTATAAGGCGCCCTGTCGGCTTTTGAAGAAATTGAAGGTTTTTAGGTGTGCCTTATAGTGCGGAAAATACGGTAAGTGGTTTATTGTGTGTGGGCACATCAGGAGCTAATAAGACTAACATGAGGCCTCTAATAATATCAGCAATAGAACAAAGGGATAATAATCCTTTAACAAAACATTCAATTTCCCCTCTTCTTAAAGATGTGTGCTTAGGCTTTATTAACTCTGAATTAAGTTTTCTTTAAAAAAAACAAAAAACAAAAACAAAAAAATTAAAACCCAGTGTATATCTGTATCTATAGCAGAGTGTCCGATCATCCTTAAAAAGTTTTAAATTCATGTGTCAATCTCACCCATCATGGGTGTTGGGGCTATTGGTAATCAGGTGCTAATTCACGTTTGCTAGCTAGCTAGCTAGTTTACATCCATTATGAAAATTTATTACCAGTGGCTCACTTCTGTTTCCAAATGATACAGTGCTAACGTTCAGAAATGTTAGTTTTGATCCCCTAGTCTTACCTAGGAAAAATAATATAGTGTGGAATCAACAAAGATCCACCTATGAGGACAAATAGGAAAAAGATTCCAGTGAACGGTAATTAATGTCTTCAACTAAAGTAAGAATGTGACATGATCCATAGTTAATCTCCCAAGGAGTTCCAGAATAGTTTCCATATGTATAAATGGAAACTATTCTGTCTTGATAAATGTCTCAAATAGAATCTATAACTGTCTGAAAAAGGTTTTAAAAAATATTAAATTTGAGTAAGTGAAACATGCAGAAACTGCATAATAAAAACTAAGTGCAATACAGAACCGTACAAGAGTTATCAAATACATAAAAACAACATAAAGGATTACCAGAGCCAGTACAGGTATCTTATTTATGCAAAATCTGAAAATGGTAAGAGATTTATAAATTCGAGGTAAAAGGGGAACTCCAGAGACGGTGGCTAAACGTGGCTGAAAGGCTTGGCCCCTTGATGACCAGGCAGGCGATGGACAGGAACTGTTGAGATGAATTGAAAATGGAGACACAGGAGTTTATGTGGGTGTGTTCTCATTCAACAGGTTAGAAAGATATTGAGCATTTGATTAATAGTCTCAAAAGTGAGTAGAATTTTGTACTCCATACCAAATGTATTTATCTGCCAATGAGACTGCTGAAGAACAGCCGTGAAATGATTAATAGGGGGGAGTTGTACAGATGATACATGCTGCAGAGTTTTGAACCAAATGAAGCTTATGGATGCTTTATTTGGGAGAGCAGAGAAAAGGGAAAAATAGTAGAGCTGTACAATATATCAAATTGCAATCTTGCAATATCAGCACTTGCGATATTAAAATGGCATTGGACTGCTTGGATGCATTATTTAGTAGGATATTATATTTCATATGTAAGGCCTTTACATTCTAAATATTGGCAATGTATTTAGCCCATTGGATGGACCCTAATGCTTAAGATGGTCTTCAGTAGCACGGAGGCTAAAGCTTATGGAGATGACAGTAGTTAGGGTGTAATGGTAAAGAAAGAAAATTGTTCTGGAAAACTGGTTTCAATGGAATCAAAATATTGCAAGTTTCTTCAATACTTTCTAAATTTAATATTCTATGGATAATGTGCTGCATAACATTTCAGCATCCGGCACTCTGTGTGATAAGGGCACGAATCAGAAAATAAGTTTTCCTTCAGAAGTTGTAACAGACTAGCTTCAGTTATTTAAGCTGTTTATGCTGGTTTGTGCTCAAGGATAGAATGGCTACTGTCAACAATTCATGCTAGGACAGTATTGCTTTTTTATTCAAACACTAAAAGGGCACATTGACCTAAAGAGGCTGTGCACTTCTATGTCTGAAAATGTTGTATTCCATGTAAAGAAACACAAACCATCGAAAGCCCTAATTAAGGTATTGGTACATTTAACATACATGGCAGCCATTTTGGATTTTGAGCTTGGATTGGTATTACATTACATTACCTGCCAACTTGGAATTTCAACTTCAGGACATTATTCTGGTTTATTTACATAATTTTGATGCTGGACATTTCAACTACTGAGAAACACCAGGATGAACAAAGTCCTTTAAGTTAAGTTTCTGTCGGTTTTTTTCTGAAACAATTTTAATTTATCATCATTTCATTTCACTCTATAAAAAAACACAAATAAAAAAAGTTATCCTATTGCATTAGTCTTTAATGCTTTTATATTGGTACTTCCTGTTGTGTTTCTTGAGGTGGTGATGATTACAAAATGTCTGAGTACCACTTGTATTTAGTGAAATATCAAAATAACTAAAAAAAAGTTCAGAATGTTAGATTTGGGGACAGTGCAGATAAGAAACTTGCCCCCTCCTAAGAAACAAGAAACTTGGCTGTTTTTTTTGTTTGTTTTTTTTTTTTAGGTTATTTTCAGCAAACAAGTAATGTCCACAGCCTGAATAAATCCATTTATTTAGTTACTCGTGTGTTTATGAGACCAGCTGTGCCTATTCCAGAATCCCCTACAGTTGTGATGAAAACAAACAAACAACTTCTCATTTTAACAGAGACAGATGTTTAGAAGATCGACTCGGCGGGATTTTCCTCACGGCATCTTATCAGTTTCGTGTTCCGGTCAGCAGTGCAAAGGAAAAGCGATTTCCAATCAGTCAAAACTTTTCAAGCTTTGCTAATGACACCCATAGTTTCGTGGTTCTGCGGAGGAGGCACGGGGAGAAAGGAGGGCAACGTCCTAACACAAGCAAATTTGGAGAGATACTTAAAAAAAAAAGCTTTTGTTCTTCCATCCTCCCTACCCCCTACTCGTTCCCTCCCTTCCCTTCTAACTTGTCAAGTATTCACCTCTTACTCATTAGCAGCTGTTGCCCATCGTTCAACAGACCAAACTGTTTACCCCCCGCTGTCACAGTCGCATCCAGCGCCCGGTTATCAGGTCCCGCCCTCGACGGGGACCGACGCTCTTGATGAGTTTCCAAAGAAGCAGATTAAAGCGGCTATGCTCAGGAAGGATGGAAGTAGGGCAGCTAATTAGCTGCACCTCTCAGGGCCGGGCGAGTTGGCTGTTTTTCACCTTGACAGGGAAATTCCACAAATAATGGGAATGTGGTTGAGGAGCCGGATCTGGAATATTTAATGAGAGTGGGAGGAAAAGACGAGTCAACTTAAAGTAAGAAAAGTGGAAGGAGGAGGCGGATGGCCCAGGAAAGGTTACTCTTGAACGCTTGTGCTTGAACATGGAGTGGAGTTTGCAGATTCTGTTTTAATGTGCGCACTTTCTGAAAAAAGATCTGGGTTGAAATGCAGGTGTTGTCTCTCAAGGAGAGGATGTAATGTAGAAATTACATAAATATGTGTAGTAAGCTGGAACTTTAAAGTGAACTAACCTTTTCATTAAGCCCCGATGCTTGCGTTGAACTTTTGGCAAGTTGACTTTACCATGTCTAAATGCTTAAACACAGTCAGTTGATGCAATGTTATTGGCTGATTTGCTGTTTCTGTAAGAGAGTTGTACCTAATAAAATGGCTGATCGGTGTACAGATGTTTCAAACACTTATTCAAATATTGTTTTAGTTGAATCTTAAGAAGAGTGTTGGAAGCTTGTATCCAGTTAATCATTAGCTTTTCAATTATTCATTTTGTTCTTTTGTTTTGTTGGATTGCTTAATATACATACTTCAAACATTACTTTTGGAAGATGTTACCGTCTTTTAGGTTGATACATGTACAATTCAAGTTTATTTGCATCATACATTTCAGCAACAAGACAGGTCAAAGTGCTTTACATCACCAAAGTGGATATGGTCACCAATTATGAAATAACCAATTAGCTTTACATTTTGTCAAATGACATCAACAAAAACATCAAATATAATGATGGATGTTCCAATTACTACTAATCAAAGGCAGCTATAAACTGGCAGGGTTTTAGTCTTGACTTAACCCTGCCATCACACTCTAACATCTTCCAAAAGTAATGTTTGAAGTATGTATATTAAGCAGTGTTTCAGCTGTTTTGCAGTTCCATATTTGTGGCACATAAAAGCTGAATGTTGCTTCTCCATGTTTGGTTCTGGTTCTGGAGATGCAGAGCAGAACCAGAACCAGACCTGAGAATCCTGGAAGGTAGATATAACAATAGCAGGTCTTTAGTGTATTAAATGATAAACATTAACCCATATTAACCAACCTTAAATAGATTTTTTCTTTCTTCCTTTGGGACAGATACTCTTGCCATTGTTGAACATAATATCCAACAATTTTGGTTACCTGTCAAGGTTCCTTTTTAGGCACTGGATACTTTAATATATTTCTTCTTACATCACAAATATTTGAGGTATTTCAGAAAGTGTTTCAAAAAATATACAGAAACACTTGGGAAGGTGAATATGAGGTGTTGTACACAAAAACAGATAATCCAGCATAGAAAAAAACAAAGTGATATTTAAAAAAAAGGTTGCTATTATGAAATGTGTCATTTATTTTGCTGAATCAACAAAACTCTGTCAACAGCACCCTTTAGGGAACTTAGAATTCAACAAATGTGCATCTGGTATAGTTTTCCTCCAAACTGAGGATACTGGAGAGTGTGAATATAAAAGAAAAAGCTAGGTCCTAAAAGATTCATCATCCTCCATCCGATCCATCTGTTGTTTGTCAGAGCCTCGTCAGAAATGGCCTCAGCAGAACAAGAATTGTCAGGAAACCATTCTTTGGGAATAATAAGACAACATTTGGAAATGTCATTTGGAAATGTCAGATTACACACAAAATCACTGAAGATCAATAGTTCAAATGTCTTTTGGACTGATAAATCCATATTTTATATTTTTAGTTCAAATTGTCATCAAAATACTTGAAGGTAAAGCCACACCAGGGAGTATCTATTATGGTTGAGTGTGATGTTTCAACATCTACTATTTTGAAGAAATGGATATAAAATATGCACCAGATTTTGATAAACTATGCAACAACATCTGGAAAGTGTCTGGTTGGCAACAAATCCATTTTTAAGCACCCGATGATGTCCCAAACTCAATCACATTCAAGCACGTGGATAATAAATTCAATCAAAGGTGGCAGCCATCTTCGTGAACTTTCTACTCTTCCTTCTGGTTTCAAAATGAAATGTACAGAAAATGAGGGTTGCCTACGGAGACAGTATTGTACTTCATTCAGCTCGATTCTCATGTGATACAAGGCAAAACATGAAACAGGCACACACTTGCTTCAGAAAGCTGCAGTCCCCGCACAGTAATGTTCAGTTTTGCAACATTTGATAGTGAGTCTCCAGCTCCCCTTCCTGTGCCTTTCCAGTGGACACAGAGACAGAACAGACGATGCATTACTGACGTGGTTTATGTGCTGCTGATGGAAGCCGTTCTCCTCGCCCAGCTCAGGTGTCAGATCCTCTGAGCTCTCCCCTCTGTCTCGTCTCATCCTAACTTATTTCGCTGGGAGTGTCAAACTGTGTGGAGTTGGACGTGTGTATTCAATGTTATATGGCCCTGATTAAATGCAGATCTGCTGTTTTATGTTAAACATTTATATTACAATCAAGCAGCTACGTTACCTTCAGTTGTTATAAAAAATACTGTCTATATCAAATTTGACTTGAAACACCTTGAAATTGGGCCTCTGTTTCTTTAAAAACTGCTGCTCTTTCTGACGTTCTGGCTTCAGGAAGTCATCACAGTATTGCCTCCTCTATTAACCTTTTAACAACATTTTTACCAATGTTGAACTAAGTAGCTCCTATAATGAGTTCGGAAGTTCCACCAGGTGTGTGCTAATTGCTTCTGGCTAGTCTGAAGGAGCTGAGTGAGGGAGTGGCAGGGGAGGGGTGCGCTGTGTGCCGGAATATTAAAGCATTTTTCAAACACGCATGAAAGAATCAAGGCAACTTTCCAGCTATGTTTTTGATGACGGAACAACATTATAGCATGTTGTACAACTCAAAAAGTAAATTTTACATAATACTGCCCCCTTAAAAAAGGGGGCAGAGAGTTTCGGTAAACGTCTTGATCTTTTTATTGAATCATGACAACCCCCCAGAAAAGACTCCAGTAAAGCAACAGAACCTTCAGCGAGGGTAAATATGCGCTTGCACAGGTTTTACCGAGTCTTTCCTCTATTACATTTTATAACCGAATGGGTCTCATTCACTGCTGAGGCGAGTGTTTTGCATTGTCGGAGCTATATATCACAGTGAAAGCTTTGTCAGTTTTTTCAGCATAATGTGATGCCGGGTTATGTGTATTAAAGAGCAGAAGGGAAGGGAGGAGAGAGAGATATCCTATAGATCTCTGCACTGTTTGTCATGCTGGAATTTATCTGTAAAAGTTGCTAAAGAAGAAAGCGATATTTCAGGGAACGTCAGCGGGCACGCAGTAATGTTTTTAAGAGTTATGAGGGCGTCGTGAGGTGTGCACGCGTGCGCGCACTCCTGTTTCTGTCACTGTATTGTTTGGAAATGTGTCATCGGGCACGGCTGTTATTGCCTAGGCTGGGCGCGGAGCAGAGCATAGCTTAATATCTGTGTTTGACATAGAGGCCCATTAATAAGGGCCTGATCTGGGCCCAGTGACAGGACTGCTGACAGAGGAGGATCATGGGGAAGAATCATGCCCTGCTGAGGGAGTCTGGGCTGCAGGTAGACCCATTCCGCCTTCCCCAGGTGCCATTACTGATGCTGGGGAGGAAGCAGTAGAGGGGAGGGGCGAGACGCTGACATCTACATTAATCACCCCTTCCACACATCACACACTACCTCCTCCCACCTCCAGCTCCTAATCATCCCCATGCCAGGACCCAAACTCAGGAAAGGGGATATTCAGCCTTGAAAGATATCCAGCTAAGAGCTCCCTAAATACCACTCTGATCTGATCATGAGTGATGTTGGTACCGGAACCTCTGACCCACCACACAATTAAAAACACTTTTCTCCTTCTCCCTCAAGATGCATGCGAGAGAGGCCGTTCTGCTGAGACTACGTATTTTGGAGCTGCCTGTCTTGTGATTCATAGTTTGCTTCTGAATTGTGCCGTGGTTACGTGCAATTAAGATGCTACAAATTCCTCTGTGGCAATGTATCGAGCAAAAAAACCCAGAGTGCACTGCTGCCATTGTACACACTCCTGATTGTCTCAAAGATATCAGACTCTCCACTCGGGGACGCCTTATTGATCCTCAGCTGGGCTTTTATCTACGGCAGGAGCAACGCTATGGCTAGTGTTCAGATTCGCTCCATGAAGCTGAGCCAACATGTGTGTGAGTTCCCTGTAACAGAAGAAAACATATTACTTGAGTGAATTCACAGGGCTTTGTAGAATTATTCATATTCCTTGAACTTGTGCATATTTTTATCACAAACTTTAATGTTTTTTTATTGGAATGTCCTAGATTAGGCTGCATGGTAGATACAGCCTAATCTAGGAAATACAAATATTTATTACAAATTTTGTCTCTATGGATGCAACGGCATCCATAGAGACAACATTGGTTGTAATGACATTGGTTGTAAGAGTAAGCCTCACAACCAATGTATGAGGCGTACTGTCATAAGCTGAATTTCCATTGATCATATAATTGTGCAGTTTGATATTTTGAAAATAAATATACTTCTCAAAAAAAATAAAGGGAACATTTCACTTTAATTTTGTGTGTGGCTCCAAATCCAGGCCTCCATTGGTTAATAAATTTGATTTCCATTGATGATTTTTGTGTGATTTTGTTGTCAGCACATTCAACTTTGTACAGAACAAAGTATTCAATGAGAATATTTCATTCATTCAGATCTAGGATGTGTTATTTGAGTGTTCCCTTTATTTTTTTTGAGCAGTTGTACATCTAATGGAAACAAGGCAATATAAATAAAATCTAGTTTTTCGATACAAAGTTTTGGAGCTAGCATGAGGTGTTTTTTCTTTCTTTCTTTCTTTTTTTTTTGCAAAACTCTAATGGAAATACTATTGTCACTTTCGCAAACCAAGAAGAAGATGATGACAGGAAGTAGTTGAAGGATCACAATGCGCCATGGTTTTTAATGTTTTATTGCGCAAACAAATTTATTCACTTATTTTAATTGCATTCTTTATTTAATAGATAAAGAATGCAACTAAGTGCAAAATTGTGTTTTTTCTGACATTAGCGGAATATAGGCAGAGTTTAGAAACCTGGAACTGACATAAGCTGACATAAGCAAACCAATGAAACTTGAGTTCAGTTTTTTTGATCATGACGCTGTATCTGTCATATTGACATGTTTTACAGATAAAAATGAGCAGTGTTGGGCAACTGTATTCTGCGTCCTTTGCTCTGACATATAGAAATTATTGTAACCAATAAGATGAATGTTTGTAGTTCACAAAAGAAGTTAATCTGTGTATATTTTAATCTTAGTATCAATACATTTGTTCTGTGAAGCTCTCAAATGTTTTATTGTAGAACATTAGTGATTAAAAACATCCCAAAGACCAAAAAACACAGCAGATGAGTCAGCAATAAAGTTATGGAATTAAGTTTAATGGTTCTGGACAGATCAAACAGGAACTTTCTAGCCCACTTATGTGGCAGAAAACTACACTGAAAGAAATAACTCTTTGGATTAACATAAAAAAATCATGGAAAGATTTTCCACCTGATTACTTTGCTATATTTCAGCACTATGTAATTATGTTACTCCAATTTAAAGAAAATGTGTTGGCTCAACTTAATTTATTAAGGTTATTCCAATTTAAAGCAAATGTATTGGCTCAACTTAATTTATTAAGGTTATGCCAATTTAAAGGAAATGTGTTGGCTCAACTTAACTTTTGTGGTTGATTCAACTTATTTACTTTAGTTGTAATGTAATTTAATAGAACCAGACCAACTAATTTGCAATGTTGTGGACCAAATAATTGACTTTACTTGATTAAGAAGAATGCAAATTTAGTTGAAACCAACTTATTTAACAGTGATAACTTCACACTACTTAATTAAGGTGATCCAACCCATGAAAATTAAGTTAGCTAAACAAACATGCTTCATGCTGAAAGAAAGCTATATAATTGTGTGGAAAATCTTTCCATGATTGAATTATGTTAATTCAAAGACATTTTCTTAAGTGCTATTAAATGAAGTGTTTTAAGACCACACTGAAAGAAGAAAGAACACTCAACAATGAGAAAAAGTACAACATGAACTGTATTTTCAAAATTGTTATCCATTTTCTTTTTACACAGAACAAAAAACAGCTGAGTTGAAAGTTGAAATAAACAAAAGGTCAGTTTTGTTTTTCCAGAAAAAAACTGGGCTGTGTTTAGCATAGATCAAATTCTTAACAACATAAAAAGTGTCAGTAAATTCGCTCAACTTTGCGAACTGCAACAGTTAAAATTTAGTTTTCGATTGCGGTCTTTAGAAAAAAATTTAAAGACACATTGCTCAAGTTGTTCATCACTTCCACCGCCTCCAGGACAATCCCAACATCTTCAATGGCATCGCCAGGCTCTGCACTCTCCGGTCGGATAACAGATTCCACAGACAGTCTCGGTTATGGCCATTTGTGCACCTTGATGATGGGAACAAGGGTGGGGTTCTGGGGGGGAGAGATTTCACATCTCATTAAATAAAAAAATAACTTTACACTTATTTGTCTGACTCACCAACAGCTAAGGTCCATCAAAGACCTGTCTGTGTTAATTGTGAGTCCAGTGGTAAGATTTCCCATTTAGAAAAGGTACCATATTTTCTGCACCATAAGGTGTACCTAAAAGCCTTACATTTTCACAAAAATTGTCTTATAATCCGGTGCACCTTGTGGTGCGGAAAATACGGTATATTGTCTCATATGGAAAAACATGAAGAGAAGGGATGAATCCCAAATAGGCCCATATTCCATGGCCTGTTCTCCTCAATTGAAATGACAGTCTGAGGATCCACCACACAGACTGTCATTCCAAAACAGTCCTACTTATGTGCAAACAAAGCCCTGACTCTGTACACAAACCAAACATCTTATACATGAAGAACCTGTCTTATTTCCTGGATGGAGGAAATGTCATGACTATGTGTGGTAGTTATTTCCAAATAGATCAGTACTAACATCTTATGCTGTTGGGAATGTGTTTAATTAGCAAGAACATAAACTAGTGAGAGTTCATGGGAGAAATGGATGGAGTTGTGTATTAGGCAATTGTCATCATTGAAGTTTGAGGATGTGTGTCAAAAACTGAAAAAGAAGTAAGATGGTACCTATACTCTTACAAGGCACTGTGGGTCAGAACAGATATGGGGGCCCCAGAACAATGAGACAACTTGACCCCTGATCCATCAGTGAGCAGATTTTGGAGATAAACCAGAGACCAAATAATTGAGTAATACTTTTTATCCTGTTAAAAAGACATACTTGGACAAGAATGAGACAGTAATTGTGGCAGAATGTAATTACGAGACAAGAAATGCTCTGTTCTAACAAAATAAGTAGTAAAAACACTTTCCCCAAATGTGTTTAACCACTGTTTGGCTTCAGTGCTTCATCCTCTCCAAACCCACACACTCTTTACTTTCCCCTCAGTGACACCACCCTCATTTGTTTTTGGATACTCTTTTTTTTTTTTTTTTTTTTTAAATGAAATAACAAATCAACTCTGAAAACCCTGTGTGGCAGTAATATTCTAAAAATACAGCCCTAATAAAAGATTTGTGGTGTTTTTTTCCCAGCAGTGGAATGAAGCATAAACTCATATGATGGTGTCCGTGAGTTATCATCTCCGTTGCTTAGCCCCTTCCATCTCATTTTTTATGTAATGTGTTGTGTCCTGAACAAACACAGCCTCCAGTTTAATTAAAATAAATCCACTTTGAGCTGATATTTAGAAACCCGGGGAATATCGCAGCCTCTGCAACAGATAAAGTGATTGAGAGCGGGGAATAAAAAGCTGGGCTTGAGGGAGAATTACACTCTACTTCCTTTTCCATCAATGAGGCTTCTATTGTTTATGTTTGAAGTGGGCTTTCCTTCTTTGTAAATGACCTGTCTCCAATTCCCCACTTTTTCCCCCCTGTTTTATTTGCCTTGAACCTTCAGCAACACTGACACAATAAATTTCTGCTCGGCTCTTTGTTTGCGTTCATGGCTGTGTGCATACGGTAGAATCTGGGACGCCACGGAGACATTGAGAAAAAACGTTTGCATGCAGCTCGAAAACATATTAAAATATGAAGACAAATCACTGTGTCTGGCCAGCTGACAGCAACAGCCTGCAGTGAGAGCCAGCAAGAGTCCTTGCAACAACGCTGCTGCTCCCAGAAAGGGCCTTTTTCAGGGCAAGCGTCGACATGTAGCTCAATAAACAAGCAGATGAAAAAAAGCCATGAGCAGTCAAAGCTATTATTAAAGGTGATAGAAGTGTTTCCCTTTGCCAAAGCCTTTGTCATGGTCTTAGCCTCCGTACTTTGTAATGGGGAGAGCTGGGTTTTCAAAGATATCTTCAGAGCACATACTCTGGACTTTGTTGTGTTGATGTCTTTGATGTAAATCATAAAAGTAGAAATCCAAGTCTTTAGTACACATTCCTGCAGGTTTTGAGGCTGTCTAGGTATAAAGCAAAGCTTTAGCAAGTCGGTACATAGAAAATATTCTTTGGCTATTATCCATTAAAAATAATGAAGGGAAGGAAAATAGGACATTTGGGAAATATTTCGGTCCAAATGATAATTTCTCTTCATAGATTATTAATGTAAATTAGATTTAATTTCCAGGACCAGCTCTGCAACCTCTGCAGGGTACCGAAGGGTGCATGGAAGTTTACCCAACCAGCCTATATGTGTTTTTCTGGACATGGAGAAGGAGTTCTACCAGGTACTTCGGGGACTCAAGTGTGGGGTAGTTCAGGGTGCCTGACCCTTTGATGTGGGCTATTAGATCCTTGTACAATTGGTGTCAGAGCTTCACTACAAAGACAGAATCTTACCAAGTTGAGCTAGTTCCTAGTGCAATTGTCTTGAGTCCTCCGATTGAGGACCGGGGAGACACTCATGTCGTCCCCCACAAGATGGTGCTTATGGCAATTGCCCATGTCGCCCATATCATAAACCGCCACTGACCAAAAGAACGGAATTGCGGATACAAGCTGAAAGGAATTTCTCCTGCAGGGTGTCTGGGCTCTTATTAGAGATAAGGGTGATAATCTCGGTCAGCCAGGATGGACTCAGAGTAGAGTCACCGCTCATCCACATTGAGAGGAGCCAGTTGAGGTGGTCCAGACATCTGGTTAGGATCCCCCCTGGACGATTCCCTAGAAGGTTTTAGGGGCACGTCTCACCGAGAGGAGACCCAGAGGAAGACAGAGGGCACTCTGGAAGGACTATGTTTCTCAGCTTGGGAGCACCTCAGGGAACGGAGGAGTTGGCCCAAGTGGCTGGGGAGAAGGGAGTGTGTGTCTTCCTGCTTAAACTGCTACCCCCTTGACCTCACCCAGGATAAGTGGATGATGATGGATGGAGACTTAATCCATCCACCTGGCAGATTTCAAGTGCTTTGTAAAAGGTTTTTCTCTCCTAAACTTTGTCACATTGTTTTTCCAGTTTCAATAACAAACTTTAGTGCATCAGCTGGGGTTTGTAAAAGACAGATTGACACAAAGTAGTGCATTCTTATCAGAAAAATAGCTCAACCTCAGTTAGAATCCATGTTCCCATCAACACTTCTTGACCTTGTTTGAAAAGCTTCCCCACAGGATGTTGCTGCCACCACAAGTGGGTGAACCAGAGACACATCTGGTTGCAGGACACTGACCCTGAAGGGCTGGAGTTGACACCTATGGTTTAGCATCATTGTCCTGCTGGAACATTAACCTCCACCGGAGTCTCAAATCTTTTGAAGCCTTAAAAAGTTTTCTTCTGTGATTGCTGTGTTGAGCTCCTTCCATCTTCCCAATACCTCTGACCAGCTTTTCTGTTCCTTTTGAAGTGAAGCCTCCCCACAGCATGATGCTGTTTCTCATGTTTCTCAGCAGGGATGGTCTATTCAAAGTGGGTTGTCAAAATAATCAACCGTTAATAGAAACAATAAAAGAAAAATATATTATTCACAGATCTTCGTTGGTGTCAAAATCCACGTTAATTGACCCATTTTTCCCAATTGACTCTCTTCTTTCATCAGCTGCTCACCTGTGCAAAGCAATGAGCTGTGGCTGTAAGTTTTAAATACTGGTAAGGTGGTTGAGTTCATCCAGTGTATATGACCCTCTTCAGCAAAGAAGGCAAATATAAAGTGTTGTTTGAAGGTACTTTTCCTATCAATCAGGCAGACAGCAAATCCCATTACGCTAGCTGTCCTAATGCTCAGACACTGATGTTTGAGAGCAACTTATAAAGCTCAGTAAAACTTCTGCATCTATAACAGCAAAGTAATAAACCTCATGGATGACGTAAGCTAACGCTATCTGTACATTGCAAAAGTACAAAATCTTACAAAGTATTTTTAATCTATTTTCTAATGCTAATGTCTTAGTACACATGAAATAAGACTTATAAGTACATTTTCTATTACAGAAATAGAAAGAGCTTGTTTTAAGTCAGTAAGTCCTTAATATTGAATGCTTAAGTACTAGTTCCACTGGCATATTATTTCACCTCTAACAACATTTTCCCCATGTTGTCAAATATATCATTATTTGTCAAGTAGACTGATTAACCCATCTGAGCTGTTGATCTATGCATCTCTGCATGTTGTCTATGCATGTTGTTCTTGAGTAATATTCTCACCACAATATAAATGTCATTAAAGAAAACCCACTCTCCTAAGGTCGATTTATACTGTGACATATAGACTTTGTTTTTGCCAAATTATTTATAAAGCCCTATAATTAATAAAATGAAACCAGGTCTTTCAAATGAAGTTCACCCTGAAGCAGATTCCAACCTTTGTGTTGTTCTGCTACAAAAACATCTCAATTCAACATACTAAATTGTGGTATGTGACAAATTGTAAATAAACCGGCATGAATGCATTTGCAAAACTCTATTTTACTCTGATATTCATCACATCTTTATTTAGTGACTGAACATACAGCCTCCGTGCATTGCCACATGTCTCTTACATAAATAGCAAAGCTGTTTATTTTATCACTGTTGATTGTGCATATGTCCTCTTATTTTATGCCTCTTCGAGGGGCTGCGCAGGAAAACACAGACACTAATAATTGTTCTAACACATACCAGTAGGGGGAGCTCATAACTCATAGCTCACTCTCCAGTAAAGCCTTGCAAGGGATCATCATGTGAAGGGTTGCTGGGCAGTAGTTCACACCACACAACACAACCCCACCCTCCATCTCTAAACATCAGCATATTGAGTCCGGATTTCTTTTTTTACATGTTCAGTCTCATCCCTGATCAAATGTTGGATTGCAGTGGTTTGGGTTTGTTCTCACCGTGTTTCGCTGCATACTACTAAGGAAAGAAATAGGGGTTTCGGTGGGGGAAGAGACTTTTGAGTTTTTTGTTAGTATGCAGAGCCACATCAGCTCTTCTCGTCTTGCAGGGGGCTCGGTCAATCAAGCAATTGATTTCTGACAAAGATCATATTTACAATTCTGCATCAGCATCTGAACACATTAACCCCTCACATGTTAAACAGCCTAAGATTCCGCAATAAATTTAGTTTTGAGTCCATTGATTGAGAATTTAACACATTCTCACAGAAGAGATTAGATTTCAATATTCTGAATGATTTGTCCCCTCTTGAATTAAGATACATTTTACCTGTTGACTAGTGTGAATGTTGAACCTCCAGCACTCTAATGGCATGCTGCTTTTTTTCTCTCGTCTCAGAGCTTGCTTCAGAAGGTAAATAATTCCTTACATGAGTGACCTACTATAAATGCTTTGCAAATATATATATAAAGGTTTGTCCACTTAGCTCCTTGAATGGAAGTCTTTCACTCGTGCCATAGTAGGGAAGTTCCCTGTAAACCACAGCAAAGTGATTGTCCAGTAGAACCACTGGTAAAAATAGTAATGATAATAATAATAATAATTAATAATTGATAATAATATGTTGTTCTCCACGCTGCTTTGCTCTACCCCGCCCTCTGGTACCGGTCCATGTTCGCTACCCGCCCGCTCAGCCTCAGTGTGTTGGGATGTGGGAGACCAGGCGCTCCTAGCGGCCGCGCTGTTCACACCAAAACGCTCAGAGAGAGCGTGAGAGAGAGACGGAGAGAGAGAGGAGGATGTTGAACTGTAGTGCGACTGTACATTTATTGGGGCTATATTACCAGCTACGCACAGCTACGCACATGGGGCTTTTGAAAGCCGGTTTTCTTAAGAATAAAACAACTTTTTGGGGGGCGCGCGTGAAAGTTGAAGGCGGGTTTCCTGGTTGTCCTCAAACGCAGACATCCTCGCTGAAGATGTGAAAGGTGCCTGAGTTGCCTCTGAAGGAAAGCGTAGATGTGCGTTTAATTTTTGTTTTTATTTCTTCAGTCTGGACTTTGATTTCTGCCCCGAAAGATTCTGAAAAGCTCCGGCTCGTTACACAGCAACAATTGCGGATGAACTCACCGGACAAACTGGGATAATATTTCCTCAAAGAGCCTAGAGTTTGGAGGCTGGATGAGCAGCTCCGGGTGAACTACTGTTAAATGGATCCTCTGTGTGTTTGGACACTGAAGCTGGCTTTTGTCAGTGAGTAGGACAGTGTTGGGAGCTGTCCATCACTCCCAGAGCCGGTGGAGCGGACTTGAGCGCAGTCTTTACCTATTTTTGCCCTCTCTGTGAATTAGAGGTTTTGTGCGACCGCTGTGGATGTTTTAATATGCAAGGATGGGTCCGCTAGCGTTCATCCTTGTTAGTGGATTACTGTACTTTCAAGCTGATGGTAAGTTCTTAAGGTGTTATGTAAAACTTCATCTTCAATAGATATGAAACTATATTAAGCGCTGAGGCTGGCAGCTCACTTAAATAGACAAATTATTTTGACCAGCTTAGATTCCATAAGTTGCTAGAAATATTATTGTTGTGATGAACAATAACTGAACGTGAATGTTAATATCCTGGCAAGGCAAACATCAATGAGTGGTTGTCATGATTTGTTGGGATTAAGCATCTTAATGCGTAAAAGTAAAACGGCCAGGCAGTTCAGTCCAACAGATAGCCTCCCGCTGCAGGAGATGATTGCTGTTCTGTTGCTTGCAGTGATTTTGACCTGCTATTCCAGACATAAATTACCCTCCCTGTGATACATTTTGAAGATGAATATACACCCATAAGTAAAATAGAGAATTAGAATTTTTTTCTTGATTGGCTCCATTCAGTAAAATAATTAATTTCTTATTTTCTAATGAAATGTAACAAAACTTACAAGTTCCATCATTTATGTACAACAGTATGTGCTTTGACTGACTGCTTTGCGTTCACTGATATTCAGATAAAGGTTAGGAATATCATTTTATAGATATATATATAGGGATAGTCTTATAATTCTTTTGGAGTTATTATTGCTACATGCAGCAAACAACCCATTTTGTTGTTTTTTTGTTATAATCTTTAGAGGGAAAAAAACAACTCATAAAGAATTAAAATTTAAATATGTAAGTCAGATTTCTAATAACATCAGGAATCATTTTTGGCCACAGTCAATGGTGCATCCATAAAAATACTTAATTCTTTGTCCCCAAGACTATACAATGTAGTCAGTTTTAGAGCAGGCATGCCTCGGTTTGAATAATTTGCAATGGTCTCTTGAGAGTGGCTACATGTCTGATAAACATGTTGAGACCACTGTAAAATAGTAAAAGACATGCTTAGAAGCCATTTTAGATATCCTAAATTAATAGTTAGCAGACATAATTCTAATCTTTTTGGTTTGCATATTGATTTTTGTTGCGCATCCAGTTTTTAGATGCATTTCTTTGGTCCTTCTGCTGCTGTGACTTAGAATTGCCAGTGTTGAATTACAGCAGAAACTGCCTTGAACCAAAAATAAACATACACTGCCAAGAGTTATGTTCATATTTTAAAATTGTTTAATAACAATATGAAAAGCAAATGAGCTGTATGCTGATTAATTGCAGTAATTTCAATTCCCTGTTCTGAACAGCCAGACATTCACGAAATGCAAAGTAAGCATCCTTACAGTAAGATTTTATGTGGTTTCTTGGGATTCAGTGGCCTACAAAAGAACTCATTTAATGGGGGGAGCAGAGTTAATGTGGTGACTCACCACAGTCATCAAAGGTTGGCCAGTGCAAATGATGAAAATTGAGATAGATATAAAGACAAGTTTTATCATTGCATGGTATTTTGAGACACATCATAGCCCATGTGTTGATTCAAACATGTTGGGTTTGCATTTGTCGTACTGCTTATTAAGATAAGAAGAAGAAAAGAAGAAAAGCTTAGAGTAAATGCAAGAGTCTGTAAGGTCCCATTTTGTTCCTTTCTTTCACCTGCCAGCCCCTGCTCTAGTTCTTCACAGCTGCAAGTTTTATCCCTGATCCTTTTTACTTCAGTGTTCATGCCTTCTGCGTTTTCCAGTCTCCCTTTCTTCTGTTTTCATTTTGCGTTGCATCTTTTCATCTCCTTGGCCAAACCCCACTGGTTGCTAGGCACAGGCTGATGGCATTACGAGGTCACCCAAAAGGGAGAAGGGTGCACTATTTCTCCAAAGCGGTGGATCTCCCCAATCATTCTCCTGTTGCCCTCCTTTCCACTCTGCTTTGCTCTACACCCACATCTAAGTAAAACTCACCCATCACCCAGGTTTTTAAGAGGTAATATGATGGTCCTTGGAGAGGGGAGGAGCTTCTTTGAAGGGCCCACTTGGGTGTACAAAAAGGGGCTGGAGCTGAATTGACTGGGAGCCAAAGCCCAACAAAGCCAGGCCTACTAAATGGCGTCAGTAGCTGTTTAGTGTTCTGTGATTAATACTCCCTGTGTGGAGAAGAGAAAAGTTGATGGTGAGAGAGACTGAAAGGAGAAAAATAGCATTAGTCTTGAAAGCTGTAGCCAGGGTGGATATCTGGTAGAAAGTATTGCGACTGTAAGCAGCTGCGTGGTTATCCGTGCTGGATTATAACATGCTTTTCAATGTTTACCCCACTGCTGAGCCTCTGCTATTCATAGATCTCCCACATGCTTGCGACTGATGTAGGAGGTGGTGACATCACATTCATCTTGGGTGTTGAAAGATGGTAAAACTTAAATTGGTCATGGAGAGAAGAGCACTTGGGGACGGGCACTTCGTGAGCGGCGCCTGATCCGCATAATGGTTGTGGTCTGTCTAATGCTGAGTCACGAAAAACTCAAACTGCAGTGTGAGTGGGAGAAAGGGAAGGCAAAAAGAGGGAGGATGAGGATAATCAAATCTAAAAATTGAGAGAAGAGTTGTTTAACAGTACAATCTTAGGCTGGGAAATGGCAGCGATGATGCTTTATTGCGATAGGACATGGGAGACTAACAGCTCTGTTGATGGTCATGATTAAATGGGAGGCTTAAAGCACTGCTCTATAATGGAAAGTAAACCTAGATTAAAGTAGTCTAGGTGAGTGATGAGGAAGGCTGAGGTCACTGTGTTAGAGCTGCTGTGATGCTTTGCCCCAAATGTGATTGTTCTGCCTGAGCTGGCAGCATTTAAGTAATGCTATTGTAATTGTGCTTCATTTGTTGGAATGGGACTGCTATAATGACGAACCTTCATCTGAGATCTATGGGAAGCTCCCAGTGTTGTGTTCAAGACCACCTAACCCGAGACCAAGACAAGACCAAGACCAGAGTGTATCGAGACCGAGACAAGACCAAGACTTTTAGGGTCCGAGACCAAGTCAAGACCAAGACCGATGAAAGTCGAGACCGAGTCAAGACCAAGACCAGCGGTCCACGCTACATGATACAATAAAATGTAAAATATGATCGAAATTGCTTCTCAAAATAATCTGAAAGATCCATATTCCCATAAAAAACACCTAGATATTAAATACTTAATACATTTTACCAATATTAAATATTCCATTTCTGTGCTAAAATGTGTGATGGTCTCGTGCCATCCCTAAAAACATAACACCCTGGGCATTTACCCATATTGCTCATGTAAGAAACCACCACTGTCTGCACCATTAAACATAGCAATTGAGGCAATGCCCTGACGGTAAATAACGCTCAACTACCAACACTGACCAAGGAGCAGTGTTTGGTTACTTCTTACAAGCAAGAAGTAACCAAACAGAAGGCGCTCACCGTGTCTGTTTTCACTCTCTATCCCAGTACATGAAGCCAGGTAGTCTGACACCATGGCAGACATTACAGCTGCCACTTTGAACAAAAACAATCAAAGAGTGCATGCCCTTTCTTTCTTGTGTTTTAGTTATTTGTTAATTTAAATATCAATGTACATAATTAAATAAAATAATGATGCAGTGCACACAGAGCATTACAAGAACAAAGAACGGGTGTTCTGTCAGGTCAGATCGTCATATGCTTAGCACAAACTCACGGTGTTCTGTCAGATCAGCATACGTTGTCAGATAGTCGTACGTTTAGCTCAGACATGCATACGCTGTCATTACCATATGATTTTATTTAATCAGCAACATAGAATCATGACGTAGATCATTATTAACAGTTATTAACAGTTGTATGGCATCCAGCTGCAGCCAGACCTGCTTTAAATACACTTTGAAACCATGACAACACATGTATATCTATATAGTTATCATTGAAAACAATTTAATGACTTATTTTTGTCATAACTTGTTGCATGTGGTGAACTGACAACTCCTCTGACGGTCGGACTTCTTAATGCGCATGCGCAGGCATGGTACTCACTGCATGTATGCTATTCTGACAGTGTACGGTAATCTGATAGAACAACGGCTCTCAGTGAGTGACACTCCAGTCCTATCTATAAGTAAAGAGCCATGGAGAAGAATCGACTGTTTCTGAATGTCACATCACTATATTGCAGACTTTTGGACATAGCGTTGTCCCATATATGCGACAAGACAGTCAACATCTCCGCACAATAACTCAGAAAGTGAGTGACTTTTTTTCATTACAATGCTTATGTGTCTCTGCAGCTAGCTTTGCTAACATCACGTTAACGGAGCTTACCTTCTTTGAGCTACTTTTCTAAGTGACGAAAATAGTTAGACGTTGTCCCCATCGTCTGTGAAAGCGAAGCGCTGCTGAGTTAGCTGTGGCCATCGGATTTCTTACTATTTATGCAGCGCTATTATATTACTGACCATTAGACAAACATTTTCTGCCGCTGAGAGAAAACCACTGCGCATGTCCTGGAGCGCCGCGTGCGAGTGAAAGGTGGGGAGGGGGAGGAGGGAGGAGGGAGTAGCGCCGCGCGCGAGTGAAAGGTGGGGAGGGGAGGGGGAAGGGGGAGTAACAGAAACACGTAGTTGCTTGGATTTTAATCGGTGCGTTTTGCATCCACTGAAAACAAAGATGTTAACAAATAAACTGGATAGTATGCTGCACGTTTAGTGATATTTTCACAGTTGCGGTCTCGACTGGTCTTGAAATAAAATGCCGAGTCACCAGCGCCCGAGACCGAGACAAGACCGAGACCAAATGCGGTCGAGTCCGAGATGAGACCGAGACCATCAGAAAACGGTCTTAAGACCGGACTCGAGACCAAGACCGATCTCGAGTACCACAACACTGGAAGCTCCTATCTACTGTCTCCCCCTGTCTCATCACCGTCAGCTGAGTCGTTTTCCTCAGCCCCCATACACGCCACCACTGTTTGTTCTCTGATTATCATCAAAATTGAGCTGTGAGATTGAGACTCTGTGGCAGTGATTATAACAGGAAGGGAGTTGAGGGGAATAAAGGAATAGGGAGAGGTGAATGCGAACAAGTCCTTGTGTATTCAAATGATCAGTGTTGTTTGACTGGTGACGAGGGCTTGTCAACTCCTAAACAGCAAAGGCAGGAAGCTGTTGGGATCATGTTTCAAAAGCTGTCACTCCACCCCTTTAGGCCACAAACAAAACAACTTTTGAGTTTAGCAGACTTCTGTTTGCTCAGATTTGGAAAGTTCTGGCACTACACAAATACTTCATTTGGAATTAAAAGCTACAATATTTATTGTTGAAAGGAAGTATGACTCAAAACATGCTAGCTAATGGCTGTAAGTCCTAGATATGAATATGTCTAGGACTCCTAAACAACTCCTAAACACAGAAACAGAAATACATTTCTGTTTCATAATTCCAGCTCACACGCTCCACAATATTTCTTTGTCAAAATGAAGCCTGGCTGTTAGCATGAGAGCTTGATATTATAACATGAGATCCAATTACAAAGACTCTGAGTTTCTATGTTTGATAATCTTATTTTGTAGCTTAAAAGGGAGCAGATATTTTCATATGCCCTGTGGTGCTGACACTACGCTAATAAAGGTCTGTTGCTAGCTTACAACTCTCTGCTACATTAACACTAAACAAACCACACATTTTTAATAATTTTTTTGACAGCTCTGGATATTTGATAAAAAATGGCTATTGACAAAAAATACATATTTTGTTAGCACTGTGGTAAACTTGTGACTAGCTAAGCATTAGCTGTTAAAGATGCATCTGATTCAGAATCTTATTGAGAATATTGAGAATAAATGTAATACAGGGCTATTTTACAATTAGAAACTGGACTGCAGTCATTTGCCATTAACAATCTAAAATTCTTACACTGATCAGATACATTAAGGCATAGTTTAAGATTTATGAAGCCCTTATTCTGTTTTTAATTAGATAAAAATAAACATTGTCAATGCTTTCTTGGATTTTGAGCCAAAAAATATGTTGTTTTCCCAGAAATAGTTTTGAAATCTCATTCTCGTGAACCCAAAATTGTGCATCGTCTCGTCTCCTGATATTGATATATTGTTGCTCCCCTAGACCTTGCAGATCATTCACTTTATCCCCTCACAGACCTCATGTGCATAAGAAAATGTCAGCCACAGACAATGCACTTGGTTGGTTTTTCTGTATGCCAGCAGAATGCAT
Organism: Poecilia mexicana; assembly: GCF_051168715.1. Classification (NCBI taxonomy): domain Eukaryota; kingdom Metazoa; phylum Chordata; class Actinopteri; order Cyprinodontiformes; family Poeciliidae; genus Poecilia; species Poecilia mexicana. The sequence continues at coordinate 33,478,484 of NW_028263382.1, read as the reverse complement.
CGAAGGTAATACCGCTAATTTATTGAGCCTCACTCATGCATAGCAGTGACATTTACAGAGCAGAAAGTTACATAATAACTTAATGCATTTGCCTAAAGAAAAGCCAGTGATTACTACTGAACTGAATACTGAAAATTGTGCTTACTGAAATTTGGTAGATAGCATGCTGTCTTGTATGATTTGGACAATCTAAATCGCAAACTTTTTTTTTTCTTTTAACCATGTCTTCTCTGTTCGTATGCTGTCTTTGTGCAAGCGTCTATCAATGAGGGTGGAATTCAAACACTGAGGGATTTGTTGTACACCTGTGCTGGCTGTGTATAACACGAGTGTATGCGAAGGTAGGGTTGGGGGGAGGAGTAACATGATGAACTGAGTGTGCTGACTGTGAAGTAAAGGCAGATTGTAAATGCCTTCACCTGCCTCACACACCTGAACTTCAAGAATACGCACCTGTGCTTTTCCCCTTCGGGGCCCAGGGGGCATAGATATAATCCCCTTTCTGTTTTGTCAATGTCTTTGTTTCCAAAACAGCTAATTAAGGGTCAGGCCAACAGAAAATACTCTTATAATTACTGTTTTATAATCCCTTATGAGATGATGGTAAAGAAGCTTTTGAATTCCAGTTGTTCAAATGGACTCTTGGTTGGTTGGATAACTCTGTTGTTATGTAGATGTGAAGAGCAATCTTATCTTTGCAAACTGAAGAATAGCAACAATAGGAAGTCAGATGAAAAAAGGGATAACATGTTTGCCCTATCTGTGTTTTTATGTTGTATGCTCCTCTGAAATGTTGTCTTGGGAAGCATCTGTTTACTGTGTCCAGTTGCCCCCAGTCTGTGTTTGACTGCCTCAAAGCTCCCCTTTGATAAGGTGAAAGAGATGTCAAGGTTGAATGACTCACAGAAGTACACGGCAGATAATACATGCTCATGGGTACCAGCCCACACATGTCCCCGTCCCTACAGGCAGACATAAAGAGGTTTAATTACTGTCCTACTCAAATAAGTGAAAATACTCTATTTGCTTTTCCTCTTTGTCTTTTCTGTCAATAACATTTGACATTGTTTTTGCTGTCAATAGTTTTCATGACAGTTTTACTTGAGCTCCTGTTCTCACCAGTTTCTTGAATGAGGTGAAGGCCGGCAATAAAAATGCATTAGCTGTCTCTTGGAGCGAGATGTCTGAAGATGGACAGCTGGAGTGCGACAATTGAAAACACATCCATCAGACGCAGCAATGGCCCAAATGCAACTGCAAAGAAAGCAGTTTGGAGTAGTGGGACCACTTGTTCTGCCACCTCAGACCATGTGTAGTGCTGCAACTTGAGTACTTAAGATAGAGCAACATCTTTTTTTTTTGTCTGTGCTTTTAGGTTGTGGTTGGTAGACTGTTCCAGCGATGTTGTTGGTTTTGGTTCACATTACAACAAAATTTTTTTAATGTATTTTATTGGATTTCTAATTGAATACTTCTAGGTTTAGAGGTTACCTAGGGATCCAGACTGTCCAACTAAACTGATACACCAGTTATTAAAAACTTTAGAATGTCTTCACACCTGATAGTCTAGGAGATTTGGTTCAAACGGGGACCAAAGTTTCAACATTTGTTACATTTTCAGGTGGTACGATTCGCTTTTGCCCTGCACTGTGTCAAACAGACTGAAAAGCCTGTTCACCCTTTCACCTGTGGTGGCACTGCACCAAGAACCAGTGAAGGAAACAACACAAAAACAACATGCCTCTTTATAAAACAGAAATTTAGTGGTTTTTTAGGTGAATCAGGGTTCTCTTTTTTGTTTCACATCAGCATTTGATCACACATTCATACCTCCCCAGAAGAACCAGACTTTCTATACAAATGAACTAGAGTCTGATTAATGTGAACTAAACAGGGCTGGTGTGAACGCACCCTTTGTAAGATAACCTGGAAACAGACCCAAGCAAAACAGAACTGTTTGGCGTAGAAGTAAAATATTGTGTGGCGGAGAGTGCATAGTATCACCCTAAACACTTAAGTAAGGTATAAGGCTGCCATGACGATGCTTTCTTTTATTAGATGCAGGTAATCTGGTCAAATGTAATCCGACTGAGCATAGGTTATTATAGAAAGATGTCTCTATTTTGACTATATTTTTGTTCTAATTTCTGTAAATCTTGCGCAATTTTCTTTCCACTTCACAAATGCAAATTACTTTTTGTCAGGCTGTCATATAAAATCCTAATAATATACAGTGGAGTTTGTGATTTCATTTAGAAAATGGTGCAACAGTTGAATAAATTGTGATACTTTTGCAAGGCACTAAGAACAGCTCAAGTGCTGAAGTATCCTGACCCACTTTACCCTTTTATATTCACCGTAATTAAAATAACACAAGAACTTCAGCGCCAAATATTTTATCATGTGGTCCCCAATGTCAATAACATGGGCTCTACAAGCAGGGCGATTTTTTTTTAACTAATGACTCCCTATGAGAGCGGCACTGCAATGAAAGTCTGTGTGGAAAGGGACATCAGCCAAGAGTCACAACTCTTGTACCAGCTTTGAAAACAAAAAACAATTACTCCCTTGATGATTTTATTTTCCCGGTTCACTTCCAGGGTGGTGGTGACTTACTTTCTTTTTTTTTTTTCTCTGGAAAACCGCTTGTAAACATTTGTTACTTAGCGTCCTGGTAACAGACCCGGTTTTAGGATTATTAAATCGAAGTGGATGTGTGTCTGTGAATACTTCTGAACTCTATATACTGTTTTTGTGTCACCGTGATTTTATGGAGCCAAGTAAAGTGAATAAGCCCTTTAACTACTTACTGCCGTCACCCTTGACGCTGTAGTATGAAGGAAAGCCACACATAGTGTCCCACAGTACAGTATAGAAATTTTATAAATCTCATCTCAACTCCCTGTGGTGCTCCGTTAAAAGAAATAAAAAATACACTGAGGGGTATAAGAGCCATTTGATTACCCCTGCTCCGCTCTGTGAGTCCATCACCTGGATGGATTGCCGTTATAGCTCCTATTCCTCAAGTTGGTATTGTTTGGCTCGGGGATTGCTGGAGTGACAGGAGGGTGTTGACTGCAGGGATACAGTAATGTGCTCACTGCAGGTCAGCATGCACGCAGCACCTCCAATTATCACCTCTCAGCGTAGAGTATCAAGGACACCTGGAGGCTTCCCCCGCCCCCTTCAGCCCCAGCAATAACACACTTATTTATTTCTCTTCATTCAATTTGCAGTGGCAGCTCAGCATTAAAGAGATTAAAATGCTTGAGGGGGGAATTGGATGATACCACATTTCATTGCATCTTCCTGGGTTATATGTTGGAACGTGGCTACACTTAAAAAATAATCAGTCTTTTTTTTGTTGTTGTTGTTTTCGGAGCAGGTTTGTTAATATCACACACGGTCACAAATCTGAAAAGATCACAAAATCTGATTGCTGCTTATCTGGTTTGGCTACACAAATGTTGATTGATATGCCTTCATATATCATTCATTGATTTTCCTGTAAATCTAAAGTGCACAAAAATGCATCTTCAAAGAGCAAATATGTACAACTTTCCAATTCAAGACTTGTAGTTTACAGTAGTTACATTACTTTTAATGGTGGGAATTAACATTTTTAATTAAGTTAATTACAGAGTCTTATTGGAATTTGTTGCACTTACGTTTAGCTCCTGCTGGTGCCGCTTTCTGGTGCTTGTCTTGTATCAAAAGTCATATTAAATGTGACTTGACCGTTCAAATTGCAGATGCTTTGAAAACTATCAGCTACATGTCTGATTTAGTGCCACATAGTTGCACAATTGCTGGGCAGCTGAATGGATTGTCATTGGATCATTCAAACTGCCATGAAGCAATTGGATATGTGTCGCATGTGGGTAGAAAAAAAAATTGGATTTGGGCTGCATTTGCCTGCTCTGTGTTCATAGTCTATATTACAATTTGTGCGACTTATGTCATACCTCTAAAATGCTATAAATCTGTCTGCAGTCAGCTTACCCACAGCATGGTGTTTGGCTGTAATAAGTCACATGCTCTCTCATTCATTTGACTCTGACAGAAAAAAAAGTTACATAATTACTAAGGTTTATTTCTCATAGTTTAGAGAGAACCATTATTAATTTAGCCAGACACATCTGCAGATATTTTGTACAAAGGAAGGACATGTAAAGTAAAGATGGCTGCGAAACAAGCATGTTCTTATCTGATTAATGCTCATAAACAACACCTGTGGTTGCCATGGAGATCTGGCTGTTGATTTTTGTATGTAAGGACTCGTTTCTCCTCATTTCTTGACTTTGGGTTTTTGCTTTCCTTAAAGCAAAGTTCTCCCTGTTAAAATTATCCAGTTACTTCTCACTTTTTCCTGGATATATGAATGTTGTTGTAAAAGTCCCTTCCAAACATGTTTTTCTGTTTTTTATGGTCTACAAATGCTTTTTTTTTATGTCAAAGCGTTCTTTTGAAAATTATTGATCTCCTTTAGAAAACAACAGAAACCCCAGCTATAATTTATTCAGGTTTCAATATTTATACTTTCAATATTTATAGATTTTTTGGCTCTAAAATTTCATATCAAGCTTCCAGGTGAAGATAAGTCCGCGTTGATCAAAAGGATCTGCAGGGAAAGAGAGAGGGAGGCATGAAGAAGGTGAAGTGACGCAGTGAGCTACATGCTTGAGTGGCCCCTCCATCGGAAATCATTTAATCTGCATCAAACAATTTAGAGTCCCTACCAGCATCCTGACAGGCCAACGGAGCTGTTGCTAATCTCCATACACTAATCAGACCATACAGAAGGGGAGCAGCACACTTTTCACATTCGCCATGAGTAGATCTAAATTTTTCTATGTCCTCGTTTTACACTTCAGCTTCTTGTCAAAAATCTCATCTTTTTTTCTTCCTCCAAGACGTCTGCTGTAAGAGATAGCTTCTCCTTTCCTGCCCATAGCATTGACATCAGGATGAGGACTGACAACAGGAGCAGCCTGTTTAAAAACAGCGGTGGCACTTCTTGAAATGGAACCTATGCAGATTGGGTCCTTTGCAGCAAAATCAGATATTCCGTTTCCCACAGTTATCTATTTATATATCCCATCTGTATGGGAGAAGAGAGTGAGAGGGCAAATACACAGATGCAAAGTCAATATGACCCCCAACCTTGTCACTGCCTGAAATACACTTGGCGTGGAATTCTATCTGATATTTGTTGGGAGCCGAGCATGGATGCATTGAGAGGTTGTGGGGAGCTTGTAGAATTACCTCCCATGTTTGCTTTCAGAGTATAAATCTAAGGGGGAGAAGGGAAGGACACTCTTCAGAGCACTAAGGTGGAACAGAGCCCATCATGGCAGCTTGAAAGCTAACTAGCTCAAAGAGACCACTTGCTATATTTCAGCAGCAGATGAAATGGAAGACTCTGCTCTGCACCTGTGAACACATTTCATTCGCTTTCCGTGTCGTCACCACGAGGCTCGCCGGGTCCTCTGGGGCTGGACTGCTCCGGTGACACCTCCCTGAGATGAGCTGTGTGTCTGTCTGGTGTTGGGGGGCGGGGGGTGAGTGGGTTGCATTGGAGCTGCCACTGACAGCCTGGTGTAAGAAAGATGAATCCCGGGCGCAGAGCGTGCCGCTCGGAGGTGTCGCAGCACTCTGGTGCTGAGGCGCAGACGACCGGTAACATCAGTCTTTCACCACCCTCAGTTTCTCCCCCCCTCACCCCCGCTGCTCTCTCGCATTTCCTCTCTGATGACATGACGAATATGACTCCATCGCCCGAAAACACTGAGGGCAGGCTGTAATAGGACAGAGAGCAAGTGAAACGGATAGACACCAGGGGGCAAAGGTGGAGTCTCAGCAGTGAGAGGAAACCAAATGGGAAAATGGTAAACGGAACCAGGAGAAATGTTTAGTTTGAAATAAAGCACATGGATCTGACACGAAGGCGATGTGTCAAGGAAAGATATGACCCAGAAAGCACGATGCCCGCGATGAGCCACCATGCGTGGGAATGCAAGCACCAGAAAATAATTCAAGATCTTTCTGGATAAAAATTAGAGATGTAAAATATATCGGTGCTAACATCAGGATTGGATGATATTAGTCAAATTTTTTAACATATTGGAATCAGTCTGAAAAATAAAAGCATTCAAGTATTAACTGATAACCATTTCCATCTTGTTTCTGTTTGTTTCTGGAGGAGAAGGGGAGGAGGTCATATGGTTCTTGTCTGGTCATGTGGCAGTGATGGTGATGCAGCAGAGGATTGTGGGGATTTTAGCTGCATCAGAAAAGCAGTAATGAAGTTAATGATGTGGTTGTTTTTCAAGGTATTGAAAAACTATTGATACATATGCAATATATATCAAGTATCTGTTAAGTATTTATTTTTGGCCACAGCAGCATATTAATGTCAATATGAGCACAGATTTTCATATTGAATTTGAGACAGTATTTGAAAAGTGATGTTCTCAGACCCCAACACTGAGGATGTAAGAAATATCACAAAGAGTGAGGGCAAAAACAGATCTAGATGTGCAAATATGGTAGTGACTTATTATTTAAAGATGTACAAATTGTAATCCGAGTTCCAGAGAAGCAATGCACACCACGTTATGTATATTCATCATTTTCTTTCCACTTGACAATTACATGGCAGGTTGTGTTGGTCTGTCACGTAAAATGCCATTTTAAAAAACAGAAAAACTCCTCAAAAAACAGAGGAGTTTTGAGGATGTGAATACTTACCATCCCGTATTCACATATGAGGGATGTGAATACTTTGGTCAGACATTGTAATGTATCCCAGTTCGGAGGCATCAGGTGTTGTACAATTCCATTCCAAGTTTCCTTCTCGCTGAGCCACGCTTCTACAGCCACTTGTCCCGGTTTTCCATTTTAGCGTTTGATGTTTTTTACAGCGCCTCCGAGGCTGGAACTTCTCGCCTTGGTCCAAGGTTGCTGTTGGTTACCTGTGATCAGCGAATGTCTGCTGGCAGAATAAGTAATATCTCTTTGGGGAGCCCTTCTCTTTATGTTCTGCTTGAGACTGGTGTGGGTATTGATTTGGTTTGTAGGCTAGAATTTCTCCTGGGAGCTAATAAAAATAATTACAAAAAGATCATCAAAGGCCTGACCTTCTGTTGCACACATGAATAAATATGTGACCAAGATAATAGAAAACACAGCCTAACTGTGTGTGGTCAGTGTAACTGGAGATATAATTGGAGATGTTTTATCTTGGAATTAATGGAGAAATAAAGAGGTGATTTTTTTTTCTTTTCAAATCAGAAACTTAAGTGGAGTTTTGATCTACTTTCATGCTACTCTCTCTGAGTCATGAAAAGAATGCAAACATGTTCAGCTTGTGCACATATAATGGAAAGTTGCATCCATTTCAGTGATGTGGACATAAGAAGACGTAAAAATAAATAAATAATAATAGGATGAAAAGAAACCCCATCATCTTCTGGTTCACCAACTGCTTACTGATTTCCCTCCCTGGCTGCATTCTTTGTTTGTTTGTTCTCCATTTCCTGCTTCCCTCCAGGAGTGGATGACAGCACAGCCGTGGTGAAAAGTAATGGTGGTGTTATTGCACATGGGGCAGGGGGAAACACAGCCATGTTTGATTGGAGCGTGTGCCCTGAGCCCCAGTGAAGTGCACTTGCCTCAGCTCAGAGAGCACTTGATTGCACAGCACCAATGATCGCATTAAAAGGGCAACAGAAAGCCCATTTGCTGCAAAGAGAGTGGGGCTGGGGGGGGAAGGCAGCCGGTAGGAAACAGAAAATTTACTTCGACTTTTGCGAGAAGCTAAGATCTGGTGTCTGGATGAAGAAAGTTTTGTATCTAGCTCTCTTGGACAGCAAATAGCCTATAGATACGGATTAACATGTTGATGTTGATATTTTTGCAATGAAACAACTGGTAAGAAAGGAGGGGAACTTTAGGATGATTGACAGCGCTAAGACACTCCTCCTGGCTCAGATTGGTTGTTTCGAGTTAGCACTGGGAGAAGACAGAAGAGCACATTTTTTCCCCACAGATTATCGGTCCCTTATCATGCTGTCACAATATAGTGACAGTTTCAACAAATATGTAAAAATAGATATTTTTTTTATAGCTTTAAGCCTTTGCAGAACAGTTGTATTAATACTCTATGTCAGTGGTCCCCAACCTTTTTATTACCGCGGACGGGTCAAGACTTGGAAATTTTGTTACGGCCCGGGGTTGTCTTGGCCCTTTTATCACAGCCTGTGGGGTTTTCCCTGACTGGGAACGAGAATGTAACCTGTTGAATGTGACAGGTAGTCAATCAGAAAGCGCGGTGACGTAAGAACAGAGGGGAATCCCAAACAGCTGACATATCGAACAACTGAGAGTCCGGTGGATATCGGATATGATATATGGAAATGTTTATTATTATATGTAAAGGTCATTATTATATATGTTTATTATGTTTATTCAGTTAAAAATGTTAACTATGAAAAAACGTTCACCTCCAAATCATAGTGCAGCAAATAGAGCGGCTGCTCCCGTCGTCTTTTATCCACCGCCTTTTCTTTTTATTCTTTTTATTATGTCTTTTATCTCTTCAAAATGAGTCCACAAACTATCACTATTGCTTCTACATCGTCATCCGTGTTTGGTTATTCTAAATTCCCGCTATGTTGGTGGTTTTACTGGATTATCCTCTGGATACTGGAATCGGTTCGTGTGGTGTGTTGCTTCTGCCGTGTGGCTGGAGACACAAACCGATTGAACCTGTTGTACTTTTATCAGCTCTGTGGTCACAGAGGTTTGGAGAATCGGCCGACAATTCTTAAATCTTGCCGTCTAAACCAGACTTAAGACTCACAAGCTCTACTCATCTCCTCTCGACCACTGCCCAAATGCTCTCTGACTCTGGTCGCTATGGTAACGTTTATATATCCCTTCAAAATAAGATACAGATGCGCCACAAAAACGAACATTTTACTTTCGTAAAAATTTTTAACTCACGATAATGACTAACGGGAGTCCCGAACTTGTTTCTCTGCAACGAGACGGTCCCATCTGGGAGTGATGAGAGACAATAACACCCGAGGTGTGTTGCTTGAGCACAGCCTGCTTGGTCAAATAATACAAATATTTAATTATTTCTTGCGCGGCTCGGTACCAATTGGTCCACGGACCGGTATCAGCTGTGGACCGGGGGTTGGGGACCACTGCTCTATGTACTTGCCAGTTGACTTCTGATGCCGATTTCGTCCCAGAAAAAGGTCCCTAAAATACATCAGCATAAATCAGAGTTTTGTTTAGAAAAATTATTTCCCTCTACAATTGTGCACTGCTTTCCACATTCAATGGAAGGTTTCACCACTGTATTTTCTAGCACAGGGATGTTTTTGACCTTTGCTGTCTCTTCACCTAACTGTACCCACTCAGCAAGGACATTGACCGTCAACGTAGGGCCCTCTGTTCACCAAGATCGGCTTTTCCCTGGCAGTGGAAGGACAACAGTAGAGGCATCTGCTGCGTTCATGTCCACAGGAAAGACTGGAGCAGATGGAGACTCGAGGTCTACATGATTAGAAGGCAGTAGAATGGAATACAAATTGGATTTAAAGAAATTAGACTGATATAAATCGAATGTAGTCGCCGTGGTTTGCTCCTGTGCGTGCACATTGGTTTTAGTGGAAAGCCCCTGTGTGGTTTTCTGGATTGCAGCGGGGGAAACACATGCTTCAATGAGATAAAAATAAATGTGTATTCGACACTTCATCAAGGGAAGAGGGGGGTGTCCATCAATTTCCTTTATCTCGCTCTCTATTAATCAGCGCCGTGGTCCTAACTGCTGCCTTGTATAGGTTGAGTCTCTCATTGCCACAACTCAAACTCACTCTGTACAAAATGTTACTGTTACTAACTTTTCATTGAGAAAATGATTTTTAGAAGCCTACTGTAATTTTTTTTGTCTGCTTCACTACCAACAACATCCAGTTTTCCACCTAATGCCAGTAAGATTAGATCATGAGCTGTGGGAACATGCTGTCACCAGCCACTCATGCACAAACCCCCGTCTGTAGCCCCATTTGGCAAAAGACACGAGGCCTGATCACTAATCAATGGCGGGGAAATGGAGGGAATTAGCCGAAATTAGGAAGAAGAGAGAACAGGCTACCTCCTGTTCAGGGGTCAATATGCTACTGTCTGATGGCTGATTCCTGTCGAGTGGTGGGCTTCTGGACTTTTGTGCAGAGATGTGTGTCGTTTGAATGCGTGTGTGCGTTTTGCTCAGGAGCTTTGACAGGCATTTTGTGCAGATATTTGTGCTTGTAAAATTTTAGTACAAAGATTTATAGTTGATTGCCATAGTGTGGAAACGTGCACAAACGTAGCTGAACAAAGACCCAAACTTCCAGAACTGCTTCAATCCTTTGTTGAGTTTAGCTCAAGCCCAAGGAGAAAGATCTTTGTGGTACATTAGCCTTAAGTATAACATGGATCGTCCTATTAACCCACTGCACTAATAACTAAGGTCATAGTCATCAACTTGGCTCAATCAAACATTCAGCAACTCGTTTGTTGACAAAAAAAGTTCAGGTCTCAACTTGATCCAAGTCCTGATTGATTAGCGTGCAGCTGCCAGCAAAATCATAGTAAGTGATGGGACAATTTTATGTTGTTAAACGAAAAGACCTTTCCATTAAATGTTGGAAAAGTTAGCTTGATTTGCTCTGCTTTGAAGTAGTTCTTCGATTGTTTGGTGCTGGATTAAAGTGTTTGATTCTTGCGTGGCTTCCATGGCCTGTGTGATGTAAATGTGTGTGGCCCACGGCTCCTTATCTCTGGGAGTAAGACCTGGTCACAAACGCATACAGCGCCCAGACTTAGGGAGCATTATCTTAGCCACCAGACTCCAAGAGCTCAGTCATTGCAACCCTAATGAAAAGGAGCGGCCATGGCTTTGAGCCACAGGGGATTAGCATTTGACATCGGCCTGAACTCTAACATCCATCCAAATAAAGAGAAAAAAAAAAAGAACTTTGCAATTCATATTCACATCAGTTTTGCAGGCTTTTCAACCGTAAGAAAAGTATTATGTTGTCCACGTAGGGGTCTAATTACTTGTAAGATTGGTTTGACTAGAGCAGATCTCTCTTGTGAAACTCTAAATCTTCCATGCTTCAAGTTGTAGTTTGCATGTCCACATTACCAGAAAACCAGGATGTATTTGCTCAAAAATCGGTCCAAGTCTTTTGATCAAATGTTGATGTTGTATTTGTTTTAAAATAGGGCTGCTGTAAACATTTATTTTAGTAATTGAGTAATCCATTGATTATTGTAACCATTAATAAAGTAATTGAATAAACATTGTCCCTTTATGTAGTTTTTACTTAAGCTAGTAAAATAATTTTTAAAAAGTGCTAATGAAACACATTTATGTTCTGTTTTTAACAAGAAAACATTTTATAGCCCAAAATGCAATGATTCAAATGTCGCTTTAGACTCAAACTTAAAGCATGAAAATTTTGTATAGATATTTATAGTCTATATTTTTTCCAAATCATTACTCTTCTTAATCAGCAACGACCTTAAATGTAAGCAAAGATATATTTTGGTGTACATGTATAACATCCCGGATTTGGTGCTAGCAATAAGATAAAAGTCAACCTTTTGGAAAGGGAACAAAAACATCCCGTTAGCAGCCACAAGCGAGCTTGATGCATCTTCTAGATGTTTCCAGATGAGGTGTTAGAATATTGAGGATGTGAACTTTCTTTCTACTTCTATTTCTTTTGATTCCACACTTTTGACACTTTTTGTCACTTTGTTGGTGGTCCCTCACCATCTCCTTCTACAGTTGCTAATAGCACTTAGCATTTGTTAATAGCTCATTGATGGATGTGAGAGTGTTGTGCACAACAAGTCTGTTTATCAAGAATACTAACTTTGAAGCCTCTAAGCTAACTTTAATTTCATTAGCAGCAAACTGTCCAAGTTTGTGATAGATGTTTTGGAAGATACATGTCGCTTATATTGGCGTTCTTTTGAAATGTGAAACTTTTTAATCAACTCTGCATATGGCGGTAACAATGAATGTGCTCAAGACTCTACTTCAGTTCTCATTTTGTGAGCTCAACTCACTCTTTTAGCAAATAGAAATATCTGTACTAATCTTGAGTTAATTATTTTTTTTGTTTATTTGTTCTGTTTTATTACTAACAATTTCTGTTTACATTGTTGACAGTTTATGTTTGAATTGGATTTAATAAGTCATATGTTTTGAATTTTTTTGACATAAAAATAGTCTCTCTTCTGTTATTAATTGCACTGCTCTGTGTCTTTACCCTCAGGATCCCGTCTGCGCCAGGAGGACTCCCCGCCCCGGATTGTGGAGCACCCCTCTGACCTGATCGTATCCAAAGGGGAGCCTGCCACTCTCAACTGTAAAGCGGAGGGGCGACCCACCCCGACAGTGGAGTGGTACAAAGACGGGGAGCGGGTGGAAACGGACAAAGATGACCCACGTTCGCACCGCATGCTGCTTCCGACCGGGTCGCTTTTCTTCCTACGCATTGTTCACGGACGACGGAGCAAACCCGACGAGGGAGCCTATGTCTGCGTGGCCCGGAACTACCTGGGAGAAGCCGTCAGCCGTAATGCATCCCTGGAAGTAGCATGTGAGTCGTGACGTCGTATCTTTTTTTTTTTTTAATTCTATTTGTCTTTGGCTGGGCAAAGTAGGTCCAGATCCTGCTGTAGTCAAAAAACCTGGATTTCCACTCAACATTATGAAATTTTATAATTTGTTTGTAAACATCATTTGTATTAGGAAATTGCACTCCGCTTACCACTGGGAATAAGAGGAAACAAATCAACATTTAATTTGAGGCAACTGTAATTACATTATTCTTAGAGTTGATTTCATTGTTCTCTTTTTGCCAACTCCATAATGATTTCCTGAGGTCTAAAAGGTTCTTGTTAGCTCGGGTAATGACTTGTGGCAAATGAGTTTTCAGCCATGAATCTGGTTAATTTGATACGTTCTTGGCTCAGAGGGGCTGTTTTGAAGTTGTTCGCAGATCTTTGAGTTTGGACATAAAGCTGCTGTCACTCTATGAAAGAGACAAGATGGCAGGGCGGACATTGGGTCTCTCACTGGTGATCAGGGCTAGCATGACAGGGATAGCTCCTGATGGACATTTAGCTCAAGCTGTCTGGACTGTGTTGATGACAGGCAGAACCTGAACTGTGACTCAGATTACCTTTGAAGATGAGCCTACACTCACTCCTGAAACAGACTTAGGCCGGGTTTTAAAACAGCAGGTCCCAGAGACCTCAAACAGTCTAGGAGGTGGTGTGGGAAGTCTCCATCTGCTTTTGTTGTTTTGACTTGTCATTTAATAATATGGCTTGTCATAGCTAACTAGGAAACGGGCAACAGGACAGACTATGTTCAGCTCTCATTGAAGAGATTTAAAAGATACTTTAGCTTCAACGTTACAAATATTTGACCGGTTTGGAGTAATTCTCTGCTAACACTTTCTGTAGACTCCATGTCTACAACAAGCAAACTCTTTCAGATACGTATGTATTTTATTTTATTTCTTTGAAGAGAGGAGGGAAGAAATAACCTGCTTTTTGTAGGACCAGGACTTGAACCTGTACATTTCAATTAATTAAATCCATTTTAATTACAGTATTTTCCGCACTATAAGGCGCACCGGATTATAAGGCGCACCTTCAATGAATGGCCTATTTTAGGACTTTTTTCATACATTAGGCGCACCGCATTATAAGGCGCATAGAATAGACGCTTCATACTCTATTATTACACATCCACATTAATAAAGAAATGGTCCCCGAGTACTTTATATAGTAGGCTGGCCCAGCCGTTGTTTCACTCACGGTGTTGGTGTTGCGATATTATGCCCAACTGCTTTCTGGGTAACACAGACCAACCGACACGCTGCCGCTGCAGTCTCTGTCTCTCTTCCCCTGCCCCTCCCCCCCTTTAAATGTATTATCAAACTTTATTAACAAACCAGTGTTCTGACAACTATCCCAGCATGCACCGCGCACTACTTCTTCTACGGGGGAAAAAGAAGTTGGCGGCTGCTTACCGTAGTGGACCAACTACGTAAGCAGCCTACTGCATGTCTGTGTAAACATAACGTCTTTCATTTCGATCTGAGTTATTTAGCGTAGCATTTCTGCCGGATTTTCACAACATATCAGCCACGACAATGGACAGGGGAACCAACAAGTTCATGTCATCTTTTTTGGACGACATCAAGGTGTTTGAGCCACTGGATGCCTCCAACATTGTGCGCGTCACAGCTAAAAGCTACCGATAGATGAGGAAAACAGCAGATCCTCACACCCTCAGCATAAATATAGCTGTGGACAAGATCACTGATGCCTATTGTTCTTGGAAGGCTGGGTAAGTCGGCATTCATGGTTTTGATGGTCCACAATGTACATTAGCATATGTTTACTACTGTAGCTTGTGTTTGTGAGACGGTCACGCACGTGGTAGCTGCACTGTGACCTAAAATGGGCATTAGCCAATGAAACGCGGCCCCTGTGGTAAGGTCCGTTGCTGGACCTGTTGTGGCTCAATATTGGTCCATATATAAGGCGCACCGGATTATAAGGCGCACTGTCGGCTTTTGAGGAAATTGAAGGTTTTTAGGTGTGTCTTATAGTGCGGAAAATACGGTACTTAAAATCTTTAATTCAATTCATAGCTATTTTTTTTTTAACTGTAAAAGTTCAAAATGGAACTTTTGTATTTGCACGTTTCTGATGCGCGAGGAAATCTGATGCACAACCGTCAAATATAGCAAACAATAGCAATGGACGACAAAACTGCTACTCTTTGTCAAGATTTGTAATGTGGTTTGGTGAGGTGAGAAGCAGGACGCAGGCAGACCCAGGTTGAAGTGATGAATAATGGTTTTAATGATGAAATAATCCAAAAGAACAGAATCCAAACAGGTTGCACAGGGAGCAACAGGGAAGACAGAGATGCACACACGACGACGATCCGACAAGAGACAAAGACAACAGGTGGGACTAAATACACTGGGAGGGTAATCAAAGAAACGAGACACAGCTGGAAACAAACAGGGAAGACACTGAGACTCACAGGGGAACAGACTAAAACACAGAAAAATCTCAAAATAAATACACATAAAACACCGATCACAACACTCTTGGCTGACAGGAGGTCAATTTTTCAATCTGGACGCCGGGAAAGACTGTTTTGCGTGCAAGTTGTACTAAAAGGAGTTAGCCTACCGCTGACGCTATTCTAGCCTAAAATAGCATCTCAATGCTAAGTGTGTTGCAGCAGAAGAGACATTCCTAACACTAATGTATACAGTCTACAGTCCACATTTCTAAAAAAATGTTTTTTCAAAAAGTTACATGAATTCTCAGAAGTTCTTGAAACACTTGAAAACTGAATGTCTATAAAGTTACATGAATTCTCAGAAGTTCTTGAAACACTTGAAAACTGAATGTCTATAATAACACTTTGCATTTGTTGTATGGTTTTGTAACCTAAGTAGCAGGTTAAACACTATAAATATCTTTGTTGTTAAGCTCATATGTGTATTCAATAATTTGGCAGCAAAAAGAATTTTGAATTGTTGTTGGCTTATGTTTGGTTTCTTAGCAGATTGTCTGGGGACTATGGACCTATTTATTCTTTATTTCATTAAGACTGGTGGTAATTTAACCCCTTTTGATGTTTTTATTTTTAAAATTCTGGATCTATTTTGTCAGCCATGTGTGAATTTGTACCCATCTTGAGGTCATTTCATACTTGCTTTTTTCACCAACAGTTTCCGATGCTCTTTGCCTAATCCAGTGTAAGGAAAATGTAGTTATGCTACTTGAATACATTTCTGGGTTTGAAGGAATTGGGATAAAAAGTTCACTCATGGGGTTGAACTGAGGTTGAAAACAACAGATCTGAATCAATGCAATACTTCTGCTTGGTGTTTTTCTCTAGTCCACTACTTTATCATCAACTAAATTACATTTGTGGCTAAAAAGATACAAAGAGGAAGCCTGAAGGATTGATTGCAGAAAATAGTTTTCCTCTGCATATCTGGAACTTGAGCCAACAACTATATCATTGCAGAGTCAAAATGGTTGCTTCTTCCAATAGTTATTAACTGTGAAAATCTTCATTTAGTCTGAAAGTGCCCCCTGCCAATTAATTACAATCTGACATAGTAATAAAGTTTTATTAAAGTAGAACCATTTTCATATAAATTATTGGAGTGCGAGCAGATGAAATCCCCCAAAGGCACGTTTTAGAAATTTAAGAAGATGAGACGAGAGAAAGAACATGGAAATATGAAGGTAGTGTATTATATCAAGGCATTAATGACTTACTGCAATTTTAATAGCAGGTAATTTAAGAGATATGGAATAAAAAATATTCTGAAGTTGATTTGTAGGATTGGTGCATGGGCCAGACTAGTGTCCTGCCAAGGGCAACAACATAGTCAGTTCTTATGAAACACGACTCTGCTGCTGTTTTGGTATTATGCCATATGATTGTTCACACTCTTGAATATCCTGTAGTTTCAGTCTTTGATTTTTCTAATGCCTGTCTCCTCAATGAAATTCCTTTAGGCTCAGATGGGAATACTTAGTCATCTCCGTGTCTGGTTGACTTATTGGGTGGAAATGAACATTTCCTTTTCCTGGCTGGATATGTGGGCATAATGAAGCTGAGCAAGCATCTCCATCCTGGGTTGGAAGTTCTTGTGGGCTTTCAGTAGACATCTTTAGTCTGGATCAGTGGTCATACAGGCTTTGAACCAACCATCTCCACCCTGAGCTGGAAACCCATATAGGGCTAAAATAAAAAGCTTCTGTGTGCCTTAAGCTTTTTAGTACCATGTGCCTGTGGTACTTTGACTCTCACTGATGTAGTGGTGTCATGAAAATTGTGTCATCTTGTTCATAGGGAAGCATCCTCCTCCCTTTCTCATCACCAGTGGTGGAGAAAGTACTTAAAAAATGTACTTAAGTAAAAGTACAAATACACAGACAAAAATGTACTCAAGTAAAAGTAAAACTACCACATTAACATTTCTACTTAAGTAAAAGTAAAAAAGTACTGGCATTTAAAAATACTTAAGTACTTGCTGAATGCATTACCTAATCCCTAATACAATATCATTAAGTGAACTGATCGTATTTAATTTGAATACATCAGAAATATGCAATTTTAATGAACAATGCCACAGATAAAGCATGTTTTTATTATGTTTACTCTCTGTAACATAGTTTCGACTTAGGTATGTGATTCTCAACATCTTGTCTCCTGTCCTAACATAGCATGAACTTCACTTTTTTTGCCATTAGGGCTTTTATTTTGAAAGAAATCCAACAGAAAGGGGATGGAAAGAAGGTGGGTGGGGGAGGACATGGAACCAAGGAGCCACGTAGCATAGTTGTAGTCAAGATCACCTACCCAAGACCAAGTCAAGACAAGCACCCCAAACTACGTGACACAAAAACATTAAGTTTTACCTATCAAAATTGCTTCTCAAATTTATCTGAAGACTCCACATTCACATAAAGCACATAGATATTAAATACTTAAAGCTGAAATAAATTTAATCAGTAAAGATCTGTCCAGAAGAATCGGATCGTTCCTGAATGTCATATCAAAGCAGACTTTGGTCACAGAGTGGTTCCATATTTGCAACACCTCATTCAACACCTCCACACAATAATTCAGCGCATGAGTGACAACTTTTTTTCATCGCAGATGCAACATGTGTGTCTCTGTACAGCTAGCTTTGCTAGCATCACGTCCACAGATCTTACCTTTCTTTAAGATTTCCTTCCAAATAACGCTAAAAATTGGACGAAGTCCCCACCATCTGTGAAAGCGAAGCGCTGCTGATTTTACATGTCGCCATATCTTATGATTTATGCAACGCTATTATATGACTGACGATCAGACAGACATCTTCTCCCGCTCAGAGGAAACCACTGTGCATGTCTGGAGCGCCGCATGCAAGTAAAGGTGGAGGCGATAGGTGACAACAGACACTAAGTCACGTTATTGCTCGGATTTTACGGCGCCACCTTAAGTTCCTGAACTTCACATTTTAATGGAAAAAAAAAAAGAGCAACGAGAATTGGATGTACCAAGTAACGCGACAGTTTTGTAGAAATGTAGTGAAGTAGAAAGTACAGATACTTACTGCAAAATGTAGTGGAGTAAAAGTAGAAAGTACCCATTATTAAATCTACTTAAGTAAAGTACAGATACACAAAAATTGTACTTAAGTACAGTAACGAAGTACTTGTACTTCGTTACTTCCCACTGCTCATCACATGGGTTGAACTATTTCATCCAGAGCTCTGTGCAAAGTGTGTGATTGTTCAGAAGGTTGTTGGCATGTTTTATGAAGAAATGGGCTCAGATAGCAATGCTGATATATTGCTTCATTTAGTCCACTTCCACCATCTGGTTTCTGTATCTGTAGGCACCGTGGAATACTTTTAAGAAACGTTGTCCAACATGGTGAGACATTATGTACATTTGTAAGATTCATTACTAAATAACTACAAAGACCGTCACATGGCTAAGAGATCCTGAATGGAAAGTGCCGATATGTTGTTCATGGAGGAGGCGGTCTGCAGAGAGGTGTGGCACTCTCTCTGTAACCATTTTGTAAAAGCTATATGGAGGGTGTGTCTATGTGCGAATATGAACGCCCACAACCAAGCAACAACTCTTCAGCTTCGGATGAAAAATGGGAGAGCCTTAAGTGAATATAATTTATGAAGCAGAAGAAGGTGAAGAGAACCGTTACATCCCTCTACACTGGGCTTTTTGGCAGTGATGAGTTTTATTAAGGGTCAAGTGAAGGTAGCATCTAAATCTATTTCCATCAGCCAAAATTTTATATGTCCTGCAACCAACAGACCACCTCCTTTTTCCTTCTGCTTCCCTCTTGCTTCATTGTATTGAACACACCTTTGCTCCCACTCCATTCTCAAGTGGTTGAACAAGACCCTAGCGAGAAAGTTTAATTGCAGCTACTGAAACAGACTTGACTGTCTCAAGACCATTGCGGTGTGACGAAGCTCAAGCTCAGCAGCACTTGCCACTCTAGCTAAGGTGAAGAAAAAGGAAAGAGGAGGGAGAAGTCTTAGAGAACTTGTGCTGCATTATTAATGGATTTACCATGTCTTTAATATACTGAATCCTTCCTCAGGTGGTAGATGTTGAGCACAGATTGCTTGTAAATTCTGCCTGAATAGGGGTAGAGTTGATGCTGCGTAGTCTCCATTTCAATGGGTAGACCAAGGAGTTTGTTTTTACCAGAATAAAGAATTAGTTGTGTGCTTCAAAAAGCTGGCCCTTGTGAAATTATGGCAGAAAGAAACTTGTTGAATGAAAGCTGTGAGATGTTAAATTGCTGTTTGTCTCAAGTCATGTACAGTCATGGCCAAAAGTTTTGAGAAGGACACAAATATTATATTTTCACATGATCTGCTGCCCTCTGGTTTTCATGTGTGTATGTCAGATGTTTTCATCACATACAGAAATACAATTGCAATCATGTTATGAGTAACAAAAGCTTTTATTGACAGTTAGAATGAGTTAATGCAGCAAGTCAATATTTGCAGTGTTGACCCCTCTTCTTCAGGACCTCTGCAATTCTCCCTGACATGCTCTCAATCAACTTCTGGACCAAATCCTGACTGATAGTCCATTCTTGCACAATCAATGCTTGGATTTTGTCAGAATTCCTAGGTTTTTGTTTGTCCACCCGTCTCTTGATGATTGACCACAAGTTTTCAATGGGATTAAGATCTGGGGAGTTTCCAGGACATGGACCCAAAATCTCTATGTTTTGTTCCCTGAGCCAGTTAGTTTTCACCTTTGCTTTATGGCAAGGTGCTCCATCATGCTGGAAAAGGCATTGTTCATCACCAAACTGCTCTTGGATGGTTGGGAGAAGTTGCTCTCGGAGGACATTCTGGTACCATTCTTTATTCATGGCTGTGTTTTTAGGCAAGACTGAGAGAGAGCCGACTTCCTTGGCTGAGAAGCAACCCCACACATGAATGGTTTCAGGATGCTTTACAGTTGGCACGAGACAAGACCGGAGGTAGCACTCACCTCGTCTTCTCCGAACAAGCTGTTTTCCAGATGTCCCAAACAATCGGAAAGGGGATTCATCAGAGAAAATGACTTTACCCCAGTCCTCAGCAGTCCACTCACTGTACCTTTTGCAGATATCAGACTGTCCCTGATGTTTTTCCTGGAGAGAAGTGGCTTCTTTGCTGCCCTCCTTGAGACCAGGCCTTGCTCCAATAGTCTCCGCCTCACAGTGCGTGCAGATGGACTCACACCTGCCTACTGCCATTCCTGAGCAAGCTCTGCACTGCTGGTAGCCCGATCCCGCAGCTGAAGCCCTTTTAAGAGACGGTCCTGGCGGGTTCTGGTCTTTCTTGGGCGGCCTGGAGCCTTTTTGGCAACAATGGAACCTATCTCCTTGAAGTTCTTGATGATGCGATAGATTGTTGACTGAGGTGCAATCTTTCTAGCTGCGATACTCTTCCCTGTTGGGCCATTTTTGTGCAGTGCAATGATGACTGCATGTGTTTCTTTAGAGATAACCATGGTTCACAGAAGAGAAACAATGATGCCAAGCACCAGCCTCTTTTTAAAGTGTCCAGTGGTGTCATTCTTACTTAATCATGACAGATTGATCTCCAGCCCTGTCGTCATCAACACCCATACCTGTGTTAATGGAGCAATCACTGAAGCGATGTTAGCTGGTCCTTTTAAGGCAGGGCTGCAATGAAGTTTAAATGTGTTTTGGGGGATAAAGTTCATTTTCTAGGCAGATATTGACTTTGGAATTAATTGCTGTTAAGCTGATCACTCTTTATAACATTCTGGAGTATATGCAAATTGCCATTATAAAAACAGTAGTAGAATCATTCTCAAAACTTTTGGCCATGACTGTAGGGAACTCCATAAACATGTGGAACAAGGTACTCCAGTCAACTAAGAGAATAATTATACTTTTTGGCCTTGTTGTCCTTACTGTTTGGTGGGTAACTATCTGTAGATTACACTGAACACACCATCTCCACAGTTAATGGAGCAAAATTCAGGGTAATCCTCGGCAAAATTATTTCCTAAAGGTTGAAAAAGACATTAGACTGTGGCAGAAATTCACCAACTAACAAAATGTTCAAAGCTGAGACCGAAATCTAAATGAAAATCTGTGGCAAGACCTAAGTGTTGATATTTATAGACCTCATGCACCCAGTCTGACTGAACTTGAAGTATTTTACAGATTTCAGTTTCTACATGTGAGTGGGGTGTAGATGCAACTTAGACTTGCAACTGTAATTGTGCTGAAAAGTGTCAACATAGATGTTTTTCTATGGAGGTTTTTCTTCCAATTCACCATTATTTATATTTAATACTTTGTGTTTTGTTCTACCATGTGAAATCCTAACAAAATACTTTGAAGTTTGTGAGTATAACATCAAAAAAGGCAGGAACATTTAATATATGTTCATACTTTGGCAAGAGACTGTAGAGAAGTGATTTCCATACAGCCATTAACTTCTCCACAGAGAACCTTGAAACATATTGGCGGGAAGAAATCTGAATAGCTTCTTTGTAATCTGGTCCTAATCAAGACTGTCCATGGGCCAGCTATGTAGAATGAATATACAATAGTATTGGGTATAAATAAGTATGCCCTCTTTTCTTTCTCCTCACTAAAGTAGGTCAATGAGCAGGTCCATAAATCATTTTGAAGATTCTGTCAGAAACTTTTGCTGCAGCTGTGGCTGTTGAATAATTTGCCAGCACTGCAAATATCTGTGAATATTTAAGTGTGATAAGCCACACCTGGGGCGACAGGATCCCAAGGAAAATGTTAATTTTGTCCCATCTTTTCAGGTGGATGACGGTCGCACATTCCTGGATCTCCAGGAGGAAAAAAAAATCTTGAACTCTTGAGTGACCCAGTACAGTTTTAATTGGATTCCAAGTGGTATTTAGATCTTCTGACATATACTGTGTAGCCTGCCTGTGCATTAAATGTTTAGTGATTGGTGGGGTGGGATATTACAAATGGATGAAGACACATGTAGCTTCATCCCCCTTGCGACTACGTTCGGTTTTTAACCTTTTAAAAATGCAAATGATACAGAAATAAAACAGATGTCTTGGGTTGGTTATAAATGCCGCTTGAAATGGGAATGGATGACTTTTAGAATGGTCCTTTGATATCATCTACTGTCCCACTTTTGCAATTAAGAGAACCGTTAGGTAGCATTCGGTTCTTATACAACAAGGTAATTAGCGGGGAAATGGAGTTGGGAGAGGTGTGAGTGTTGAGGAGAGGAGGGAGGGGACCAAGCTGTTCCTGTTGTGTCCAACATGAGGAAAAGCTAATAAAAGGGTAGGCCAAGAGGAGTCGGCCAGGTGGGGAGAGAGGATGAGCCACACTGTGGATCCTTCCACAAGCTCATATGGACTCATTATTCCTGTTCAGGAATGATACTGGTACACACAAACAACAGACACATGAGCGCAGACACCTGCTCTCACGCTTGTGAAAACCCTGGTGGGCTGAGGTTTAATCAGTGCTGAAGTCCTTGAGAAATAATGAAGGGTAACCAAGGAAGCAGCAATAATGCAACCATTACAACACATTAAGGTTCACATGCTGCAGTCAGGAAACTAAACTAGGGTCTCAAAAATTTATATTTTTACAGAATGTGTCAGAAAGTTAGAAAAATAATAAAAGCACGACTTCAACAAGACATTTTCTCATAAATGAAATAATCTGCCAATGAAGAAGTGTGTTTTCATCAACATTAAGACATTATTGACTTAAAACAAACTCTTGAATAGTTACTTTTGAGTCAATTTTGTCTTACTTAAAGTGTACTAAGATATTTGCTCTAGAAAATAGACTAAAAATACTTTGGAAGATTTTCTTTTGCGTCGAAAAGAGGTTTGATCAAACCCTGGTTGTGACAAAGCTGAAAGAAATTCATGCTAAAGTTGTGCATGGAAAAGTTTGAAGTGTTCCCCATTGATCAGACAGATATCAGAACCAAGTAAGGGTGTGAAAAATTATCTTGTTTTATGAATTATTAGAGTGGAGAATCTCTGATTAAATGTATCAGCTGTGTTTGCAGCAGGGCTTAGCTACTCCCATCAACTGGAGCTAGCTCTCACAATATCTGCCTAAATGCATTCAGTTAGTAGTATGCAGATGTTTTCTTTTTGATCACTTTATAATCCATGTGCTATGCACTCAAAAAGAACGTTGTGCGTATGAAGAGAAGACATTTTGAGGGGGAAAGAAGTCTCTACGGAGGATAAACCATGTGGATACACTGCGGTCACTACCAGCAGCCTGACCTTTTACTGACTCTCACACATGCATGATGTCCTGAGTCTGCATTTTTACTTTTCTTCTCCCAGCTAGGACTTCCCGTGAACTACCTAGGGACATACATTGTCTTTGTTGCAACTGAGGAAACAAACAGTGTGCTCTAGGAAGGGAAATACTGGCCGACTCTGCTGCACTCCGGGGCTGAATGATGACATCAGTAATCGAGCAACGTAGCAAAAGCCGGCGACAAAGATGGAAAGCGCAGCGGGAAGGTCAAAGAGATGCAGACCACTTAATAAACCCAGGCTTGTCATGATCTTTGGCTTTATTTCTTAGGTCTGTGTCGGTCTGCTTTTGTTCTTTACTGCTCTACTTAGACAATCGTGTCAGTCTTAAGTACCTAAGCTGCATTTAAACATGTGTGCTGTTCTGTTATGGATGCCACAGCCTGTCAGCAGACGAGTGAGCCATCAAGCTAAGAATGCTGAACCATGCGCTTCTCACGTCTATTAGCGCCCAGCAAGATGAAGCACCCGTCTCACCGGGTTTTGTTGTGTTTCTTTTATATGGCCTACTCTCTCTCTCCTTCACACTCTCCCTGCTTCTCTCCTCATAGTGACACTTTTATTGATGGCCTCTCCTCTCTGACAATGCAGGTCTATAGTTTTGTCTCTACAGTCTGCCTCTAATTTTGCCTCTTCTTGCCTCTCATCCCTCCACATCTCCTCAGCCTTCCTACACAGTGTACATGTTTGTTAGGCAGTGACAGAGGATAAATAAATCTCTGTGCTCGTGCGTGGTCAGTAAATTCTGTAAACTTGGCACTGCTGCACATTTTCTACAAAAAAATACATCTACTTCCTCTCTCTGCTGCAGTTAGAGACGTGTGGGGAGCTATGTGAATTACTGAAATCTGTTTGCGTGCTTATTATTGGTTGGCTTTAAAACGCAGACGGGGAGCGAAGGTTTTGCTTTCATGAGCTTATTGCACTTTGATTTCTGTTTTAATATTGACCTACACATACATTTGAAATGTATTAAAGACTTACAGTTATTCGATAGGCAGATTTTTTTAATGTGGTCATTAAACAGCTTCTAGTGTATGTATGCCTGTTGTGTTCTTCAACTTCTACAGAGTTTCACTGGATTTAAATATGTATTAAATACAGTGAAATTATTTTTTACATGGTAAAGCGCCAATTATTCTCACTTCTACTAAATATAACATTAGCTATAATAATGTTACTTATGTTAATATCAATAATTGCTTCCAAAGATTTAATATTCAAACACATTTTTCAAGGCGCTGTATTAAAAGCAGAGGTGTTGTCACACTGTCTGTATGAGAGACAAGTTGATGTAAAGAGCTTGTGTGTGAACTGTAGTTCCTTACCTCAACCCTTAGATTTTCAAAAGATTGCACACATTTCCAAATCTAGAATGAAAGACAAAATATGTTTGTCGTAATACATTTAGCCTTCCTGTTATCTTCTCAAATTCTTGCTTTTCTTCAGTCCGAAATAAGCCAAAATTCCCTTAGCATGTTTTGACATCTCCTATTAAACAGCTTCATGAATGCCTATGTCTGTTCTCACTGACAAACATCTAAGTTTGAGCCATCCTCAATCTTTAACATTTTCCACTCCAAGGTGTGCTGTTGTCTGGACAACACAGTACTGTTTTACCAATACGGGGTTTTTTCTGGCTGACCAGTTGCCATATAGCCTTTAGTTTCCACAGCAAAGATATTGACTCTTTTGGCCACCAGTAATATTTCTGAAGGTGTTTTGCTGTGTTAATCTATGCTTCAAACAGGCAGGCAGTGAAAACTTCAGGCCATCCCAACACACTCCACCATCTTATTTCTGACTTTAAGCAGCTAGAATTATATGACTGGCCATTGCCCTTCAACGCAATTCTTCTCAGTTCTCATCTCCCTTCCATGATCCATCTGGAATTTCGACAGTTGAGTTTCAACTGCAGAAACTCAACTCTGTTGGCTGATTGTTGGCCAATCAGCCAACAAAAGGAGGAGTCGTGAATGATTGATGACGATTTTCTGCAGTGTTTTAGGATGTAGTCTGCCTTTGGTTTGGCAATGGCAGCGAATTCAGTCCATGTTGGCCCCCTCTCCAAATATTGAGCAATTAAAGTCAGAGCAAGAGGAATGCTTTAGACATTATATTGCTAGCCAAAATTTTGTGACCCTACTTCCCACTTGGTTGTTTCTAGTGCATGTAATTTCCGGTGCGCGTCATCGAGCTGGTGCAGTACGTACATCACTGTTAAACATTAGCGATTGGGTGAAAACAGACCCAATCATTTAAAACGTCAACAGAGTGCACATATCCAGTAAACAATCATTTCTCTTTAGCTGAGGGTCCAGACAAAGTGCAGAACAAGGGGCTAGTTTTTACCAGGCTAACATTCCTCTAACTGTTGACAAGTGGACAAGTGGACTGTAATAATGTTAATCAAAATTTGACGCTGAGTTAAATCCCTCTAGATGGCTCTGAACTGAGGGTGGCTTGCACGGGGTCCTGCAGGAATTGGCTCCTCTGACCCCAGAAGGACCCTTTGCTCCCCTCAGTTCACCCCATATCTCTGTCACACCATAATTCTTTAACCCAGCGCTCCCCCTCCAATGAATGTGTTCCTGTTGTGACTGACCTCCATCACCCAGCCTCCCTCCCTCTCGCAGACTCTCTGAGACTGCCAGAGATGGTAATCCATCATACAGAGCCAGGGAGGAGGTGACAGGGCGGAGGGCTGAAGTTCAGCCAGGAGCTGATACGGGTTTGAATCTGTCGCTAAAATTGATTCACACTCTGTCTTGGTATTTCTGTGCAGTTGTCCCTCACTCAAAGGGCCATTATTTCTGTGGTTTCTTTCTCACATACTTTCTTAAACACACATTTATCCATTCATTTATCTTATCGTGCAACCTTCGCTCTGCACGATAAGGCCCACAATGCAGCTTGGCACGGGATCGATCTTGGTAAAGGGTCGCAACTTGGCTAGACTTCCGTGATGCTGCCTATTTATTTTGGGGTGCAACTGTCACACCACACACTTCAGCGGTCTGATGGATTTGTCCCGGTAAAAGCTGCTGCACACAGATAAGTGCTCATGCACATTTACGCAAGTGCACTAACACTCCAAAAATGCTTAAGCTTAAGTCCTTTTGTGGCTGTTTTTCTAGTTGTGCAAACATTAAGGACAATCCTTCCTCAAAGTGGCTCTCAGGGGAACGTAGAAGATGCTGCATCTTGTTTTCTTTAGATTCAGAACTTGACTGCGAGGGCGGAAAAAGGAAACCAAGAGTGAGGAATATAAGAGAACAAGGGAGACTAACAGATAACCGACCAAAGGAAGCTAGGCGTTCTGTACTTGAAACTTGTTAGACTTTTATATCACAACCATTTTCGGGTTTGTATTTTTTAAAATTGCTTTTTTTTTGCATAGTAATTTGTTTTTATATATATTAGTTAGATTTATTGTGCACATGTATGTTTTGCTTGGATTCCATTCACTGTGAGGGACACCTATCATTGCCCAGAGCTCTGAACAGCTGCAGGGCAGAGCTGAAACCTAATCATACACTCTCCGCTGTCTCCATCTCCTCCTTTTCTCTTCCCCTCTCTCTTCCGATGTGCTTTCTCCTTCTCCTCTTCCATTCCCTCCTTTTCCCATTTCCTTTCCTGCTGTTTGAAAGTGATACTCTAAGTATTTTGGGCTCTTTCGAAAGTGAGCAGAGGCGAGATGAAATGAGAGCAGTTTCTGAGACAGCTGTGAATCCGTGCCACTTTACAGCTTGACCTTTCCGTGACTGAGCCGCTGCATCCAGCAGGAATGAAAGCAGAGGAGGTTGTGGGTGTAGATATGTGTCTAGTTGAGGGTGAGACTATTTGTTTCCCAGCCAATGGCTTCTCAGTTTGGGCTTCTTGTGTCTCTAAGTGCTGCCTCTGCCTGTTAGACTCCTCTGGGGCTTCCCCTAAGGCTTGGCCATGGTGTTCATTTACTTTTGCAGTTTAGTAAGTGCAACACCCATTCAGATGACATTTTTTTAAAGAAATCAAAAGTATTATCATTCCAGCACATGCAAGATGCAGGATTGTAAATTATGTCTTGCAAAACTATGCATATCCTTGAATATTTTCACATTTTGTTGCATGGTGTTATGTTCTTTTAGACTTAAAATTTGAAAAGTTTGCACACATATAGGGCTGCAAAATAAAAAGTATTCACAATGTAAGAATTCCATGTTAGTTTGTGATGCCAATAATTGTTGATATTGATAATTACTAATTAGTTTTTTGTTTTAAATATCTGAAATACTACCAAACTGGTGGCATGACATGTCCTGTTTCATCCACAGTTGTCACTCCATGTTTTTTTTTGTTGTTGTTTTTTTTTAATTATTTTTGTTCAGTTATGAGGCACAGTGGCAAAATCCGAAACTATGTAAGTTACTCAACAGGTGGTTGCCAGGTAACCAAAGAGTTACCCACCACCCTTGCTTAGTTGGCCCTGAGAGGTAGAGCAGCTAAATCATCTCCTCTGCCTACATCTCCCAGAATGCTTTATGGCTGTGGATATAAGCTCCAGTACAACAAATTAGAAGTAGAACTGAGCAATAAAAAGACAGCAATATAAGCCGAAATATATGTAGAAGGTACTGTAAACCTTCAATACATTGAAGGTCTACAAATTTGCCATGGAATATTTTTCCCACATAACCAGGGGTAAAATAAATAAATATATATATATATATATATATATATATATATATATATATAAATTCCCTTCTCATCCTCTGCGGGTGGTCTCTTTCATCCTCTGAGCTCAGGTCCTCTACCAGAGGCATGGGAGCTTGAGGGTTCTGCGCAGTATCTTGGCTGTGCCTAGTACTGCACATTTCTGGATTGAGATGTCTGATGTTGTTCCTGGGATCTGTTTTAGCCACTGCTTCAGTTTGGGGGTGACTGCCCCGAGGGCCCCGATGACCACAGGCACCACTGTGGTCTTCATCTTCCAGGTCTTTTCCAGTTCCTCTCTGAGGCCCTGGTATTTCTCCAGTTTCTCATGCTCCTTTTTCCTGATGTTGTAGTCACTTGGTATTGCTACATCCACCACAACGGCTTTCCTCTGTTGTTTATCCACCACCACAATGTCCGGTTGGTTTGCCATTACCATTTGGTGGCATATATATATACAGTGAAGCCAACTGCAAACCACTTGCAAGTGTCCTTCAAATGTGGCATAAACCAAGGAGATGCTCTGTCCCCATTGCTGTTCTGCATAGGCCTGAACGCCCTCAGCCAAATCATCAACAAGACTGGCTACAGATACCGACTCAAGAATGGAGCCACCATCAGTCACCTCCTCTGCATGGATGACATCAAGCTGTATGCCAAGAGCAAACGAGACATCGACTCACTGATCCACACCACCAGGATCTATAGCACTGACATTGGGATGTCATTCGGAGTAGTGAAGTGTGGTCGGATGATTACAAAGAGAGGGAAGGTCATCCACACAGAAGGGGTCTCACTCCCAGGAGGAACAATAGCAGACATTGAGGTCAGTTACAAGTACCTGGGAATACCACAAGCAAATTGCAACCTCGATGAGGTCACAAGGAAAGGAGCCACAGCCAAATACCTCCAACGAATAAGGCAAGTCCTGAGAAGCCA
Source organism: Poecilia mexicana (assembly GCF_051168715.1). Classification (NCBI taxonomy): domain Eukaryota; kingdom Metazoa; phylum Chordata; class Actinopteri; order Cyprinodontiformes; family Poeciliidae; genus Poecilia; species Poecilia mexicana. The sequence goes on along the minus strand of NW_028263382.1, from coordinate 33,449,368 downwards.
GCTTAATGGCAAGAACAAGATCCATGCGATAAACAGCTATGCCTTACCAGGAATAATTAGCTGGCCAAAGGAGGAGATAAAGACTATGGATGTTAAGACTCGGAAGCTACTAACCATGCAAGGAGGGTTCCACCCCAAATCCAGCACCCTGAGACTGTACACGAGCCGTAAGGAAGGAGGCAGAGAACTAGTTAGTATGAGAGCCACTGTCCAGGATGAAACATCCAAGATCCATAAATACATCAAGGACAAGGCCTCAACACACAATGTGCTCAGCGAATGTCTCAGACAATGGGGAACAGAGGACGAGGTGCTGGAGGTACCATCATGGGAGGACAAGCTCCTACATGGGATGTACCACCAACAAATAACTGAAGTGGCTGATATCAGGAAATCCTACCAATGGCTGAAAAAAGCTGGACTCAAGGACAGCACAGAGGCACTCATCCTGGCTGCACAGGAACAGGCCCTAGACCCCAGAGCAATAGAGGCTCAGATCTACAACACCAGACAAGACCCAAGGTGTAAGTTGTGCAAGGAGGCCCCTGAGACAGTCCAGCAAATAACAGCAGGGTGCAAGATGCTGGCAGGGAAAGCGTACATGGAACAACATAAACACCTGCCCCTTTTGCTCCTTGCCTCCAAGTGCCATTTTGGTCAATTATTTATTTATTTATTTATTTATTTTCTTTGTATTATTATTATTTCCTAAGCCCTACTCTGACACATAACATGTACTAAAATTATTAGTTTTTTTCTTGTTTTTTTTTTTTGTGTCTTGCAAGAAAACCAACAGCTGTGTCCGAATTCAGGGTCTGCATCCTTCGAAGGACTGGTTCGAAGGACACACGTAGGACGGGTCCTTCGAAGGCCGAGAATAAACCAAGACCGGAAGAAAAATATCGGTGGATTCGGACAGGTCTAGCCTTCACCAACTGTCCCCGCCTTCACCTAAGCATAACTCATGTTGCCAAGCAACCGTGACAGCGTGAAGCAGAGAGCGGAGAAGGAAAAAAAAAACCCAACGGAGCCGAAGTTTGTTTTTCAGTCATGTATTACTGATTTATATATTATTCTTCACCTTTTATAGTAAAGGATGTTCCATAGTAAAAAGGAAATCTCTTAGTTTGATTCTAAAATGTTCAAATGTGTACTGCACTTTTCTACAAGGAATACAAATTATTCATTTACAAATATAATACTTTCCACATCGCAGATAGGACATTACGGTTAAATAAACCTATTATGTTTGAAGGCTTAACTTTAATTAATCAATGAAACCGATGTGCTCTGCTTTGAAATACTTTATAAACCAAACATTTTTCAACCAGACCTGTCTGAATAATATCGGTGTTTAACTCCCACTCATTGGGGAAAGCTAGCGGGAGGTTTTATAAAAATGTGCCAGGAGTTAGGCGTTTTCTCTCGGTATACCGAACCTGGAGCGCCTGGCCAGCTGACAGCTGGCGAGGGGTGCTGGTTGTTCATGCACCGGTAGCAGACAGGACCGAAAATGTCAGAGCAATATTGCAATTAGGTGATGTATTGATGAACCGAGCAGATATTTGAGATTTACACACTTACATTCTTGGCTAAAAACATTGTACCAAATCACGTTGTGTCATTTAAAGTGTTATATAGCTAAATAATTTGTCGCTATTCACCGCCATTGACGCTCTCTGCCTGAACGCCCAGTTGGAACCCGCAATAAATTATGGGATATCGTGGGCCGTGACGGATATACCGGACCCATCCTTCAAATCTGGGGAAAAGAAGGATGCATTTGAAGGATGCATTTAAAGGAGTCTTTGAATTCGGACAGGCCTCGTCGCCACGCTATGACGTAATCGGCCTACAAATCCGTCCTTCGAAGGATGCAGACCCTGAATTCAGACACAGCTAGCATAATAAGCCCTCCGGTCACCTTGTTACCTTTGACCTTTTGCCCATGACGTACGACGCAATTGCCTCTCGCACAATGAGATAAGGCGGCTAACTGCGGAGCTCAACGTAGCGAATGTTCCATATTACAGAACAATTTTTGGTGAATTAAAAAAGAGGTTTTGGCCAATAAAGTGGAGTAGACTTGCTCCTTGTCAGATAACGGAAAACGTTGAACGTTGTATCGTTTCTGCTTTAGCACGGAGTAGCGGTTTAAGCAGAGAGGTAATGAAATACAACAGACACTGACAGGCCTCTGCGTCTGCCTTTCTCTGAAGAACTACTGAGCAGGAGAAGACAGCCAGGTGAGGAAAAACTGTTCTTATCTATCGATTCAGTATTTTTATCATACAGACATTAGGCTGTTGTTATTTTGCTATTAGCTCGCTGCTAGCTAACGACTTTTCTAGCAAAGCAAGATAACTCAAAAGCTTCTTCCCTGTATGTTAATGATAGCAGTCATTCTTCAGTATCGCTTATGCAATAGGGGCACATCGCCGGTCAAAACCTATCATCTCCATAATGGATATATATCCAATCTTCTAATTTCCTTTGCTCCATAATGTACATTACATTTATTCTAACGTTAGGTAAATGCATCTTGAAGGAAAATAGCACTTAAATAAAAGTCCAACAAGGATATTCATTTAGAATTAAAAATAACTCACCCTGAACTACCATGATAGATATAATGTATGTAATAATCAATGCATACATTACTCAATAATGCATATATTGTCCAATAAAACCATGTCATTTAACTCAATCCAGACTTTAAATAAGTTTAGGGTCTGGTTCGCACAGTATGGAGTTAAATTTGTTTCCCAGTTATTCAATGATAAAAAATAAAAAAACAACTAAGCTCAGTTAAGTAAAATAAAATTGTAATCAAAACTATTGGAATTGTAATGATTCCTTTTTTTTAAACAAAGTTTTGTTTTCAAAACTTTTTTAAAATTAAATAACTCATTTTTGTCTCATGAACTTAAAAAGTTATTTGTAAAACATAAACTTTAATTTGCACACATCAGAAATCTTTTGTTGCGATTTTACGCCCTGCCCCCGACAGCATGTGAGAATCGCTAGCAAAACTTTGAATCACAAATAAAAACTTAGAATAGCAAGCAAAGATTTCTGACATGCGCAAATAAGTTTATTTTGCAAATAATTTTTTCACTTCATGAGACAAAAGTTTCATTTTAATTTTAGAAAAAGTTTTTTTTTTAAGCAAACCTCAGTATGCCTTTCTCATGGTGACATGCATTAACAATTAAATTTTTGCTTTTATTTTATTTATTTATTTTTTTTTTCTGCAGTTCCACGTTAAAGTTTGATACAGCTCTCCTTTCCTGAATGGACCATCTTCATCTCCACTGCAAGTGTAGCAAACCAGGCAGACAAAATATGTCTGTTAGTCTCTGATTTACATATCTTGCTAAATTGTGGGTTTGAATATTGCAAAACTTTCCTGTAACAAAATAGACCTGCAGAAAGAAATTACTAATAAAATATTTTACATATGCATCTTGTATGCTCTATATACAGATTTTCCTTAGCTTTGATTATATATCTCACAATTTTGTAATTTATCATTGTTTATTAAACTCTGATAGCTGAGTGGATTTGTTAATATCCTGTCCTAAAATGTAGTTAGATGTGCCCATTTTTTGAGCATCTGCCCCTTTAGTGGTCTCTGCACAGCCCTGGCCAAGATACTGCACAGAACCCTCAAGCTCCCAGGTCTCTGGTAGAGGACCCAAGCTCAGAGAATGAGAGAGACCACCTGCAGAGGGTGAGAAGGGAATCTATATATATATATATATATATATATATATATATATATATATATATATATATATATATATATATATATATAGCTGAAAAACAGCATGTAAATGAGTAGTACACGGGAGACGCAGTCTGTGTTACTCCAATTTCTCTCAGCTTATATTTATTAAACAAACCAGCTCATTTTACTGTCAATACATCCCAATTTATAGTCCAGTAATTTACTGTACTTATTGTCTATGTAGACATATTCCATCATAAACATTAGCTATTTTAAACCATAAATAGTCCCATCAACATCATATTTTGTCACAATTTCGTCAGGTAACATGTACCTTCAGTTGACTGCAATTTATATGCATATTTAATCACACACAGTGACATTTTATGGGCATGTATGTTAAGCTATTGTAAATTGGCATAAGTATCTTTGAATACAAACTACTTTAAGTGAATGCATTAAATCACAGTTTAACCTTCCCAAAATTGTGTCCAGAACACAAACCATGGAGCCTGAAAACAGTACAATACTCTCATACCATGGAATATACCACTTCCTTTACAAGCTATTATTGTTTGTCATTCAGTGGTTGCATCTACTAGCCCGCTCTTTCTCACCGCTACAGTGTGCTAACCAACTAGCATCATGGCCTGTTGGCTACTTCCTCTAGCCGCTGCTGGCTCCGAAACACAACAAAACTCGTCTTATATCTTTTAACACATTAACACATTTCCTTAAACATTCCTCAAACAGTACCAAATAATAAAAGTGCATGTTATCATTAAATGTTAGGGTTATGATTGTATTTTATTTGATACAGGGTTAATGCAAGGGCTTGCAGTAACTGTGTTTCTCAGCCGGTAGGTAACCGGAATGGGGACTATGAGCAACAGGCAGCTCATAGTCCCCATCCGTTACCTACCGGTGAAACACCGTTACTGCACCCATCTTCATTAACCCCTGTTATCAAATAAAATATCTTCTTATCATAACCCAATAAACATTTAAAGAGATACATGCTCTTTTATTTCACTTTTGTGGGCACACACCAGTGGACATCACATAATAATCTCAATAATTACTGAGATTACTATTTTTGTTGAGTCATTAATTATATATATATATATATATATATATATATATATATATATATATATATATATATATATATATATATATGCTTCTTTGTGTATTTTGGAGTTTCTGTGCTGATGAATATTTTAACAGCTGGGTAGCTCTTGCTACAAAATGGAGCCATGTTTCCCTCAGCCTACTGGTTGGTAATATTGAGATGCCATGAGACCTCAATTCTGAACACCATGGCATGGAGTGCATCTCCGTTTTCCATGTCTGGCATATAACCACTCATTTTAGCTTTTAAACTGGTTATATTGATCCTGTGTCCAGACAGAGGGATAATCAGTAGACCTAGCATCATGACCTGTTTGTTCTAAAGATCCTGCAGCTTCCACTTCTCTTCCTAACATGGCGCCTCCTCACCCTGCCTCTCGTACTGATAGGAGGAACTACTGAGCACTGTTAAGTTAAAAGCACATCTTCTGAAGTTGGGATATTTTTCCTCCAACAGGTTCCAGAGGAATCACCTCAAAACAGATGTTGGACTGGATTTCATTTCAATGTCTTTTGTGAAAGTTAGCTGCTCATTTTCAACAGTGGAGCTATAAAGGTTGAAAAAGGTTATTATTTTGGAGAAAATCTCATCAACATCAACATTTTCACTAAATAAGAGGCAAAAAAAAATAGTTTGACAGAGGAAAAGCCTCTCAGACTCTGAGCTCAACGCGATATGCAAGAGAGGAGCAAGCTAGTTTTAAAATATTAGACAATTTATCTCACATAATTATCTGGTGGAAGCCATTTGTTTGTTAAATACTTAATGAAAAATATTTACCGTGTTTGACGTTTGTTGTGAATGACGTAAGCTCACAGACAAACGAGGTAATTAGTCCAAGTTTGTTGTTTATTGAATGTTCAGAAACTACAGAGGCTGTAATGCGCCACAGCAAAGGTAAACAAAGGTAAAACAACCCGAACAGGTGATCAACTCAAAACCACTCCTACCTTTTTATTCTCTCTCTTTGTCATGTAAGTACACCTGTTGCCGTGGCAACCGCCTGCGCTCTGCAAGCCGAGCAGAGATTACTTAAAAACATAACATTCAGTCCATTATATCAGGTTTTCAGGCTTGATTGCGATTACTAATAAGCGCTCCCTGAAGTCAGCGGTGGTTGATTAGGTAATTTTAAACTCCGGCTCTGCTAGTTATTTTGGTAATGGAACCGGAACGCACATAATTGTGCAACACCTTGTTGAAACAATAATTACTGAGATTATTATTTTTGTTGGGTCATTAATTATTTATTTATTTATTTATTGTTCTTTTGTAAAGTTACGAAAGTTTTGATTAAGAAGTCAGAGGAGGACGTGCTGGTCTCAGCATCCTGGCAGTGTTCAGTTTGTCACCTAATGCAGAGATTGACTCAAAACCTTCCGCAATCGACGTATTGCACCCCTGCTCTAGTAAAGCACGAAAAGTTCAGAAACGATATGAAATGGGGGGAAAAAGCTATTTATTAACTGATTAAGTCGTGTTTTAGATTGTTCTTGGAAAAACTAATCAGTCACGGCTGATTAATGTGCGCACTCACAGCTGCACAGTGAACCCATTGATTTTTTACAGCAGGCAGCCGCTCCCCTCTATTGCAGGTACTGCGTACCCCAGCCAAATATTTTAGGGGTATGCAGTACCCGACCGTACCCACCTACTTTCACCCCATCACGCAAATATAAAAGTTGCTCAGTGCTGGACCATTCATGTGGCTAGGATAGCATCATGCAGAGTTATGTTGATGTAGACAGCACAGTAGTAGCAGCCATACCTGCTAACGACTGATTACTTCAGGTAACATTAGTGACATTAGTTACCTGAAGTCAATGTTAGTTAATCTGTCTATTTTATGTATATAATTTTGAAAGCTGTTGAAATTTGCACAGTGATATAAAGAGTTTATATATTTTTTTTATTTCTGAACATAGACAATATCTACTTTATTATTCTATTGTTGTTGGTTTTTTACATTGAAAATGGCTTAATTTATCTGGCAATATAACTTTTTTGTTTGTTTTTTTACCTTTTCATAATATTTTTATTATTTTTAAAAAGAAATTGAGTTATACAACTGAGAGATTTTGAGAATCTATAGTTCAGTGCCTATTTTATTAAATTATATACGTCAACAAAAGAATATGTCCCTTTCCATTCTGTAATGTTTGATGACTTTAGTTTAAAATGTATCTCTTGTTTATCCAAAACAGTTGTATTGAGTTTTAAAAATAAATCTTTAAAATCAAAAATGACCTTCTGATATCTTTAAATCTCACTTAAGGAGCACTAAATACTGACAAAAATATTTGATTTGATATATATCGATATCGACTCATATGACAAAGGTTATCGCGATGGAATTTTTTTTCCGTATCCCTAGTAAACAGCCCATCCCTAGTAAACAGCATAACCAGATGTAGTGAGATGGCATTCCATTCTGAATAAAACTGGGAGCTGTGGTATGTGTTGCCACCTGCCTCTACAGCTGGCAGCATGATTAGCAGCCAGCTACACTGATTATTAACCAGCTAGCCAGACAGACAAATCGGCACAGTGACAGACACTGCACATTGCCAGATATGAGCTTTCACATTGGTTGGCAAAGAGGAGACCAGGCCAACTTGCCCAGACCACTTCAGTACTAGCATGGCTAAAGGCCAGCTGAAGAGAACTCAGCCCCCACTCCCAGCCACCCGCCCTGCCATTCAAATGCTAAGCAGAATTTTATCTCACTGCCTCTTGCTGCTGCTCCTCATGCTTTACACTGTACGGGGCAAAGCTATTAACCAAAATGCAGGCGCTGCCTGTGTTTATCTCTGTTTCACTGTATGGGTGTGTTTGGGTCTGGATGGGGTGTATGGAGAATTGAGTGCTTGTCTCTACAGTTCTCTTCATTTGCTGTGTTGATTCAGTGGGGATATTATTTCACGACTGTTTTTTTCTTTTCTTTCCTCGAGTGAAGTCATGAGGAATTTATTGTATAGCTGTTTGTTTTCAATAAATCCTCTTGATACATTAGTCTTACCACCGTAATTCCAAACACAAGAGTACATACCACCCAGCGAGGCAGAAATGAAGGCAGTGAATCATCTTAAGTGCTGATGTAATTGCAGGGATTTGTCTTGGATCCTCCAAGATCTCCTCATTCCACAGGAAATGAAATCCAATGACACTAAGTGATCACCAAAGGGTGCATGTCTAACTGATGAGTGTGCTCATTTGACTCCACCGATCTTTAAAAGTCATTAATGTTCTCCTGTTTCATGCACGAATTAAGCCCCCTGAACCAACCGCACACAGACGACAATGCCGCAAAACATATATGCTTAGGAAGCATACAGCCTTCGGATCTTGAACACACATGTCTGCACCCAAACACTGTAGCAGACTCCAATCCCCCTCTCTTTCATCCAACTGGCACAGTCGATGTTTGCCCATCGGAAGCCTATATGGCACAGTAAGAGGGAAAAAATAAACCCCAAGACACTGTCTAGTAATGGAGCCAAAAGAATGGTTTACTTTCCCATTGTAAATCATGGCCATACTCTGAGTCTGAAACATACATGTTCGCTTTGCTACATCCTCTGTTTGAAGTTCCATATGGTGTTGGAACAGCAACTTTGACACCACAGCTCCTTTTGTTATGCAAAACCATTTCATCCAAAACAATCAGTGTAAAGTACTTCTGCAATTAGTTGGTTATGTTAATGTGTTATTAGTTTAATTGTTTGTTTTGGCAGTCATTCAGACCTCACATTAGAAAGTCTGCTACAATTTAAATTGTATTTGTCTGCATATAAGCTGTTTGTTTCATCCTTGGATAACAAAAATGTCTTTAACAAGAAGGATGTAAATAGTTTTTCCTACAAAAACCAAAAGATAGGGGTTCTTAAAATTTTGCTCACCTCTCATTGGAGCAGGGGCTGTTAGGCATTTTGTAGTTCTGGATTGGGAAGGCTGACCTTTGGTCAGTTCTTGCTGTGACCTTCCATTGATTGACCATCATCTGACCCCCTTGAAAACAGAGCTGCATACAGGTTCATTTGCCAGACTGGATAGTATCACTAGCATACACTGCTAATGGAGTTATGCCAGTATTATTGGAAGATGAATGAAGAGAGAAATGGCAAGAGAAGGCAGGGTTATTCCTGTGTCAGAGGAAGAAGGGAACACATAATTTAATTACAGATGAAAAGATATGACCATCTGTCAGTTTATTCATTCTTATAGTGCTCAAATTCTTTTGTTACTGCTATTATCTCAAAAGTAGCTTCAGATTCAGTTTGAACATCTCAACTCATTTCTTAAATTGATCTTATTCACAGACTACAGTACATTTACTAATTGGTAGATCAGATTGTCATTTTTACCCTCAACTCTTATTGCATCCCAAGTTTCTTTATTCAAACATTTGGGCAGTTTGAAGCAAAACCCTTGTCAATAGCCTTTCATTTGAGAATACTCAAAAAATATGTAATTGATTGGAATTAGATGGTTTGACTTGTTTGACTGGATCTGCTGGGTGGGAAACTCTCCCAAAAATATGAAGACATATCTGTAGTTCATTCATGGCGCAGGAGAGTGAGAGGGAGCAACACATTTTGCAGCTACTATCTATGTTGAACAAATTAAATCAAACTTTCTCTACTTTATCCTTTAGAGCTTTCAACTTCTTGGTTATGGATTTGAGATTGTTGGCAACCTTTTGAAATTTTGGGGAGTTCTTGTGAAGGATATGTATATGCATATGGTTTTCTGGCAATACACATGGGTACTGCTGTCTTAGTTTGCAAGTTGCATTAAATGCTAATAGAAGATGCTAAAGACAGTTGAAAATGTCCGTTCTGGCCAAATATACAATGTTGGCAATGTTCACCCTCTCACACCTAACCCAATATAAGTAATATTTTCCTCCAAGCCACTGAAAGAAGGATTGGAGGAAAATGTTTTTGAGTAAAAGTACTGTGGAACATTTGTAATTAGCTAAAACTGATATTGTGAAATTGTCCAGAGATTGGAAATCAGCCACAAGATTCTAATAATCTAAATTTGAAACACGATTTGGCACTTAAATAAAGGACACAAACATATTTGGAAATGACAAGCAAAAAAAGACTTTGGATCTTTACTTTCTCTGTTCACCAACACCACAATATTCTTTCTCCCTAGCTCTATGTTTCCTATAACAGAGCGTGGGGGGTGGTGGGGGTTGGCCCAAGAACGTGGCATCATTAACTTTCTTGAGTGGCAGACGTTGCATGTGCTAAGCGCCGCTGTGTCCCACCCCCCCGCTGGGTGTCTCTCAACCCCCATCACTCCTTACTGTCATCCCTCATCTTCCTTTTCCTCCCCCAAAAAAGTCAAGCACAGACTATACACTTGATGCTCATGCAAGCATGAATAAGAGAATGCCTCAAGGGGGATTGCATATCCAGTTTCATCATCGTGGGGTTTCCCATGGAATCATTTATTTTTGTTTACCTAATTTCAGTTCATTGTGACTGTGGACTTGCCTGTTAAAGGCCTACATTGTAGCTGTAACTGTTAAGGTGTTGTGACTTGCCCTCTTTGAACGTCCACCGCCACAACGTGTCAAGAGTTCTAGTTGTTATCGCCACTCTGGCACGTGCTGCTGTGCTCCTTCCAGCGCAACGCCCTTTCTCATTAATCAAGATCTCTGCACCGCCTGGAGCTTCAACAACCCACAACCTGGTGGCCCACTACCTCCCCCCCAACTGAACTATGGGAGGGTTTCACCGTTATCAGCTCTCAGGAAGAAAGCAATGCAGCAATGACAGCTGCTGTTGGTCATTCCAACCTACCCTCTCTTTCAGTTGAAAGTTCTCACTTCTCATATTCAGGGTTTTGGCTTTTGCTTGTCTTGGGTTCACAGGTTTTAAAGCACCAGGGCAAAGGTCAGAGGGATTTGCCAGGTCGTCGCAGTGACTTCTCAACATCAGCTGTCAAGGGAGTTGGCCAAGCATTGCGGCAGCAGGCAAAGAGCTGTGCTTAGCCAACCACTTCCTTCTGGGAAGCACAGGAAGCAGGGCACTGGAGGGCGAGGGTGTGTGGGCGTGTGTGTGTGTGTGTGTGTGCGTGTGCGTGCGTGTGTGTGTGTGTAGAGGGGTCTTTGTTAAAAATTCTCTCTCACCCTTTTGGGTTTGGTCTGTGTCTGGGCTGATGGGGGGATGCACTAAGGGGGTGTTTCCGCTTTCATGCGCCAATTGTTAGGAGCTTGTTGGGGTCCAAGTCAGGCTTGTATTGCAGGGTGCAGGGGCACAGAGCAGTTCCGTGGTCTAGTTGTGTCACGACTGTGTAGCTCAGCTGTCACTTGTCTCTAATTGGCTTAGCTCAGTCCAAGAGTAGCATGAAGCTCAGTGACCCACCCACTCTTCTTCTATTTCCATCTCTCCCTCTACCATCTTCTCTTATATTCCTCCCTTATTTTAAACTAAGACGTTGGTGCCTACACTGTAGATTAATCCAATGGATAGCGTTTTCGTCCTTAACCCACTCATTTTCAAAATTAATCTAGCTTTAATTGTCCATGTATATGTTTCAAGTTGAAGCATGGACCTTGTTAAGAGCAGGCTGTGAGAATGATGAGAAGGGCACCAAGAGCACCCTGATCTAAACCTGATCATAGACCTGATTGATCTCAGCCCTCAGGTCACCACAGGGTCAATTCATGGACTGATAACATGATAATATAGTCCATCTTTGGGGAATAACCCCTTGCAACACGTTCACATGCCATTACTCTGCACATCAGCTGCAACCACAATTTACATCTGCAATCTAAGCCAAGATGCATATATGTATTTTACTTACCAAAACTGTAATCAGTAAGCCATTCAGAATCTAGTCAAAGTGGGTGTTCTTTTTTTGAACAGAGCAGGATTTACGATGTGTCACTGGGGGTTAAAGGAGTGACCCTTTTGTCTACGTCTCTGATGATGTTCTAATTGGATGGGGTGACCTTTCCTCACTGTAATTTTGAAGCGTCCTGTGTCCTTGGGGGTGGAAACAGATTAAAAAAAAACCAGCAGGGGTGAGCTGATGGATGTGTGCAGTGGTTAATTTGTGGCTGTGGATGGACAGCAGTAGGTAGAAGCAGACAGATACATATGACTCCACAGCTGTTAGTGGAGGTTGTACAGATTGATACATGGTAGGTGGCTGCACCCATCCTGCTGCCTTCTAACCCTATACATAAAAAATTATGAACCGAATGATGTTTTTGTGATTTTTCTTTGCAGTTTTTAGCATTTTATTTTGTTGTTATGGATTAATAACATATAAATTATGAAAGACCTGGATTTAAGGTTTGTATTGATGTATTGGTTATTGAAATGCTCCAAATAATGGCTGTGCAGCATCCAAAAATGTAAAAGTAAGCTCATGCGAACCTTTATAATTGTAGTCCTATCTAACCTAGCCATAGCTGCAAATTCAATGAAAATTCGGTCCTGTGGAAGAGCAGTTGATGTATAAGTGGAAACTGTATATTCAGCAAAATTATGTCCACTCCAACAGAAATTTACAATTGGATAAATGCTTATCAAAGTCATTCCTTATCACTTTTCTTACTTTTCTGGTTCCTGTTACTGTAGACATTCCTGTGTTTTCTGTTTGTTTCGAGGCTTTTTCTTAGTAAGGTGAAGTGACACTATCCTTACAAAATGCCTGACCCTCAAACACTTTGGGAAAAGTTTGTGAACTTGGCAGTAGAGCAAATTGGACCTCGGCAGACAATGCAAAGGTTCGGCTTATTAGAGCAAAGTTGTTCTATTTGATCTTTTGAGCTTTTATCTAGGAATACACAATGTATCAGCAATCACATCGACCGATGTTAGCCATTTTTAACACATCGGTCTGATAAGTAAAAATGTGCCAATAATTATTTCCATCTTATAGTTGTTTGTGGATTTGGGGTGTTTAACTGAAGCAGAGAGAAAATGTTAGTGGTGTGGTTGTTGTTTTTTTTATAGTGCAATTCTTTTCTAAACATGCTAATTACTAACAGATTATGTTTAAAGACACCTTATAATGTCAACTCAAAATCATTTGTTTGCTTGTTTTTAATGAGTGAAATTAATTTTACAGCAACTTCTTTCAACCACAGTAATTATTTGTTTAAAAAACAGAAATCGGCCACAAATCTCATTACCGCTCTGCTTAAATATTTGCTAAGAGTATGTTTATGCCTGTGTTGGCAGATGGCTGCTTGTTTTCTTCTATACATGTGGGTATGGCTGTGTGTTTACGCCTGCATGTATAAGAATATGTGTTTCTGACTGTGTGACATTTTCTTTCACTCTTTGTGTTACCAGAATTAAGTGGAGTGTGGCGAATGGGGCTGTTTTGGTGTACTGACTTGTGGATCATATTCTAAGAGCATATAAAGCTGGAACTAATTCCTGCATATTTATTGGGCTTGGCATAAGAAAGCACAGCTCTAAACCCACTTAAAATTCGATGGGATACAAACAGGAATAGGCCATGTGATGTGAAACAGCTTCATAGAGTTTTGGTAGATTGCGGGAGGTTGAGTTCTGGACAAAAACAATATTTTTTGGGAAATTAACCATTGATTTTAGTATGGATGGTGCCATTTATGGGTCCCACATACAATGCTTTGCAAAAGTAAAGAAGTTGCATTTTTTGTTCTTTTTTCAAATCTCTATTTTTGTGTCCAAATTGTCTTTTTTTTTTTTTTTTTTTTTTTTTTTTTTACTATTTTTTCAGAAAATGTGATTGCACCATTAAATAACCAGGAAGTTGGTCCAGATTTATGAGAAGATATCCTGCTAAAAACCAGTTCCTTGTTCTACCGTTTACTTTTCCAGAGAGTTCGGTCTCTTAGCTATTGAAAAACGATCAGTTCTTAGAGGCATTGCCTCTTGACTAAATGTTAGCAATTTCACCCAATTGCTAACATTTGTTCGTGACATATAATGCGCCAGTTTGAGCAAGTTTAGTAAAAATTGCGTGTGCTGCAGACTCCCAAATAACAGGAAGAGTACAATTCTAAAATAGCACAGAAATTCAACGTCATCGTTCACACCTTCTCCTTCTGTTTGCCAATTGGTCCGGTTGAAATTCTATCTGAGAAATACACTTCAGTAGTAGAAGGACCAGAAAGAATGGTGTTCACATCAAACTTTTGTGGATGTGACACTGAGCGGCTAAGGTTGAGGGTCGGCGCAACCTGTTTGTGTGGCACACCTGTTCTGTCCCACACGATCAGGGAAGTGGCTACCCAGGTGGAAAAGAAACCCTGCAAGTTCATGAAACTAGTTACTATCCATTTGGATTGTGGGAAAGGAAAGAATTTGTCACAAGAAATGTTTTGCAATTGATACACTTGACTGTGAAATCTTAACCGTCCATGGATGGTGTGTGTATTTTCCACGCAGCTGACAGAATATGCACAGTGCGCCTAAGTATGGAGCAGCCTTTCATCCATTTGTGAATTTTGATCATGACTTGAAAATAAAAGTTCAATTTGTGGTTTTAACATGATAAAGTTGAACGGTGTGCATAGTTTTGGTAGCTCTGCCTCTTTAAGTTGATTGGCGATGCTGTTCATTATCAAGGTTGATTGAACATGTAGTTAAACCCTTTATCTCATCTCTCATTCAGCATGGACAGGAAAAGGTTAAAATGATAATGGCCTGAGCAGAAGAAGAGTGAATTCAATCTACCTCCCTTAATCCCTCCTGCATGTGTGAAATCCTTTTGATGTGGTCTGCATTTGAAAAGATCAGCTTGAACAACCTGAGTCAATATCCATCAGAAACCATGTAGCGAAAGGACTCTGCAGAACAGGTGTGTTTTATAGCAGTTTCCCCTCTGGTCCTCAGTGCTCTACAGTGCCACATTGTGTGTGGGTGGGTGTGTGTGTGTGTGCTCCACTGTTGTGATGAGCTGGTCTCAGCAGGAAGGCTGCAGTCGTCTCTGTACCGTGCGAGAGCTGCAGGGAGTAGGCTAACGAGGTGTCCAGGCAGCTGACGGCTTTGTCCCGCCACCCATGAGCGGCGACGGCACAAATAGGGTCCTGCAGAGAGGGTCCTGTCTGTTCTTTGTGTCTGCTCCTCTCCTCTGCCCATGACTCTGGGCCACAAAAGGAAGTGATGTGAGGAAAGCGTCATGGCATCAGGTGGGTCGAGGCACAGCGTCTGCCTCCACCCCAGTGCTCTCCTCCTCTCAAAAACAGCAAAATGAATTTTGGATGGTTAGCCTGAATGGAATTTAGAGGGTTTTTTTTGGCAGAATTTTAGAAAATATATGTATTTACATTCATAGTTTGGATTTATTGTCTCCCTTTTGCTGTTTTGTTTTTCCTGCCACGTTATTCTATAATCCAGAGGGCAACCAGGTCTCTGTCTTCTGTTTGCTGCTTGTATTTGCTCAGCCGCCCATCTTCCTCTCTTTGCTCTTGTCTCTAATTTATGAACTGCACACTTGAGTGGGCCGAGTGCCTATTAAAACTGGCCCACTGTCTGTGTTTGTCCTGGCCTTTCTTGCTCCACAGGAAGCTCATCTTGAGCCTCCAGTACTTAATGCCGCTGCAGGAGACGAGAAGGGAACATGGACACAGCTTTGGAGCTTCTGCCCACTGAAGAGGCTTGATGCTTCTTTTAAAAAGGCCAAAGCCATTTGTCTTTGTAGTTTTTTTCTGTCGCCCAGGAATTGGTTAGAGAGAAGAAGACAGCGAGAAATATAAAGAATAAGGGAGTTTTATAGAAGCCATGAAAGCATGTTGTTACAGGATTGGCTTAGTAGATAATGTAAATGTTGTGTGGGCATATTTTAGCTTATCCTGTTTCTATATTTAAGGATCTTTTTCAGGGTTTTCTTCCAGAGAACTGTCTTATCCTCCTAATTTTAAAGATTAGATTTTAGAATTGTATCCAATTCTGCATTTGCTTCTTTTCTTTAACTACGAATCAGTCATTGAGATAAAATATCTGTCTTCTCAGGAAGTCCTTGTCAAGATAAGTGGAAAACAATGCAGACTTAAATAAATGGAGCAAAACAAGCAAAGCTAAAAGATTAACAGTTATCATTTAGAACAAATAAGGAAGTAAATATTGCCGTTTCTTATCTTTTAACAATTACAGATGCAAGTTGGATTATACCCCATATCGGAGTGTGGGAATAGATCTGGGTCTATACTAAAGATAGAATTTTTGTATTTGATTTACAGTTTTTAAAGTTTTGGATGCAGTTTTTGATGAACATTTCTTCAAGTAAGAACTGTAATATAAGAAAAAAAAGAAAGCAGTTTTTTTCCCATCCTTCTTGCCAGGAGCGGTCAATAGTAGAGGCAACATCAAACAGTTTAATAGCCCAAAGGCAACTGGTTCTTCATTTTCAAAAGTAGACAAGTATACTTATATTTCAGTTAGGGCTGAAACGATTCCTCGAATGATTCGAGTACCTCGATTACTAAAATTCCTCGAGGAAAATTTACCTGCCTCGAAGCTTCGTTAATTTATGTTTTATTAGTTAGGAATGTTTTATTCCGGCCGGGACTTCATTTGCGTTGCGCGGAGCTCTCACTTCCGCCTCTGAGTTGTTGACAAAAGCTAAGTCTCAGCGGCATAAAGTCCAATC
Source organism: Poecilia mexicana (assembly GCF_051168715.1). Classification (NCBI taxonomy): domain Eukaryota; kingdom Metazoa; phylum Chordata; class Actinopteri; order Cyprinodontiformes; family Poeciliidae; genus Poecilia; species Poecilia mexicana. Next base: position 33,432,890 of record NW_028263382.1, on the reverse strand, counting down.
TTCAAGATTGGCCCGTGGGGATTTTATTGATTGATGATAATGCCCGACTTTTTATCGTTTTTGGGGAACCAATAAGCATCCTTAAAATGACTGGGGGAATGCCTGGAGTACGGCAGCATTTCTCCTCCGGGGCTGCTGGTTGAAAGCGAACGGCGGGAAGAGCGCTGAGGTGAGCGGGTAGACTGAACAGGGCGGGCGGCTGAGTAGCTGATGCTTACCGTGTAAATGTAGCTTTACCGACGAACCGCACAATAATTTCATATCCCGGTCTGAAGAAACGGGTGGCGGAGCGCATCGTACATGGCTGGTAGATGAGTTTCTGAGTGTGACCAGTGAAGGTGTCGTAAATATCCCGTATTGCTTCCCCCCTTGTTCGTCCCCCGGTCTAACGGTTCGTCAGTCCGCTGGTCTATTTCCTCCCCTCCACCCCATCTTACGTTCGTTCATTCGCCCTCTCCTCCCACTCCAGGCGGCATTTCCCGTATTTTCAAACCCAAAGCGTGACAGGTTAGGTGGCAAGGTGAGTTTAATTAATCTATTAAACTCACTGAAGATGAATATATAAACTAAAAGCTGGATTGTAGACATTTTTTATAAGCATATTTGTGAGCCTGCTTCTTTGTTATTAAATTCAATATAATTTCAGATTTTTCTATAACTTTTCTTCTGGTTAACTTAGAAAGTGAGCTATTATTGTTACAGGTTAGTTTTCTAAACTACAAAAAAGCAACTGTTAGGGATGCTCAAATATGGAAAATTGGACTGATATTGATATCCGATAGTAACACCGGTATTATGCCAGATTTACCAATATTTCATTTTATAATTTTTTTTATCCGATTACTCGATTAATCGTAAGAATAATCGATAGATTACTCGATTACTAAAATATTCGTTTACAACAGCCCTAATTTCAGTTCCCCCAAATAAATTAGCTTCTTGTTCTCCAAAAAATATACAAAGCCCACTCATTTTTATTATACTTTTTCTAAATTTGCAAGCAAAAGTATTAACAGTAACAATTTGAATGGTACAATTGCTGACGGTGTATTGGGAAGAGTTGGCTATAAGTTGCCACAAAGGAATTGGCACTCAAATATGAGAATTCCATTAGAAATTTTAAACCAGATTTTGTCAATACACCTCTATTTACATTATGAACAACCTAATGTAGCACTATATTGAAAAAATTGTGAGAAAATAGAAGATAACTGAAGTTATTATCTTTGGACCTAAAGAGGAACAATGTAGAGTCAGCACTCAGCTTCAGTTACCAAACAGGCCTGAAATCTAGGTGTATAATGATGAACTCTGACCTGAACCTTCAGAGCCACATAAAGACAGTTACAAAGTCAGCCTTCGATAACCTAAAGAACATTTTCAGGATTAGAGAGCTAATATCTCAGCAAGATCTAGAGAAACTCATCCATGCATTTATCTTTAGTCGCACTGATTACTGTAACAGTTTCTTCTCAGGTCTGTCTAAAAAAATCAGACAGCTGTGTGAAAACACCCCGAAACTTTTTGATACATGTGAGCCCACAGGTCTCTTCCTCTAACAGGTTCACTGTTCTTGTTTTGTCTTTTAAAATCTTCTACCATCTCAGCTCTTCCTCTGACTTTATTATAAAACACCTCACTGTTGCTTTTTATTAGTCGAGTCTTCTCCACTCAAAAATAACATTCACAACAGAAATTGTTTTTGTGAGTTTGACCTGGAATCTTGTATGTTTAAGCGTTGAGATTCCCACTAAGTAGTCACTGGTCAGGCCTGCTCAAACTGAATGCTGTCCAGCTCCGGCCAGAAGTTGATTTCTCAGTGCTTTTTAGTATCACAGAGCAAAGATTCTGACTATGTTCCTTTCAGCTGCAGTGCATCATTATTTGTATTTGCTCTTGTTAGGATTACCAACAGCTCGGTAACCCTCCCAGAAGTGAGAGATGCTCCGTATATGCTGAAGCGGTCCCAGGTTCTGATGAACTATCCACTCCTTTTTGCATCAGCGAGCAACAGAACGTCGTCGCTCTGATGTTTTATATGTACGAGCCACTTGCTGAGCTCCGCTGTTCAACCGAGTATGTCCACATTGTTGAAGTAATCGGCTTTACAACACAGGAACACAGTGCCAGATAACCAATAGAGAAGGACAAAATCACAGAAAGGTTAGAGTTGAATCCCGACGGAATACAAATCCCTTCTCTGAAATCTCATTGTTTGGAAACCATGAAACTGGATTCCTGTAACTGGTCTCTGATCAGTGAAGGCTCAGCCCAAAGGACTCAATTAAACCAGACCAGACCCTTCCCAAACCGGGCCTTTATTTTGCCTCCTTACTGCTCACAGCATGTTGCTGCATCTTCTGAAGGGCTTTCTGATGCCCCAGACTGGAGGCACACACTGAGCAATCGCATCACTAAACCTATTCCCCTCTCATTACACCCCAGCATTATAAATCCACACCAGAATGTGTGCATGCAAGTGTGTGTGCACGACTGTGGCACTCCCTTTACCTTGATGTTTTAATTGCCAGCACGAGCACAGTAAACATATATTAAAATCCACTGGAAGAAACTAACAGTTACCGAAACGTCCATCTACTCAGAGGCAGTAATCCAGAGTTTAATTTCAGTCTTTTTGCCCTCCTTCTCTTGTGATTAGAGTGAATTATGATCATTGCTTGATTATAGTTTGGCCCCTGCCTGCTAGGACATCACTTGTTTGAGCTCAGGCAAAGATGGCAATGGGAAGCAAGTTCAACCCACTGGATCAGGAAAGTTAAACTCTTCCCTCAGAGAGTCCCTTAATGGATCCTGCTGTTAGCACTGTGTTTGTCTTTCATTTCCCCTGCTGGCACTAAAAGGTAATATCAGAAGTGCATTATGTAGTTTAGTGTTTGCAGAAACTGTTCATGTGAAGACGTTAATAAGTTGCATCTAGCGTCAGAGGGAGATGAAAGCGATAAACAAAAGGTAAGAAGGCGGCTCGGTGTGAATTAATGGGCGTGCAAATTAATGTACATATGATAATGAGTCTGGGCCAAGAGTGACACAAAGAAACATAAACAGTCGGGTCAGCGGTCTCCTTCCCTCAGCTTTCCTGGCCTTCGAACACAATGCGGCATCGCAAATCCAGTTAATCAGTGTTTCAGATTATACAAACTGGATTGGCCGCGTTGCTTTCATCACAAGAAAGTCAATTAGAGATTAATTTAAAAAGCAAAATTAGTTGTTATAGATTTAATAAGTGACCCAGGCAGCGGCAAACCGGCCAGAGCCTCGGAGACGGCGGTTGAGGGTCCGTAGGGAAATGACGACCATATCGCCAAAGCCCACTCGTAATGACTTCTGTTGAGTCTTGATAATGTCTGCTAATTAGTTAATCAAAGGCAGTGGTCCTCTGCACACCCTCCCACCTTAGCAGCTTTTGTGCGCTTCAATGAGCAACAACTCGGAGAGCGAGGCCATAAAAATCCCCATTCACCCCTCCATAACCGAGGGACACACCTGGTTTGGCTTGGTGTACACCTCGCAGCAAGATGTACAACATGCTCATTTTCAAAATTAATGCAAATGGATGCACGCACAGAGAGGGAAGCGCATAAGTTAATTTAAAAAAAAAAAAAGAACGCAAGGGGATAATGTAATATTACACAAGTAATACACTTCATCCCATGTGTGGTGTCAGTGCTGGTCAGTAGGTCGATGTAAAGACCCTGTGGGCTGGGCAGATGGGGAAAACAGAGCATTGACAAAGTGTCTCGGCACCCTTTGGAGCCGCACTCACATTGTGAGTAATACTCTGTTTTCACCATAATCAATTAGTAAGCCTTCATTAGCTAGGCCATTCATTATGCCAGTGTGTCACGGGACGGGACACTGTGCAGTGGTCGCCCCCAGGATGGGCGCGTCCGTGGGCGCTGATACATGACAGGGACTGTTGCAGTTCCTCTTGCATTTTAAAAGGACACGGCTGTAAGCTCAAAGAGGCATGGCTGTATTGTTCCCACACACAGCCTATGGAGGACCAAAACCAACATAATAAGAAATAAAAGAATAAATATATAAATAAAAGAATAAATATATAATGAAAGAATAAATATATATCTGACAAAATAAGAAGTAAAAGAAGAAATATATAAATAAAAGAAGAAATATATATCTGACATAATAAGAAATAAAAGAAGAAATATATAAATAAAAGAAACAATATATATTTTGATAAGAAATAAAAGCATAAATATATATTTAGTTTTTTCTTTTCCTTACACATGAGTTTCCGTCAAGAAAAATAGATATTTTGCTTTGTCTTTTTTTGCTTCTCCCTTTTCTGCTTGCTGTATTTCTGCTCGCTGTATTTCTGTTGCATCGTTATGTTAATGAGGAGAGCTGCCTTCTATGTCTACTATTATATGTCTACTATAGAGCTTTGGAACCAACGTCACTGCGTCAGACGTTGTGGGGCGTTTAGGTGCAGTTGCTTGGTGCCATCTTTACAGGCCACAGACCAAAACAAACTATATCCCGGTGGTTTTGTTGTGTTACCAACGACAGTGAAGTAAGTTTCGAATTGGATATTGGATTTTCCAATATCAGCCGAGCAAGCGGCGTTTAACTCAAGGTTGATCCAATTTATGAACGCTAATTTCGGCCACCCACTCTCTAGCTCCCTCCTCGAGCGCTCGGAGGTTCACTTCACTGCAGTCAGTAACACAATTAGGGCTGTTGTAAACGAATATTTTAGTAATCGAGTAATCTATCGATTATTCTTACGATTAATCGAGTAATCGGATAAAAAAAATATAAAATGAAATATTGGTAAATCTGGCATAATACCGGTGTTACAATCAGATATCAATATCAGTCCAATTTTTCATATTTGAGCATCCCTAACAGTTGCTTTTTTGTAGTTTCGAAAACTAACCTGTAACAATAATAGCTCACTTTCTAAGTTAACCAGAAGAAAAGTTATAGAAAAATCTGAAATTATATTGAATTTAATAACAAAGAGGCAGGCTCACAAATATGCTTATAAAAAATGTCTACAATCCAGCTTTTAGTTTATGTATTCATCTTCAGTGAGTTTAATAGATTAATTAAACTCACCTTGCCACCTAACCTGTCAAGCTTTGGGTTTGAAAATACGGGAAATGCCGCCTGGAGTGGGAGGAGAGGGCGAATGAACGAACGTAAGATGGGGTGGAGGGGAGGAAATAGACCAGCGGACTGACGAACCGTTAGACCGGGGGACGAACACGGGGGGAAGCAATACGGGACATTTACGACACCTTCACTGGTCACACTCAGAAACTCATCTACCAGCCATGTACGATGCGCTCCGCCACCCGTTTCTTCAGACCGGGATATGAAATTTATTGTGCGGTTCGTCGGTAAAGCTACATTTACACGGTAAGCATCAGCTACTCAGCCGCCCGCCCTGCTCAGTCTACCGCTCACCTCAGCGCTCTTCCCACCGTTCGTTTTCAACCAGCAGCCCCGGAGGAGAAATGCTGCCGTACTCCAGGCATCCCCCAGTCATTTTAAGGATGCTTATTGGTTCCCCAAAAACGATAAAAAGTCGGGCATTATCATCAATCAATAAAATCCCCACGGGCCAATCTTGAAGATTGGACTTTATGCCGCTGAGATTAGCTTTTGTCAACAACTCAGAGGCGGAAGTGAGAGCTCCGCGCAACGCAAATGAAGTCCCGGCCGGAACACGGTGCGCTAACTAATAAAACATAAATTAACGAAGCTTCGAGGCAGGTAAATTTTCCTCGAGGAATTTTAGTAATCGAGGTACTCGAATCATTCGAGGAATCGTTTCAGCCCTAAACACAATACCGGGATAAAGTTTGTTTTGGTCTGTGGCCTGCAAAGATGGCACCGAGCGAATGCACCTAAACGCCCCACAAAGTCTGACGCAGGGACGTTGGTTCCAAAGCTCTATTGGCCAATAGTAGACATAGAAGGCAGCTCTCCTCATTAACATAACGATTCAGCAGAAATACAGCAAACGGAAAAACAGCGAGCAGAAATACAGCGAGCAGAAAAGGGAGAAGCAAAAAAGGCAAAGCAAAATATCTATTTTTCTTGACGGAAACTCATGTGTAAGGAAAAGGAAAAACTAAATATATATTTATGCTTTTATTTCTTAACAAAATATATATTTATGCTTTTAATTCTTATCAAAATATATATTTATGCTTTTGTTTATATATTTCTTCTTTTATTTCTTATTATGTCGGATATATATATATATTTATTCTTTTATTTATGTATTTATTCTTTTATTTTAGTTATATTTTAGTTATATTTATTTTAGTTTTGGTCCTCCATAACAACCAGCCAAGTTAACATTATTCATTCCAGTTGCAAGCAATTTAGCAATCTTACACAGCTAAATATTCATTACGCCATATTGTTGAGCCATTTGTGCTCATTTATTTTTCAACAAAAGACGCTGCTACTTTCCAGCTCAGCTGTTTATTATGCCTACAGTATATATTTGGGCATTGTTAAGACTTGCGAAGCGCAAGCTGTTTTTGTGTGGGCTTTAAGCTCGGTAACACACAGCTTCATGTCCGGAACACATCCCCATTACTTTGTTTCTCACAGCTCTTGTGAATATTACAGTAGCATGTAAGCTACTGCGAGGAATCATTAATAGAGAACAGATGTTAGTTGTGTTCTCTGGTAAAAAGGTCGCATTCTAGATCTCTGTTCATCCTTGCTCTTTTATGCAAAATGTTTAAAGCGTCACAATTTTCTGCTAGTTTGGACTCTTTACAACGATGTGCAAAGTAATTTGTTCCAACAATTGATACTACAAAGAGCAGGGTTCAGTTCATCGTTGGAAAACATAAAGAGCAAGCTGTTTATGTTGCTCTTTACATACGGGATCATAACATAACATAAACCAACATACTTCTGATGTAATGGGATAAAAATCACGTTGAGGATTTGGATCACCTTTGGATCACAAAGGTGATCCAAAGGTGGATCACCTTTGTTAACTATAATTGACAGACCTTTATTGAACCCCAAAGACTTGCAGCTCTAGTTATTGCAAAAGATAGGCTGAATAGGGATGCCACATATCAGATTTTCAGATTTTAAAATACCGCTAAACTGCATTTGCATTTCAAATGAGACAAAATGTGACCAAAGTGAACGGGTGTGAAGACTTTTAGGAAACATGGTATGAGTGTGAGTGACTGTGGGTCATAGATGCTTGTAGCACAGTTGGAGCCCGCTCCCCCATGTCTAATGTCCTGTGCTACAGAAATATGATGAAGGACCAGACAAAGATTAAAAGAGTAAGATATTGAATAGCAGTATGATGGATGAGAGCTGTTTGGAAATCAATGAAACAATAAGAAATTAATTCTCCCTGTGACATGCTCATTAGAGACCTGGTGGAAGTGAAGCAGGGGGGTAAAGAGATGCATCATCACTTATTTTAATAATCTCCTATCTGAACTTAATCTGAATTTAAAGCAAGCATTATGTTGTGACACTGGGTCAAAAAGTGTAAGGAGAAAAAAGACTTTGGAGGACCTGAACCCACATGGTTAAGTAGGGAATCTTGTCTCGTTCTTGGTCTCCACAGTGCAGCTGACTCTTTGTGTCGCCTCCTGCACAGAGATTTGGATGAGTAAGAAGACGGAAAACAGTGTAATTACCCGAGCGGCTCGTATTAAGGAGTGCAGATACGAAGGGCCAGCAGATGTGAGTAACAGCTGCCATGCAGAGTGGCAACCTTTTTGATGCTGTCAGTCTCTATTTGCCCCATGCATGGGTAAATAACATGTTGTCTTTATTCATTTACCCGCGCTTGGAACAGCCAGAGTGTAATGGACTCTAGTATTAAACATGATCCCGTTCCAGTGTGCAATTAGTTTGTAGCTTCACCTATTAACACTTACATATTAATAATGTCTCCCAGGATCCGTTGATTGATGGTTGCGAGCCTTGTCGTTGTGAGAGCAGGCAATCGCCAGCAGCTAACCATCCCTGTGGCAGCCAGAGGAGGCATTATGGAACTTCTGCGGTCCTGATGCCGAGCCAACTCCAGCTCCCCCTTTCCCTGGTGAAGGCAATCCTGATGTGCTGGCTCAGGGAGCAAACGCACAGACGGTCAGGCTGAGACCGCTGCCAAGCAAGGGCCTAGCCCTGTGCCGTCCATACAGGCTCTGTGTCTGCAAATGTCCACTTGGGGGAGGGGGGTTTTGGAAGTGGATGGACTTCTAAGTGGAGTGAATGTTGTGGCAGAGGGTGCAGGGTGTGGTTAAAGATGCACATTGTGCAGATGGAGGATGTAAGGTTTTCCTGCTGAACAGATGTTTTATGGGTGCATGTTTGTCTTGGGGGTGTGACATGGTCAGTGAAGAGCAGTAGAGGGACCACAGAGAGGACATTTATTGTCGTGCCTGCTGTTCATCCAAGAATTTTGGAGACTTTGTCCCTGGAAATAAGCTCTGCCCTCCGTGTGATATCAGGGTAACATCAGCAGCTCAGAGTCATTCACAGTTGTCGTTGCCTTGGGTTTTTTACTGCACAGGGGTTTTAAAATTCTAAGTTTAAAACCCTTTAAATTTCCCATCATACCATATCTGTGTTTGGAGTTCTTTACTGAGGTGGAAGAGAGAGTACTGAACTACTTTTACTGCAGTAGGCTCACTTCCTGCTCTCTCAAGCAAACATGCAATTTAGAAGCTCCAACAGTAATAAGAAAAAATACATTAAAAAATTTTATAAGATGAACAAATAAGGGAATTGTCCGGAATATTAGTGAAGCGTCCTATTTGCTCTGAAAGTTTATACACTTTAGTGAAGTCTGGCTGCAGTGATAATCTACAGTTCCATTGCTTCAAAGTTCACCATTATATCAGTCTTTACATCGTCAGCCCCAAGATCCCATCATCTAAAACTAGCAAAACACATTTATTTGTTAACTATGTTTTTATTTCACCAAACATTCAGACCAATTCATCAGTGGAAATATTTTATGCTGTGGAAAACAGTGAACAAGCAACACTTTAACGATGTTTTCAAAAGTAAGGTTGAGTAGCTAAAGGTGCATTCACACCAGCCCTGTTTAGCCTGCTTTAGTCAAACTGTAATTTGTTTGCCTAGAAAGTCCGGTTCATTTAGTGGATGTGTGAATTTGCTATCGGTGTCTATGGCAGACCAAAGAAGAAAACTCTGGTCCGCCTACAAACCTAGGTTGTGGTTTCACATGTTAAGGTGAAAACATGTGTGAATACTGAGCAGACTAGAGACAACTCCAAAACCAGGAAGAGAACTACAGTGCAGGGCAAATAAAACAAATGCCAATGTCTAGCCCTAGCGGGAGAAATAGCTCCAACTTAGCTTATTGTCGAAGGATGTTTGGTATATTTGCCAAACACAGAAGAAAAATCCGACAATCTCTAAAAACTGACACCACTCCATTTCTATTTGTGGCATTACTCTAAAGCAGCTGGAACTAGCCAGACTTATTTGCTAGCTAATGTAAGTTTGTTGTACTTGTTTAGACATGAGCGTATTTTCAGTAAGGTTGTCAAAAGTTTTGAAACCGTTAAAAATTTCAATATATTATTACTTTCAGAGGGCAGCAGTTGGTAGAGCTGTTGCCTTGCAGCAAGAAGGTTCTGGGTTCGATTCCCGGCCCCGGTCTTTCTGCACGGAGTTTGCATGTTCTCACTGTGCATGCGTGGGCTCTCTCCGGGTACTTTGGCTTCCTCCCACAGTCCAAAAACATGACTGTTAGGTTAATTGGCCTCTCCAAAATTCTCCCTAGGTGTGTGTCCTGTCTGTGTCCTGTCTGTGTCTGTGTTGCCCTGCGACAGACTGGCAACCTGTCCAGGGTGTACCCCGCCTCTCGCCCGGAACGTTAGCTGAAGATAGGCACCGGCAACCCTCCCGACCCCACTAAGGGACAAGGGTGTACAGAAAATGGATGGATGGATTACTTTCAACTGGTGCTGGACTTAGCAAAGTTTTCTCTTGCTGTGTAGAGAATATTGTATCTGAGACCTCCACTTTGTACCTGTTGCTGCGCACTAACAGTCAACAGAAGGCTAGAAGTCACTGAAAAGACTAATTCTCTATCCTCAAGCATCACTGTTTTCAAGATGATTCCTTTTTGAATGTACGCTGACAAGCCACGATTTGGTTTATAAATTATTTCATATAAAAGCAAATAGGTCATGTCCTACATTTTTGTTTTTTGTTTTTATCTTGATCTTAGCCCTGTGAAGCCTGGTTTACTCTGTGGCAATTCCATTAGAATCTTATATGCCCTGATGTCCATGCTGTAGTTGTACTGAGATGTTTGTGGTTGATATAGTGTCATGAATATACTAACAAGGCCACTGACTTAATAAGGCAACTTGTAGTTTTTCTGCGATTTGGCAGAGAGAGGTATCAACCCGCCCTGTCTAGCTGTCTCTTAGGTGTACTTTTCTTTGTTGCAAGGCAGCAAAGAACAGATTGGAGTTTTCATTAAGGCAGAAAACCTGTCAAATTCTTGACAGCTTCTGGACATATGTGCTGTTACAGTGAAAGAGAACACCAGCGCCAGACTAGAAAATCCCTCTCATCTCCATCAATCTTTCTCCATCATTTCTTTGCTTTTTGTCTAGGTTTCTTCAAGAACAGTTCTTGCTTGAAGCTTATTTTGTTATATTCTGACAGCTTTTTTCTTCTTTTAAATTGTTGATAGAATTGACTATGAATCAAGGCTTTGTAATGACCCGCGTTCTCTCTGCATGGGTGTGACTGGGTCTAGACCAGCACTGAATGGGAATGAGACGAATCCTGGGCGAAAATGAATTTCTAAAGGCCATGGTGCTTCATCACCGGCCTAGCACTGCCTATCCCACTCCTGCCTGAATAACACCAGAATTATCACTCGGAAGGAGGAGAGTGGCTGGCTACTACACCCTGGGGACTCTGGCACCCCCACAACACCACCCTCCCACCCGTCCCTTTCACTTTGTAGTCTACACACACACCAATCTGATGCACACTCACACAGGTAGTGATAGAAAGGGGGCCTAACATTATGCACTAATGGGGTGGTCCATTAATCATACAATGATGAAGGCCATTTCCTTTATTTAATTGGCTGCCAGTATCTCTGAGTCTTTGTTGCATGCCATTTCAGACTCTCAGTGCCAATATGGTTGTATGCGCTCCACTCTTGAAGCTAGCAGAGTGCAGTATCAGGGCATGGCTGAGAGCTCTACAGAGACACAACAAATAAATAGCTTTTGTGTCTGTTCGTCCGCTAATGAAACCAATCTCTTTATGCCACACATTTCAGCAATATGTTTTAGTCCTCGCATTGTGACACTTTGTAAAAAAAAAAAAAAAAAAAGAAGTAAAATTAAATAGTTTAAAATACAATATATTTTATATATCAGTCCTATATGATCATTAGAAGAGCCTCTGATCAGTCCAAAGCAAATTCAAAAGATTAATCTAGAGTCATGAAGAGCTATTTTAAGAGTCCTGCAATGACTGTTTGGTTTGGCACTTGAAGAACAACATCACCTTGTTGGTCTATGGTTACAAAAAGAAGCAGAAGCAAATTAAAGTCTTTATGACAAGAGTGCTTTTTAACTGGCACAGAAAAATTTGACTCATGGCAGGCTCAAGGCAAAGCAAATGCTGCTTTTACTGTAGCAGTTTGGTTTCTTCGAGATCTGCCCTCCAATTTTGATGTTATGTTTATGCTCAGGCTATACATCCAGCTGACAAAATGAGACGGTACACAATGTTATGTACACTAGAATAAGATTAGAGTTTAGTAATATTTTGTGATTTATTTTTTGCATAGAGTAAAGACTTCAGAGATCACAACCTGTGTGTTTAAAGAATGTGTGATCAATGTAATACTAGAGTTCAGACTTAAGTGGATCATATTTTGTGGATTCTAAGGTTCAACAAACCTTCAAAATGTTTTTGAGACTTGCTTGATAAAGATTAATCCACAATTTTCCCACTACTTCATTTTTCATAATCATGGCGTGATCCTGAGCTGGGTTTGATGTCAGACCCGAGATAACAGCGATTAAGTTAAGAAGTCAGAATTTCAATATGGCAACGCCCATAGACATTGTTTGCAGTCCTTTTTACAGACATCACACTAAGCTAGATTTTTCATAAGCAAACGCCACTTTTTACTTTTTCAATTTAAACCTGGAGGTCCTACATGCAACACTGGTTTTAGATGAACTCTTACATGTGTGTCTGATAAAATAAAAATGTTTGTACATCTTTCTACTGTTGATGCGAGAAGCAGCCCTATTGACATGCAAAGTTGGCCTAAGTTGTAACCAGGCGGCTATTGAGTGGGAACTTCGGAGGGTACTCCAGTTAATATTTCCAGTTTGGAAGTTGGAATTTCCTAGTTCTGAGTACAACTGGAAGACAGCATAACATCTACATTTTGGGTGGACATAAAACACACTGAATACACTTGATGCTATCATTAGAATTGTTAGCAAAGAAAAACTAGCCAGTTGCCACATTGTCAAATCACTTGTGTCTTGTTTGTAACTCTAGAATTTTTTTTTTCTACCACATAACTGACAGAAAAACAGTTCGTAATTACTGAAGGCTTTGTCAATCCTTTTGTTGTGTGCCGACAACCATCTAAACGGGCAATCTTTGTGGTATTGACAGAATTAGCTAACAGTTTTTTAAAACTAGGTTAACATAAGTTTTTGAGTGTTTTTTTTCTTGGTTTTGAAAGTGAACCCCTTTCATTGAGAAGTTTCACACCATATGCATGAATTAATTTGTATCTGCATTATAGTTGTTCCTTATTTTATGTGACCTAGTTATAGTCTGCTGCTGGGCAGAGCTGCCATCCTGCCATGTTTGGCTGCATCCCTGCTCAAATACACCTTTTTCTCTTTTCAGTATGTCACTCAATTCTGCAGAGGTCTGCTACCAAGCCATTTATTGGACTGAGGTGTGTTGAAAAGTGCATCTAAAATTTGGTCTATTGTAAGGCAATGTACTGTAGTTTTGTGAATCAGATATATCACATCTTAGCAGGTTGTCATGGTGAGTTCTTTTGATTTAGTCAGGGTTCATAATTTATTATAGCATTTAAGAGTCAGCTGGGTCAAACTGTGATCAGTCAATAGAATTAGGTTGGTTTAGGGTTACATTTTGTTTACACAAAGTATACTGTTTACTCCTATACTAGTATAGAAGTATACTTCTGCACACAGTCCTTGGTGCTGCAACTAATTAGGCAAGTCAGCTCCCTTCACTGCAAAAAGGGAAACAAAAAAGTCTGCATTTATGTGTGCTGCTTGCGAAGGTCTTTTTAGATTCACAAAACACAGCAGCTTTTACAGGCTTGTCTATTACCATAAGACACTCTGCTAGTTCACAGTGCAGAGAGTAGAGCCAGAGCGGCAGAATGCTGCGGTTGGCTTGTTTTTCTCTTTGAAGGCTGAAGGAGGGCATGGCAATATTTACTGAGAGAGGCTATCTAGCCCCCCACTCCTGAAACACACACACACGCACACACATTCTCCCATGGTCCCACCCTGCAAAGTTGCCGTTTGAGCTTCACAGCCAGGGGATGTGTTTTGCACCACTATGTGCCTTCTTTTTTTCCCTCCCCCCAATTCAGCATCCCCCCTTTTTGCGAGCCCTTGATGGACATGGCGCACAGGGACACCCGCTTTCTCATTAAAAAACCAACAGCCATTAATGTTGGATGAGGGCAAGAGGAGCTGGAGGAGGAAGAAAGAGGGAGGTGTTTTCCCCTTGATCGACTCCTAAGGATGCATGATGAATCCTCACAGACACACAGGGCGACATGCTGAGAAAAGAGAGGAGATGAGAGGCTGCATATATATATCCATCCATTCCAATTTCTTTACACTCTTGTCCCTTAGTGGGGTCGGGAGGGGTGCTGGTGCCTATCTCCAGCTAACATTCCGGGCGAGAGGCAGAGTACACCTTGGACAGGTCGCCAGTCTGTCGCAGACACACACACACACACATATATATATATATATATATATATATATATATATATATATATATATATATATATATATATATATATATATATATATATATATATATATATATATATTTTTTTTTTTTTTTTTTTTTTTTTTTTTTTCCCAAAGAAAGAATAAAGTATGACAAATAATTGTGACCGTGTAAATTGACCGCAGCATCTCCAAGACACAGTTTAACATACTTAAAAGTGCATCACAGATTCAGAGTAACTGAATCTGATGGAGAGCTAATGGTCAGCTCTCCATCCTCCATATTTCTCTTATTCATTACCTTTACCCTAGTCCAGTGGTTCTTAACCTTTTTTGAGGTACCGAACCCACCAGTTTCATATGCGCACTCACTGAACCCTTCTGTAGTGATAAATAAAATATGATTCCTCCCCCCCAAATTCAAGACATAGGGGTGCCCCAACTAGAGTCTAGTTGGGTCACCCCATGATCACTAAGTCTTCTTAAAAGGTAGAGTCTCTGAGAACAGTTCTTCAAAATATAGTCAGTGTTTTCAGCAAAGTTGAGCTGACTGTTCAGGAACGACCCAAATTTGCCACAGTTTCAACAGGTTGGCCATCGAGAGAAACTGGAACCACTTTAAGGTCTTGTTTAGATCATTTAATTAGCTCTACATTCTTAAGAGAATGAAACATTTATAATAAATAATAAAGACTTTGCAGTATTCTGATTTAGGAACTTAATTATATTAGTTGTGTTACAACCCCCACGCCACTAGAGTACCAACCCCGAAAAGATGCGACTAAGGAGCAGATTTAGAAGTACACCGAAAGCTACAGAATTTGGTAAAAACGGTGAGTTTTGCTGAAGTAATTAAAGACACAAGTTCAAATCCATGCTGAGAGTGGAACTCCTTCAATCAGTTCTCCTCCGCAGCACTGATTGGCTAAGCAATGTAACGTGATCCTCTGCAGCAAGTGATGGCAAAGCGGGGCGTCGTCACGACTTTGCACAAGTGTGTCTTTACCTCCGCGGCAGAGGCTCCACCGAACCCCTGAGACTGAGTCATCGAACCCCTGGGATTCGATCGAACCCAGGTTAAGAACCACTGCCCTAGTCCCTAAGAGTTACCTGTACATGTCTGTCCCTAAACCTAATCTAAAATCAATTCATTCCTTAATTGTAAACTTTACCCCAAAACAACAAAACACCTCTTAATAGTCATTGTTTTTAAAAATTGGCCTTACAATGATTAAAATATAAGGCCCTAAAGACACACACACAGGTTTGTGTTCCTACCCAAATCAAAACTGCAGTATGTAACTTTTTTTAAAAACAAACAAAAATAAAGGTTTTATATATTTATTAAAACTGTCACCATGTTGTGGTAGGAGATACCAGACAGATAATCTGTGAACTGATTGATCTCCTCCACCTCCTCCCTGAGCTACTACCATTTCCAGAAATGCATCGCTCCAACCAAAAATCAACCAATCAGAGCCAGTAGGAGGGCCTTACAGCTATCAATCATCCTCATGTACTCATGTAGCTAAATGTGCTAAAGGTGGAGAAACAACTCATCATTACAGAGGGCAGATGAGCAGGTTCACACAAAGGGTGATTGACAGCACTAAGGCCCTCCTCCTGGCTCCGATTGGTTCTAGTTAGCACTGGTAGAAGGCAGAAGAGCTCAAGTTTTACACAGATTATCTGTCTCATATGAAACTGTCAAGACATAGTGACAGTTTTAACAAATATGTAAAAAAAAAAAAATCAGTTTTTGTAAAAGTTACATACTGCAACCTTAAGACTTTGTGTTGACTTCCATTCATTTTTGTACCTGCATTCATGGCTAACCCAGACAGTTTCCCTAACCCTAACCAATACTTGTCTGTTCCTAACCTTAACCTTAACCAAAACCTGTAGTCCTAAACCCTGACACTAATCAAGGGGTCGACCGGTATTTGGTCCCTATAAATCACATCAGTCTTCGGAGACTTAGTAAATATGCAAAAATTGTTCTAAATAGGATAGCTAGACAAGTACTGTATTTTCCTCACTATAAGGTGCACCGGATTATAAGGCGCACCTTCAATGAATGGACTATTTTAAAACTTTTTTCATATATAAGGCGCACCGCATTATAAGGTGCATAGAATAGACACTACAGTAGAGGCTGGAGTTACGTTATGCATCCACTAGATGGAGCTGCACTAAAGTGAATATCATCAAAACAGTCCGACTCCGGTCGGCGAGGAGAGCCTTCCGCGACTGGGCCGGAGCGTGGCCGTACGATAGTCACCCTTCTCCGTTCACGCACAGCATGTTCGTGGAGGATGTGGTGCTAAATGACCTGCAGACGACCTGATTCTAGATGGTCGGTAGGTAGATAGGTCAGTCAAACTTTATTAATAGATTACAAACCAGCGTTCTGACAACTATCCCAGCATGCACCGCGCGCTTCTTCTTCTATGGGCGAAAATGAAGTCGGCGGCTGTTTACCGTAGTTGCTAGACCTGTTGTGGCTCAATATTGGTCCATATATAAGGCGCACCAGATTATAAGGCGCACTGTCGGCTTTTGAGGAAATTGAAGGTTTTAAAGTGCGCCCTATAGTGCGGAAAATACGGTACACGCACAGACAACTGTCTACATGGACTGTTGATGCCTAACATGTTCCTACTGTGAAGTTTTGCATTGGAAGTCAAGGTTGACTGGAAATAAACAACAGGCAAATGAGAGGCAACGCCAACTCAGTCACAAGTCTGGGTGACGATGAAAGGCTTTGAGCCGACAAGCGGCACTTTTTCAAAGAAAAAAAAATCACCTCTAGAGATTGCAAATGTTGAAAGATATAGGATCTTGATAAGCACGCAGTTGACATTTTGGTCTGGTCTTTGATTTTTTATAAGATTTGTTGTTCCAATTTTTACAGTTGATTGCAAAAGTATCCATTTAGATTTAAAAACAGCAAGAAGTTTGGTCTGAATCAATGTGATGCATGGCACCAGAACTAGGACAATCAGAGAAAAACCCAGTTCCATTGCCCAGTCAGACAGCAAATCTAAACACCCAGAGCTAAAATAAAATCCTTTTGATCATGTTAGAGTGGCCCAGTCAAAGTCCAAACCTAAATCAAACCAAGAATCTGTGGAAAAACTTAAAAATATATTTTCCCAGATGCTGTACTTCCCATCTGATCTAATTTGTGCAATTCTTCCTTGCTGTGCCAAGCTGGTGGTAACCTTCCCCAAAACACTTAATGGTTATTGATTACAAATGCTTGCCACATTTATCAGATTTTTCTTTTTTTTTTTTTTAAACCAACTCAAAACCCATATAACCTCCTCCTTTCATTCATTCATTATGTGTTGTAGTTTCCTGGGAGAGTGATTTCCATGAATATGATTATCCCCCCTATCACAGTCTGTAAAAGATTTTAAAAAAAAACAACACAGTCAGGGCACAAAGGGTAAATTCACTGGCCAAAAGTTTATGTATATCATGGAACTTTTTCTTTGCTGCAGTCATGAGGATCACCACTGGATGCCTCATATGTGCCGATGTGCCTGGGAGGAAATTTAGATTTGTATCGTTATTCTGCTATTTTCAAAAATAAAAAAAGAACCTCCAGGTAGATGCAACGATTACGGTCCAAAGCAACGTGGGTGGATAGTAAGAAGGGGACAAATTTTGTTCTATTAGCATTTGTATTTGTGTGTGCTGTTTTTCTTTGTTTTTCTTTTTGTTTTTTTTACTTCCCAATATTTACTCCGCATTTCTGAGGGAGTTGCATGGGGAGTTGCAGAGCTCCTTAAAGAAAGGCCAGCCATGGCTGCAGAGTTGCAGGTCTGTGGGGAGCTTACGCTGCTTGTGTATCTGCGGGCCCGTTCATGTGTGTGTACAGCCACGGGGTAGAGGCGAAGAGAGTGTGTGCAAATCAGAGTTAGCATGTTGGGCAATGAATTTGCTCCTGCGGCACTCTTTAAAGCATAATTACACTCATCAAAGCTACAAAGGCCTTTTTTCGCCCACTGAATCTTAGCTAAAACAAAGGGAGAGCAAAACAAAAAACAAACAAACAAAAAAAAAAACACCACAACTCAATCCTCCACATACATTAACACACCACAGTCGGAACAACAAACCACAGTATTAGTTGTATGCCCTCTGCTGTCTTTAGAGCAAAGAGTATGACTTTTCAGTTAAGGAATTGACCGTCACAGTCAGCCGGAAGGTATGCGTCTTTAAACAAATTTGATACAAGGTCATAAATGTAAGTAGAAATGTATTCTTAGATCAAAGTAAATAAAAAGATCCTTAGATCAAAGGTTTCATCTTAACCGTGAATCTGACACACATTTAGGTTTTTTTTTTCTCCCTGTTTGGCTCATCTCAAATTCAGCCCCACGTTCCTTGTTACTATCTGCTCCCCATTCCCTCTCTTTGATCTTCCACAATCACCTGCTATTTCCATGGGAAAAGGTCAAGGTTGTGTGTGAGCATTAGGTTTTATGTCCAGGCATACTAGGATGTGTGTGGCTGGAATACAGAGGAGGACTAAAGGTGGAAGCTACATCTTACATGGTCCAGGTGGCCAAATGAGATGGAGATGAAGAGGCTCAGGCTCCGTTCACGCAGCAAGTCTTGATGCTCAATTTCTACAGAGCCCCGAAAAGGACATTGAAATAAAAAATAAAAAATAAACTTTATTTATTTATATTTTTGGTTCAGTGTCCCACTGTACAATTCTGATTATTATTATTTTTTTGGTAACACTTTATTTGAAGGGGGTTGAATAAGACTGACATGACACTGTCATAAACATGACATAACACCTGTCATGAACATGAATAAGCCTTCATGAATATTTATGACTGTTGTCATAAAGCGTCATTCGGTAAATTATGACACTTTTAATACAAAGTTGACATTATTCAAAATGTCTTTGTTATGACAACTTGACATTAACCAGGAAATCATTACTGTTTAAATTTTACCTTTAATAACATAAAGTTACCTGATTTTTAAAGTGCAATCAATAATACTTTTATAACAAATTTATATCAGTAATGATTTCTTGGTTAATGTCAAGTTGTCATAACAAAGACATTTTGAATCATGTCAACTTTGTATTAAAAGTGTCATAATTTACCGAATGACGCTTTATGACAACAGTCATAAATATTCATGAAGGCTTATTCATGTTCATGACAGATGTTATGTCATGTTTATGACAGTGTCATGACAGTCTTATTCAACCCCCTTCAATTAAAGTGTTACCATTTTTTTCACTGAAAAATGATGGTTTATGCATTGTTGTTCATATTACTAACTATAGGCGACGGCAATCAATGTATGGCTCGCATGCAAAGAAGAAGAATGTAGACATCACACAGTAGCGTACTGTTTATGGGAACTGCCATTTATGTATCTGTTTTAAGTTTTTCAATTTTCAAATGATGTCACAAAATTAGGACATGAAGGAAGATAATAAAAAGAACACAACTGATAGCAACAGCCTTTTGTGCTGCGTTGACTGCAACTTCTGTGGAGAAGTCTGTTTGGGTGTGTAGTCTGAAGCAGGAGTGATAGGATTGTAATATGGTGAGCTCCACTGGCCCAGACCTCTTTCATAATTTCATATTTTTTTATTTTTACCCGTTTGTATGTCCGGATTTGCAGCATCTGGGTTCTTTTAGGACAGAAATCTGACTCATGTCTCACGTCAGTGAAATAGAAGTTGGATAAGATGCAACATGACCATTCAGAATCCAGGAGGTTTCAGTGTTGTTTCCTTCAGCGTTTCTTGGTGTAGCACCACCAAAGGCGAGGAGGTCAACAAGGTGCGTTTGACACAGTGCAGTGTGAAAGTGAGCCACAACAGCTGAAAATGTAACAAATGTTCCAACCTTGGTCTCCAATTCAAAACATCCTTAAATTAAATGGTGTAAATTAAAGGCGCAATTAATGATGTCATTGATGATTTTAATAGATATTTCTTAACATGGGTTATTTTCACTACTGAATAGAAATGAAGTACTTGTATAAAAGGTGAGAATTTCCTAAATTTAAAAATGTAGATTTTTTTTTAAACATGCAATTTAAATTAAAAAAATAGAATTACTTGCAGGGTATTTACACATCTTTACCGCCTTTCCTAAGATTTCACTTTGTGTTATTTTGCGAATTGCAGTGTTCCCATTAAACACACAAGCACGCTCTTGAATTGTTGGCCTCTATGTGTTTAGCAGTGTTGATTTACGCATTAGCCACTTAGCATGATAACAAATAACAGGCTTTCTGCAAATCAACTCAATTAGTTCAACCTGAACATATGTTGCTAGTGTACAACTACTGCTGCTTCTCAGTGAAGTTCAACAAAAAGATGTTGAGCTGTTGTACAAACTGGAGAAAATAACCACCACTTGTTTTATCATTGTATTGTATCATGTTGTGTGACAGGAGCTGAGTGTGAAATGCATCAACCATCATACTTTAGTGTGTGTTGCCAAAAGCACATAACCTTTAAATATTTTCTCCTTATGAAACTGATAAGAATGAGAGTTAAAATGCTGTATGTGCTTTTGTTTTGTGTGTTTGGACTCTTTTTGTTCTGTTTAATTACTGCCACCATTTTTTGCCCCTCAACATTATTTTGTAAATTTGAGATAATTTCCACCTCCTCTACCCTTATTGTGCCCTCCATCCCTAACAGTCTTTCCCCCAATTCAACATAATAAACAGTGGCAGTGTTTTGTTTTCCTCTGCAAAGCCTTTGTGTCCCCCGAGGATTTATTTTCTGCCTACAGTATTTTTAGGGTCTTAATCTCCCTCTGTTTGATTACTACCAGCTAATTAAAGGGAGGCGATGCCAAGCAAGTGACAGAGAGAGATGGAGATGTGTGGCACCACTAGAAGTCTGGTCTTCTCTCCTGTCCTTTGTTCAACTTGCATTTTAATATTTTGCATATTATTTTGGAGTTTTGAGATGAAAAGTCTCTTCAGCTGAGTTTAATTTGCATCTTGCAGAATTCTTAGTAGAGATGTACCAATTAGAATTTTGTGTGTATATATATATATGGATGGATGGATGGATGGATGGATGGATGGATAGATGGATAGATAGATAGATAGATAGATAGATAGATAGATAGATAGATAGATAGATAGATAGATAGATAGATAGATAGATAGATAGATAGATAGATAGATAGATAGATGTGTGTGTGTGTGCGTGTACAGCTTTTACCTGCCAATAGAGATTTTATAAAATCCTACTTTCTCTTTAAGAGCTATAGATTAAGGTGATATAAGTAAGCGTGGACATTTATCATATTAATTATCAATTATTGTGAAAAACTTCATTGTTTCATTTTTGTCTCAATAAAATTCAAATGATGTAAAAAAAAATAGCAGATATTATTATCAGAACTTTTATTTGTAACATTTTGACAATATTTTCATTTGCAATTACTGTGTACAGAGTTTAAGTAAGTGTTGTCCTAAAGAATCCTATTTTAAATCTGGATTAAAAAAAAAACAAAAAAAAACAGATTTCTGAGAAAAGACGATGATAAATGTCACAGATGACAACCAAGATTTGCCCTTTTACGCAGTCCCTTAGCTCTCTTCAAAGGTCTCAATCACCGGTTATGTGGTTGAACCTGGACATCCTTATGCATGTTGCTACATAATTTGTTACTTGTAGCGTGCTGCTACATAGTACATTGTCAGACAGAACTTTGTTCTTGCCCCAGAGGCCACCAAGGCAGAACAGGGACACAGTGGTTGGGTAGACTGGTGAACTGCTGGGGTTTTGGGTCAACCACTGGGTGTACAGAGTTTATAAAATAGACTTCCATCAGCAGAATTGCACTGAAAAAGCTCTAGTTTGGCACTTTCCTAATTTAGAATTCATAAATGAAAAAAAAAAAAAAATATATATATATATATATTTTTGAAAAAGGTATGTCACAAAGCATTTTAGTTACATTTTTGTAGGAATGTTGGGCATTTGTAGATATGCATAAGTAGTTAACCAATGTGTTATTTAATTCCATTCTCTAAATGTAAGACAAAATTCTAATTTTCAAAATATTTTAGATTTAGAAAATTTTGTAGTAAGTAAACAATTTCTAAGCTTCTTTACCGGGGTAAAAATAAAGAAGAGAAAAACCCAAAGCATATTGTACTTGTGTAGTGAAGTGTGTAAAGTTAATTCAGAGAAACATTTCAAAGAAATACATTTTCTTTCCCAAAACATTAAGGATGTGTTTATTCTACTGATGTGCTTTGCTCTTAGCTTGTAGAAAGCTCTTAAACCTCCTTAATCACAACCAAAATCAACTGTCATACCTTGGATTGGTGTCCATTGATCATTAAGGGAAAAAGGATATCTCCCTCTAAGCTATTATCTTGAACAGTTGATTTATTGGCCAATGATGTAACCGTGTCCTTTTGTCACGCTATTCTCAGCAAATTCCTTTCAAGTGATGTTTTTGTACGGTTCTTTAACACTGTACGTTGGCGATAATGAAAGAGCCTGCATTGAAAATATGAAGTGCATCAGCAGCACTTAATTAATCTTAATTGCGCTGAAGAAAGAAAGGATAAAAACGAAAAGAAGAAGCCAGCCGGCATGATCATCTCGTTTTTTTTTTTTTCTAAACCATTCTTGCCTTAACAATATTGCGTACAGCCCATTTTTCCCCATCTTCCCTGGAATGATGAAATGCACTTTTCCTCGCTATCTATTCCTTATCCACTCTGTTCTGCCACACACTCTTCTCTACGGTTGAGGAAAAGCTTTCGAAGGCTGCCAGAGCAAACCAGTCATCTGCTGGCAGTCTATTTGCTGTTGTTGGTTGGGGGGATGAGTAATGACGGTACCACTGTCCTTATCACCAGTCCACACACCTGCACTCCTGCCTGCACCACACACTTAATTGCCCCTCACCCCCACGTCACACTCCCACCAATCCTTCATGACCGGATATCTGCCTATGTTCCACATTCCTGGATGGAGGCCTTCTGTCCATTATTGAAATGACTTTAAGGGATTTATTGCTGTGTTGAAGCCAAAAAAGTGAAAACCAACATTTACATCAGGAATGGGAGGGAGTACTGTCAACTTGATGAAGAAAGCTTTGTGTATTTGGGGAGAGGAATAGGATCAGGTCTAACTGGTTGAATTTAGAGGGGGGGAAACTCGGGAGATTTGCCTGAGGCTTTCTGGGTTTACAGATTACCACAGCTCAGGGTCAAAGCTGACATACTACTGAGGAAAAGAATGTAGAAAACAAAGCTAAACAGATGCATTAATGCTCAGATTGACTGAGACAGACAATGCAAGAGTGAACATCACCATAAAGTGTAATAAAAGTAAAAGAGTAAGTCCCTGAATATGAGGTGCAAACAATGTGTTTGCAATGAGGCATCATTGCAAAGATTCCGAAACTGAAACTTTTTTCTTTACTCTTATTAGATGTGCTAATCAGATGCAGTTTCTCGTCGGATTTCCAAACTCTGATTCTATTGTAAACCTCTGAACAGCTCTGCATAAAAAATTTTACTGCTTTGACCATTTTTTTTTGTTGCGAAATAAAATATTTTTCTCACAAAGAGTTTTAAGTAAAAAGAGCAAAAAATAATTTTATGTTTTTTTATTACACTGCTTAGTTTTGTCTTTTTTTTGTCTACACAAAAAAAATCGTAAACATTCATTATGTTGTAAATGGTAAATTATTATTTTATATTAACAACTGGGGCATCGTCACATTGTGTGTTTGAGACTGAAGTTTTCATAATATCGTTTCTTGTCCCACGCTTTGCTTCGTAGAGAGGGTCTGGACCCTCAGCTATTGAGAAACGACTTCTTTTAGGAGGCATGGAAGTTTTAAAATTTACACAATTGCTAATGTTTAGCCAGTTTGTGCTTGAACAATCATCCTCCACTGTGAAGAGTGAAGTGCTGAACCAAACAAGATGGCTACTAAAGTTAATTGAATATTTGGAAGCGGTGAAATCCAGTTCAAAGGGAGAAATCCCATACAAAGCACTGAAGAGAGATAAGAATCTAGTGGAAAGGTATAGGCTGGCAACAATGGCCAGCTTACTCTAACCCAGAGGTTCCAAAACTGTGGGGCGCGCCCCCTAGGGGGGCTGCCGTGTCATTGCAGGGGGGGCGCAGGAAGCCGTCTGGATGAAAAAAAAAAAACAAAACATGAACACTGTATGCGCTGGGTTTTTACCTTAGAATGGCCAACTCTCTGTTATTCCTATGTCAATTTGATACAGTAGAGGCTTCCACACTTCCCATATTTGTATCCTCTGTCACTTTTATCAGCAGTTAAAACTGTTTAATCTGTTGTTGACATGTTGTAACCTGTTTTTCCGAGTCGCCTTTAAATGCAACATGAGCACTATGACGCTTGCGCTGGGTTTACACCTGTGAAGGAGACCTGCTGCTTCTGTGCGGAGCTACGTAGGTTTGTGTTAGAATCAAGGCAGCCAACCAGCAAAACGCAAAGAACTTTTCACAGTTTTTCCCTCCAAACTAACCGACTGAGTTGAGTAAAGCTGTTGGATCTAGGTAATGTTAGCTAAAAGATGACTAGCTAATATCAATACAGAACCTTAAGCTTAACAAGTACCTTGTAGGCTACCGATGTTGGTCTATTTTCAGCTATGTACATTCATTTTGCCCCCAAAAAAGTAAATAGTTATTTAACCCAGAATAATATCAGTATATCCTGTAAGCTTGAATAACAATAGAATGATAGTCATGAGCCTGAAAAGGTAAGATCAGTAAGTAGGAACCGCCTGCAAATTTTTGTTCAGATCCTTCCACAACTACTTTTGGGTTGTTGAAAGATAATTTTGGAGCCAATTGAAATCCTGCAGTTGTAGATTCCTCAAGGCCACTCCTCCTCTGACAGAGCTGTAATAGCCTTGTCTCTCAGTCTCTGGAGGACAAGTAAATTGTCTCCTATCCAACCTGAAGGTCTCGCAAAATAACTCTCTGAGAAGATCATGATTGCACCCAAAGAGATTGTCTGCACATTATCTGTATTTCCAATAAAATACAGTTTTTGTTTTTTTTGTTGTTTTTTTTAGATGAAACTCTTCAATGTATTGACTATCATTTGCCTCATCGAGACAATTTCTCAGGCTTAAAGTGGTACTTTGGGAAGAAATGAACACACTTTGAAAACAAACCAGTAAAGCTGTTTAATATTTTACATAGCCTATTTTTTGAGAAGTCCTATGTTGGCTAATAAGCTTAAAGGGCAATTAAAAATGTCTAGTTTAAATCTGATATTGTTAGTCTACCAACATAACTGAATTAGTCAAGTTTCTTCATATTATTATAAAGATTATGATTTATCTGGCTTGTTGTTAATGTTGTAAAAAATGTTACCATAGACTAATGCTAATGACATTTTTAAAAAGGTAGTATGTGCCATTCATTCACAATGCCAATATCGGGGACAACATGCTAAGCTTGCTTGCTAAAGTTTGACTTTGGCATTAGTGCTGTAGTTAACTAGCTAAACCTGGACTCAAAGCCTTCTGTTTATACTAACAAGGTGTCATGTAAAGCTTTTCCTACGCAACATCTGAAATGAGAAATTTATTATCAACCTCAACATTAAGAAGCTCAGTTTGTCACCAAGTTTAGCTTAAGTGTTAGCACCAACACTAAATCAGCTAAAGCTGCGTATGGGCGTTAAAGTTAGCACACTCTCGGGAATGTTTCAACCCATTCTGGTGCTGAAACTTCCACAGCAGTGAAACTTTTCTCATACCTTTTATAAGGTGACATGTTAATAAATAATACAGCCTGTTTAAACATATCAGTCTTAAAGCTACTTACTGGACACCACACAAGCTAAAAAAAATTTAGGTAAGATTTGTAACCGAAATAATAACAGTCAGAAATTAACAAAGTTTTGCAACAAATTGTTTTAATATATTTGAATAATTTTACTAACTAATTTAGGTGGATCCTGCTGCGTGAACCTGTTTATCTGTTGGGTTGATTGCAGACATTTCCTTTTAAATTGAAGCAGTGGCAGCTCTATTATCTATTGAAATCAGTTGACGAGTGTCCACCCCACTCTTTGAGAATCCCCTCGAGAATTCCTCCATAAGGGCTCCAGCTGGACGTGGCGGCCACATTCTTGTCCACCAACCAGCCCCACAAGCCAGGGTGATGTCGAGATGTTCCTATTGGCAACTCCCCTTCTCTCGATCCCTCTCCCCCTCCACCCCCACCCTCCTGGTGATAAATTTCCACAAGCCTACCAGATGACACTAAATTTTTCATCATTAATCTAGGCCATTATGAGGCTGTTTCCCCAGCATTGATCCCCAGACCAGTCCAGCTGACGCAGCCTCTTCAGGTTGAGTGTGGATAGTGAGGACTGGGGGGCAGAGGGACGGAGGAGCAGGTCACTGGTGGAACTGGGAGACAACCAGACTCACCAGTCAAGTGCAGAATTAAGACAACCAATAGCAGGGTTTCCCCAGTGTATCATAGTCCTGGTGGCCGCCATGTTTTACTTGCGCCACCCCCAGGCTAAGCCTTTTTTGTTATGTTTTTAGGAAAATAATAATAATAAAAAATTAAAAAAAATCTTTTTTTGTTTTGTTTTTTTTTTTAATGCAAGCTTCTCTGTTGCTCTGAGTGTTTCACTGACGGAGCAGATTTATTCCTAAATTCCTAAAAGATATGTTTATAGAAGATAGGTTTATAATTGATGCATTTAAAGCCGGACGAATCACACCGCTGGTGCCTCTGTGTGTTGCCTTCGTTGCAGCAGCTGGATGTCTTAAGTTTTCCTCAGCGTGGATCCCACGCGCCTCCTTTCACTCAAACTGAACACAGGCTGACCTGTATGGATATTTACATCAACCTCCTGTGAGGAATTATGATTCTTTCCAGAGTTTTTGATCAGGGTAGGAGTTTAAACCCCATCGCGTTAGCTCTGGTTGCGCAGCTCTACGTGAACCGCAGGAATAACTTGTAGTCGTGCTTTCAGAGGTGCGTTGAGAATGATTTATCTTTGTGAACAAAGAATTTTGTGCTACTTTACTATCACAACACGCTGGCTCTGTCTGTGCTGATAAAGTTTATGTATGTGGTCCCGGTTGGCCAGAGCTTTAATGAACCAGCGCTAACCTCATCATGCAGGTTCAGCCCGGCAACTGATTTTATATTATTTTATTATTAGTTTTAGTATTATTTTTCTGGTTACATGATGCATCAAACCATATCAAATGCTCTATTCACTTAGTCAGCCAGAGTTAATGTGCGCGGTTGCATGGAGATCTGAGAAACTCGTCCCACAAACTCCAGCAACCAGAACAGTTTCTGCGACTTTTATTAAAAACTCAACCGACACGAAATGGACGAGCTACTAAAGCCACAATCCGTGTATGGTTCGTTCTTTCTTTTTTTCATTTCAAAATAAAATTGCATAAACAAAACAAGCATGTGTTTTTTTTTTCATTTTTAAAACAAAATTTGAAAAACGGTAATTGCAAAAATAAAAGAAGGGTACTTTTTTTTTTAACTCCAATGGTTAAACCAAAGACAAGCTTTTATTTTGTTAATTCAACGAGACCTTATGACGGAACCGGAAATGAAGACCTTAACTCCCGGCACATAACTTTTTCAGTTACCGGTAGTGGCGGAAATGTATACATGGCGACGCAAAGCATTACTGATTTCAGAGTGTTTTTCCTCTCTCAAAAAGTTTGATAATCAATGCAGAAAACAGTTCAAGTGCAGCCATTGCCTATTATTTAGGAATGGTTTGTTTTTATGCCGTTTTCATCCACTGTAAATGGTTTTTCTTTGGCGACTTACTTCATTTCCAGTATCGCTACATATTAAAACAACAACCGTATTTTATTTTTATTTAGATGGCAAAGCAAAACTCAAACGCTGTTGATTTTCTATTAATTCAATTTTGCACTTTTTAGATTTAGGTTTTAAAAACGGAAAAACAAAAGAAAAAAAACACATGCTTGTTTTGTTTTTGCAATTTTATTTTGAAACGAAAAAAAACAAAGAATGAACCATTAGCCACATTAGCAGCATTGAATTAAATCTCTTGTTTGTAGTGCATCTCTGCGCAGTGCAGCGGATTTAACTCATCCTGCAGGGCCGGTCCAAGGTTGTATGAGGCCTGGAGCAGAATTTGACTTAGGGGCCCCTCTTGCTGCTAAAAACGTCAGCACCTCTAACAGCTTCTGTCTTAGATTTAATCTGGGAGAGTGGGAGTAATTTAATTGTCCAACCTAAAATCAATCAGATGTAATTGCAGTTTACTAATTTGTATTTGTGAACAGAGCTCAAACTCAAAGATTAAACTCACAGCATCAGATTGTTGCTATGGTAACAAAACAATCTAACTATGAAGATTGTTCTTTGAACTTTTACAAAGTAAAGTTGCAAGCAACTTAAAATCTTACATTTAAATGTTAAGCAATGTAAAATCTTTTAATTTATGTATTTATTTATGCTTTGAATCAAATTTAGCAGCATTGATAATCTCAATAAACAAATGTTACATTTATGTATCTGTGGTCTGTGCTAAAATATTAGCATATGTGGCCCCTGAAGCCCAGGGGCTTTATGGAGCCGCTGACTTAATTTGGATTAAACAGAAGTGCAAATAATTGATATTCATTTTAATTGTATTTTTTGATTTGTTGTTTTTAAGACTAGCTGTGGGTTTAAATATCGTTTCACTGACACTGTTTTCCCGTAACATACAATTACCCAGTAACTTTTTCACATTTCCTGTCGCCGGTGGACCGCCTCAGCACCCCGACCACCGGGCTTAGCAAGTTTTCTGGGGGAAACCCTGAATAGGAAGCATGTGTGTGAGGTGTTGCTTGTACATGATAAGCAGTTTGATGCACTGCTTGGGAATATTTTCATATCTGCTCATAAATGTGAGCTTATGTTGAAAAACAGCTTTGTTTTCAGGGCCTGATCTCAGGTTATATAGATGGTGTTGCATTCCGTTATAGTTTTTAGATACACACTGCACATTAATGCACCACTAGACTCCTTGAGGGAAAGCAGACTGCTTTTGTCTTAATTTCATTCCTGCCCTTTCTCAATTTGCTCTCCTGTTATTCTTTCCCCCCCATCTGGCCTAGTTGAGAATGGTCTGCTGTTGCACACTCCCACCATTCCAGAAAATGAGATGAACAGAACGCATTATATCCCAAAGGGGAGAGATGTAGAACAGGAAGATTTACTTTCTTTTTTTTTTTATTTTTTTTTTTTACAAATGATATCAAATCAGGGACTGGAAAGTCTTTCAGCTGTGAAATTACTCGTCATCTGCGTCCTTCTTGTATCTGCTCACTGAAAGGAAGCTACAGAGACGTTTACAGGGAAGTAATAGTGGGGGAGGGCGGAGAGGGGGGGAACGGATGATTTTTGGCTCAGCATGTGTACCCTGTCTCCGTTTTTTTTTTTTTGCTCGTCATCAGTTGCTGAAGATGTTCTTGTCGTGGCTGACGCTGTGCACAAAGACGGTTATCTTCCATTTCTTTTTTGTTGTTTCGAAAATAATTGCTCAGTGAGAGTCATGTTAGCTGTAATGAGTATTATTGTATCCTGATTAAAAAAAGAAAAACAAACACAGAGAGATCATCTGAAAGTTCAGTCTATTATAAAGCTGTATGGAACAGTAGAGTTCTCCTAGACTGGTTGTTGTTGTGACAGGCAGCTGCCTTGGCCTGAGCATCGGGGTAGGGACGTCGTGTCTGAGGGGGCTGGAGGGGGAGGTGTGGTGGTGGGGGGGGGGGGGTGCGTCAGATGGACGAGGTAATTACTCGGATCAGTGAGCATGAAGGTGGGGCCATGGACCACTGTCATCACCAAGCTAACAGCTGGAGGCAAAAGCCCCTTCAACAGCTGGCTGATTACAAGCATGCTCACGCACAAGCAGATGCGCTCAGTCCTGGAGAATTACCCTCACCTGTGCTGGAGAACAAAAAAAACAAAAAATCCTGTGGTCACTGCTGCAGCTAGACAGCTATTTTACTTCTTCTGTTTAGCATGATCAGAATGAGGTATTGTTTTCCTACGCTTGGATCAGAATGTTGACACCCACCCATCTCCTCCCGTCTTCTGGTGTTTTTGAGCTGTTGACATTGCCGTCTTGTTCCTTTATCCTCCTACATGAAGAAAATGGAGACATTAATGGAGTGCGGAGTCCTACTGTGTGAGTTATTACTCCGCTCTTTCCCTAATGGAGAAAAATTTAATTATCAGCTAATTTGCTGGGTTGTCTCTGGTGACATCAAGTTCCCCATAGTGTCGGCTCCCATTAAATGGTCTGCTTTGACTCCTTTTTGCAGACAGAAGGAGTAAAAAAAAAATGAACTGAGGTAGACGCAGTGCACTCTTGAGCCTCTTTTGTTTTTCTGACACACGGCAGTACATGGAAGACACTGGTTGTGTTTAGATTGACCATACAATTGCATAATTTGACATTTTGAATATAAATTTGCTTAATGGAAACACGGCAATTTGAAAAAATATTTTTTCCATAAAAAGTTTTGGCACAAGAAGTAGGTTTTTTTTTGGCCATTTCAAAATTAGTTTATTTCACAAGACTGCAATGGAAACACTTTTTTCACATCACACGAGTCACATGAACAACAACTTTAGTGGCAGCAGCCACTGTTGCAAACCATGAAGAAGATGACAGGAAGCAGTTAGAGCATATTTTTTCTTTATAAACAGACTTATTTATGTCTGATTTTTTTATTACGTTTCTTATTTAATGTTAATGAAAACACCATGATTGCAAAATTGTGTTTTTGTAACATTAGCACAATATTGACTTTTTTGAGCACATTCGTAATGGAAACACAACTTATGCACAAATAAGTTTCAACTTATGTTCTGGTGGGAACACATTTTCATGCATCAGTCTTAACCTATAATCAAAGTGTTTATACTTAAGTATTTTGAATCTGATTACTTGTCTTGTTTATTTCTTTTCTTTCTTTTTATAAACTGTGGCCAGTAACAATTTTAGTCCAGTTCTTATTTTTAATAAGAACTGGAAAATACAAGAAGAGCTTTTTTTTTCCAAGCTTCATGTTGTTAGCACGCGTTAATTAATTATGCTAGTAGCAGGAGTGACGGTGTGTGAGACAGTTGCCCTAAAATAAACAAAATAATTAAAAGATTTGATATTTAAAACCACCTTAGCAACCTACAGAACAGCTAGCATTACAGAGTGGAGTCATTGTAGTAGTAGTCGGATGATACCGATGTTTGTGCTTTTATGTCATACACTAGATTTGATTCTCTGTTCATCAAGATCTTCCAAACTATAGTTTGTTTTTGGTCGTAGCACTAATGTATGTTGTACGCATTAAGATTGAATTTTTAATTTTACCATTCGATTTCGGAAACCGTCTTTAAGCACTCGTCGTACTTGCATTCCAAATCCTGCCCACCTTAGCTTTTTATTGTAGACTAATTGAAAAAGAAATTGAACCGTTTGTCTTTTTTTTGTTTTTGATCTTTGTCATCCCCACTGTAAATTGACAAAACCTCATGCTTGTAAGTAGAGCAGTGTCGGATCTGTAAATAAAAAGTGACTATATATCATATATAATGGACTTGCATTAAACCCTCACCATGATACTCTTATTATGATCAGCTAATGTTTCACATTCATCTGGCTGTCTCTACTTGTAACCACCGGGTATAATAATAGTCTGCAAGTGGAGCCGTCTCACCTCCACATATTATGTGGATGTCATCCAGTGGGACCATTAAAACGATTGGTTGTCTTAAGCAGTGAAAGGGATTGATTTCCATTTATCCCCCATTAAATCCACTGACATCTGGCATGCCTTTGCCAGCATGCTTCCAGATCCCCCTTTTTTTTGTTTGGTTTTCCATTGAAATATCAAGGAGTACGTTTTGCTTCCATACGCCTACCACCATCCTGTCAAAATAAGCTTGAAGTGATTTATTTTAGTTCGACAGCATGTGCAGGATCTTTGGACAGCTAAATTGAAATCAGCTGATAATGATGAGATTAGACCCCGTGATTGGTTTTCGCCCTGGTTGTGGAAGTGTTTTTTTTTGTTTTTTTTTTGGAAATTTGTATGCATCTACTGTCTTTGAACAGGTATGTGGATGCTGTTGTAGTGTAGTTATGTGTTAGACCTGTGTGGCAAATGTGAGTGAAGATTGAGGAGGCAGATGAAACGCCTGTTCAAAGAGAAAGACTCCACCTGTCTTTGTGCAGGCACTCATCATTGTTAGTTCATTAGGGTGCGAGTTGGCCTTTTACTGTACAACAAAGCTGAGTAAAGAAAAAAATATTTTAACACAAAAATTATTTAAAATGGTGAATAGATTTGTTTAATAGCATATCTATTTACATATGGTGTAAATAGGTGTGAAAAGTGTTTGCCCCTTTCATGATTTATTCTTTCCTTTGCGTGTTTGTCACAGTTTCGTGTTTAAAGAAAATCAAACCAGTTTAAATAGCCAAAGACAGCACACGTAAATACAAAATGTGTTTTTCAAATGAATGTGCTTATTATTAAGGGAGAAAAGAAAATCCATGTCATTAGGACACGACCAATTAAAAAAACCCAACAAAACACACCCTTGTTGCATCTATTATTTTCTTTAACAATTACCACTAAAACTAAGTGTTTTTAACCTCCTTACAGTGATGTTCACATTAAAAGGAAGATCATCTTGGCTGCTGCACCTCATGATGCCTTTATCTTTTTCTATGATAAAGAAAGATAGTTTTCTTTATCATAGGAACAACTTAGTTTCTTGTAGTTTTGTCCACATGTGATTAGCTGGGGCTACATTGAAATTCTCAGCCAGAGCCAAGTAAATAAATTACCATTAAACAAGTATTGTTACTACTACTACTACTACTACTACTACTACTACTACTACTACTACCACTACTACTACTCAACATACATTGAAAACATAAAGCAATTAAAAAATACAGCAAACCCTCACCTATTCCCAGTTCTTTCTGTGAAATGTAACTTCAAATATTCATGAAAACATGCCTCTTCACTGTTTTTTTTAAAATTATTATTATTTTCCATAGCACATATCATAGCGCATAACGTAGCACATACACTATTTGAAAGAAAATGCAGCTTGGAAAGTTGAAAAACCTAGGTACACCTGACACACCATTGGCTGATGTTTTAAAAACAGCTAATTCATGAACTCCATTTATCTTTCTTGCTGCTGATTGGCTGTACCCCCAAGCACAGAAATAAGGACAATTGTAGACTTTACCTTCTGTTGTAGTGCTAAGTCTTTTTCCAATGTGGATATTAATGCATCAGGTTTTTCCCCAGTGTATTAAGCCTGATGGGCCACCAGACTTTACTTGCTCCCCACCAGGCTAAGCGCATTTGTTTATTTTACATGATTAAGTAAGAGAGATAGCATAGACAGGTTAAACTTGGTTTGTGTATAATGAAACATCAGTCAAATTTAGCAGACAAATATCTACTTAAAAAGTTTATGGCATTTGATTATAGTATACATACACAACCTACCGAAAGACTAGTTTTAGTTAAAACTCCTGTGTTTTCTTTGTTTTTAATGTTTTATTTCCAACATTTTCTGTTAACTTTTAATATTTTCTAACATAAAAACTCAGCGGAGCTACTGGTGGACTGGCCCAGCACAACTATCACTTTAGATGGATTTCTGGAGGAAACCCTGCATATTAAAGTTGTTCTAATTTAACTGTTAAAAAAAAAAACGTTTTGTGCATTTTTAGAGGTGGTCTCAAGCATTCGCAGATTTTAGCTATATTTAGCTGTTATTTTCCAATAACAGTTATTATGCCAAAACTGACGATCCACTGCCATCAGCTTCAACTGGAATATTTTAGTGGCTCTGAATTTGGCTTCAGGCTCTATCAAAAGAGGTGTAAATATATGGGCCAAATGTGAAAAGTGTTTGGCCAATCCCAAAGCCCCTGCTCCCCCGCCACTACCCCCGCCCTGCACTTGGTCCCTCAACCATTAGAACAAACATCACATTGCTGTTTATCCATGTGTGCCTTGCCCACACCACAATATCTTATCGGGTGAAATATCCACAGCAGCCAAATCAATTAGAGCCCATGAATATCTATGGATCAGCAGTGTGAAAGTATCAACATCCCCCCCTGCTCCTCCGGAGAACAGCCAAATTAATAACTCTAAGTGGATAATGCCCTCGCTCCTATCGACATCAAAATTGAATTTTTGCTAACAGCTGAAATATAGCGGGGACCACGATGCACCACCACTGTCAGCAATACAGCCGTTTGCTTTGATAGCTGGGTGTCCTAGGGTCCTGCTCTGCACATTACAAATGCAAAATGGTAATTCTCACCAGTGTCTAATTGGCAGGAGGGGAAGGGGGGTTGAATGAGTTCCTGTTTCATTTGAGACACTTTTTATTTTGGCAGTGATTCTCCAATAAGTGGCTGTGTTGAACCAAAAGACTATCAGCAGGTCAGAAGTACAGACATGTCACACAGACACTGATCAAACAGAAAGTGAGGTCCACTGGCTCACTGTGTAACAGGGGACTGTCAGGGAGTGGACCCAGCAATGGTTTTGGTATGAGTGAATAGGACAGTGTAAGTGCTTTTACATAATACATAGTAACATGAGTCCTGGAGGACTTCCTCCCCCCTTTCACTACGCTCACTATTGAAATCTCACTGCGGACTCTGTCCCTCACGTTGTCCACTGTGGGTCATCCTCAGTGCTAACAGAGCCACAGCACTCTGACTCAGCCCTGTGCTGACACCTCCTGACATCACTTACAGCTTTTTCTGAGACTGAAAGCATGTTCAGAAAGGATATATTGAAATCATTATGACAAATTAAATTTAAACAAACGTTAAAGTTTCAAACAGCAATACTTGTCAACTGTTTCTTTCCTGCAGTTTGTGTTGATAAGCTTTTTTATTAAGATAAAATGTCTTCTAGCCAGATTGATTTATTACCAAGAGATACTTTAGAAGGTTTTCTGTACTGTACTTACCAATGAATTGACATCACTTTACTTTCTAGCATAAGAAATATTTAAACAGTCATGACAACCTGTGTTATAATGTCTTCGTTTTGATTTTTTTTGTGGTTTCTGCCAGTTTGATCTGTCCAAGGTCAGATATTTCTTGATTACTTCTGCTTTTCTTCCCTTTTGTCCTTTTGTCCCACTGTTCTCATTGTTCTACATGATCCTTTTGTCCTTCTTCATTCATTCAATTCATCAATTGACTCCTCTCCATCTTGAGTGGATAGTCAGACTGAGTAGTTCTTGTCTTTATCTCCACCATGTTGTCTACAATGGCCCTTAAAGCTGCCAAGAAACATGAACAGAGAGGGCATTGCCTAATGTTCAATGTCAGCAGTAAAGGGTTGAGTGAGTGCTGGTAAAGATAGGGGGTGATAGTGCGCAATATTAGATTCATGAGAGCAAGGTGAGACGAAATTTTAGCCAATTGTTTTGTAGAAAAAAAATGCTCTGTTCCAAATTGATGCAAAGATTCTGTAGACTGTGTGGAACAATTCAGTCCAGCTTTGAATAGTCTATGTATTGAGATTTTTAGAGTTGTCTCTGGAAATGATACCGCTTGTGTTCACAAATAGTACAAAGGTTTTGTGTACTAATCCAAGATGGCTTACAGTTACATGATCAGGCGAGGTCACCTGCTGTTAGCTACCGGATATCTCTTTGAGAGACAGACTTTTCTTTGATGAGAAACAATTTGGCAGGTAAATATAACTGCTAATGACCTGAGATAATAAAGATAACTTATATTCTTATTTATGCCTATTTTAATTGTTCAAACAACAAATATACCATAACATGCATTAATATGCATGTTAAGATGGTGGAAACTATCTTAACATGATGGTTACGTACTATCTACAGTCGCTTTTGGGCAGATTGGTTGCTTTTGCAAATGTCCAGTAGCATTTTGTCCACATATTTCAGCTTCCCAACCTGCATTGTCTTTTGAAAGTTTGAGATATGTTCTCAAGACAAAATCCACAAGTAGGTGAGCTACATTCCACAGAAAATCCACGACTAGGTATATCTACAAATACTGAACTGTTAATACGAGGAGGTCTACTGTATTTCATTTTCTACTTTGGTAAGCCTGAAATACCAAAACTGGACCAGAGGAACAAAATACACTGACATTTTTAGAAATAGTATTATATTTAACCTCAAATCAAACTGTTATGTATTGTTTTAAGCGAGTGAAATAAGCTGATTACCTACTGATTTTCTACCTCGGATACCCTTTATGTTTTAAGTTAGTGTCACTCAGCTGTAGAACATGAGGTTATCGGGGTCTACCGCGATCTGATACAAGGGGAGATGGGATGAGGTAATCCACTGGCCTGCTTGCAAACACTCTTTCATGCTAGACTGATTTTCAATAAATAAGAAATGGTGTCTCGCTCTCCAATATAATATTAACTTGATCTCTGCAGAGACAAGCGGTGGCTACCTGCTGGGGTCAGTGGCAGCATAGAGGCCACCGGGTGGTTTTGCTAAAGGGTATACACATACAGAGTGTTTGAGGATTAGATGACAAACACATCTAGAGGGACTATAATTCAGGAAAGCACATGGGAGGTGCAAGAGTATTTGATTTTTGTTCATTTCAATAATTGTGTATTGTATTAGAACATTTTAACATTTTAAAGAACAAAAGGAATACACAAAATGGAAAATGTGCTTTTAGAAGTTTTTCTATGAAAAAAAAGGGAAGAGGTGGTGAATGACTTTTATATTATAATATATTGACACCAAGATGGAATAAGAAGTGTTTTCCTTTGAGCCCATTTTGTTTTCTTAATTTACCTCACCCAAAATTCACTTTTCTTTTGGACAATCGTTTGGTCACAAGTTTCAAATGTGATCAAGACTTTGTCTGCATTCCACTAATGGTGAAAAAAACAACACAATTTTGCAATTAAGAAGACAAATGCAATTAAGTCACATGTGAATAAGTTTGATCATCTGATAAGTCATTAAAAACATGTACTATCGTCCACCAGCCACTTCCTGTTTGCCCCAGTGGGTAATCACGTGTGATGCGTAAAAGTGTTTAAGTTGCAGATTTGTGAAATAAGCCAGTTTTGATTTGGCCAAAAAAAAACCACCTCATCCAAAATATTTTATTAAAAAATATGGGTTTTTTTTTCAACATTGCAGTGTTTTCATTAAGCAAATACATTTCCGACATGTCAAATCATGCAGTTATGTGGCAAATGGAAACACAGCCACAGTCTGGATGTAAAGCAGCGCTGTGCAGCCCTTAAAGGCTGAACTCCACTCCAAACAACCATCACCACCAGTTTTTATTCCGAGTCAACCTTAAATATTAACACTCCAGCTCAGATGATTCAAATCATACCAGGGATTAAGTAAGGTAAAAGATTGTTCTGGAGACACAAAGAGTAATTGCTAATGGTGGTTTTTAAAATGGCCTCATTCTGGAAATGAGAATGAGGGTGACAGAAAATATTTCAATTCTTTATCTCCAGCTTTCATTAATGCGAGTTTAATGGAAAGGATGCTCTGAGAGGAATGTTAATTATCCTCGGCCATTTTTCACCCCACAGAAAGCTGAGGAGGAGATTTCCGCCAGAACAAAACGGAGTCACTCTTATTCTTCTCATAACCTGCGCTTTCCGACAGGCAGATTCAATCTGCTTATTGTATGATAATCCTGCCCCCAATTGAGTCCCAGCTGACCAATTTAGCTGTCTTTCTTTGCGTGAATCTTACATATTTGAATCTTTGTTAGCTCTGTAGTGTGTCAGTCTGAAGAGTGTTGCACTAGTTTGTGAGCAATGAAGCTCCAAAACCGTAACCATACATCTTTTATTTATGTCTCCACTGGGTTCATAAATGGGGGAAAAAAAAGTCTGAGAACGTAGATTTCTGTCTGTAGAGGAATGCAGAGTGGATACACTATTGTTCATAGTGTGGAACTTGTTTATAATTTACAGCATCTGCCCTCCATCTCTTTCACTAATGGATGGGGGTGTACTTGGAGATCAGGTAGGGGGTGCAGAAATAACCTCTATGAGTCAAGGCATCGAAACCCAGTTCAGTTTGGTGAGTGGAGGGTTTGGGGAGGGTGTTGGCTTGTCTGGACCAGGCAAGCGGTCACTGGTTTTGAGGCAGAACAGATCTCAAGGGACTAGATTTGTGGGAGGGAATGGTGGGAGAATCGGGAGAATAGGGGTGTACAATGCAGAAGCATGCACAGATCATTACCATCCCCTGTAGCTCCGGGGCTTGTCATTCTGAAGGGAGGCAGATTGAAAGGACTAATGGAAGCCGGGTTGATGCTGTGTGGAGTAATTTAGTGCAGGAGGAGGCGTGGTGGTTGAGAGAGAAACAGGAGAAAGAGACCATAATCCTCGCCATGAAAGAGAGAGAGATATATGCCGTTTCACCCCGGTGTGCAGGAGCACCTTTGATTAATTTAGGAGAGGTGCTCCGCTTAGAGAACGATGGGGGTCAGTGTGACCCTGAGGCGATGCTGCAAATGTCTATCTTTCTCTTTGTGGTGCAAGCTCAAAAGAGGACAGCCTTTGTTGTTGGCCCATTCAGAACCGTGACACCAGATGTGTTTGTGTCGGCCACAGGATGGAGAACAGCTGCTTGCGATGTTGGAATGCTGTGGCCTGGGTAGTAAACTCTACGAAGTTGTGGTTACAGCTTGTAGAGAGGCGAGATTCTTTTAAAATTTGGGCTGAGTTAGGCCTAGCTAACGTATCACAATGACAACGTAAACATTTTAACTGACGGCACCTACAGTGCTACATCTCATATCTGTTCATCATTTATCCAACTTTCGATTGAACCGACCTCTCTATAAACATACTCACACAGAGGACCAGAGTACATTTTGTCTCCTGCTGGCAGAGGAGGGATCAGGAATCAAGCGTTCCATCCAGATAGCTTTGGGCAGAGCAATGTGATGAGAGCCTGATGAAATCATTGTTTAGAACTGAAGGACAAAGCGAAAGCTGTCAGGAAGAGTTAGATTCAATCTAATTTGAGGTCTTGGATGAAAGCCTGGCCTGTGGACTACTTCACATTATTAATGTTGCCTTCACTTGAAATAATGAATAACTTCAGCAAACTTTAGACCATTTTGGGGTGTTAATTAGTTAATTTAAGGATGAATTAAAGCTGACACATATGCACATATGAATTTGCTTCTTTTTTTTTTGTTTGTTTTTTTTTTTTTTTGTTTGGTTTGCTGTATGAAGTGACATCTAAAAAGACCTTCATGGGCCAGTTAAAACCTCAAAAATCTGATCTTTTATCCACTAAGTAAATCTATCATATGATGACGTTGACATTATTGTGGGGAAAAAAAGACTTAAAGCTGGCCATTTTAAGTGTTAGTGAGGTGTTTAAAATTAAGTTACCAAGGAAACTGAGGAGAGCCAGACTCGGGTGGGTGCTGGTTTTGTTCTTTTGCCATTTCAGTCATTTAAAATGTTGGTGGTTTTATGCTTAAATTTTGCAGGAATGATGCAAAATCTGTCACAGGACATCCATTTAGGACAATTTGTTGAATTGGTGAAGGAAAGAATTCAGCAGGAGCTTCAGTAGATGGCAGGAACGCTAAATGTATTGGAGCAAAGTTACCGTATTTTCCGTACTATAAGGCGCACCTAAAAACCTTCAATTTCCTCAAAAGCCGACAGTGCGCCTTATAATCCGGTGCGCCTTATATATGGACCAATATTGAGCCACAACAGGTCTAGCAACGGACCTTACCACAGGGGCCGCATTTCATTGGCTAATGCCCATTTTACGTCACAGCGCAGCTACCACGTGCGTGACCGTCTCACAAACACAAGCTACAGTACTAA
This sequence comes from Poecilia mexicana, assembly GCF_051168715.1. Lineage (NCBI taxonomy): Eukaryota > Metazoa > Chordata > Actinopteri > Cyprinodontiformes > Poeciliidae > Poecilia > Poecilia mexicana. Next base: position 33,392,907 of record NW_028263382.1, on the reverse strand, counting down.
ACACATGCTAATGTACATTGTGGACCATCAAAACCATGAATGCCGACTTACCCAGCCTTGCAAGAACAATAGGCATCAGTGATCTTGTCCACAGCTATATGCTGAGGGTGTGAGGATCTGCTGTTTTCCTCATCTGTCGGTAGCTTTTAAATGTGACGCGCACAATGTTAGAGGCATCCCGTGGCTCAAACACCTTGATGTCGTCCAAAAAAGATGACATGAACTTGTTGGTTCCCCTGTCCATTGTCGTGGCTGATATTTTGTGAAAATCCGGCAGAAATGCTACGCTAATTAACTCAGATCGAAATGAAAGACCTCATGTTTACACAGACATGCAGTAAGCTGCTTACGTAGTTGGTCCACTACGGTTCTTTTTCCCCCGTAGAAGAAGAAATGCGCGGTGCATGCTGGGATAGTTGTCAGAACGTTGGTTTGTTAATAAAGTTTGATAATACATTTAAAGCCAGGGGGGGAGGGGCAGGGGAAGAGAGACAGAGACTCTCTGCAGCATGTCGGTTGGTCTGTGTTACCCAGAAAGCAGTTGGGCATAATATCGCAACACCAACACCGTGAGTGAAACAACTGGGCCAGCCTACTATATAAAGTACTCGGGGACCAGTTCTTTATAAATGTGGATGTGTAATAATAGAGTATGACGCGTCTATTCTATGCGCCTTATAATGCGGTGCGCCTAATATATGAAAAAAGTCCTACAATAGGCCATTCAGTGAAGGTGCGCCTTATAATCCCGTGCGCCTTATAGTGCGGAAAATACGGTACTCTGTTCTATTAAAAACTTTTAACCTCTCTGTGTTTGGCTCAATTTGTATTGGGATATGATGCCAGCATTTTTTTTTAAATCTCAGAGTTAAGGTAAGGGTCTACAATATTACCAGAGATAGATTTTAACTCAGCATTGAAAATTAAGCTATTCATGCCAACAAAGGGAGCAAAAACTTCTAAATCCATTTGTCAATATAAATTAGCAAACTATGTTTCACTTTACCTCAGATCCTATTAAGGATAATTGATGACAGTGCATGGTGGAAGTTTATTAAAGAATGCTGTGGTTGTTGTTAATTATAATTCTTCGAGAGGAATTGAAATGCCATGTCACACTTTGACAAAGGCCAAAGATCCTAAATTAGCATCAAATTTCTGATCTTACACCCCTAGCTTTGTTGTAGTTTGTTAATTCTAGGAATGAACCCAATGCCTTTTGGAGTAACATTTAATTGTTGGACTTAAGTTTACTTATAAGTGTTGTATAAGTGTGTAAAATTCTTTCCTATAGCTTCCCAATGTTTAGAAGAAATTGTCATGCCCTTCAAATGCTCAGTAAAAGCTGTTTTACTTCATATGTAACATTTACGCTTTGAATGCATTGTTTTAGAAGGTCAGACGTGATAGGAGACCCATTAAGAGGTGGCTTGAGGGCATAATATTCCAGCTTGAGTACGACTACATATCTCTGGAGAAAGCTGATGATATTATCTATGCCTCCTGAGGTGTGATTGAATGTGTACCTGAACCCAAAAGAAGCTGAAGTGTATTACTGTTGAGAAGAGAGGGTGAAACACACTCCAGTGCACCAGGATTAGCTTGTGGGGCCTTGTGGGCAACCGACTGTTTTCTGCATCATTTCCAACCGAGTGTTTTCAGAGGAGATTAGGACAAGGCCAAATTGTTTAGTAATTGGTGGAGAGAGGCCACGGCTCTCCATGATCCCATCACACTCTTCACACCTCACTTGAGTCCCCCTGAGAGCAACGCCATAGAGACAGTATGGGACTTATACATACGTTTCCAAAAACAAATGACATGCAACCAAATGGGACTAGATTTAGCAGAAGGTGATGTAGAAAGAGAGACATACAGGAGTATTTTTCTATATATATATATTTTTTCTTTACAAAAAAAAAAAAAAGATGAAAACAGTATTGCTGATTGCATTTGTGTCAAATATTAATATTGAAAGTCTCTTGACCCGTGTGCCTTTCCGAGGAGTCATGCCTGGATATGCAATCATTCCTCAGATCGCCCCTGTTGGCTCTTTTTTTCCTCTCTTTCCTCCTTTTGATCTCAGACGGATAAATTCTGCCTGGCTGCGTTTCCGTCAGAGAAAAACCCAGAGGTGGGTCAGGCAAGGCTGTGTGGAGTGGGGGACATGGTGAGAGTAAGAGAGAAATAGAGTGGCGGAGACTGAAATAGACAAAAAAAATATTTAGAATTTGAGCTTTTCTTTAAGTGACAGAACAGAATCTCTGTCAAGCAGATTACACTGGGATTAGCGGAGATAATGCCAATAATGACGCAGGTTAATATAAACACTGATACCATCTACTTCAGGTTCCTTATCTGGAATTTTACCCATTAGCTCTGTTCCCTGCCCTCATGTATATTTGCTCTGTAGTGAAAAGATACTGAGGATGTTGTCACGTTATCAGGTAGGAGGAATTTCCCAGAGGAACATTTATCTAAGGGATTAACAAGTTATATCTCTCTTTCTGTCTTTACATTTATTTACTAACCTATCCATTCTGGTTCTGCTCATTCCCTGACACTCTCTTTTGAAGTAAGTCATTAGAAGAAAGGTAATTTTGATCTCTGGTTCCCTACATTCATCCATTTGTCCATCCATCTATTCACCCATCGCAGGACGAAGTGAAAAGTTTTGTTCTAGTTGAGATGGCGAGTTAGCGGCAAGGCTAGTCTACTTTGGATGGCTTGATAGCGCTTTAGTTAAATGGCTGTTTGGTGAAATGAAATGACTGGTTGGCTCAGTTTTTAGTTAGGCTAGATAACTAACTAGAGCAGCTAGATGGTTAGAGTGCTACCTAGAAATCATCTATGAAATCTAATCACATTATTGGTGATGTGGTTAGCTGGATAGTGGTCTACTGTGGTGTTAAAAGGGTTTGCCCTCTTCTTTATTTCCAATTTTTGTGCATCTTTGACACATTTCAGTGTTTCAGATTGTCAGGCTAAATATTAGCCAAAGACAACACAAGTAAATACAAAATACAGTCTTTAAACTAAAGTATTTTCTATTTATATGTTATATTTTAATGAGGGAGAAAAAAAATCCAAACTTCCATGGCCCTGTAGGTCATGGTGTGAAAAAGTGATTTCCCCTTAAAACCTAGCAACTGGTTGAGTCACCCTTAGCAGTAACAATTGCAATGAAGCATTTTTGATAACTTGCAGTGAGTCTTTTTCAGCTGTGAAGGAATTTTGGACCTCTCATCTTTTCAGAATTGTTGATTGGAGGTTTTTTGTGCTTATAAACTGCATTTTGTGCTTACTTAAGTGTTGCCTTTGACTAATGCTTAAATTGGTTTGCTGTTCTGAAAAACTGAAGGATAACAAAATATGCAAAAAGAGAGGAAATTACCTTTTCACATAATGGTAAATGACTAAATTGGACGACTAGTTAGCTTAGTATGTCATTAGCTACATTGCTACAGGGATGGAATTGCTAAATATCAGTTAGCTTGACCGTCTGAGTCATGAAAGTGTAGCAATTCCTAGTTAGCTATGTGGTAAATTAGCTAGTTCCCTGCAGAGCAGGGTATTAGCTAGTTAGCTAGTTTCCAACCTATAATTTTTATGACACAGAAGAAGGAGGACTTTGGTGTTATATTCCTGGAGAGTAATGCTTACATGCAAACTGAGCTGTTATCACTATTCAGTAGTCCCAGTAGTGAATGAGTGACTGTCAGGGCTCCTCTGCTCTGACAGGCCTGTTGACAGAGTGTCTACACATGTGTGTGTTGTGTGTGTGTGGAAAAAGGAGGGAGGAAAGGAAGAGGGGGTGCAGCAGGAGCTTAGCTTTGTCAATCTCTCAGCGCCCAGCCTTGTAGGTTTGACACATGGCTGCATGCCTGTAATTTGCACCACATACACACACATGTATTTTCCCCTTTTGCACATTTGTGCCAAAATGCTTGCTTCCTCACAAGCGATATTTATGAACTTACTAAAACATTTCTACAATTTTTCATCAAGAATGCTACCATGACTAAGTCAAGTTGTGTTGCTGTAGTCATCTTTTGTTTGCTGTTTACATTCCTGGGATTTCAGGAGAGTCAAAGGCATACAATTAAGAGGACATAGTAGGGGGCGGTATAAGGCTTAGACCTACACCACCCCCACCAAGAATTCTTCCAATCTGACTGACAGACCTCTGTGGACCTGTACCCCCAGCAGCAACGGTCAATAAATCCCTACCTGATCCAAGACTTCAAAAAGAGCCAACCTCAGTTGCTGCTCAGGCTTGGAGCATCATGAATAACAATTAACACCCTCCAAAAACATCAGTAATCTTTAACAACAGCAGTCTGTCAACAGCCTGGGCTACATTTGCATTAAAGATTTTTTGGAACTTCATAGTCTTTCTCTCTGATGCCCCTTTAGCTTCTCTGTCTGCATTTTGACTGAAAATCAGTTTATGGCAGTTACTATTGTTGTATTATTAAATGTTTTATTACTATTCTAGATAAACATAAGAATGTGTTAAATTACATTTTTTTAGGTTGTTTCTGGTTTTGTGAGGAAATCCTGTGTTGTGTTTTTTATCTGCAGTGTTTAAAATTACACGATTTGTCAAAATTGTACATAAATATAAGTCTGAAAACATGTCCTAATTCTTACTTTTACTCTCTCTTCTGCTTTTTCCCCATTCTGGCCCAATGACAACATCCTTTCCAAAAATCTCCTCAGGTGAGTAACTGTAACTGTCTCAGGTCAAATGTATATATATATATATATATATATATATATATATATATATATATATATATATATATATATATATATATATATATATATATATATATATATATAACTGAAAAGCTTTCAGAGATAATTATGCTTTGCTATGAAATTATTTTATGAAATGATTTTTGAAAGTTTCCACTGAGAATCATGCACAAAACAACAACAATAGTATACAAGAATGCAGACATGCGCTGCTCAGTCTAACCTAACCTACAGTCATTAAAGCTTTCTGTGTAAGCAGCCAGAATTTTCCCTGGAGATCTGTCTGCAGAAACTGATTTTTCCTTGAAGGCACCCTTAGAAAAGAATGCCTTCAGCATGTGGCCTGCATTCTGCATTGTGATTCTGTCATAAAGTGAAGTAAACAACATGGGTTTTTTGACTTTTTATTTTTTTTAGGAAAGCCCTTCTTGCTTCACTTCCTTGTCCCTCCAACTTTCCTCATCTGCTTCTTGTATTGTTCTCACTTCCTCTGTTTCTTCATTGTCTCTTATCTTGCCCACAGCCTCTCATTTCTCACCCATCTTCTCCATATTCTTTTTACTTACACATCCCCATTGCTCTCCCTTCCTCCGATCCCCCTCCCTCCACGCCCTGTCTCCATATGCCGTGTCTGGGCTCATTTACATGGCTGGAGGAAAAGGAAAAGAGAGTCGAGGGCTACTTTGAATTATACATGCAGCAACTGTAGAGCACCAATCCAGTTGGGACCCACCAGATGCTTGCCCTCCAGATCCACCACTTTTGTCTTGGTTGCTTCTCTTTGCATCCACTCTGCTTTATTCTCCCCAATTTCTGTGTTTATTAATTTTAGTTTCTAAGCATTAAAACATATTACAATATTACAACTTTTCTTCATTTTTAATAAGGGTGGGCAATATGGACGTAAAGCTTTATCACAATATTTTGTGGTACTGTTGTGACAACAATAAAAGTGGTGATAAGAACTATTTATCACTCCTTTTTTAGGTAACTGTATGGTTGCCACAAGCACAGAAACTGAAAAACATTCCCAGTCGTATCTCTCTTCTTTAGGACACCAGTCACATAAAAAGTGTGATTATTAACACTACACTGCACCTAGTAACTACACTTTATCATATTTTCAAATGTATTGATATTTTTCAGTAATCTTATTGAATTAACAGTGGAGCAAATAGTAAGGAGACAGTTTTTGGGGGATTTCAAACATTATTAATTGGAATTCATCATGACAACAATAAATAGAAACTCTTATCATAATAAGACATTTATCACGATAAATGATAAACAATATGATAAACGCCCAACCTTTAATGTTAAATTAACACATCTACACAGGATGCAGCTCAAATTTGCTCTTACTCAAAATTGCATGTCCTATAATAAAACTGACCTTCATTCATGTTGATCATATGCAAGAACTCAACTTTTCGAGTCCTAAGAGTTAGCGGCTTGTATTCCTCAGGTGAATGCAACTGGGGGAACCTCCCCACCCTCACAGAGGAGTACGTCTGGAGTGAATGCGTGTGTGTGCGCGGGTGCGCAGGGGTGTGTGTGCATGCGTGTGTTTGTGTGTGTGTGTGTGTGTGTGTGTGTGTGTGTGTGTATGTGTGTGTGTGTGCGTGTGTGTGTGCGTGTGCGTGCGTGTGTGTCTGTAGCTGACGGGGAGATTTACATGCTCTAATGATGAGGGATCAGGGCGAGGACAGGGGCTGTCAGCAACCCTAATGAGACAGGCCCTATACCTGTAGCCTGGGGCTGGGGTAAAGAACTGGAGAGGAATATAGATGGGGGGTGAGGGGTGTGGGGATTGCACTATCCAGATACTTGGGGGTCGGGGGAGACTAGGTGACAGAGCTTAGCATCTGTCTTAGGTGACTCTGGCCTCATCGTTAATTCACAGCATCTGTTGTGAATTCCTCTGTATGTGGAGAGAAGAAAGGTGTCTCTGGTCCGGTGAAGGGGGCTAATGATTAGGGTTGGATTACTCCCCCTGGATTGAAGGCTTTTCTTTCACAGCCTAATGTCATCCTGTCTGAACTCGGCTTATTGTTTCAGAATCCAACTATGATAGCATCATATTGTATAGCTAGAAAAGAAAGCATACATCTGGAGTGACTGGAAGAGTTGGAAATGTTACGGGGGTTCACCATTAACTGTATGAAGGTACGCCAAGGTTTTAAGACACCTTGGCATATCTGGTTTTAAATCTGCCAAATTATTTCACCATACTGCTCCTACGACTTAAGGCCAGTTACATGGAGTACCTTAGAAAATCCTGGACTGTCCAGAATTGTCGGCAGCTTTATGGACCTAAGAGTCATGCACATGGTACAGCACGCTACAAGCCAGCTGGCTGATGAGAGCCACTTACTTTGTTATCTCGCTTAAAATGACGATACATGTGGTTGTGGGAAAAGCGCACTTCAATCACATTCTGTTATAATTTTTGTGTCCAATACATGGATATCTTAAAAAAGGTGGTGATTTTACACCAGGCTGTGACACAGATTCTCATACTAGCTCATGCCAATGACGGTTGACTGTAAGTGTATCTGGCTCTTGTAGAACAACTCCAAGAAAATTCAAGCTGTGATGGATATGTCTATTATCAACGTGAATGTTTGTGGAGATCATAGTGAGGATCTGGAGGTGTATTCATAAGGAGAAGGGTCTCATCTTTACTCTTTGCAGTAGAAGTGGTTCTGTTGACATTGTCAAGCAAGTCTGAGGCCTTAGTACCAAAATCAAAGTCTACTGCTTTAGAGCAGTTTTTGCCTTCCGAGGAAAGATTTAAATTTGGTGGTGTCTTTTCATTGGTAAGAAGGTAGGATAGACAGGAAATGAGTAGACAGATTGGGACCTGATGTGCTGTGACCAAGGTACTGGTCAAGTCTGCTATAGGGAAGAAAAAGAACAGTTAAAAACCAATGCTCTTAAAAGGTAAATGTCCTGTACTTGTATATCCCTTTATCAAATTCAGGGGACCCCAAAGCGCTTCACACTACATTCAGCCATTCACCTAATCACGCACACATTCACACACTGATGGTGGCAAGCTACAAAACTCTAAGTTTATCAATTGTAGATTTTCCACCCATGCTCTTTCACTCAGAGGAGACACCTGGGCAGTCCCAGAACTTGCTACAGGTATTATATATGCTGTCTGGACTGTAAATATCTTGAAATTTAACAGAATAATCTAGAAAGTGTCAATGTTTGGAGGGACTTCTGGGATTTTCTGAAGGACTTATTACCCCCTACAATCCAATCCTAAACACCCCAAAACAAGGGATGGATGTTGGGATACATTGACTTTAAAAGTTTAAAATGTATTAACACAGTGGAACCTATCCTCTGTCTTTGGTGAAGGTATCCTTTTAGATTGGGAAAAGGCATCATGCAAAGGATTAGCTGAGCTTTATCCTAAGCCTCTAAAGATGCCCTGTAGACCTGAGCCGTTTCTCTCCACTTCACTACCACCTGGGGGACTTTATCATGTTCTCAGCTTTGCATTAGTGTGAGGGGCTGGTGTAACTTCACACCTATTTCTCTACTTCAGACACTCAAGCCTAATGTGTTCAAACCAGAAATGGCAGTTGTGACCTCCTGAGTGGCCCCTGCCACTCAGGATAAAGGAGTGAAATAATAAAAAAAAAAAAACAGTAATTTCATTTCATCCATGTAATATTCTTGATATTATCTGGGATAATCTCGATTTAGTTATCAAAACTCTTTCTAGTACCAATAATGATGCGGTTGACAATAAATAGTGCATTAATGGAAGCTATTGACGTCACCTCTGACCTCAGAAACATCCTCAGGGCATGACCTGGCTTTTTGGAGAGCTCCCATTGAAACAACGAGGCTGAAATGTGTCTGTGCGATTTCCACTGCGGCATGCTAAACCTATTGATAATCCAGCTAATGAGAGAGAGTGGATGAGCAGGATTAACCCTCTTTAGCACCCCACTGTATACCTGTCAGTCTCGCTCTGCATCAGCTGCTGGAAAGAGCAAATCGATAGTTCACGATATGTCTCACACAGATTTTTTCCTACTCTTCCAAGAAATATACAGAGCCTGGCAACAATATCCATACCCTTTGAACTTTTCATTCTACGTCATCTTGCAGAATCGAACATGAATGTAATTTTATGTAATGGATCAATTTCAAGTAATGCATGGCTGTGAAGTGGAGGGAAAGTTTATCAAAAAAAAAAAAAATCCAAAAATATGTGTTCTACAGATGTGCTACTCAGATTCCCCTAAATTAAATCCAGCCAATTGCCTTTGAATGTCTTTTAATTTAGTAAATGGATCCAGTCTGTGTGATTTAATTGAACACAGAGTATTTACATGATCACCATCCTCTCTGTGAAATGTTGTGATGGTGACATCATTCCGTGGTTTCTTCCTCAAAGATAGGTAGCAGGTAAAAGTTCAAGTTGACGGAGCTAAATACAGTGGTATTTGATTAGAAAACCTGCCTATTACAGACAACTAAGACCATTTTAAAAACTATGTTTTAGGGGTGCACCGATTGCCATTTACTTTCCGATCACCAGTCTCTCAAAAGCCCGACTTGCCGATTACAACTTTAGCTGATACTGATTTTGTTTTTACCTGACAAGTTGCTAAATATTGCTAAATTTTAATTAAATTTGTTTAATATTGCACAGATTCACAACAAATGTCATCTCCAGGCAAGTTACCATTTCAGTTTAATCACACATACATTCCAATTGATCCCAGTTATCGAAGAGTACATTAAACCCAGTTAAATATTTTAATTAGCTTATAAAATTTCTATCTAAGGAAATCCATACCTTCAGACCAGGCCTATCGCAATGATCAGTTGATCACATGATAAATCAAAACAAGCTTGATCATTTCCATTTACGTGACTGTTTTTCTCGCTCGACAGTTTTGGTTTACATATACTTCATTTTCCATTTTATTTTTTTGTTTTTTTTTGTTTTATTTATTTATGTATTTGGATTTGGAGCCACACACAAAATTAAAGTGAAGCAGTATATTTTAATTAAATATATTTAAAATGTCTTCCATTTCCAGTGTTAAATGAAATTGAAGTTTATTGATCTCTGAGAGAATGTACTTGCTTTGTTATGCTGTTATTGTTATATTACTTGAAAATAATCTCAAAACAACAATTTTCTCATTTATCGCAATAACTTCTTGAACTATTTATTGTCCAAAAAAATTCTGTTGTCATGACATGCAGACATTTGCGGTGGTAGATAAGTCTAAGATGGATGAATAGGATTGATTTCTTAAGTATCATCTGATTGCTGATCTCACAAAATTAAGAAAATCAGCGCACACTTATTATAAATTCATTTCTGGTCTGGTTTCTAAAGTCCTCATTAAGTATGTTGACATTGGAAGTTGCATCATAATGAAATAAGAAAAAGTTCCATTGGTAATTCAAAAAGCACTTTAACACATACCAAATCCGAAAGCATGGTTAAGCAGAATACTGTATTTTCATCCCCATGGTGGTCTTAGTTTGGCTGTACGGATTAGAGAGCATTTTGCAGTAAGCAGCCCAGCATCGCCGCATGTAGCCTGCAAAGTCCTGTTCAGGGATATGTTCTCTACCCGGCTTTACCACATCAGTAGAGGTGGCCTTATCCAGCAGCCCTGCCTCCCAGCTCCTCTCCACCCCCTAAAACTCAGAGACTAAACCCAGGCCCGGCCTCCATGGCTCTAATTATAACGGGAGCTCCACAATCTGTAATTTATAAGTCTAAAACACTGTAATTAGCTACAGCTTTTATAGGGAGTCATAAATAATGCCAAGCTATTTTTTTTCTTACTCCTTTTTTTTTATGAAGCTGACTTCTCTTGCTTTGCTCTTTCTTGGCCATCTCTGTGTTTCCTTCAGGGTAAAACCTGAAGACCTGGGATAATTATTCAAACCACCCACCTCATGCACGCTTGTAACATCCCACTCATGCAGACAACCTCAAAGGCTTTTGTGACTGGTTCAAGGGGAAGGGAGTTGGGGGGGGGGGTGATTTTGAAGGGGTTACCCACCAACATTACGTCAAAACATCTTGTCAAGTCGTGCCAGCTTCAGGGTGTTTTGCTCAGGAGTCGGGCGGGGGCGGGGGGAGGGAGGCAGGGAGGGAGGTGAAAGGAAGTCTTAATGTGCCCTTGGTGTTCCTGGAAATGTTTCTCTGTGTGGTGAGGGATACTTCTGACTTATCATGGTATACTTGTCTTTAGAATATTGATGTAATTAATGACTACCAGCAGGACAGAAAACCACAGAAGGTTGGGAAAATGTTACCATATGGCTGAAGCAAAGGCCATTTTTTATATACCACTCTAAGAAAAGCATAGGATGCAGGGACAGCGCACGGTTATCACATTTACAGTGAAGAAGAAGCTGTTTTAGACGAGTTTCTATGTTTACAACACAACAAAGTCCTTTGCATTCCCAGGCACTTTATAGATTTGTTTTTCTTCCCATTCATATACAGTCGCAGTTTTTCCAAGATAGCGCCGCATGGTGAGGAGATTATGGTGCACGTGGTGGACGGTCCCCGCTATAATCTGCTGTATTGTTTGACGGCTGTTTTCATCGACGCTTGTTTGGGTGGTGGGTGATTTATGTGGTGGGCTTTACATTCAGTTCTTAGTGAGGGAACCACTGCACAGTCTGAGAAAGCTAGACTGCATTCCCTCCTCTGCCACAACCAGACTTCTGAGCTGGCTTGCAGAAGTTTTCATTCCCATTAACATTTTGCCACATAACAAAAACAAATAAACTTCAATTTGTTTTATTTGAATAAGATGTGATGGCTATGCACAAAGTAGTGCATAACTGTGAAGTGAAAAAAAGGGGTTTCTCAGAATAAAGAGCTTTTAGGGTGGATGCATTCCCGCCAGCCCTGTTTAATCCTCTTAAATCGAACTCCAGTTTGTTTGCCTGGAAAGTCCGGTTGGTTTGGTGTGAGGCGAAATCGAACTCTGATGTGGACCAAAACGTCAAATTCTGGTCCACCTGCAAATTTAGGTCTTGGCTTGATTGAAGAGAACTCTAGGGCAGTCCAAATGCACATTCCAAGCAGACTAAAGACCGCTCCAAAAGCAGGAAGCGCAGGAGATTCTGGGTAAATACAACCAAAACATATTTGAGAATCAGGCGCAAGCTGGAAAAATAACTTGTGGTCTTTCACAAAAGACAAAAGAGAAATCTTACAATCACTAAAGTCTGAAGCTGCTCCATTTTTGTTTATGCTTTGTGAAGAAGGAAGTTAGGCCTAACGTCTTCTTCAGAAGTTTTTGTGTTGTTTCCTTTAGTGGTTGTTGGCGCAGTGCCTCCACAGGTGAGGGGGTGGGAAGGGTTTTTTATTTTTTTGAAGGGAAAGCAAACCACACCAGCTGAAAGTATAAAAAAAATTAGAATTTTTGTCCCCAATTAGATCAAGTCTACTGGACTATCAATGATGAGAAAACACCTTTAAAATGTATCTTCATTCTACAAATAGAGACTGGATTTTTTTCTCCATTCTTGTTTGCAAAGCAGCTTAAGCTGAGTTGACTGAATGAAGAGCATCTGTAGTCAACCAATTACTTTATTTAATAGTTTTTGCTCAATGAATGAAATAAAGTAACATTGGTTATTAGCAAACTAGAGAAAATTGTCATAAAATGTGGAATGTGGAAATACTGGAAATAAGGACAACAAAAGATACGCCCATTTCATGCTTTTTCAGATATTTTGTAAAAAAAAAATAAATAAATAAAACATAATAAAAAAAAGAAAACAACTTCTTTCCTCTTAACTGTTTCATTTTTTTCTTGGTCTGTCTTCCAAAAATACTAAAAATACATTGAACTTTGAGGTTCTAATGTGACAAAACCTAAAATACTTCAAGGCCTTTGCACAGTTTTGCAAAGACTAGCACCCGTCTTCACTACCATAATTCACAAACTAAAATAAAATAAAAAAAAAAAGAAGACAACAAAAATCCTCCACATAAGTACGACTCATTGTGAGGCGCAAACGGCCACTAACAAAAACACGGGGAAACAAAGCCAGACGCTTCGGGGAGGCGTAGAGGTGAAGAGTGGAATAAAAAGAAGGCCACCCTGAGCAGCAGCGTTCAGCTCCCACTCCCTCCGATTCCGTGGACAATGGTCCATCTGCTGGAGATGCACAAGCGCTTTTACCCCGCAGGAAAAGCCCCCTCGTTTGGATTCAGCCTCCCAGTACCCTTCGCTCTCCTCCCTCTTGACCACCCAGACACTGCTGCCGCCCCAACTACCCGCTCCCCACACATCACACAAATGCTGGAGATGATTATAGTCCTCCCCGTCTTACGGCCCAGCCTCCAGTTTTTTCAGGATTTGCCAGAGACAGATCCTACTGATAGTTGAAGGCACACGGAGGCTCTGTTCTGTTGCTGCCTAAACCCTTCTCTTTAGCCGACTACGCTCCGAATCAATTAATCTCAATCCTGACTGGTAAAAAGCCTGAGGATAGATTTTAGTTGAAACCACCTTTTCTTTTTTTCCCCCTTCCCATTTCCAAGAAAATCTAGAGGAGAGAATTCAGTTTCAGGTGTAGGTAAACAGAATCTTGTGTCTCAAGAGATGAAAAAGAAACCTTAAAAACAGTTGTGTTTTTTATTTTTTAACTCTGCACACATGTCTGTCTGCTTGGTCATCTCAGATTCTGTTTGTTTTGGGGCAAGATGCTGTGGCTGGAACAGAGAGCGGTCCTCAGTGGAGCAGTCGGGCCTCTTGAGATGTGACTCTGGAGTCTTCGCTTGTCCCTCACCATGCTATGGTCTTTAATGACAATATGGTGGCCCAGGCAGTGGCAGCTCCTCTGAGACAAGAGGAGGAGGAAGCAGAGTGCAGCGGAGGCTGATTAGCAGTGGGGGCCAAAGATGTTTACCAGGCTTTACCACTCTGTGTTTTAACCCCTATCTGCCTCTCCTCGGAGAATAACTTCATTTTACTCCGACTGCGTACATGCAGCTGATCTGAGCTCATATTTCACATTGTTGCCGTGGCTTATTTCAAATATTTCTTAGGCAGATAATTTGTGCGATGTTTTTTTCCATTTCAACAGTATCCTATCAGATGTAATTTAATATGAGGAGGCATAAAAATGGTGTTAAAATATTTTTTTAGCATACCTGCCATGAGCAGTCATTAATTAGGAGCAGAGGCCCTCCCCAAAGCTCACCGTCGGCAAATCATTAAGAACAGCCTAATTTTATTCATTTAGATTGTTTTTAAATTTTTTGCCAGTGGAGAAATGATTAATATGCAGGAATTGCTCCTGTGGTACACAACGAGCAATCAGACCCTGTCCACATGGAGATGACTTTAGGTTTATACACAAAAGATTTCATAAAGACAGTTTTTTTTTTACCTATTTTTTATTGGACTTTTATTGAACAGTTACAGTGGAGATGTATCATCATGTTAACATCCTTATAAAATTGTAAATTTTTAATGTCTGTATTATCCGGTTGTGAAAGTGTAACCTCCCCTAAATTCCTCTGGAATTTGGTTTGGTGTGACGTAAAAACGTGCTGATTTAAGCATCTTAAAATAAGATAATTCAACTGCAGTACACTTTTGACCAAAGGGGCCAGGACCGAGACGCATTTGAGCTAAATGTTTCAAAACAAAGACAAAGCGTACGCAAAAATGCCACAGACACATAAAGGTTAAACCCTAAATGACCTATTTAGACAGTTTATGACCATAAAAAAAGTTTATTTGGGTGTTAGTTACACTTCTTTAGCATCTTGTATTAACAATTAGCCTTTGCTAAAACTGCTGTCTTCTCAGCAATTTACTGTTTCAGGACCGCTATTTCCAAATCCACCATCTTCTATGTTGATAAAACAGCGGCTGTACTATACTCCATTCAACATTTTTGTAATGAGCTCAAAATCTTGCTCTCTCTCACTTTCTCAGACATATACATTATAACTACCATTTTCTATGTCAAATGTCCATTTCTGAAAGTAGATAAGCTTGAGTGTTGTTCACACTGTGAGGGGTGGCGTTGTCTTTACGACTTGTTGTTACATTCAACAAGTAACAACAAGAATTTATTTTTAAGCTTCCAACCAGGTGGCCAGTGGTCAGTTCTGATCAACACAAAATCGTCTGATTCTAGCTGTTCAGTTTTGGCCCAGCCTGTAGATTTACAGGTCTTATTTTTAAAAGGATTGGCAAGTAGCCACTGGGTCCAGACTGATTTTTGTCGAGGATGACTGAAGTAATTGCAGGAGCATGTGTGTGTCGGTCAGTTCCCGTGGATGTCATAACCCCAAAGCTCTTGATGTGAAGTAGATTTTAATCCTCCCTCTAACTAAGCTGCGAGCTCTCGGGTATAATTTGAACCCATCCAATCTAAATCTCAGCGTGCCTCTTTGCTAAGTGGTATGTTGTGGGCTGCAGTTTCTGTCTGTGCATGGTAGCACTTCCCTGTTGACATAATGCGTCAACCCCTCCTACTTGCTTTTCCACGCAACGGGCCATTGGTGTGGAATCGCATAATCCGGAAATGAGTAAGTGGCAGGGAGTGAGGAATATTCTCTTTAAAACTAAGCTGTCTGCCCAGCAGTGATGAGAGGGTTCGGCGTGAGGAGGGGTGGAGTTTACTGCATCCTTGTGGTCTCATTTCTGCCACTTTCAAGGGACTGGCAGAATAATTAGACGCAGGACTCCTTCTGTCCCTGAGCTTCTCGCTGCTGCTGTTGTGTTTAGCAGAAAGCGCAACAAGTTCTGCATCACCACATTGCATGTTTTATAATAGAAATGCAATTTAGGGCTGCAGCAAGTAATTGATTAATCGGACTAAACAAATTTGGCACGTTCTGCTGATTTTTCTTTTAATAACTACGTAAGCCTTTTTATACAATATTAGAAATAGATCAAGATGCAAATAAACAATTCAGTTCCTTTTCTAAAGTAAAAAAATAAAGATTGTATTTATTAGAATGCTCGCTAACAGCATTTCTTTAGCGAGCACTCAGCTCTTTGTACCAAAGGATGCATCTGTAGCTAAATAAAAACTTCTAACATCAATCCTTTTTGCTCAACTTAGCACCTGTACTTTGTAGGGCTATTTTTTGGATTGATCCATTAATAATTGGATGCAAAATGTGCTTAATTGGAATTTTGTTTTACCTCCTATTAAGTTTTATATTTATCAAATGAATATGCCACTGGGTGGGACAGATTTTTTTAATAGTAATGATTAATCACAACTATTGATTAATTGTTTCAGCCCTACTGTAAATAAGCTATTTGTACAATCTGATTGATATACTGTTTTAATAAACAACTGCTTGGAATGTTAGAACATTCACTTGGGGAAATTTCTTCAAAACATCAGTCATGTTACAATGCGATTGTGTGTATAAAATTTATAATCAAATAAACTCTAAATTCCCCCAGTAGGGTCGTTGATATAAAAAAGGGGAAAAAATGGTTACGATGCAGGAGCATGCTGAAGAGGGAGAGTAGCTGATTTATTTGCAGAGGAAATTGCTGTCACAGCTGCCCTGTTCTCAGCTCTTTTCTGGGTGCCCAGTGGGCCAATTAGGCTAGTTTCTAATCTGAAGTACACCACCTTACTACGCCACCAGAGAGTAGGAGCCTACGCAACGCGGAGCGGTTGCTGTCACACACGTAGCAGTCACACAAACTCACCTATTTTGTCTATTTAGTGTTCTCATTCGCCTTCCTCTGCCTCCCGATTTCTTTCCTCTGCCATCTCTCCCCTGAGGAACCTAGCGCACCGTGGGCCGGTTAAGCAGCATGGTTGCACGGCCACAGCCGTATGGTCGGTGCCATGCTCAGATGATTAGGCCTAATTATGAAGACATTTGTGGCGCACTAATTAATGGGCTTGTTGTGTTCCCTTTCAGCCTCTTCTCTCAGTCGGGCCCTCTTACAGTTCAGACTCGGATGTCTCACCTGCTCTGCAGCCTGCCGTCTGCCCTTGCACTGTAGCAGCAACCAGATTGTGCTCTTCACACCGCGGTCACACTCTTCCAGCCAGGTGTTGACAG
Source organism: Poecilia mexicana (assembly GCF_051168715.1). NCBI lineage: Eukaryota > Metazoa > Chordata > Actinopteri > Cyprinodontiformes > Poeciliidae > Poecilia > Poecilia mexicana. Next base: position 33,376,067 of record NW_028263382.1, on the reverse strand, counting down.
TTAATTTGACATAACCTTCATCAACGGCGACAGAGAGATGTGACGCTCTTTCTGAGCCTTGTCATAGTACGTCAAACAAAGACGCGAGCATGTCTGATGTGCTCCTATCAGGACCGATTTTATTCCCAGTGACTCAAATGACTATGTTACAAAATATGACTGTGGTTAAATTCCTGACTTTGTTTTGCTTACTTCAGATATTTGCCTGCTGTTCACCGATACTGTGTTTAATGGGGTACAGTTTTTAAAGGTACACATTTGCCTATTTGCACTACATTTGCAAATGATAGATAAACCAAACTAATACATAAGTTTTCACTTTTTTGTCCGTATCATAGTTCGATTATGAATTCACGCATCCTCAAACAAACCGAACCTTCTAGGAAAACTAAACTGAGTTTGATTAAATCAGACTAAACAGGGCTGCTGCGAATACACCTTTATTAAGGAATCATGAGCTGATGGACGCCTGGCGACATTGTTACTTAAACTTTTTCCTCCTTTCATTTGGTTGAGCTTAAAAAAGGAAGTTCCTAAAATTACACAATTTTTAGAATATTGAGTAAGCTGTGTGATAATTGATTTCAGAAAGTAATCTCCCATCTTGCACTAATTGTAGTAAATGGAGATTCTATCGAAGTGGTGGATAATTACAAATATTTGAGTATGAGTATTTATTAATAATTATAATAAAAACATATATATATATATATATATATATATATATATATTAAAAATTCCCCTCTCACCCTCCGTGGGTGGTCTCTTTCATCCTCTGAGCTCGGGTCCTCTACCAGAGGCCTGGGAGCTTGAGGGTTCTGCACAGTATCTTGGCTGTGCCTAGAACTGCACATTTCTGGACTGAGATGTCTGATGTTGTTCCTGGGATCTGTTTGAGCCACTGCTCCAGTTTGGGGGTGACTGCCCCGAGGGCCCCGATGACCACAGGCACCACTGTGGTCTTCACCTTCCAGGCCTTCTCCAGTTCCTCTCTGAGGCCCTGGTATTTCTCCAGTTTCTCATGCTCCTTTTTCCTGATGTTGTGGTCACTTGGTATTGCTACATCCACCACAACGGCTTTCCTCTGTTCTTTATCCACCACCACAATGTCCGGTTGGTTCGACATTACCATCTTGTCTGTCTGGATCTGGAAGTCCCACAGGATCTTAGCTCGGTCATTCTCCACCACCTTTGGGGGTGTCCCCCATTTTGACCTCGGGGCTTCCAGTCCATATTCTGCACAGATGTTCCTGTACACTATGCCCGCCACTTGGTTATGTCGTTCCATGTACGCTTTCCCTGCCAGCATCTTGCACCCTGCTGTTATGTGCTGTACTGTCTCAGAGGCCTCCTTGCACAACCTACACCTTGGGTCTTGTCTGGTGTGGTAGATCTGAGCTTCTATTGCTCTGGTGTTTAGGGCCTGTTCCTGTGCAGCCAGGATGAGGGCCTCCGTGCTGTCCTTGAGTCCAGCTTTCTCCAGCCATTGGTAGGATTTCCTGATATCAGCCACTTCAGTTATTTGTCGGTGGTACATCCCATGTAGGGGCTTGTCTTCCCATGATGGTTCCTCCAGCACCTCGTCCTCTGTTCCCCATTGCCTGAGACATTCGCTGAGCACATCGTCCGTTGAGGCTTTGTCCTTGATGTATTTATGGATCTTAGATGTTTCATCCTGGACAGTGGCTCTCACACTCACTAGTCCTCTGCCTCCTTCCTTACGGCTCGTGTACAGTCTCAGGGTGCTGGATTTGGGGTGGAACCCTCCATGCATGGTTAGTAGCTTCCGAGTCTTAACATCCGTGGCCTTCATCTCTTCCATTGGCCAGCTAATTATTCCGGCAGGGTATCTGATTACTGGTAAGGCATAGCTGTTTATTGCACGGATCTTGTTCTTGCCATTGAGCTGGCTTCTCAGGACTTGCCTTATTCGTTGGAGGTATTTGGCTGTGGCTCCTTTCCTTGTGACCTCATCGAGGTTGCCATTTGCTTGTGGTATTCCCAGGTACTTGTAGCTGGGAATACCACAAGCAATATATATATATATATATATATATATATATATATATATATATATATATATATATATATATATATATATATATATATAGCTCAATGGGTAAGACTGGTTCACTCCTTCAAATGTGGCACATACCAAGGAGATGCTCTGTCCCCATTGCTGTTCTGCATAGGCCTGAACCCCCTCAGCCAAATCATCAACAAGACTGGCTACGGATACCGACTCAAGAATGGAGCCACAATCAGTCGCCTCCTCTACATGGATGACATCAAGCTATACGCCAAGAGCGAGCGAGACATCGACTCACTGATCCACTGATCCACACCACCAGGATCTATAGCACTGACATTGGGATGTCATTCGGACTAGAGAAGTGTGGTCGGATGGCTACAAAGAGAGGGAAGGGCGTCCACACAGAAGGGGTCTCACTCCCAGCAGGAACAATAGCAGACATAGAGGACAGTTGTGGTATTCCCAGGAACAAGTACCTGGGAATACCACAAGCAAATGGCAACCTCGATGAGGTCACAAGGAAAGGAGCCACAGCCAAATACCTCCAACGAATAAGGCAAGTCCTGAGAAGCCAGCTCAATGGCAAGAACAAGATCCGTGCAATAAACAGTTATGCCTTACCAGTAATCAGATACCCTGCAGGAATAATTAGCTGGCCAATGGAGGACATAAAGACCACGGATGTTAAGACTCGGAAGCTACTAACCATGCATGGAGGGTTCCACCCCAAATCCAGCACCCTGAGACTGTACACGAGCCGTAAGGAAGGAGGCAGAGGACTAGTGAGTGTGAGAGCCACTGTCCAGGATGAAACATCCAAGATCCATAAATACATCAAGGACAAAGCCTCAACAGACGATGTGCTCAGCGAATGTCTCAGACAATGGGGAACAGAGGATGAGGTGCTAGAGGAACCATTATGGGAGGACAAGCCCCTACATAGGATGTACCACCGACAAATAAGTGGCTGATATCAGGAAATCCTACCAATGGCTGGAAAAAGCTGGACTCAAGGACAGCACAGAGGCACTCATCCTGGCTGCACAGGAACAGGCCCTAAACACCAGAGCAATAGAGGCTCAGATCTACCACACCAGACAAGACCCAAGGTGTAGGTTGTGCAAGGAGGCCCCTGAGACAGTCCAGCAAATAACAGCAGGGTACAAGATGCTGGCAGGGAAAGCGTACATGGAACAACATAACCAAGTGGCGGGCATAGTGTACAGAAACATCTGTGCAGAATATGGACTGGAAGCCCCGAGGTCAAAGTGGGGAACACCCCTAAAGGTGGTGGAGAATGACCGAGCTAAGATCCTGTGGGACTTCCAGATCCAGACAGACAAAATCGTAATGGCGAACCAACCGGACATTGCGGTGGTGGATAAAGAACAGAGGAAAGCCGTTGTGGTGGATGTAGCAATACCAAGTGACTGCAATATCAGGAAAAAGGAGCACGAGAAACTGGAGAAATACCAGGGCCTCAGAGAGGAACTGGAGAAGGCCTGGAAGGTGAAGACCACAGTGGTGCCTGTGGTCATCGGGGCCCTCGGGGCAGTCACCCCCAAACTGGAGCAGTGGCTAAAACAGATCCCAGGAACAACATCAGACATTTCAGTTTCAGAAATGTGCAGTTCTAGGCACAGCCAAGATACTGTGCAGAACCCTCAAACTCCCAGGCCTCTGGTAGAGGACCCGAGCTCAGAGGATGAAAGAGACCACCCGTGGAGGGTGAGAAGGGAATTTTATTTTATTTTATTTTTTAATATCATTTTTTTTAATCTGTTTGTGTGTTGTATTATTACCAAACAATAAAGTTGACAAAAGCAATCTGTCTCTGGTCAATAAAATCAGGCTGGGTAATAATCTGGTTAAAGCGGCTGGTAGGCTTTCAGGAAAGACTCAGGTCCAGTTTTATAACAGTCAGGTGTTGAGAAAGGCAAACTCTGTCATGTTATGTTGAGACTGTTCTCTCTCTGGAGACATTCAGCTGCTTCCTTCAGGTTGTTGGTATAAAGTACCTGCATTGGTACTGGAAGGTGAAGACCTTCCAGTACCAATAAGCACATACGCTTATGTGCTTATTTGTCCACATAAGCACAAGGTTAAAGGTTGTGCTGTTTATGTGGACAAATTAATTTGTCCACATAAAAAACAAAGCGTGCATATTTTGCACACAAAACAGAACAGCACAGATAAAATTACTATTGACCATTGTCCAGCATCTCTTGAGAGTAAATAAAGTTTTTATCTTGATGGTACAGACATCCTGACAGCACACATTCTTAAAACCAAGGTGATTCTTTTTGCATGAAAATAAAATGTTGGAAATCCTAAACTAGGCTGGTTATTACTGTTATAGCACGTGATTCATTGCATAAGTACACAGTGAAGTACTTTAATATTAAGGTTAGTACGTTACAAACCTGACAGTTCCGACAAGAGATTCTGTTCCCCTAGCAGTTTAACAATGTAAAGGCCTTTTATTGTTGAATTATATTATATTCATCTCATCATTCAGACATTGATGTCAAAAAGACACACAAAATAAGGGTCTCAGCACTTTATTGTTGCCACTGGCCTTTCTTGACAGTTGTGCCATTAGCAACTGGTGTCAAGGCGAGGGCAAATCCGGGCAGGAACGAGAGGTCTCTCGGGAGAAGGCAAAGAGCCGAGGTGGCTGAAGCTGAAGGGAAGAGGGGTGGTGTCATATTACAAGTCATCAAACAAAGCAATAAGGTTACTGCCATTCACTGGTTTTAATATCAGAGTTCTGATATTGCCAGAATCTCTGGTACGGCAATTTAAAAATGTCAAAGGTTATTACGCTGCCTGGTGGGTAAGGGGAATCATTTTGTTCTTTCTCTTAAATATTTTTCGAGTGTCTTTCAATTTTATAACACTTTCTGTTTAGTTTCTGACAAGTTTGCCTTGCAGCTCAGCATCTAACAAGAATTATGTCAGGGGGAAAAACTGAAAGGAAATAATGTGAGCCAACAAGTATCACGACTGCAGAAGCCATACATTAAAAGTCATTGATCTCAATGAGGGGTCTTTGTACTCTCATTTTGGTGTTGTCATGATAGCAGCCTATTCTATTGCCTCTGTGTCTGGGCTGTGATCTAAATTCACGGGGTGCCCCCCGATTCCGTTGTCTCCCCATGTTGTTGCCGAAGGGGGGCCCTGTAGAAGCCGTCCTTTTCCAGTGGCAGGCCTTTGATGCTCACAGGAGCCATTAGATGTCTTGTTCAAGCACATTAGTTCCAGTGTGGACTGGGGACTGCTCCAGAGAGAACTGGTAAACAACTTGATGCTGGTTGCCGAAGACCTAAAATGAGAAGGGGGGGAAGGGGTTTTAAAGCATGGACTGAAGTCAAAAGATTCAAATCTGCCTGAGCTCCAATCTCTTATATCCACTTCTTACCTGTCCCAACTGGGGAAAAAATTTTTCCTCAAGCCGTTCCTTGCCTTATAAGTATCATGCATATGCAATGATTCTGCATTCCCATCCACCTGCTCTCCTTTCCCGCTGCTTCCACGTCTCCAAAGCCCTGAGGGAAGAACAGAACCGATATTCTTGACACCCAACTCCACACTCGCTCTTCCACACATCACTACCATCCACCAATCTGTTTCCCCCCCCCTTCTCATTACCTTTCTGGTGAAGAACCAGCATGCTTTGCCATATTGATAAAAAATACAAGAACACAGGAATAAATATTTGGAAATATCATCAGTGGTTGGAATAAGATGTGACTTTTGAGATGTGGGAATATTAAAATGACATGTTAGTTCTACTCAAGGTGAAGTTTGTCTATCCAAATGCTGCCAGTGGCTGTTAAAGCTGTTGTTAGCCCAGGTAGCACTATAACCCTGTTTCTGTGCTTAATTGCTTTGGTTGCTTTGGTTAAAATAACCAAAGAAGTTGTTCTTGATTAGTTATCAGTTGTATGATGGAGATGACTGTTACTGCACGTTAGAACGGTGGACGAAACCTAGTTACAACAGCTTTGGTAACATTTTGGGTAGAAGATAAAAATAAAGACAGTAACAGGCAAGGTCTGAAGTATGAGAACCCAATGCTAAGCTGACTGCCAATGACATTAAATCTGGTATTACTTTATGAATCCTTATCTGGTCTAAGAGTCTGAAAGGTTATTTCACCGTTTTGAGGAAATCTAAGTTGCACTGCATATTTTGAGACAGTTTGGAGATTCATAGAACCTCTATTTTCAGTTCTTTTTTGGCATTAGGACCAATAAATCATCACTATGTCATGATTTGTTGTTTTATTTCTTTGTTTTACTCCCCCCTCCCCTCTGCTTGTGATGGCACTGCACCAAGAACTACTGAAGAAAATAACGTAAAAACTTCTGAAGGTGTAAGGTCAACAATCTGTAAACAAATATGGAACGGCATCAGAGTTCAGTTGTCTTAGGGTTTTTCGTCTGTTGTTGGTAAAAGACCACAAGTTATTCCTACCTCTAGCTCTAGATTTGTGTATTTGCTTTGGTTGAATTTACCCAGAATGCCCTGCACTATAGTCCACTTCCAGTTTTGGAGCGGTCTTCAGTCTGCTTGGGATTCACATATGAATTCAAACTGCAACAGAGGTTTGATTTCTCTTTTGCCGTTCTCTTAGTCAGTTGAATCATAGGTCTTCAACCGACCAAGACCTAGGATTGTAGGCGGACCACGGCTTCAATCGACATTTTTGGTCCGCATCAGTGTTTGATTGTGCATTCACAACTGCCCAAACAAGTAGGAGTTTAGTGAAGGCACCCCAAGTCCTTTTTACCCTAATATGGTGTATTCTGTCGTGAGTTTGATATATTGCTACAATATGTGCATGAAACGCATATGACAGTATTTAAAAGTTTTAACCATTTCATTTGTTCATCTTGTTCAACCCTAATTCAGCCCATAGTCTGCTTCAAGCAGCTGTCCGTGGCTGATTTTCATCTAAAACGTAAAAAACGTCATAATGGAGAATGGCTTTATTCATGGCTGCTTCTTTATCCTCAAGGCGCTAAAGTATATTTTGTTTCATGGGAAGCCAGGTGGCTATGGACTGCATGTCCAGCTCTTTTGTTGTCTCTCTCATCAGCATGTTTGTAGTGTTGCATGTTGTAGTGCTGCATGCTCATTTAGAAATCTGTTTGCTTCATAAATCATTTGCTTTTTTTCTGTGCAGTAGAAGTAGAGAAGAAAGTGGCTGGGAGAAAAAAAAAGTGCATTTCAAGCACTCCCAGCTGCTCAGTGCCGCCACTTATATGCAATCCTCCTTACATACAAGTGAGAACTGAGGCAGAGCAAATTGAACCAATCCATCAAACATGGTACAATTTGTTTAACCTCCCTCTGTCAGATATTTAATGACTCTGTTATTACACGAAGGGAAAAATGCCTCACACATAGTTGTGACTCTTTAAATAGTTTTAGATACAGGAATAGGTATGAGGATGCAAGCTGTATGGAGACACTGGGTGATTAATGTGATAGTACCATTATAGGGAGTAGAAGAGTACTCCAGAGAACACAATAGCAAAGAGAATGCAGGAGTAAGAGCATGGACTTAGAAAAAAGGAAGAATAATAAAAGTCTCCCTGGCAGGCAGCCAAACAGAGTGTGAGGCCAGGGTTCAGATGAAAAGGAATAGGATACTTGGATGTAAGCCAAGGAAGATTTCACAGGTTTTTTTTACTCCTCCTTTCCCCCTCCCCTTCTTTCATTGTCAGTGCCAAGATCTTTTGCCGGAAAGTAATGGAAACTCCCTTGTAGCTGGGGTTTAGGCTTTTGAGAAGAGAAGCAGGTCTTTTCAACTGCCGCTTATCGTTCCTGTCCACGAACAACAATATCTAGTTTTAACAATAGAAGCAAAATCTTTTGTTTCTGACATTTGTGACGTATCCAATTTCCCATTCAAGGACTTGTTCTTCTTTTTTTTCAGCTGTTTATTTACTCTGGCTGTAGACACACTCCATCCCAACGCGCCTCGAACTGACTTCATTTGCAGTAACAGTTGAGATGCTTTTTAACAGGGCCGTGCAGAGACCACTAAAGGGGCAGGTGCTCAACAAAAAAAGGGCACATCTAACCGCATTCTACGACAGAATATTAACAAACACAGCTTTCAGAGTTTAATAAACAATGATAAATTACAAAATTGTGAGATATACAATCAAAGCTAAGGAAAATCTCTATATAGAGCATACAACTATGCATATGTAAGATATTTTATTAGTAATTTCTTTCTGCAGGTCTATTTTGTTATAGGAAAGTATTGCAATATTCAAACCCGCAATTTAGCAAGATATGTAAATCAGAGCTAGACGACCAGACATATTTTGTCTTTACAGAATTACACTATTAAAAATATAAACAAGGGCACAATGCAACCTTTTAGTGTACTCTAATCTATAAAAAAGAGCTGCCTGTTTGCTACACTTGCAGTGGAGATGAAGATGCAGGAAAGCAGAGCTGCATCAAACTTTAATGTGGAACTGCAGAAAAAAAAAAAAAAAAAAGCAACATTTGAATTGTTAATGCATGTCACCATAAAAAAAACCTACTGAGTTTAGCTTAAAAAAACTTTTTTTTTTAAATTCAAATCACATTTTTGTCTCATGAAGTGAAAAAATTATTTGCAAAACAAACTTATGTTTGTTATGCATGTCAGAAATCTTTGCTTGCTATTCTAAGTTTTTGTTTGTGACTCAAAGTTTTGCTTGTGATTCTCACATGACGCCGTGGGCAGAGCCCAAAATCGCAACAAAAGATTTCTAATTTGTGCAAATAAAAGTTTATGTTTGGCAAATAACTTTTTAAGTTCACGAGACAAAAATGAGTTATTTAATTTAAAAAAATGTTTTTTAAACTAAACTTTTTGTTTTAAAAAAATAAATCATTACAATTCCAAAAGTTTTGATTACAATTTTATTTTACTTACTTAACTGAGGTTAGTTTTTTTTTTTTTTTTTTTTTTTTTTATTGAATAATTGGGGGAAAAAAATGTAACTTCATACTCTGCGAACCAGACTCTAAGTCTGGGTTGAGTTTTTTCTCCTTCATTAATGACACACTTTTATTACATACATTATATTGTAATTCAGGGTGAGTTATTTTGGTAACACTTTATTTGAAGGGGGTTGAATAAGACTGACATGACACTGTCATAAACACCTGTCATGAACATGAATAAGTCTTCATGAATATTTATGACTGTTGTCATAAAGTGTCATTCTGTAAATTATGACACTTTTAATACAAAGTTGACATTATTCAAAATGTCTTTGTTAAAAGTCCAACAAAAATGTTGGACTTTTATTTAAGTGCTATTCTCCTTCAAGATACATTTACCTAACCTATGTATTTTTCTCAAATACATAGGTTACCATTATGTCTTGAGCTGTCGCGCACGTGAATATCTTGTGCGGGCCGGGTGTTCTGTCAGATCAGCATACGTTGTCAGATAGTCATACGCTTAGCTCAGACATGTATACGCTGTCATTACCATTTGATTTTATTTAATCAGCAACATAGAATCATGACGTAGATCATCATACACTTTGTTATTAACAGCTGTATGGCATCCTGACTTAGTGGTTAAGTAGATTAATGAGTTTTACACGGGCGTGTGTTGTAGTTGACTGCAGCTGCAGCCAGACCTGCTTTAAGTACACTTTGAAACCACGACAACGCATGTATATCTATCTAGTTATCATATTATAAACAATTTAATGACTTATTTTCATCATAACTTGTTGCATATGCTGAACTGACAACTCCACTGACGGTCGGACTTCTTAATGCGCATGCGGGGGCATGCGTACTCACTGCATGTATGCTATCCTGACAGTGTATGGCTATCTGATAGAACACCGGTTGTTCAAAGAGCCGGCTAGCTTTACTGCAGTTTTTGGACGGGCGATGTGTCCCTATTGCATAAGCAATACTGAAGAATGACTGCTGTTATTAACGATACAGGGAAGAAGCTTTTTAGTTTACTAGCAAAGTCGTTAGCTAGCAGCTAGCTAATAGCACAACATCAGCCTAATGTCTGTATGATAAAAATACTGAATCGATAGATAAGAACAGTTTTTCCTCACCTGTCTGTCTCCTCCCGCTCAGTAGTTCTTCAGAGAAAGGCAGATGCAGAGGCCTGTCAGTGTCTGTTTTTCATTACCTCTCTGCTTAAACCGCTACTCCGTGCTGAAGCAGAAACGATACTTCAACGTTTTCCGTCATCTGACAAGTAGCAAGTCTACTCCACTTTATTCAATAATTTTAGTACGTTATTATGTGTCAGAAGAGGGCTTAGGAAATAATAATACCAAAAAATAAAATAAAACTAAAAAGATTTTGACCAAAAGGGCACTTGGGGGCAAGGAGCAAAAGGGGCAGGTGCTCAAGCACCCCCAAACCCCCCACACCCCTAAATATTTTATATACACTTTACTTTATCTTTACCATAATATCAGCAGTTTTGGAAAGCAACAACATTTTGAACAAAATTATCACAATAGTGGTATGAAAAAACTGCAATATTTGCATAGCTGATAGAAGCAGTCCACGTCAGCATTCCTATCCAGCAGAGCTTGTATCCAACACGCAGAGCTGTTGGTTAATAATAATGTTCTCTGTTTGCAAATCACTTGATTAAACCTTTTCTAATATTCCACACTACAAAATAAGTAATTAAAGCATGTATTATTTGTGCTGGTATCGTATCAGGTGAATATCGTTATCAGTCAATACTCAAAGCTGCAATATCGGTATCGTATCGGAAGTGAAAAAAATTGTATCTTGACACCCCTAGCAAGGTACTACTTTGTATTGATTTATCGCAAAAAATACAACAGTACTACACTGAGGTCCTGAAGAAGAGCTTACCTAACAGACCTAGTTGAGATTAATTAAGATTGATGGAAAATGCAGAAACTGTGACTTGCTTGTTGCTGAAAGGATATCTGGTAAAATGTTGCAATTAGCTCACCAGAAGCACTCCCATGATGCCCAGGCTTTGCCCCCACAGCTCCCTCCCATAGCCTGGGGGCTTGTCTGACTGTCGAGAGGAAAATGCTGACATTGTGAGCTGCTGCTTTTCCTCATTATTGTCATCCGCATCTCAGAGCTGTCAGGAGCTACCTGATGGTGACATGAGGAAATTGGACTGACTGCTTCCAGGAGGCAACCCCCCCCCCTCCCTCTGTGCTTCGAGTTGGAAATATTGCCAGCGAACCATCAACGTCTTTAGTGCTTCCAGAAACAATGCAGTTAGCGTAGCATCTGGATTTTGGTTTTGTTTGAGTAAGATGGCACACTGATTATATTATTCTTCTTTCTGAAATGGGAGGATTTGTGAATGGGAGGGCCTCTGCGCAGGCCTCACCAGTTGAAAGAACTTATCAGCGATTAGGAGACGATTGGACAAACTAATCCTTTGGAACTACTTCAGGGATTCCCCTCGTCTCGTCTCATCTCGTCTCATCTCGTTTTTTGTTTTTTTTGTGAAGGGACAGAAGTCTGTGTTTATCTGGGATATATTAAAAAAATCCCACATAAACACATCCATGCTGACACTCTAAGTAAATACACACACACACACTCAAAAACGAAAAGGTTCAGTTGTTAAATAATTCGCCGCACTGATTATAGCGTATTCAGATAAACTCACACACTCATGCAGCACAAACCAAATCCCTTCTCCACCACCTGCTAACCCACATCCATAATGTTTTCCTCTCCCCTGCAGCTCATTAGGGATTAGGGAAATTGCCTGGAATGAAAGAAATATGGTCTTTGATGGGCCTTTTTCATGCATATGGTGGCAAAAGACACAGCTGGAACTTTTTCTTTTTCGGCAGCCAAGAAAAGGTTAAGCCGAATGAAGCATTGCCAGGTTGGTCTTTCTTGTTTTCTCTTTGAATAAGGATGGATTTGGGAGATTTTGTTTGTTTGTTTGAGGGGGTTTTCTTTTTGTTGGTTTTAGAATCAAATTGGAAGTCTTATGAATTTAGCAATCTTTTGATTGTGAAGTTCTCCATTGAAAGTAGAGCTTTATATATATCTTTTGACAGATGCTAAGTGCATTAGGATATCCCAAAGCTACCTAATTGGCCCTCCAGGCTGGACAGCTGTGGGATCGTTTTGCTGTGGTCTTACATGATGCCACTTTAGCTTTGAAAAGGGGTGTGGCTGAGAAGACAGACGACCATGTAGTTGTCTGTAATTGTACCCAGTGTGACTATATGTTGAGGTTTGGTCTCTTCCTGATGTGAAAGCTGCACATCCTGTTGGGGGCACTGGAGTCTGGAGAGTTAATTGAATGGTTTTAGAGAGGGCTTCCATTTCACCTCAGAGGTCTGGGTTTATCACCACAGGAGCACAATAAGTACAATCTTTTTGGTGAATGGCTACGAGGAACATCCTAGCAACCAAAAAGCACAGAGATCTTTTTTTTTTTTTTTTTTTTTTTCTCACGTCTTGCATAACTGAAAACAACCCATTCATGTTGGATTCACTGCTTGGACAGTAAAGAGCTAATTTCTTTTTAATTTTTGAGGACTTACCAAATTTAGCAACTAGTCACATAAAACAGAGGAGACAGCAAACAAAATAAGGACGTATTGGTCAGATGAGCTACAAAATTGAGCGCAATGTGTGGTAGCATGACTGAATTGAAATTTTTTTTTTTTTTTTTGCAAAGTGCTTCAAGACAATGTTTGTTGTGAATTGGTGCTATATAAATAAATTGAATTTAATATAAAACAAATATTATACATCACCATGAACACACCACCCCTATGGTAAAACATGACGGTGTGGCATCATGGTGCAGGGTAGGCTTTTCTACAGCAGAGCTGGGAGGGACTAGTTTAGCAAAACCAGCCCCTCATTCTATACTTTGCTTCATCCAGAGGGTCCAGATGTCTGGATGAAGCAATCATTGCAATCATTTCTAAGTAGAGAGAGCACTAAAGGCAAATGAGAATCCATTGGAATTGTGAAGGAAGGTGATGGCCAGGCTGTCGAGGGACTGGATATGGAATTTGTCGGTTTATTGGCAGATAGACAGTTCTTAATCATCACAATTACCATCCAACACCATTCAACACACCTACATCCAACTACAAATGAAAAGTTTTGCAGACTGTCATTAACAGATACTCTTGATCCAGTTTGACTCGGTGCAAAGTACTCTACTTCCTTCCATTTCTTAGCGATGTGCTACTCTTTTCACATAATATCAATAAAAATTTGAAATAACATTAACATGACAAAGTGTAAAGGTTTTTTCATTAATGTTTTTGATAGACATTCTGCAGCATACCATTGATATCTCCTTGACAGTAGAGTTTACTAGCGAGTCATGGCACATCCTGCTTTTTAGATTTTTTTTACAGCAATCATGTTTTCGTTTTTATTTAATGGAGGGCTTTTGTCTGTTTATTTTAGATGTTTCCTTAAATATAAAAATGCTCTGTATTTCCTTCTATGATGTTTTTTTTCAGGCTCAGTTTATTTTAGGATATGCCTGCAGAGATAATCTCATACATCCGTGGAGAAATCATACAGTGATCATTTTCTTTTGTTCAGTGCTTGGGAGACTTTTATTGTCAGTGTGAAGTACGGACTTGCTGCACCAACCTCCATAATCTTGAGTCTTGAAAGGAAATATCTTTTCAGTCCACAGTGGGGCTTTTTCACTGCCCTGGTGAAATGAAGGGTGGAAAGAAGGAAAAACAAAACAGTATTTTAAATGGACTCCAAGTCTGGGTCCCAGAACGTTGTCCAAGACCCACAAGAAGACCAGAGTTACTCCTTTGTGGTCACCGCAGCCTTGTGGCCTCCTGGTACAGGCCAGTGGCACAAAAATAACAGCAAAGAAAATGGAAGTCATTATAGTGCTACGATATGGTGGTTTCCAAAATAGACATACTTACCGCAGGTTGTTGGATGGGAAATAATAATATGGAAAAATAAATCTGATTATGATTAAATTGAATTTGCAATATTACAGATCATGCTCAAATTCATGCATGCAATGGCTCCCAAATGAGAACCCCTCCCGTCGGGTCCAACAACACATGGTTCAATTGTACTTAATATTTTTTTTTCTATAGTCAGCCTAACACACACATGAATTGTGGAACAAAGAACTCACCTCCTGTTCTGATAGAAGGATTATTTCTTCTTCGTCCCTCAGGAAAGTTGTGCTGAATACCTTCCCACTGATTGGTCAATCTCTTAATATAAGACAGAGAATGCTGCTGCTCCTGAAAAACCCCTCCACAAAGCATTCAGGGTCATATCTCATGCAATTAACTGAGCAAAGCCGAACACTTGAGCTGCCTATTCCTTTTGCTCCAGGAGGTAGAAAGAAGATCCCAGTAGCATTGGGGGTCCAGGGTTGGTGACCGCCAAGGGGGCTGTTGGAATTGATTGGCTACCCTTAGTTAGGAATAACCAAGCTTTACTAAGCGCTTAGCATTCTGACCTAAGAAAGATGAGGTTAGTGTCCTCTTGGCAATTTCCACACAAATCCACTCCACTTTCCTCCACCACAGCACTTTGCTTCATTCTGTGGGTTTTTTATTCACGACAGGTCTGTCCGCTCAGAGAATGAATATCCATAAAATGAGATTGTAGGGCTGCCTCCACATTGGTCCTCCATCAGAGCAACATTTTGTTGTAGAGTGATACCCCAAACCGGGGTCAGTTAAACCGCATTTAATGGTAAGGCATAAAGTAGATGAGTAAAAATATCAGTGAATTTGAGATGTGTTTTTCAAGCTCCTTAGTCAGGCATTGCTGGTTGTTTGAATTCATAAAGGTTTCTAGGGTCATGAAAAGTTCAAAATGTGGTCTTTCTTTTGAAATGGTTTTAGTCAGGGTTAGAGATACGGAGATTGAAGCTGATTTGGTCAATTTCTGATCTTTGGTTTTTGCAATGGTTTGACCTGCTGATACAAATTTTAGCCCATTCTGATTTCCCATGAGTGACAACACACCAGAACAATTTTATGACTTCACCGGGACTGAAAACAGCACATTTCGGGTCTTCCTCTTGGAGAAGTTACTTCCACGCCTATCTGAGTGGAAAAAGATAGGATTTTCATTATTTATTGACCAGTTTCACTAACCAACATTCAGATGTCAGGCTTGAAATCTCACAAAATCTCTCAAGATCAAATGTGAGTTCAGAGTAAGCAAACTTACTCTGAAGAAGCAATGGCGATAGATTTTGGGCTATATTTACAAGTGACAAAGGCATCCCAACATCCAACAGACTGTCTGGTCCATTATGGCAGTTGTTTCGTCTTCTGCGCACTCTTCGCACACTACACACATGGGAGAAAAAATCTCTTAAAATTTTCTTTATAACCATTCCGATAATTGGAGCGTCCTTAAGATTGTCAGAAGTAAAAAAAATTATACAAAAGTTGGCATGACAAACTTGCCGTGTGAACTGTCCATTACAATTTGCCATTGGGCTCTGATCAAACAGAATAAAGGGATTTTCTAATAATGTCATTCATACAATAGTTCTTTCTGTATTGTAATATTAAGTCCATTGCACTCACCACAGATTTATGCAGTAATTTGGTCAGATGTCTTTGACAGCTATAAAATTTAAACTAACGAGTCAATTTCTAAAATACCAAAGGCATCCTACTGTATGCAGCAAGCACAACACCTACAATCCATCCCATCGCAGAATAGTAAGTCAATGCATTTAGCCTGCAAGTGGGTGTCGGTTGAGGGGAATTTAAATAGTTTTTCTTGGTTGCAGCCAATGAAAAGATAATGGATAATGGTGATCAACCAAGCATAAAGATGGGAAAAAAGAAAGAGAATGGTTAAGGGTTAGGGTAAGGGTTTTTCAGACTTTGATGAAATGTAAGTTTTTCATTTTTTGTATTAAAGGGACAGTGTCATGTAAAATTCACTTATTGAGCTTTGTGCCATGTTATAATGTCATTCCCTCATCAGAAACATGTTTTGATGCTTTTTTAAAAAAATCCTTTAATCTCTCGTGGCAGCCATTCAACTGTGCAAAACCCAGCTGCGTGGACCTAGAGCCACCTTTGAGACCCTAGGTCCACCCAGCATCTTGAACCTGCAGTTTTCAAGTTTCTGTGCTTCCGCCTCACAAAGCAACCCTTGCCCACAATACCTCCACTCAGCTCCTTCAGACTAGCCAGCAGCAGTTAGCAAACATCTGGTGGAACTGGGCATCTGCTGAGCTCATTATGAGCTACTTCTCAGTGCAACACCGGTAAAAACAATGTTAAAGGGACAATAAATAGAGGAGCCATGTTGTGATGAGTTCCTTAAGGCGGAGTTTCAGAAAGAGCAGGAGTTATTAAAGAGACAGAGGCCCAATTTCAAGGCATTAAAGTTAAATTTCTTTGAAGTCATATTTGTTGTATATAGCATTTTTGTAACAACTGAAAATAATGTAGTTACTTGAATGTGCTATAAGATGCTACTACCCACCTTGAAAAAACATAATTCTGCCCCTTTAAATAACACTGTTGTTTCTAATCAGTTCCTTTCCCTTTCCACCCCCTGTCTAGGTAAGTGAAAACTAGTTTAAGAGATTGGAATTGAGTTAATAAATGGAGATAAATGCATGTCTTTATGCTTGCGACAAGGCAAGCCAAACCTAAATGACTTTTAACACTGATACAAGGATGAGAGCATTACCTTAAATAAGAGCTAACACTGTTAAAAGGATTTTTAACATATGTTTTAATTCCCCTAAATTACACACTTAAAGATCACACCCAATCCTCCCAAGCCGAGCAGTTAATATTTGTTCAGAGGACCCGTCTGTGTATGTTTAAGCCCAGCTGGGATCCTGGTGAGTGCAGTTGGAGGGAGTGAGAGAGGGACACTGAAGAGAGAGAAAGAGAGAGAAAGAAAAAACAACTACGAAATCAGCTTAATTGGATGAAATTAGAACAGCGCTGTGGAAGTTGAAGTGTGGATGGAGTGTGAGATAATCTTAGAGTGTTTCTCTAGGACAAATATGTGTGTGAGAGGGTAGCGTGGTGAGCGGCTAGCACCGCCTCGACTCTTTCCAGCGGGTTTCTCGGCACCAGATGGCCTCCCTGAGCGCACGGCAGCTGAGGAGTTTGGCGAGTCCTCATGAGAACTGATGCAGGGATGTGAAAGAGGTCTCACCTTCCTTACACACTGCTCTATCAGGGGGCTGGAGATATACAAGCCTTGGGAGGGTTGTTAAACTTTCTCCTGCCCCCACCCCTTTCTCTACAGCTGGTTGTGCTCGTATTCACAGTCTCAAGGCGGCCAGGGCCGTGAACACGGCTCCTCCGCAGCAGTAATACATTCATCACTTTCACAGAGGAAGTTCCTCTACTCCATTTTCACATGTCCCACTCCTGTTGACACAGTTTCATCTGGAGCAAACTGTTTATCTTTCCTCTTAATGTATTGCCTCAGCTTGATTTCACCTTCCATTCACTAGCGGTAAAGCATACAGAGGTTCTCTTTGTCTTTGCTAATTATCACAGCCATTGTTACATCTTGGGTACAAGAAGCAGTCCTCCCTCAGTAGGTTTTATTTCCCCAAGTTCACTACTGGGGAAGAAGGAAGGATTTTCTATACAGGCTATCTTGTTGGGTTTCTTTCAGATAGGAAGTCAGGTCCTTCGTTCTCAATGTTCAGTCTTAAAGAACAGTTGAGGAGAAGTGAAACTGTAGAAGCCTAGTGGAACCCGCGACGTAATGCCGTGGTCTGTGGCTTCACACAATAGAAACATGAAGCTCGTTCCCTCTGCTTGTTGAGGTCTTTACTTGTTACGTTCCTGATTGCTTTGTACGTCAGATTCTGTGTTTTTGTCATGTCTGTGGTTGAGAACCTTAAATAGGCAAATTGTTGTTCAGACCGCAATGAGACAAAGCTGAAGGGAATTTTAGATGTAATCTAATTCACTGTCAATTTCACAAATGTTGCAGAGTTACTTTTTGTTTAAAAAAGTAACTGGAAAACAGCTTGAAAACATATATAAACAATATAAAACCACAAAACAATTTGTGCAATGCCGTTCATTTCCATTCCAGCATCATAAAAATGTCCTCTTTAAAAATCTCTCAAAGACGAATACACCTTTACCTGCTATTTCTTTGGAGTTTAAGTGTAGGACTGCATTGTATTAGAAAAATATGTAATTTGTCATGATATTGGTAAATTTTGGCAATGATTTGTGTTTGATAATTCCACAGCTTTCTCACTCTTTATTCTCTTTTTTACCAACATGATGTTCACATCATTGGGAGACATGTAGCACCTTGGTAAATAATATCTAAATGGGGGTGGGAATCAAGGGTAGTGAAAGTCCATCTGACCGGCCAAATATGTAACCAGCATGCAAGACTTATAAGCTTTCATCAAGCTGGTGTCACAGCCAAACATTAGCAATTGGGCATAGTCAGGTCCAATTGTTTTACACTTCTTTGATTGCCTGGACTCAGGCAATCGTTGCTCAAAGCCGAGGGTCCAGACCTTCTGAACAAAGCAAAGTGTAAAACGAGGGGCTGGTTTTTACCAGGCAAGATAAAATGCAACTGGACAAAGAAACCTAACAGACCTCAACAGACCTCCTTCTGATGGAAAAAGCTGTAAAATATTGATGGCAAACTACCACAATAAAGGTAAAACCTCACCTTAATTATGGAGATTGAGGGGTCATTCTGGAAGTGTGCCCTGCCTCCAGAATGAGCCTGGTTCCTGGTTGTCAGCCAAGCTGAGCCCCCAAAAAACCCAGCAGGATCCCCATCCACATGGGCAAATCAATTACTGAGAGGAAACGTTAAGGTTGGATGTCTTATGTGCTGGGTAGAAGGCAATAGGCGGAGGTCTGGGCTCGCAATCACCTGGCATCATATTCTGGCATCATATTCTGCTAGTGCAATTATTCCAGTCAAAATTTGTTAAAATTTAGGTTGGGTAATTTGTTCCCTCTAAATATTAATAGAAGCTTAATGGGTCACATTTATTGTTCATTTATATTTAATCCACATATTAAAGCATCTATTGCATGATAGATTTGGTATTTTTATGTTTCACATCTTCCAAGAACACTGTATTGTTTTTGCATGTTACATAACATTCACTTTTGCTTGATCTCTTATGTGAAGATAACTCAGCTAACTCATGTATTCATGTGTTTATTACTGAGAACTCAGGGGAGTGTTGTCATAAAAAATGCTTTTGAACTCATCAAAGGTAGTTTGGAAATCTTAGAATAGAATTGCCTGGTTCTTGTATCATTGACTCTACATCTCTCTTTGAGTATCTCCCGAGTCAAGATGCAGTGAAACTCTGAACTGCCGGGTTGCCAACTCTGTCAGTACCAGACAGAAGTATGGTGGAATGAGACCCGAGGATGACTTTTTTGTCACTCACGGCTGATATCCTTTCCCTTCGCTGCTTTCAAAGCCACAGGCCTTGTGTGCAAAGCCGTGTTGCAATATGTAATCAATGGAGTAGAATTCCTGGCATTGTTCCCCGAGCCAGTCAAAGAAAGTTAAATATTCTTATCCAAAAAGTTTCCCTGCGGCAGTCATTTAGAAAATAAACTACAATGAGGAGGTGTGAGAAATTGGGTAACGATTGGACTTGCAGAACCTGACAGAAAATATAGCCTTTTGTAATGTACAGACTTTACATTGCAAGATCTACAATGCTAGAGATACGAACTGGCAGCTGTAAAAGATTATTTTAGTATTGATATATCGATTATTCTGATTATTAATTCAGTAATAAAAAAAAGAAGTCCCATTTAGTAGTAGCAACTTAAGCTGGTAAGTGAAATATATGAAAGAGAAAGTACTAGTAAAAAACAATCCAGTTCTTTTTTTTAATAAGAAAACATATTACTTAGAATTCAATACATATATTTATTTTCACATCGTTATCATTCTTGATCATTAAGTATCTTAAATGTTTGACAAATGTATTTCATTATATATATATAGAACATGCCATATCCTGTACTAACAATGACAAATAAAAGTTAGTCTTATTCAAACAGAACAGAAGTGTCACCTGTTTGCACCTGCGGACAAACGTGATGCATGTAGTCAATGTTTCCTAGAGTTTAGATCTAAAGACTGAGATTGACGACAAACCGCAATTTGGACTGGATGGGGTCAGAATTATATGATTGAGGACTGGGTCGGTGGTGCATTTTTAATAACTACAATACATATAGCACAGAGAAAATTAAACTTGAATGCACAATATAAAAACATATGTTAACCTGCTTATTGAAATCTAAGGAGTAAGTATCTAGGACAGGAAGTTCACCTGATCAAATACAGAAAATAAGGTGCAGATTGCAAACCACCACAAGTTAATCAGACTGCAACAAGTACAGCTCTTTAAACTGTGTTTACTCCTGATGTGTTCCAGGATGTTGCTATTGTGAAACCCCGATTCCATTTTGCAGTATACACTGAGGTGTTGTATCTTTTCTGTTTAGGTTAAAGTGAGGCCACATTTTGACACTTTTTCTCTTTCTAGGCAGCGCTTCTTTCTGTCACTTGTTGTCTCCCTCCATAGTTGCTAATAGTACTTAGCATTTATCAACAGCTCAGTCAGAAGTGAGAGCCTATTGCAACACAAATAAACGCCTGGAAACAGAAGATGGCACACGAAATATCAAAATGTAATTTAACAAAGTCTCAAGGTGGATAATTTATCTCAAATAATTAAAAAATCGATTTCCCCGTACCATTTGAGTTGTTACAACACAACAAATTACAAAGCAGCTGCCCATAAGACTATGCCTGATTGGTGTTGGTGAACCAGCTGGGTAAGGAGAACACACAAGGTAATCAACAAAGAAGAAGAAACACTGGAGACACTGAATGGACTTGAACTACACTAAAAGCTAGTTCTATTCGTTGCCTGGACATTTATATCCACATAGAATTTCAGCGTGTGGCAGCGAAGGCATCAAAGACTGTTTACCCATCAAACCAACTATGCAGAATGGGAGATGTTTATTTGGCCCAGGGCTCTCGTTCAGCTAATAGGCAGGGCTTTGCTGTTGATGAATTGTCAAAAAGAAAGTGCTGCATTCCTCCTCCAATGGCACTTTGAGAGTGTTATTGCTTTTTTATTGCTCTCCCCCTTTAATGAGTGGATGGTTACCCAATTACCAGCAGAAGCCATGAGGTTTCATCTCGGCGACGCGTTCCAACAGGAGTATTATTATTGTTCATTAGGTTGAGGCTGGAATCTGTGTTTCTAATGAGAAAGCTCAGTACCCAAGAACTGTCATGCTCGCTTGTACCAGCAAGATCACCGTTCCATTAATTATGAGACACTCCTTATTAACATCATGAAGGAAGAGCGCAATCATCAGTTCCTGTTTTCTTTTCCTTTTCTTCTTTGGAGGATGCAACATGGAAAGCTGTGATGTGAGAGGGGTTTGTTTAAGCAGGCTCTCTCAGAAGGAGTCTAGTCTGTTAGATGGCTGTTGAAAGAGAGCTTTGTGTGTTTGTTGAAAATGAGAAGAGTTTGGGCCTGGACGGGGCCTGCCAGCAGTGCTGTTTAAGTGGTGTCACTCCAGAAGAGGAGGGAGTAGACCCCTCGCAGCTGAATTAGGCGTAGGGAGTATGATGATGTTAGACCTAGAGGTTCTTCAACATGCAGACAATCTGCCAAAGCAGAGAAATTATCTAGACAGAGGGATTCTATCCATTGGAGTTTTATGATTTTGCAGAGACCAGTTTATAATAGATTTTATATCTTGTAGGGATGAAAATGTACTTATTTTTTAAATTTTACTACACAACTTGTGGACAGTCTTGTCTAGGGTCCTTAGATCAGTTTTTTCCTACCCAAATGCACAGGAACAAACACAAGTAGACACTAAGACGTGCTAGAGCACCTGCTTGTTTCCTCTGAACAGAAAAAGTCTTTCTAAGATCTTTTGTAGATGTTGCCTGTGCTGATTTGAAAGGAAACTCCCCTTAAAATTATAATTCATGTTATTAAAGATAAATGTAAATGGTAACCATTTACTTTATATGTATCCTTCTTTTTTAGGTGAAGCAAAGCAGATTGAGACATTTTATAATTTGTCTTAATGTAGTTAAAGTACTTATTAAATGTTAACTATGCTTAAAGCTGCAGTATGTAATGTTTGTATTTAAAAAATTATATATTTTTTTCATATTTGTTAAAACTGTCACTCTGATGTTCCACCTCGGATGCTCCCAAACAAAAAACAACCAATCAGTCAGGGGGAGGGTCTCAGCGCTACCAGTCAACCTCTTACTCGCTGCTCAAAGTGCTAATGGTGGAGAAACACATAGACATGAATACGTAGACGCCTCATGGAGCGCTGAGTTGTACGTTACGTCACCGCCATCTTCTATGTGGCAACAGAGCGATCGGAGCTCCTTAAGTCCTGTGCTGTGCGGACTTGTTTCAACCGTTTTACGAAACAAATTGGATTCATTGGCATTACCTTTCACAGGTAAGGATGAAAGATCAGAATTACTTGACTTTGCAGCCAGAAATTTGTTTCTAAACAACCGAGAAATATTTCCTATGTAGCTAAATTGGCCCGAAGTAACCGCTGATTCTTAGCGTGGCAGCTAACAATCAGCTATCATACTATTTTCTAATGAGAGAGAGAGATGATGAAAAACCGCTGATAGAGGGGAAGTTTAATAACGACGTGGGGATTTTGTCCCTTGTCCATTTTTATGAGGAAAGATCAGTCAGGATCAGAGCTGGAGCTGCTGTTCTTCAGTCTCTGTTTCCCAGCTCAGCTTCATAATGTTGGTATTTAGCTGTGCTCTAAAGATGCTATGAGTCGGAGCCCCAACATGCTGAAAATGTCTTTTTTTCTGAATGTGAAAGAAACATATATGTATTTTCTATTACACTTTTGGATAATTTCTCTTTTATCCTTGGCTTTAGCCTGTGTACCAAGACGTCTCAGAAGTCATTGAGTTCTCCCAGTGTGACCAGCAGACTGAATCCCTGCCTGTGACCAGGGTTCCCAGTATAATAAATAAATGTTTTATTCTTTCACTTTTGGTGTATTTTTAAATATCTCAATTTGAAGTATTAGTGTATTAATACAGCTTATGTAATGAAATAAAAATAATTTATTCTGTTAGAATTATTTTCACTCTTTGCTGTCAATAGCAGAGTTGACATTCTGTAAATTCTCTGGAAAAAAGTAAGAAAATATGTAGTTTAATGTTTGACAATGACTGATTTATAAATCAAGTCATTTCTCAATAATGTATGAAAAATAAATACAAGAAAATTATTTGCTGTCTTGAAATGTTAAATGTACATTAAATTATGGAATTATGTAAATATGTTCTTTAATAAAACACTGTAACAGTGTGTCTGTTCATCAATGTCAATATAAAAATTATCAGAATAATTTCTATCAAACAAAAACATTCAGAAATGCCCCAAAACAATTAAATAATCACATCAAAAGTTAGAAACTCTGGCTTTAGTCATTTCTTTGATTACCAAATATATTAGTGTGTGTGAGAAAATGTGTCAATGACAGGTATTAACTTAAAATACTTTGTAGAACGGCACTTTCTGAAGTTCAGTCCATTTACTTGTATTAGCTTACTGGCAGAGAAGCCACATTCAATATGACGGATGCTGTGATGTATTGCAGCAACGGGCCGACCCGCTCCATGAGGCGTCTACGTATTCATGTCTATGGAGAAACAGCTTACCATTACAGAAAAACCAACATACAGAGGGTGATTGACACCGCTAAGTCTCTCCTCCTGGCTCTGATTGCTTATTTCTATTTAGCACTAGGAGAAGGCGGATGAGCTCGATTTTTTTTTTCCCCACAGGTTATCTGTCATACCAAACTCTCACTATACAGTGACAGTTTCAACAAATATGCAAAAAAATATTTTCATAAAAGTTACACACTGCAGCTTTAAGAAAATTTTGGCATAATTGCACAAAATTATAAATACCTTTCTCATGTTTTTTCTTTAGGAGCTTTGTCACTAAGTAGGAAAATCTTTCTAAAGCACTGTCATATATATTAGCCTCTTCCGGCTTGAATGTACTCAGGACAAAAATTGTTTATCTAGAGACCTAAACCTGCATGAGTTCATATGCCTCTGCTAAGCGACATAAAGAGCTCTACATGGGCAAACAGCCACTTTCACTCCCTTTCCTTTTGGGCTCATTTCTCCTTTACAGTCTTGGTTGTAAACAAGGTAATGCATCCCTTGGTGTGGGAGGTCTTCAGGTGAAAACATCTTCATCCCCAGTGACTCACTTCCTCTTCTAGACAGTGAGTACCTGGGCATTGCCGATGTCTAATTAGCTCACCGGCACAGAGCACAGTCAGAGTAATTGCAGAAACTTAGCCTGTAGCAGCCTGGCTCGTATACACACAGGGCTGTTGGAATAACGTGATGCCGTGGCAGGCGGCCACCACAATCTTCTCTCCTTTATTTATTCACTTACTCATCCATTGAGTCACTTAGCCTTGCCTGCCATCTTCGCTCTGATGCTTAATCAGATTTACCACGCAGTTAGTACCATTTTCAGGATTTATGTTGTTCTTTGTGGCTTGACTGCTTTGTTTATTTGGAGCTGTCAGTCACTCCTGGCTCGCTGTTTTTTACCCTCCCTTTGTTGTAGCCGGGTTTTGTTAAAGGGTTTTTACTTCAGGACTTTCTGACAATATGCTGTAATTTGGGTCATGTATTCTGTTCCTTTTTGATCCATTATTACATGGACAGATCATTCTCAGCTAATCTTTTCGCTCAGTTTTGAAAAATTAGATGCTAATTCACTAGAAAGAGAGACACGGGCCTGTCAGCTCTTTCTGTAACACAATACAGCAACAAAAAAATTATTGTAAATATCACAGATTTGGATATTTTTATACTATCACAATTCCTTGCAAAAACATTCATATTCTGTGAATTTAACATTTTTGTCACATTGCAATCACTAACTTCAGTTTGTCAAAAAAATTCTATGCGTAGCTAAAAACTAATATAATATTGACATCCCCACTGTGAAGCATCATTAGATTAGGAATATGGCTAAATATGGAACTAATCATGAGAAAATCTTTTACGAATCCTTAAAGAAAAATATATAGTGTGGAGTAGAGGGTTAGCTACTAGCAAGCTAAAAATATATAGTCAGAACTCTAATGTAAAAGTTTTCAAAGGTTGTCCTAGAATATTGAATCAGGGATGCTGAATATAACTACAATGAGTATAAAATATAAAGTATAAAAAACCCTCTTGGCTGTTTTACCATTTCTTTCGCTTATATAAGTCAGTCACTGTCAATCAAATGTGTCTTTGTTGACAAAATAATGTCTATATGAAATCTCACTTCTACAAAATAGTGACAATTAAATAAAAAATATTATAGAATAAGTAACTGTATAAATATTCACCTCTTCAAGTCAGTGTTTAGTAAATGCACCTTTGGCTGCCATACGAGCATGTAGTGTGAGTGGATCAGTCCCAGTCAGGCTCCAGTTTTCCTTCATTCTTTCCAACTCTGTCAGATTGGTGGGAATGAACAGTCCTTTTCAAGTCCAGACACAAATTCACTATTAGATTGCAGTCTGGGCTTTGACTGGGCCACTCCAGAACATCCACCCTGTTGTCTTCCAACCATTTCTACGTAGCCTTAGCTGGATGCTTCAAGTTGTTTTCTTGCTTGAAAATAAATGTTCTCTGAAACCATAGTTCTCTGGCAGATGGAAACAAATTGTCCTCCAGGATATCTGTAGATTTTGCTGTTCTTATTTTACCTTTTAGGGTCTGCTGCCCAGAAGCAGCACGCCCTGCTTCACAGGCACAATGCTTCATGGTGTCAATGCTGGGTTTGTGGTGATGTGAAGTGTTTGGTGTCAACCAAAAATAGTGTCTTGTTTTATGACCGAAAAGCCCCATGTTGGTCTTATTGAAACCAAAGAACTTTCTTCCACTTGACCATGGAGTCTCTCGTAAAACAACTGTCGGACTGCCTGATCTGGGCAGTTTTACACATGAGCCATATTCCTTTCACTTCTTGATGATGGATTGAACTGAATTCCAGGGAATATTCAGGGTGTTAGAGATTTTTTACAATAACATTTTCTCTGATTTGCTTTGAGTAGTTTTAGTCTTTATGCTATAATGCCATCAGGACTACTAATGAACCAGTGAATGAACCTTCCAGACACAGCAGTGTTTATACAACAATCACTCTCACTAGACTCAGATTATCTCCATTCCACTCATTGTGGTGCTACTAGCACCATTTATCTGGACCTCTGTTGAATTAGATCAGTAAAAAGGGGTGAATAATTACACAATTACTTCTTTTTTGTAAAATATTTTTGCCACTAATTTGTTGAAATCCAGTTTCCATTTTGACATTAAAGAGTTTTATCAGTCCAAACAGATACATTCTGTTGATCATGATTGATTGCAAAGGTACTGCATCCAAGATGGTGAATCATTTTTATAGGAACTGTAGATATCAAAAGTATTCAAAAACCACATGTCCATTTCTTTCCAGCTCACTAAAACACATTGATTCTTGTTGTAGCGCATCAAAATATGTGAAGTAAATCCAAATTTCATGAATAATACTACAATGCAAAGTGCTCATGTGACTTCAGACAACTTTTAAGGGATTTCAGTGAAAGAAAATACACTGATCTTCAAACATTATTTGTGGCTTTGTGGGTATTTTAAAGGCTTTCGAATTCTGATGCAGATCAACACAGCAAAGAAGTTTGAGGAAAACAAAGAAAAAAAAAGAACAGTTTCTTTTCTGCCAAAAGAGGCAGAAAAAACAAAAACATGCAGTTTTAGTCTAAATCCAAAACAAGCAAGCTGTCTGAAATAAATTAGAAGACTATTTACTCCCTTTGAAGACGGCAGTATTTAGTACCGTCACCAGGGGCAGGGAGGGCATCAGGAGTCAGCGCAGGTTAGAATAGACCCATCTAACCTTCTCCATCGTTCATCTTGATGGCTAGTTTAAGGCAGGCTGAAGAGGGGAAAAAAAGGGAGTCCAAACTCAAAAAAGAACAATTTACGCACGAGATGCTCAGCCCAGCCTCCCTGCAGTGATGGATGGAGGATGTTTAAAGAGAATATTCCAACTCACGGTGGTCTGGCTGCAGAAAAAAAAGGTGAATAAAGCAAAGAAAGCTGAATGAAATGATTTATCACCAGGGAAATTATGTTAGTCTGACTAAAGGACCAGTAGAGAAAATCACACAGAGGGAGCGGTGAGCTGCAGACTGACATAATCTCAGAAATGTAGAGGGGTGACAATTTGGTAAAAGGCCAAATTAACACCGAGTAACAGATGGAGAGTCTTCCATAGACTGTTAAATAATCATGCTGAGTCGAAGGCGAACTGGGGGAAATTAGGTATTGTTTAGTTTTATCCCTCCCTTTCAAAGTAAAATTTTTTTCCCTGCTGTCTGTGTAGTGGCAGGTTGTGGGTGTTACAGGGATTATGAGTTTTGCCAGGCAGACAAGGGTTAAGATGAATGGTTGCCCTTTTGGATCCAAGATGGTCATTATCATTCCCACATGGTGCTGCCAGATAAAGCCCCCAAAGCCTTTTGTATTCAGATGGCTCTGTTGTTCATCTCATTTTTCTTTGTTTTATAAGTGAATTCAGACGTGGTTTGTACCTCCAGAGTGTACACTGCTTTTACATAGATTGTTCTTCTATATGTATGCATACAATTTAAAAAATAACCTGGGGAACAGATCATTTTCCTCACTATTGAGGAATCTCTGTCACATAAAAGCAAATATATTCCTGTTTATTTCTCAGGATTAAGATGTATTTAGGAGGTGTAGAATGTGATCAAAGTGGAACAAATGGAAAGTTACTAACATTTAAATGTATTTAAATGATCTAACTATGATCTACTTTCTACAGATTTAATGAAGAAAAATATAACAGAAACAAGTCAACAACCCTAAATCTGCTACAAAATTAGGTTTTGGAATTGGTGAATGGACATTTAAAGGGGCGGCACTATGTATTTTTCTGGCAAAAAGTGACATTTTGTGGCTATATCTGATGCCTTAAAATTGGGCCTTTGTCTTTTTAAGAAGCCCCTCCTCTTCCTGACACTTTGCCTTAAGCATGTCATAACAATGCTTCTCATTATGCTGCTTACAAGTTTAAAAAACTATTTAAATAGATTCAGGTTAAACATTTATCAAGAATTGAAAGAAACCTATTTAATATCCTAATTTTGATTTTAATCTGCATTTCGTAATTTGGGAAGGTAGCAGTAAAGAATCCATGGCCAAGGGTTTTTCACATCACCATTTTAATAAAACACCCAATTGCACTGACTATAAAACAAGTTTGCATTTCAATTTTGACATGTCAGTCAATATTCAAGCTAAAAACAAATATATTTAAATCTTTCTGCATTTCTAAGTTGGCTAAAGATAATTCATAAAAGTGCACACACAAAAAACTTTGATTTGTTGTGATCTGTCGCACATATTTTGGCAGCTTTTACTTTAAGAGTAAAAGCTGCCATTTTTCAGGCAGGAAAGGCCATTTATTCTTCATATTTTGGATTCCCGGACACAACCTGTAGGAAGAAGACTAGACCTAAAATATGTTTTCACTAGACCTAAAATATCAGTGAGAAAATGTTGAAGTAACTTTGAGGAAAGTAGCTCAATGGGTTAGTAGAGTATAAAGAACACAACGGGAATACATCAACATCATTTTTTTAATACAGAAATTTAATTTTTTAAGGATTTCAGATGAAAAAGAATAAAGCTGGCAATATATTTTAGTTGTATTGGTACCTAATTAATTTTGCTCCAACTGTCCTGTTGAATGTATCCGTTTACCCTGTCATTTTATTGGTTTGTCAATCTTGTCATATATTGTTCTTGCTCAATCATCTTTTTCCCCATAGTTAGACCCAACTTTAAATGTGTTTCCATCTGTTCCCTTGGTAGCAAATAACAGGGTTTAAAGCCATTTCTCACATGGATTCTCCTAATAGCTATGTCTTTCTCATTCCTCTCAGTCGCAGGGCGGCGTGATTAGCCATGTCAGTCACTGATAAAAGCCCCTCATACACAGTGTTGCTGGCGTTTTCCTTCTGAATAGACTAAAGGGTGGATACTCCCCTGTTGCAGTCTGAACTATGGGGCCATTCACATTCACATCAGCCTTTTGTTGTGTCACTTCAGCATTGTAGCATAGGAAAACATGTTGACATTCCTCTCTACAGGATTATTATCAGTCTGTTTGGGCCTAGTCCATTAAGGCCAAGCTGCACATTATTCTCAGCGAAGTAATTCTCTGGGACAGAAATGGGTTTGAACTGAAAAAGGAGATGAAATGTCAGACTGTCTGTTCAGCTCAGTTGCAAATATAGCGTATTTGGCTGGATTCAGTTAAGTCCGTGTTTGATTGTATGCATGTGTTTGCATGCGGACCTGATGGGCAGTGGTGAGGACGTGAAGGTTTGATAATGTTCTGCATCATAAAGCATAGAGTTTTTTATTCTGTAACACACAAGGCACTTGTCGATCAGACGTTCTTGTTATTCTGAAACCGCATGACCTTAGTGAGAGATGGATGGCTCTCTGTTTGTTTGGAAGCCATCATTGGCTTGAGTATTTTCGCTACAGCTGAAGTGCCGTTTTGCTCAAACTGTCAGATTCTATGGTATCGCCTTAAAATGATTTTGACCAATGAAGTTGAGGAAAACTAGCAGATTTGAAACTGTAGACTTTAAAAGCTTACCTTAATAGCTGGGACTGGACAATTCCTAGTCTTTTCTGTCTAATGTTTTTATGTCCACTGCAGAAAATCAAACTTGTAACATTTTCCTTGAACTTATTGGCCAAACCTCTTCCTTCCCCTTTATATAACTCCACACTTGTTTATTTGGATACAGATTTTGTGTAAGAGCTTCTATGGTGGCCTTTGATTAACTTTTTAGATCAGGCATGTGATCAGTGTACCTCTCGAAGGTATAGCAGCTAGTCTTCTGTTCTCCTGGCTGTTATTTCAAGTAAAGTGGTACAAAAAGCTAAAACTTTGTTGTAGCTAAAAGAATTGTGGTTTTATAGATTTTTACTATTGTTATTTTCTATGTCAGTTTTAGAGTGTCTCACTTTTCTATCAGACAGTTACTGACCTTTCTCTGTACGTCGCACACAGCAACATCATTGGTGGAGCTCTGCCTTTTTCCTCACTTTCCTCTGTAGCGGCTGCCTGTTGTGAAAAAACAAAGATGACAAAAGCTTTAAAGATTCATGAAAAAGGTTTTCCATAAACTGCTGTAATGTTTTGGAGATTGGAGTTGTTAGAAGTTGGTTTAGTCATTAACTTCAGCCTGCGGGACCAACTTATCTGGATTTATACTAAATGAAAAGACCAATTGAGCTATCTACTGTGGATAAGATATTAACCTCATACTCAATTTATATATACATTTATAGGATACTATAGGACATTTAAACTGCAAACAATACCAATATTTTTCTATGTAATTAGATAAAATCTGATTTTCACAAATCCAATCCAGTCTGACAGATGGAATCAGATTTCAAAGGGTACGCCACTCAACTTGACATATAACAACACTGTATAATTCAGATTGATGGTACCACTGAGTAGAATCAATGCTATTAACAAAGACATATCAAGGACAATATGGAGAATAACAATCTGTGGACAGATGTTGAAGTAATTAGTCTGCAGGGATGTTGGTGGGAGGCCTCTCTACAGGCAAGACATGTAGGATCCTGCCACAGAAAAACACCTTCTCCATCTTGAATCCATATTCATTGACACCTATCTATGAAAACCTACGAATCATCAGCTGATGTTTGGAAGTACGTTTGAAAAGAAAAGTCTATACTAAACATATGATTTGATGAATGCATTTGACTTTAGCGCATTCAGAGGTACCACTCTCATCCCTCTTCCACCTCCTCCACCGCAGATCACTTGATCTTTGACCCCTGCTCAGGATGGATTGACATTCACGCCACTCAGTTGGTGGAGACCCTATCCCAGTCTATCCCCTACCCTGCTGGTCACCAATTAGGCTATATGTCCCTCATTCAGCGAGCTATACCAAACCCCCTTTTCCTGTAGATGATAGGCTGCCACAGAGAGGCCATATTGCTCCCGTCCATTTATCTTCATCAGCTGCTATTGCGATGGAGGCCTCCTTGGCCCCACAGGGGCCCCTGTCTCTGGTCATGTCTCATCCTTCGCTTCTAACTTTCTCTAAAAGGTTCATGTATAGTCCCTATCAACCTTTACCTTGAGAGGCTATTGATGGCTGACAGTAAAGGGAGCTATTAAGATGAAGCAGTTTTGTTTACAGCATGACAGTAAGGAATGGGACTGGGGTAAAAGCTAAAAACACTGGACTGGATAACAATGGAGGGGTCCATGATGCATTGAAGCGTACAGCAGTTTGCAAGCCAGTAAATTCGACCCAGTCAGTGAGAAACTGAAGACCGAAGTCATTTAATGTTCCATCAAACGATCCCACCTTGGTTTGAAAATACTGCTCTTAGATTGTTTTCCTGCTTGTGTGTTTTTATTTCTTACCATGTAAGCATTCACATGTTCACATGTGCACATGGGGGCCTTACCACATCATCACTCAAGTTAAATGGATGTCAGCCTGCAGTGAAATTAGACTGTCTCTCCTCTGTGCTGGACTGTCACCACAGAAACGGAAGAGGCTAAGTGGTCTGGTCCCAGAGCTCTTTTTTTTTGGAGGAGGAGGAGGCCAATTTTGAAGCATTTGCTGTAATGTTTGACACACACTGACAATCTATCAAAAGCACGGTGATCTACAAACAGTTGTACACACTACTGAAATGGCAATGTAGAGCTAGTGTTTCGGACTAGATGCTCAAAGTCACATTAAATCTTGCAAGCGAAGGCTCGCTATTTTATCAAAGGGTCCCCTGTTTGGCAGCAGTATTGAAAGTAGCTGATTGAATTTCATTAAGCCAATCCTCCTGATTGCTTCACATATTCAGGACAACTTGTGTGCTGAGATTCATTGAAATCTGTGATAAGCCTGCAGATATAAAGCATGAGTTCAGGGAGGACAGCACTGTCCCTAAGAATTGAAATTCAAGAGCATCTAGTTTTGGTTTTACATTGGTATTCACTGGAAACTTCAGTTTGTGCACATGTTGTTGCATTTTAAAATGATAATCAGATCATATTTTAGTTGCAATAAAAATTAGGTTCTAATATGTGAAAAAAAACAGTTTGCTGCCTTTAAAGCTGCTTTTTTTGTGCCTAACAGCTTTATTTATTGAGAAATTTATATTTTATATCTGTTCTGTCTTCCCAGGATGTGAAGCTGACTGCATGTGTCTCTTGCTAGACAGACAGTGAACAGTCTATGGATTTACTTCCATTGTATTAAACCATATAAATCTTCTAAAACAAATAAAGCAATTTAATGTGTCGCCTCGCAAGCGTGCTCTGTAATTCAACTGTAACTCAATCATTCTGTGCAGAACAGCAGTAAAATATACAGAAATACCCCAAAATGTTATTACACATGCGAACGTTAGCATAATGCATACTGCTAATGCTAAGTAAAATGTAAACGAATGAGAAACTAACATGCCGTATTCCAGCTACTCAGAAGATGGAACTCAGAGTTGGGTTTATCATCACACCCTGGGTAACATCTTTCCAGTTAAGAAATTGGGATTTCAACATGGCAACGCCCATAGTCATTGAACTAAAGGGCGTGGTGATTTGTATCAGAAAAAACTGCAGGCATTTGTTCAAAGATGTGGCATCTTTTTATTATCGCTCAACTTACAATTCTTGATGCAAACGAAACTAAACCATCAACAAACATCACACTTATAACTCCTCTTTGATAATACAGTTGCTAAGCTGTTGAACTACTGCAAACTGCTACTACTACTACAAAAAAAACATTCTACCACACACTAGAAAGTTCCAGCACATAAAGGCTCTGATAGGTTGTCGTCCACCATGATTGACAGGCTGTCCAGCCAATCACAGTCCAAACAAGCCTACACGCACAGTCCAGCGAACTTGTGGTGTTTTCCACAGTCTTATTCATTCTACTTCTTACAAACACCATTTTAAGCTTAACTTTCCATCAGAAAACACCATTTTTAGTTTGTTTAATTTGACTTGTAAAATAAGCATGTTTCCACTACAGATTATTACTACTGATGTGAGAAGTGGCCATATTGAAACATGAAGCTGGCCATACGACTCCTAACGGGTGATATGTTATGTAATATGTTATCTGACACTTTCCCAGTGGGAAGTTTGGCTTTGGAAGTTGATTTTTCCAACTGGAAAGTTATAATTTTACAATTCTGATTACATCTGGAATACTACCCTTGTTCACTAACCTGCTAATGCTAACTCCCATAAAAGTTAATGCAAACTAGCATGCATATGTGTGTTTAAATTTTATATATTTAGCGAGGCACTGTTTTCTGACACACACTACAATCATAGACTGATGTTTTTGTCATGAAATAAGTCACACGTGTGCTTTTCATGTTACAGATATCCCAAAAGGTTTCATTTTGATCTTAACTGATCAGGTTAAATTGTTCCACATTTTTGTTTTTTCCCATGTTTATTTAAAAAGTTACGTGTCAAAATGTGAAAATGTTTTAGATGTTTGAGCCACTGTGCTGTCATTTCTGCAGTACCGGTACTTGTTTTTCTATAAGTAGATTTAAATCCCAAGAAGATTTTGAGATGCTTCTGATTTATCCCTCAGACAGATTTATAAAGTTATCCTGGCCTGTTTGTGTTTTGGCACATGAATTTTTATGGTTTCGCTAAAGACCACCCTCTCACTTTTCAGTCTTGTGATTAAAAAGTTTGCTATTACTTCTCGTGTTCAACAACTGTTTCACTCCCCTTTATTCTTTCAACTCAGTTACTAATTATTTTATTCTTCATAAAAGCATTTTGTTTTACAAGCTGAGGCTGCTCACACACACACAAACACAAACACACATTGTTGTGCCTTTATGGGGATGTAGCTCATACACTCCCTAAACCATCTCTTGGTCTGATGGCAAACAAGTGAAGTGATGTTACAGTCTTCTATTTTATCAGGCTTTTACCAATCCTCTCCTTCCCCCGCTCTTCCATTACAGGTCATCCTTGTTCTGATTCCCGTTGCTATGCTTTAGTCTTTTAAAAGCCTTTTTCCCTTCAGCTTTACTATTTGTTTAGGCATTTTGTTATTTTACCATCCACTTTATATGGTATTTGAGAATAATACTATGTCTCTTATTTTCTCTTTTTCACCTTGTTTTGTGTGCTTCCACTAGAATGAAGTGAGAGTGAGTGCAGTCAAGCTGTACTTGAATGTTTTTTTTTTTTTTTTTTTTATTGGGATTAGCTGTATGCACAAAGTAGTGCATATTTCTGAAGTAAAAGGAAAATGATTTATCAAGGAAACCATAAGAAGGACTGTTTAAAGTCCTGAAAGTCATTTAGACAAAGAGAAGAAACTTTGGAAGTATTCACATCATATCGGGTCAAAACAGGCTTTCTGGCCTACACGTACAGTGTTGGCAGAAAACCAACACTGTATACAATATCCCCATGGTGAAGCATAGTGGTAGCAACATAATGCTGGATGGAGCTAAATACAGAACAATCTTTGAAGAAAATTTGTTAGGGGCAAAGTCTTGAGGTGCACCTTCCCGTTGGACAACAATCCTAAAAGTATCACAAGAGATGCAAAAGAATGGTATTCATCAAGCCATATTTATGTATTAGAACAATCCAGACCTAAATCTAATTGAAAAATACTTTCAAAGGGAAATAATACATGTATGCTTTTTTACCTTCTTCATAATTATGAGATGATAAAACCCCAATTAAAAGACAATAGTTTGTGCTTTTAACACAAAGAAACATGTAAAAACTTCAAGGTTTTTGAAAAACATGTATTTGTTTATAATTGCCAATCTTACCGTCACAAGAAAAAATTACAAGAAATGTATTTTTCTCCCACCTTTTACACTGTAGTTGATTTGTTTGTTTGTTTGTTTTATCTTTGGTCCCTACTTTTAGCATAGCATCTGATCTTGTAGTTTAGATGTAAAAGATGTGTTTGTCCTTGCAGATTTAGTCACTTTGGTTTATGGTGGCACATAAACGCTGTGCTGATTTACAGCTTATAATTTGACATTTGGCTGCAAGGTGAGGGGACAGGCCCTGGTTCCTGGTCATTAATAGTAGAGATCTAGCAAAGAGAGAGAGTGGAAAGTCCT
Source organism: Poecilia mexicana (assembly GCF_051168715.1). Lineage (NCBI taxonomy): Eukaryota > Metazoa > Chordata > Actinopteri > Cyprinodontiformes > Poeciliidae > Poecilia > Poecilia mexicana. The sequence goes on along the minus strand of NW_028263382.1, from coordinate 33,340,678 downwards.
CCAGACTCCATTGATTCACTGTCGCCGTGCTGCATACTAATGCGCAGTGGCCAGCCTAGTTCTGTTGCTCAACAACCTTAGAGAGTAGAGGCTGAGTGAGGAAGAGAGGGGAAAAAATGACTTGCTCTGATAAAGATTACCGTCTCTGCTAAGTAGCCTTCCCACTTGCAGCGACACTGCTGCTCTCTAGAGACCTGATTGCGCTATGGAAAATCCATGTCTTGGCCTTTAAAGTTTTCCCCAGCTGTCAATGACTCTGTCATGTCAGAGCTGTGAGCTCAGACAAACGGCATCAGAACAAAGAGTTGTTTACAACTGCCTCTAGTATGTAGCATTTCTAATCCACTCGTCCTACATTTTGTTGAGTAAGTCATGACAAAGCCTAACAGCTCATTAACTTCCACTAAATCACTGCTGATGTTCAATGAAAACAGTCATGACCCCAATAGGCCACTCAAACATTGGGGGCCCAGTCAACTCAACCCAGAAAGGTTAGAGGTTAACTGAAATGGCTAACAGAACAGCGAGTCAGATCCACTCTCACCTCTTTGTGACCTGAGAGTTGAAGATTGGTCACCACTCGCTCCTAATCTGTCAGTTCCCACAAGGAACTGACAGATTGGTGGTCAAGGACATTTGATAAAGCAATTGTAACTCAATGCTCTGTGGGTAAGGATAAATAAAGTTCTACAAATAAAGTACCACCAGAGTATTCATTCCCTCTTTACTTCTTTCAAATTTTATGTTAAAGACATGTTCTAAAATGATTTGATTTTAACGTGTCTTTTAAAAACATCTAAGCAAATTGAGTTTAGGTAATCATTCTTGAGAACCTTATGTAACTGGATTTAAGTCCAGCTTTGGTAAATTAAAGTAGTAGAACCTAATTTGGAATGACAAATTATAAAGGGGCTGTACTTGTATGTTGATTTATCAAGATCAGAGGATCCCAAAGCACTTCACGCTATATTCAATCATTCACTCTTTCATGCTGGCAAGCTACTGGCTGGTAACGACAGCTGCCTAAGGGCAACCTGATAGAAATGAGACTGACATACACAGGGGTCACCACCAAGCAGATGAAGTGTCTTGCCCAAGGACATAACGACTGAGACTGACAGAGTGGGGGTTCAAACCAGCAACCCACCGGTTAGAGGACAGACTTCTATCCCTGTTGCCCCATAGTACATAAGGCAGTGGTATCAAGCTGCATTCCTCAAGGACTGGTGTCCTGTAACTTCTAGATGTCTTTCTGCTTCAGCACACCTGCCTCCAGAATTAACTCATTAGCAGAGCTCTGTAGAGCTTGACTGGAGTTTGCAGTTTGAGATCACTGATATAAAATCTCAAAGCTGGCATTATATATACAAGCCAAATCCAAACAATGGAGTCAAAGGAATTGTCTTTAGTTCTTTAACATATTCCTCTGGGAATATGTCAAACCACTAATTTAAAGCAAGATACAAAAAAATTGAGGATCCCAAAAAGCATTTTGGGATTAAACAAAATGAAATAAACCACACAGACCCTCCCTAGATATGGCTTGCTGACCAAACTGAATAAAGGGAAAAGAAGGGTGTTGGTAAGGGAGATGGCCAAGGACAATACAGTTACAAAGATCGAGCTCCATGATTCCCCTTGTGGTGATAAAACGATCAAGGAAGGTCAACCACAAACCTTCGGGGCAGAGTGGCCAGACGAAAGCTACTCCTCACACATGGCAATCTGCTCAAATTTGGCCAAAAAGCACATAGCTAACCAGACCAGGAGAAGCCAAAACACATCATCATCTGGCTAACACCTATCCCCAATGTGAAGCATGGTGGTGTTGGTGTCATGCTAACTGGATATTTTTCCACAGCAACCGAAACATTGGGAGATGATGTGAGTTGACTGACTACAGAATGCTCTGGACCCCAGACGAGGGTGACAATTCATCTTTCAGCACGACAATGACCTGAAACACATAGCCAAGATAACAAAAGAGTGGCTTCACAAGCAGCCTGTGAATCACCCTAGGTGGGCCAGTCGGAGCCTAGACTTGAGATTCTCAGTCCAGCCAAATATGGGGGCAAAGAGAACGTTTTCTGGAGAAAACGATACCTTCAAAGGATTAATTAGTGGTGAGAAACATGCATATGTTTAAGAGCTTTTTTCTTCCCCAACAAAGACTCTGTCCCTGCCAACTTTGTTGCACTCTGTGCTGCAGTATGGTGGCCGTCTGTATGTCTGCTCGGCTTACGCATTGGAGCTGCTGAGCCTCCCGCTTCCTCTCTGGGGAGTCTCCCTCGACTTGTTCACTTCATCCTCCTGCTGTTGCCTCCTTGTGGGACTACGGGGGCGCACGGAGCCCAGATTGAGCCACTCTTATTTGGCCCCGCTCCATTCCTCCAACAACGCTAATTACTTCTCAAATGGTAATAGATGAGGCCTCGTTAGCAGCTCTGACTCCCTTGAAAGATTCACAAACATACATCAGAGGAGCCACTGATCGGCCTGAGCTCCCTCCTTCAAAGGGCCGGACTACAGAGGGAGCTCGGGGGCCTCGCTCGCTAATTACTCCAGCAGTTCCACGCTGCTGCCCTGCGCCGAGCAGACATCTTCTCGCATTAGCAGCGCTGCTCTCAAACATGTGTGCCTTTAAAATCCAGGCCAAGCTACATAGGCGTGGCAGATCCATAATTCAGTGATTGAATTATCTAGTCGTCCATTTTTGGTCTCAATATGAACCATCTGTGAACACGATGACGATGCAGAAACCACACTCACCAGCAGTTTTAACCTTAATGATAAGGAGCAATAAAATATCTTGATATTTAGCTTTTTAAATCATATTTCCAGAAAAAAATTAAACTGTTTTCTTGCGTTTACCTGCATAAATGTTACACTTCGGTAGTTAAATTGAACCCAGTTTCTTTGATTTTACTACAGTAGAACATCTTAAAATATCACAGTATCATCAAATCACTTCATACATAATTTTTAATTTTAAGCTTTTAATTTGTGTTAATTTTCATGGTGCTGGCTTATAGTTGATGAAAACGCCAAATCATGTAGTGATTGGGGGTTTTTATTTATGTGACAAAAAGTGTCACATTTTTATTTTAAAAATGTGACACTTTTTAAAATGAAGCGTCACATTCATCCCACAGATGTTCACAGAGTCCTGTCTCTAAGCATAATGATATAAAGTTAGGCGGATGGAAAAAATGCGGCAGAAAGTTGCAGTAGAGAGGCACACAATCCAATTAGCTTGGTGTCCAATACAAAGTTTCCACAGCTGGTAATGATAGGACTTATGTGCAGCTTTCTACCAGGAAATCTTAGAGAACTTGAAGTTTTTCTAAGAAGACATGTTTTCCTCCTACTCAGTTTTCCATTGATATGCTGGGATAAAGCACTGCACTATTTCAGGGTTATCCTACTTGTGAAGCTTGTCAGTGACTGTCTGATAAGGCAACTATGAAGTAGCATGACTGTTGACCATAACTTAGTCATGAATTAACACAACTGTAAGCCATAGTAACCATAATTAACTAAAATTAATGCTTGATCATCCTGTGTGATGATGATTCTATACAGGTATTTGAATTTTATCAAATCACTGAATTAAATGGTCTTTTGTGATTTACTGTGTTAGCTCACACCTTCAGTCCTTCTCTGTAATGAGAAATAATGCATTGCATGAAAAATTCACTGGAGTCGCATCCAGAATGATGGCATTTGTGTTTGTTCATATTTTTCACTATTATCTGCCGAAAGCCACCAGTTTAAATGATGATCACCATGACGAAAAGCCCGTTAAGCCCAGGTACCTATGAGGTATTGATTGGTATATACCTCAGTGTGCCTGCCTTCTCTTCATTGTTTAAAGTGATTTAATTCCACGGAATTCCATTAGGTTTCATTATCATTTGTGTTCCATTCGCCAGGGTAGTGGTTTGAAAGGAGATGGAGTCAACAAGAAGATTAGGCGATGCTCTAATTGTGGTGTGGTTTACAGTGGGCCTGTTTATCTCGCATCGATCTGCTGTGAGAAATAATAATAAAATGAAAGTAAAGCGTTGCAGGGAAGGAAGAGGCAGCAGAGGCGCAGGGCCTTGTTACTGAAGGAATGACATATTGATCGTGTCTGACAGGGAGCTGTGGACTGATCAATCCTGATGGGCAAGAGGAGCCTGTTAGGGGATTCTCCTGGGCCGACAGGGTCACTCAGACAACGGGGCAATGGGAGAGAAATTAACTCATCAAGGGAAAGGGAATGGAAAGGAAAGATTGATGCTTCATGAGTAATCAGGATGCAATGTTGTAGGGGTTTGTAGAAAATAATTTATGGAGGTACAAAGGCGTGTATTTTTATGTGAAGCTACAGCTACAGAATCTGGTCAACTTATAAACTGATGCATAAATTAAGTTAGAAAAAATCCAGCATTTAAATCCTGGTTGAGATGGCATCTGAATCCACTGTCCAGCATCTGGTTAGCATGCCTCTCTACTTTCCCCTGGAGTATGCTGTACCTCTTTTTGCTGGGGCTAATTGATGGCCTGTACATTCAGTAAGGCAGACCTGAGTGGCAGCTATTAATGAAGGTGCAATGTGTTAGTCTGATAGTCAAGTAAAAGCTCACTGGAGAGTGATCTATTGCTTGAGGCGTAGTCTAGAGGCAGCACAGTGTGGAGTAGATTTTGCATTACAAGAATGCATTAAGACAGTTGTTCCCAAACTTTTTCTCCTGGGCCCTCCCAGCAGTTTACAAATAGCTGTCTGGTTGAACGACGTGTGTGTGTGTGTGTGTGTGTGGGGGGGGGGGATTGATTCTTGGAGACTCCCTGTCTCTAACTTTTTTGGGGAGCAAAATGAATGTACATAGCTGGACATAGACAACAACAAAGGTAGCCTACAGGCTACTTGTTAAGCTTAAGGTGCTGTATTGATATTAGCTAGCTAGTCATCCTTTAGCTAACTTTATCTGCATCCTTACTCAACAGTCTGTTAGTTTGGGGGAAAAACTGTGAAAAGTTCTTTGCGTTTTGCCGGTTTGCTGCCATGAATCTAACACACCTGTGTAGCTCTGCACAGCACCAACAGGTCTCCTTCACTGCCACACAGGTGTAATCCCAGCGCGAGTATCGTAGCGCTCATGTTTTGTTTTTTTTATCTTTTTTTTTTTCAAAATCTCTTTCTCTTTCTCGCTGTTTATTCAATGTATTCAATGCTCTTTTTTATTTTAATTATGTAAAGCACTTTGAAATGCCTTGCTGCTGAAATGAAATGTGTCCTCCTACAATGGCATGGCACCCCCCGCCCCTAGGGGGCACACCCCACAGTTTGGGAACCTCTGCATTAAGACAAGTTTTCACACAGAAGTTTCTGCCATGAATTGAACACAATTGAGCTGCAAAGTTTAATAAGCAACTGGTTCAATAAAGCTCAGGCACTGGTATTACCTTCCCAATGACTTCTGCATTGAGAAATTCAGTAAATTTATGTCTGTGTTTAGGTAAGGTAAGGTAAAGTAATTTTATTTATATTGCACATTTTCAGCAACAAGGCAATTCAAAGTGCTTTACATGAGTTAGAGGAAATACAAACAATTAAAAAAAAAAGTAAAACAAAAAGACAATAAAATTAGATGTTGGTTCTCCATGTTTGGTAAGATTAGCAAGGCATAAATCTAAATGTTGGTTCTCCATGCTTGATTCTATAAAGTAAATGGTGCTAAATGTTGTTCTAAGGTAATGAGTAGTTTCTCTAGATAAAATAATACGAGTTTCTCTGGATTCTAATTTTGTTCTAATTCCTGCTCTGGATTGAGTGAAGGATATAAACTAAATGTTCCTGTTCTGGGTTGCTATGCAGAATAAGAATAGGTACACCATGCTTTTGGATCTTTTTCTTCTTGATTCCTGTTTAAAAGACAAAACATTTTAAATCAATTCGGCACAAACGTCAGATATCTGTATCGGTATCGGAAGTGGATCAGCACATCCCTGGTTGAAACCTGAAGTAGTTTTGAAAAATGGCTGGCAAATTTTGAAATAGTAGTTTAACATTTTTGTATTTTGTCAAACGCGTTGATGGAGTCTGTGAAGGAGTGCTAAAATGAGGAAGTTTTATCCACACAAGGGTAATACACATTGTCCAATTCAGCATATTTGCTAGAAGCCCTTTGCAACAGGGTCATGTTGATGTAAAACAGAAGAAACAATTACCTGGTGGGATTTGACTCCTGTGGACTGAGCTAAGTGCCGGGTGTCACCGTGGCATGGTGAGGCCAGGGGTCCCTTTCTTTTACAGCAGAGTGCTCACATATCACCTCCCTGCTATTTAAACTGAGGCACTTTGCCCCATTCCTGCTGTCCCCCCATGTGCCCTCATATTTAATTCAGCAACAGCCAAAGGAGCAGGAACATCATGTACGGGTGACTTCTCCAGGGCTTCACTGGAGCAAGAACAAGATCATTTCAGTCCCTCTTAATAGCACCTCCAATCACAATATTTCTCCTATTGACCAAAGCATCATTAACGAAGGACAATCTTCCAGATTTGGGCATTATTATTTACTTCTTTTTAGGACGGGTAGTCAGGCATGAGTGAGGCTCCCAGCTCTTTATTTTAAGACCACCTTTCAGAGGAGGATGAGGGAGGAGGTTTTCTTTCTTTGCACATATTTAGACACGCTCCGTGAAAATAATGCAGCTTCCGCTCCTGCTATCGTGGATTCATTTATTCAGATATTCATGGCTTTAGGCTGAATAATGAAAGATGGTGGGGAAAAAAACACTTCACTCTCCTCTCTTCTCTCTCTTCCTGTCTCTTGACTGGATTGCTGCTTAGTTGTTAACTCCTATTGAGCTTCTAAAGGTGCTGGAGGAAAAGTCACTGAAGTGGCATTTGATGTTCTATGATATTGCAAAAGTTAAAGATTAACAGGTGCAAAATAATCTCATCGCCAAAAAGGTCATTCATTTCAGTTGTTCAGTGGAAAAAAGGGAAATGTTATTGTACAGAAGTAGAGATACATTTTATGTGCTCTTAATTGTGACAGTTAAGGCCTATGGCTAGCAAAAAATAAATAAAATAAAATAGTTTCTCGCATGATAGTATAACATAAGACCGACATTTTCTTTAATGGAGAAATATGCCTTTTGAATGCCATTTTATGGATTTCACAATTATGTGAAGACTGTTGACGGTTGTACATCCTCTGCTAAAAAGTCGTTCTCGTTGACATAGAAGCTAGCTATTCAGAGTGCTGCACATAAATGTTAATGGAAAGTTGAGTAGAGGGATAAAGTGAAGAGGCTCACAATCCAAATTGCTTGAAGTTTCCATAGTCACTGATGATGTACTGAGTCATGCCATCTCTGTTGTTTATTGAGTTATTCCAATTCTGAAGTCAGATAAAGGAAACCTCCAATGTTGCCTTTGTGTCCTTGGCTAAGAAAAGGGTCAGAATGGGAGCCTCACTTCTCTCAGTCTACCCTAGAGTAACTGTGGCAACAGTGTAGCTTACCACCATCTGTGTGTGTGAATGGACGAGTGATTGATTGTAGTGTAAAACGTCTTGGAATCCTTTGACTTGATAAAGTGTCATACAAATGCAGACCATTTAGCATTTTTTATCCTTTTCCTGTTGCTCATGCACCTTTTTTGGGTGCTAAATGTTTTCCTTCTACTCAACTTTCCAATTATAAGCTAGGACACAGCCCTCCGAAAAAAGACAGTTTCTTTATTATTGGCCTTATGGACTCACTGACCTCGTAGAAAACAGCTGTGTTTCCATTGCAAAGCTTTGTCGATATTCCACTAATCATGTTAAATAAGAAACGCAATTAAAATCGCAAGTGAAGTTTGTTCACGCAATATTAAAAATATTGCGTGAATATCTTCCTCCTGTCTTCTTCTTCTTCTTCTTCTTCTTCGTGGTTTGCATCCAGTTGTTGATCATGTGACACTAAATTAGTGTTTCTGTTTCAGTTGTGAAATCAACCAATTTTGATGCGGCCAAGAAAAAAACCTACCTCTTCCTAGCACCAAATCGTTTTAGTGAAAAGAAAGTTTTTTTGAAATTGATGTTTATATTGAGCAAATTTATTTTAAGGATGTCAAATTGCGCAATAATGTGGTCAATTGAAACGCAGCTAGCATTGATGACTGTCACGTTAGCAGTTGTGCTCATTATTTTGTAGCTCAGATCTGTTTATTATTTTTTTTTATTATCAATTATCTGTCATCATTAAAATTTACAGAAATAAGTAGAACTTTATCTACATCCTATGCGTTTTCAATAGAGTTAATTACTGAGCTGCATCTGCCTCCTAATTTGAATAATCAGGTCAAAAACATTTCTGAATGCAACAAATGTCCTCTGCCCTACTCTGTATCTGCACCATCATGCATTTAGTGGAATATTTTCCCGACCTGCAGTGCGTTGTGGTGGCAGTGCTGTGCATCCAGACACTGATCTGTGCCATCAAAGGGCTCAGAGTGATGCGGCACATGAATACAGAAGTACCTCCGTTTGACGGCTGCGGCGGAGCAGAAGCTTGCACACAGCATGCCGGCTGCGATTGCCGCCGCTCTAGTCTGCTCTTTTATGTGGCTGAAAGAGATGGAGGTGTTTGAAGAGAGGGATAAGGCTGGTGCTGTGGTGCTGACAGCCACCGCCTTCATTCTTTGACTGCAGTCGAGTGAAGGGAAGAAAATCAGTGCCCAGACATATCAAGAAGACAGGGGAGAAAAAAAATAACTCGGCTGTAATCTTTAATTACATGTAGAACAGAGGGAGACAATTTGACTTGGATGGCGTAGGAAGGCTGTATGTATGCATGTGTTGTGTAACTGATCATCTGTGTTTTTATGCATAGCATCAAGAATTAGTTTCATCTAAAACAAGCACATATTTTTATCTGTTGATTAACCCTTGTGGGGATAACACTTTAATACATTTACGATCACAGAGACATCCTTCTTTCTCCACATGGCTTGTCTGCATGACAGTTAGTGTCCAGCAGGGGGCAAATCATTAAAAAGGGGCAATCACAGGAAAGCAGTTACCTAAATGTGTTGCTGTGAGAGAGGAGACCCAGAAGACACAATGTTTGCTCGGGTCTTTGTACATACAGGAGGACTTACAGTTTCTTGTATGAGTGCGTGTGTGCACGTGTGTGTGTGTGTGTGTGTGTGCGTGTGTGTGCGTGTGTGTGTGTGTGTGTGGGTGCGTGTGTGCGTGTGTGTGTGTGTGTGTGTGTTGGTGTTATATGGGATTTGTCTCAAGACAGCAGTTTTCATCTGAGAGACGGCTCTTACCTGGAGTCAGAGGGAGGCCAGAAGCCCAATTTTCTGCTTTCCTGAGTTAAACATGATAATTTCAGAATGCTGTTTTTATCTCTGTGACCTTTCAAAGACCCAATATTAATCAAAGCGAAGAAAAAATGTGCACTCTGTCATGAATGGCAGGAACATTCACCTTTTCACCAGCTTTTGGTTGAAAGGTTTTCAGAAAAGAACAGATTTTTAGGATGATTCCTGGGTCTTGTTGTTTCCCCCTTAGGATAGAATGTTATATAATAGTCACAGAGGTTCCTGCAGCTTGAACTTCAAAGGTCTAAAAATCAACCACAGACCCTCTGGCTGACAGACCCGTCCACCAGGTCACATATGTTTTTCTGCACAGGTATTGTTCAGTAAAGTAAGATTGGTGAATTGAAGGTCCGTTGTGACCTCATAATACCTGTCAGTGTCAAAAAAAGAAAAAAAAAAGGTCATAATCAGAATCAGCAGGTCAGGCGTTTTAAGGGTTGGTGATAGGCCAGGAAACAGCTATCGGTGCATTCCTAATACAAAGTGCAACCAAAACATTAGGTGACATCTATGCAGAATTGGTTTACTGGATTTTATGTATGTCACACTAAAGGGGTCTGAATGCAAACTCACATGGCAGAAAAAGTGAAAATTCTGGAGTTTGAATAATTTTGAAACTTTTCCATGCCATGGGCCCCCAATCAACGATAGCTTCTGGGCAGGGATCCACTCTGGGCAGGGAACCAACAAAAAATTCTACAAAATATGTAAAGAAACATCAATTATATGATAAATTCTACCTCAGACCTTCTGCTAGTTGGCCAGGAGCTGTTAAGGTTTTTGGGTCTGTTTTTTGATAGAAACTTCTCCATTTTGTGCTCGCTGTGCTAACTTGAGAAGCAAATCAGCTTGATAAATCACCCAATCAAAAAGAAGGCAGGTAACATTTCAATTATTTATTTAAAATTATATGTTTGATTCAAAATCAGATTAGATTTTATATATTAAAAAAAATTTAAACTTTACTAGATTCAGTTTTGTTATTTTTGCTTTATTTTTTCTCTTCTCTCCTCCAATGTTTTCCGAGGCCTCCCCAGCTCCGCCTGGCGGCCCCGGCCTTGACAAGCCCTGGGATGTGATATATTTAAAGATAAATGTTGATGATGTGTTTTTAGGTCAGACTTGGACAGACTCAGTCACTCAGTGGATTGATCCCTAATTGTTGTTTGATCGTTCCATTGATTACATGTTGCCCAGCAGCAACTGGAGAGGAGTATGACCTGCTGTAAACTGGATCCTCCTACTGGGTCACATAAAAACCGTGTTGATAGGGGACACTCTATGCTAGCTCATACACACACACATCCAGCTTAAACACTAACACACAGGCGTTATTTCTTTTCCCCTTTTATGTCTCGGCTGCAGAATCTTTGCCCTGGAGAACTGAGAGATCGCCGCACCGCGTGTGCTGCCATTGAGCCACCGTCTTGTCCTTGCTATGTAGGTCATCGATGCCCTGCAACGATATCTTATCCCATCTGCAGTGCAGTCGATACTGTTGACCAAACTCCACGCGGCCCCCTGGATTAGAAGCTGCTTCGTTAGCCACGTATCTTCAGCTAAATAATTAACCGCCTGTCTCCAGGCCTTGAAGAGAACACGTTACGCACCCACGCTGGAGAAAAACAGCAAAATAAAATAAAAAAATTCATCCAGCAGAGAAAAGTTTCCAAAGCAGAAAGCAGCAAGGGAAGGAGAAATGGAGAGGTTTAGACACAGCGCCCTGCGCTCATCCCGAGCATGACAGCCACTGGGCGTGTTTCAGATTGTTTTTCCATTTGCATGATAATATGAGTGTGGCTCGACTCAGACAGGCACACACAAGCTTTATGACATATAGATTAATGTTTCCAACAAGGCAGATTACCTGAATCAGGATCCTGGATTTTCCTCCATGTCCCCCGAAATGAATTAAATTCCCCTCATTAGCATGGAGGTTACATAAGCCTGGTGCACAGGTACATCATCCAGCTGTTGCAAGGCGCTAAGCTGATTACAGATGGAACTAAGACAATTACTCCTCTGAGCAGCAATTACATTTAATTGGATTGTGGAATAAACAACTGGACTGTGATATGGACTGTGGCAGGTGTCATCTCAGGATTTCAGCAAATCTTACTTCACACTCACGCACACCTTGTAATCATTCCTCTTTGTGTACATGGGTGCGTTTTTCTTTTTTTATGAGCCAACACGATGGACTCCGAGTCCAAATCTCTCCTCATTTCAGCGGAGCGTAGCGTCATCAAGTTGTTAGTGTTGTCGGTGAATTGCCCCGTCATGTGCCGGGCAAGTGCTTTCGATACAGACAGACAGCACGGGCACTTCAAAAAGTAATTTGTGTGTGTATTAGTGTGTGGTACTTAGGTGGGCCTAATGTAGCAGTGATTTGCTGAGCAGGCAGCAGCAGTGCAGCAATTTATTCCTTGTATTTAGACGTTATGTGCAGCGTTCAATCACATTTCAGTAGGCACGCGGGCAGAATAAGGCGCATCTAAAAGCTGATGGCTGCGCCGGTTGTATGGGAGAATTTTTCACATGCTCTCGCTAACTAAACGCTGACTTGGTTTTTCGCTTCAGTTGTTAATGGCTTACAAATATACTGTATGGTAGACTGCAAAAATATCTTCTGCCTTGAACTTTCTTTTATTATTTTTTTTTGCATTACAAGGAGTACAAGATTGTATTATCATCTAGATTTTTAAACCATTGCAAAGTAGTATAACTAAATAGGAAAAATCTGCATTATTTTGGAGTATGTCTCTATTATATTTGAATTTTTTGCCATTTCTTCTTTGCCAACATGCTCAAGTTCAGTCAGGTTGGACAGAGAACATCTGTGAGCATAAATGTTCAATTTGTCACAGGGTGTTTTCACAACTTTTAGACCAGTAGAATTAATTTGATTGGGGACCAAAGCTGCGACATTTTATCCTAAGGTAGCAGGCCTAGTCATTTTTTGACAAGTGATTTAGAAGTGTAAGAAAAATTACCACTTATTTCTTTCCAAAAGATGTTTTAGACAAAAAATGATTTGGGTTATTATTTTAGGAAGGTGACGATTTGTTAGATTTTCAGCTGCTCTGTCAAATTAATCAAACGCGTTAAAAAACCTCTTCCCCTCCTCGCCTGTGGTGGCGTTGCACCAAGAGCTACCGGAGGAAATGTCAGAAAACCCTTTGAAAAAGACGCTGAGCGCAACTTCCTTCTTCATGAAATGTAAAAAAAAATGGAGTGGTGTCAGATTTTAGCGGTTGTAGGATTTCTCTTTTGTGTTTGTTAGCCATTTGTCCTGGTGGTGATAGACACGCAGCTTTGTTTTGGTTATTTTAAGGTTATTAGCTTATCGCTTTGCTGACCATCATTTTCATCGACAAGGAGGTGACCTCTCAACCTGCGCCAGATCCTTCTTGATTCTGGCGCAGGTTGCTGAAGTAGTCATCCTTGAAGTACTTTTCTCAATTCAAACAAAGAGGACATTCAACAGTGATGTTGGTACATTTCCAAGAAAAATAAATTTTAACCAGGCACTTCGAAGAGATACTGATGAGGGAGAATAGTTTTAAGTATTTGCAGAAGACATGGGTCAATACATCCAGCAACCGAATATTTTGACTTATATTCTTGTAGAGTCAGCATCATTGAACTGCTACAAGAAATAAAAATGGCAGATTTGCAAAATTGGTTAGCCAGAAGTCCATCACCTTGTTTAGCAGTTCCACAGTAAATACTCTATTTCCTTGTTCACAAAACATAGTAGGAAATGGAGAAAACTGAACGGATTGAAAAATACGACCCAAACAGAACACTGTGAGTCAACTACACAGAGAATTAGCTAAATGTTTTTTGCACTTCTGGAGACTCGTAAGATCACAACAAAGTGTATAGAAAGGATAAAAAGTGGATTTTTCATAATATGTTCTCTGTGATGTGATTCTGATGGTTGTTCACAACCTGAGCTCTGGAATTCTGCAGCTCCTCCAGAGTAACCAGTGATTCTGATTGTTTGCTAACCATTCTTTCACAGAGCAAATGCATGTAGACTGAGATTAAAAACAGTTTGTTCCTCTGGAGAATATGCAAAAGTATTATTTTCACAATTAGGCATTACTCTAGGTGTGTCACATACAATTTTCCATAAGATGCATTAAATTTAAAGTTTGTGATGCAACAAATGTGAAAAATCTGGTGCAGTATACATTAAAAGGCTCCTGCTAAAATGAAAACAAGTACAAACCATGAGTGAGGTTCTTGTAAAGACCATTCCTTTATTCAGTTTAATCTTTTTGCTCCTTTTCAACATCTCAGCTGTATGAAATGATCAATAAAATGATCAATAAAATATTTAAACTTCTCTCCGTCTGAGCCGCATTTGATCCGACGCCCACCTCTCTCCGCCTGCCGCTTTATGTTTGCCGCTCTCGGCGGGCCTCAGCCTTTCCGTCGCCAAGAAAACGGCCCGACTCGCAGCGCTTGATGAATGTTGGGAAAAGTTTAACATCCTCTGCGAGATTCTGATCCAGAACCACTGGGCGGTTCCCCGGCACGGAAAATGTGTCGCTTGTGATCTGCAGCGGGGCACAAAGTGTCCTTAGGTGTGGGATTCTTCCTTTCAGGCAGTATTGATTGAAGGACAAATGATCTGAAGAGCCCATTTGGAGGATTGGGGGGGTGAAGACTGTGATGATCAGCTCTCTAATCTTTATGCCTCATTCAGCGCTGCCTACAGCATCAGCCTCGCATGCAGATTTGAGAGTAAAGCAGAATGTAAAGCAGCGGGGTGTTGGGAGATCCATGTTCTTTTAAATCTTTGCTCAAACCTGCTTTCTGCTGTTTTATGGAGTGCCCACATTGCATCCGGACCAACATACATACCACTGTAGGCTTTGTCTTTTATTTAGGTATGTATTTATTTATTAATGTTTGTCCTGTGATGTGACACTCAAAATTGTTTTAATGTTAACAGATTTACTTTCACAAGCAGAGCGTTGCGCCGTTCCCCATGATGCTCCACTTGATACGTACCTTCACCAAATAAAACGACACAAACACTTTTTTTCTCACTGTTTTAAGCTAAACCAGACCAGCTGTTTCTTGTAGTTTAGGTAGAATTACCAAAATTATTTATGTTTGCTAAATGCCAGAAAACTTGGTGTAAAAAGATTTTTATAATTTATTTATTTATTTATTTTATTTTTTTGTAACTTTCCTCGAATTCAAAAGTTTACATCAGAGATAGCTGTCTTCTACAATGAATGATTTGAGTCAAAAGCCTTTTTGGTTTCCTTCCACAGTTATTGAGTGTCTCCAAATATGTGGTCTCAACTTTATTAAAGAAAATTTGGGGGATTTTTTCAAATGCAGTGGACAGAGAAGGAGAAAAGAGAGGGAGAAATGTGGAGGAAAAAGTTTACAAGGAAAGGAGATAGAAATAGAGGAGAGAGAGAGAAACACAGACAACACAAGTCAACACCCAGAAAGTCTGCCTCTAAACCTGTGGAAAGAGAGAAAAACAAAACCGAGAAACCACGACAACAAACAACATGTATATATAATAATAACAGCTATAACATCTATGGAAAGTACATGGTACATGGTAATACAAGACATATTCAGTGGCAACCACAGCCCAGCTGAGAGTATCTGACACACACCTGAAATTATAAGTGTGACTCCGCAACAACGAGCACGAGACACCATAACGCATGGCACAGAATTTTTACGATGCGTCTCACGTTGGTGCACGCGTCTTGATTGGGATGCAGGGAGGAAAAAGGGGAGTACAGTAAACCGCAGCTGTTAAAAACTCCCCCTCTCCTCCTCCTGCTCGTCCTGTGGCACATTCGCACTCAGGGCTCATCAGGCCGCATCAGATAAAAGCCGCTAGACTCCAGCCGAGAGCTTAATTAAAACCGGGGGTCGCCATCGCAGAGTGACACCTTTTACAAGCTCCTAACTGCTCGGCGTTCTCCGTTACTGCCAATCCAATTACAGAGCAAAACAATAAAACAGACACAGAGGAAGCTGCAGCAAGCATGGGGAAGGACAGGGAAGCTATTAGAGATTATATGGAGATTTGCACTGTGGATGACCAAACAGGATGCCGTAAGAGGTTTCAGTTCTAAAAACAAAAAACAAAAGCGATGTCTGAGTTGGTGAGCTGCAGGGGATAAAAATCTTGTGTAAAGTGTGTTTGAGAAGTCTATTAAAGTCTTCATTGGTTGAGTTCAGCTGCATCCTGGGAGGTTTTTTTTTCCCTGTGGAAGGACGCGACCTCGGTGTCATTACCTCAGAAGACGCACAAAGTTTATGCAGACATATGGACAGCATCGTCATCACCACATACAGCTCATAAACGGTACAGGAAGCTGCCCCCCCCCCCTTCCTTCAGATCAGGCTATGGAGCTTCACCTTCAGGTTGACAGATTGAGTCACAGCTGGACCTACAACATCTGCTCCAATTTAATGGCCACATGTGAACGCTGCATGGGGTTCAACTTGGTAACTGTAGCACAGAGGGCGACAGGGTGTGGTAGCAGGACTGTAGACAATTTTAATACCTGAAGATGTGAGGGGGGAAGCTGACAATATTCAGGGGCTGGGTGTCAGAATCAAGAGGTGAGAAGTTATCGCTTCAAAACTACCAAAGAAAATCACCAACATCATAAAGCTAAGGCCCCTTTTGACATGTTTTCATACCAGTGACTTGAAATCTGTTGCTGAGTATTGCTGGTCAGCTGACTGAAAGAAGCTTACTACACTTTTACCTCAGTTATGAGAAAGAGAGATGGAGCAAAAACAAAAACTCTTTAGTTTTATGCTGATTCAGATCCTCATCTGCTCTAGTGTTGTGTGGAGTCCATCAGGGTTCAATACTTGAGTCTTGAGTGTTATGCATTAACCATGCTCATAGTGACATTTTATAGCACAGTCAAGTACCTGTTACCTTCAGTTGTTCTAAAAATGTTGCTTCTATTGAACATAGAAGAAATTTGACTTCACAGTTTGAGACCTTGAACTTGGTCCTCTGTCTCTTTAAGAAGCTTCTGCTCTGTGACACTGCCTTAAGCACATCATCACAATGAATACAACTTAATGCTTCCTCTTTTAAGAGAACTGTATTTAGTGGGGATTTGTGCATTTTCTTAAGGTAAATATTACTGCTAACATTCATTTTGTTAATATTGTAGCAGTAAAAGGAATACAGGCAGCTAGTTGCTTTTCTGTAATTTAAAGCAGCTAATTCAGGTTATTTTATTTTTATGTATAAATGCCATGAAACTGAAGGTTTATTAATCATAAAAATCTCCAATGACAGTGAATCTAGTTGATGGATGGAAACTTTTGTTTGTAGCAAATAAACCTGACCATTTTTTTTCCCAATGATGCTGTAGAAAAGAAGCTGCTTCCTCCTCTTCCTCTCCATGTCCTTCCTCTCCGATGCAGGAAGTAGACCCACCTGCTCCATGGCGACGCCCCGGTACCCCTGTCTGTGCTCACTCTGTGCTTGAATTGGCAGGAAATCAATCCCTCTCTCTCATCTTCAGTCAACTGACCAGCCCCAACCCCACCTCTGCTCCCTTCCATTCGGTTCCCTCCTTTATGTCTTACTCCCCCTTCCGGCTGTAGAGTGTCCGCTCTGGACCCGGCGCGAGCATGGGCACGGCACCGAGCCTTATCAGAGCAGACACAAAGGCCCACGGGCACATTGTTCATCAGTATCAGCCAGCTCCAGTTTCAGCACACCGTCTGCATCTGCCAAGCCTGCCCCCCCTAAATAAGATGGCGGAAAGAAAACCGGAGCGGCTGGCAAAATCATTCCGGGGCAAAAATACATCTTTAATTGTAGCGGTTGTTAATTACAGAAGCTGGAGAAAGGAAAAAAAAGATACAAAGGAGGATATAGCACGGTGTTATTTAATATGCAAATGTATTCCATTTTAGACACAATTAAGTGATTAGAAAGCTGTCGCTCTGCGCTCTTTCTTCTCATTGTCCTTACTTGTCTTTTTCTTTGCTTTTCACCGTATTACCGTAATGAAGCCATTACTTCTTCAAGTGAATTTTAATGAGTTTTTAAATAACATTTTAATGAGATATACATTACCATAAAACATGGATTAAGCCAAATTGAATTTAGTCTGTGTATGTGTGTGTGTTTCCGTACTGTAACTGGAGCTGTTAAAGGGCGTAAAGGAAAAGAGGTTCATTAAGAGTTAATTGTATTGTTTCACAGTAGCAACAGTGCACATATTTCCTGGCCAGCAGAGTGCCCCGTTGTGGTCCTACTGTCATTACTGTGCTGCTCTGGGGCTTGTTAGGTCAAATTAAGGGTGCCGCTTGATAAATGGGCTTTGAACGACACTGCTCTTTAAATACAGATGTTTGTTTAGCCCTGTCTACTCAATCAGAGATGGAAGCATGCTATGACCTATGAGCGTGATGGAATGTGTTCCATTTGTCTGAGCTCAGCCCCATCACCTCTTTGCTGCTCACCACCTCCGTAGCTTGACCTTGATTAGACAACAACTTGGCATCTCCTGTTGTGAGTCAAATTGTGCCTTGCAAACATATTTTTAAAGCTAACATCAACTGTAAGTCTTTTTAATTATGTATCTATCAACTTTGCACATTCAGGTTTGTCAGATCTAAAGCACCTTTTACAAGTATGTCCCAAGGTTGCTACAGATTCAGAATTTAGGTTTGTACTTTGACTGGGCCCTTCTAAAGCTGCTGTCACACTGTTTCCTGTCTTGCCATAAATGCTGCTGTTTTGAAAAACCCATCTTATTTTGCTCTAAATGTGAGAAAATGAAAGAGATATCTCTGAAACATCATCAGGTTTTTCATCTAAAAAGTAAGTGCCCCCCTCTTTTTGATGAATCCCTGGATATTGCTTGAGAATTGGGATCAATTTTGTGAAATTATTTATGAAAATAGATCAGCAAATAATATTAAATCTGTTGGCTTGAGATAAATATTATTATTCACTTTCTATTTCAACCACTCATCACTCCTCCTGAGGTGAGTGAATCTTCTAATACTATTAGAGAAGTATTAGCTAATTGCTAATGCACGGTCATTAGCAATAAGGGGCTCACACCAGCCATGTTTACTCCACTTTAATCAAAATCTAGTTTGCTGGTCTAAAAAGTCCAGTTTGTTTGGGAAGGTGTGAATGCACAAAGTCTAATCCAGATCAAAAAAGTGAACTGTGGTCCGCCTACAAACCTAGGTCTGGGTTCGGTTGAAGTGAAGAACTCTGGCACAATTTAAATACAGATGTGAACGTCAAGTGGACCCAGTCTTTCGTCTTTTCCAGCCTCTAATAGGTTTTCGTCTCAATAAAATCATCCCCACCACCATGTTTCACTGCTTAGGGTGTGTTCACAGCAATGTGCCCTGTTAGTTTTGTGCTAAAAAAAAAAAAGTTTAAATTTGGTCTCATCTGAAAAGAACACAATTTATAACTTATTTGTGGTTTCCACTAAACTATAGAGACTAACTATAGTTTTTGTCAGTAAGAAGTTTTTTTTTGCCCCTCTTCCATTGGACCAGTTCTAAAAGCCGCACCACAAAAAGTTGTTCAATGAAGCACATAGACCACTGGTCCCCAAACTACGGCCCGCGGGCCGGATCCGGCCTGCCTCCACATTTGGTCCGGCCCCCTGAACAATACCAGAGAGCATTTAGATTCATATACCTTATTTCCCGGACTATAAGCCGCTACTTTTTTCCTAAGCTTTGAACCATGTGGCTTATATGTGGATTTTTCTTCAACCACCAGGGGGCTCTTTAGCAGAAAGTGAATCATTGGAAGTCAAAATTGGAAATAGAGGAAGAAAGCGCCCATTAAAACAGAATTAGGTTTTAATAGGGAATTGAAATTTGAGAATGTTGTTGATCAATTAAATAGCATCGAAGGGAAAAAGAAGATTTTTTGTTTTTTAAATAGTACTGGGATCATTATGAGAATTTGAGGTATAGATATTAGGATCCAATAGATGGCAATAGTGCAACAATAATGGATGCAACCTGCCGTTGAAATCTAAAGAAGAAGAAGAAGAAAGTGCCTATTTTCATTTAGCACATGCTAGTAGCAACACGAAGGATCAGCACTTTTACTGTTACAGTTACTGTTCGGAAACTACCGTAATCAGTTCAGTTAAATCTAAACTTGGCAACTTTTCTTTTTCAACCGTAATAAATGTGATATTCAATTGACCTGTTATGACTCAAATGTTGGGTGTCCGCCTCCCTGTGCTGCGTGCTGCTGCATCGTTGTGGAAAACCTAGAGCAGCAGAGATATCTGCGGCTTATAGCCCGGTGCGGCTTATATGTGTATGTTTACTGGTTTTTAAAAAAAAACGTTGGGGTTGCGACTTATAGTCTGGAAAATACGGTATTTATTTAATAAATAGTGTTATTTCCTGGATTTTTTCTGCGAAGAACCCAGAGAGGGTTATTTGATTGTGCTTTCTGGAAAACAATACATTTTTACATTTAGGCACTCATGCAATCCACACTTTTTCTGTTACAAACTGACTCTGGCCCCCCCACCAGAGAAGGGAAAAGTTATGTGACCCTCACAGGAAAAGGTTTGGGGACCCCTGACATAGACTCTCCCACCAGAAGGGGTATAAATACTTTACAAGACACAACGTTGTGCCTCTCTTTTTGCCTCACCAAACACAGAAGCTGTGTTTTTGCTCCAAGGTGCTATTAAAGATGCACATTTCATATGGTATCACCACCTGCGTTTTTCCACCCTCCCTCCTTTCTTTCCCCAAGCACCCCCCCTCCGCCCCACTATAAAATCAATGCCAGTCATATGATTTTCTTTACTTTTACTATTTCCCTCTATCTTATCTGTGAAAGTGACAGCATTATTTACAATCCCTTAGCACAGGATTTGCAGATACCGAGTATGGCGCTGGTGATGCTATCAGATCTGCCAGTGGCCTCTGGGGAATGACTGCGTGTGGACATGCATGGCTACATCTGCGGCCGTTGCAGAAACAGAAACACAGAGAGAGAACCCTGACAGGGAAGGGGTAGACTAGAAGGAGGCGGGTCGGGGTGTATGGAACGCGTGGAAAATGATTAAGAGAAAATGGAGAAAAAGGAAAGTCAGGGAATGACCTCCAATGATGATGAGAATAAGTCAGACATTGAGAGATGGTTATGAGCCGTGCTAATGATGAGGGGATGGAAGCCTCTCCTCGGCCTTGGGCACTGCCAGACGAACATATTTTTCCAGCTGTTTCCCCACTCTGACCTGCAACCCCCCTGTAGAGGAATATAGGAGATATGTGTGAAACTGGTGCTCGCCCGCCAGCTGAGGGGGTAATTTCTGCATCTGGATAGAGGAGCAAAGGTCATCTCTGGTCGGTGGGAGGCCAAATGAGCCAGTAACAGGAAACAGGAAGGGGTTTGCATCCAGACAAATTAGGCTTACCGACCATCAGAGCGGTTTATGTGCTGTGGTATTATCTTTCTCCAGCCTTCAGCGTCAAGACTAATACAAACCATCAATGACAGGACACAGAGTAGATTCGGTGCATTTTGTCAACTGACATATATATTTTGTCTCTTCTCTTGGGGCAGAATTGAAAACAGCAACGTCGTAATAGCACTCTGCTGGATGAAGCGCAAGAACACTTGAATAAAAAGATATTATAGCTTTGAGCAACTGCTCTGCAGCACTTTCCTTTTGTGTGTGCATGGTATATTTTCTAATCAGAGTGTGCAGGGGAGGTGGCAGGTTCGGGTGCCAGTGGTTTGGCCTAAGGGCTATCCTTTGACCTGGGAAGATAGCTCTAAAACAGCAGGGGGTTATTTCGTGTTGTAAATAGCAAGTCACAGACATTTCCTTGTAAAAGTATGCATACCCACTATTTTTGTGTTTTTTAGAAATATTTATCTTGTGACTGTCTATCAGAGTGATGTGAAAATCAAATAAAGGACTTTTTGAGATTGTGGTGTAAAGAGCAACCTTCCAATGCCCGTTGCTCTCCTATAGGTGGATGTGTTTTTCAGCACTTATCTTCATATGCAGGCTTGCTGCTTCATTCAAGGTTTCCCACTAATCTTTCCAACAAGCAGTGTCACCCTCCAGAAAGAAATGTCTCGTGTTATAGGAAAGGGTGGCGAACTCTCCCAAGTCTTACTCCTCATCCTGTCCTTGCTGGCCACCTCTGTGCAATGATGCATTTTGTTTGCATTGTAAAATAAGAAGCATCACAGTGTCCATTTGAATTTTTGTGCGCCAAGTCTGTCTTGGGTAAGATTTCACCTGCACTGCTCTGTAAAAGTTTTTGAATTTCACAAGTTCATATTCAGCCCGCTTGACTCCAACACTCAGCATAACAAATTGCCTTCGGAAGTTACACAGTGGTGGACATCGCTAACTAAAAAGTTAGCTGTGCTAACCCTAAAGCGCTAATCATAAACCGTAGTTCTGCTAACATTAAAGAGCTTTTGCAACATGATATTTAGCAGAAGCTAATGTTAAAGTGATCATTTCAACATATATTGTATGTCACAGATGAAACATAACTTGCAGGACTGGGTCACAGGTGGAAAATGTGACTAACTACAAAGCTCTAAAAACAATTCATATGTATGTATACGTTTCTTTAGTGCCCCTGGTTGTCTGCTCATGTAAGTGTTTTCGGTATGCTTCATTTGTTGATACTTGCTACTTGCTCAATGAAAATTCTTTAGAAAAAAAAGAAAGGAGGGAAAACGGAACAGCCTTCTTCCACCTCAAAATATAAGCATTAATATAAACATCTGACTACCTGGAGAATTCTTAACAATCAACAGAGATGTCAAACCTTATTCAACTGAGTTTACAAAACAGCCACCAAAAAGTATTACTTTAGAGGAAGCTAATTGTGCTAAATGTTTTCAAAGTTAGCCAAAACGCTAATGTGCTAAACGGAAAATTAGCACCACTATTAGTGTATTAGCAAAGGTCTGCCCACCACTGCTGTTAGGCATCTCTTTTCTTTCACAATTTAAACACTATTAAACCACAATAAGATGCACTGAAGTATGCTGTTGACATGTGCCGCGTTAATCAGGCACCAGAAGCTTCCCTGTTGGCTTCTGGCAGAAGGTTGCTATGTTAGAGTAATACAATATGATTTGAAAAATAATTGTATGGTTGTCAATTTTGTGATACTGTTTTGGCATAGAGTCAGAGCCAACTGAAGAGACTTGAAACTTCACCGCAGTGTTGATGCTCCTCCATTCCTGACTGAACTCCTCTGATACTATGCAAGGTTCCCCCAGAAAACTTGCTAAGCCCGGTAGTCAGGGTGCCGAGGTGGTCCAACGGCATTCCATCGTGTTTTTGTATTAAAAGATGTTAAGTAGACAGGAAATGTAAAAATGTTACTGGGTAAATTGTATGTTACGGGAAAACAGCATCAGTGAAATGATATTTAAAGCCACAACTAGTCTTAAAAACAACAAATCAAAAAATACAATTAAAATGAATATCAATTACTTGCACTTCTATTTAATCCATAAAGCCCCATGGGCTTCAGGGGCCCCATAAATGCTAATATTTTAACACAGACCACGGATACATAAATGTAACATTTGTTTATTGAGATTATCAATGCTGCTAAATTTGATTCAATGCATAAATTAATATATAAATTAAAAGATTTTAAATTGTTTAACATTTAAATGTAAGATTTTAAGTTGCTGGCAAGTTTACTTTGTAAAAGTTAAAAAAACAATCTTCATAGTTAGATTGTCTTGTTACCATAGCAACAATCTGATGCTGTGAGTTTAATCTTTGAGTTTGAGCTCTGTTCACAAATACAAATTCGTAAACTGCCATTATAACTGATTCTTTTTAGGTTGGACAATTAAATTACTCCCCCTCTCCCAGATTAAATCTAACACAGAAGCTGTTAGAGGTGCTGATGCTTTTAGCAGCAAGAGGGGCCCCTAAGTCAAATTCTGCTCCAGGCCTCATACAACCTTGGACCGGCCCTGCAGGATGAGTTAAATCCGCTGCTTTGCGCAGAGACGCGCTACAAACACATTAGCAATGCTGCTAATGTGACTTTAGTAGCTCGTCCATTTCGTGTCGGTTGAGTTTTTAATAAGAGTCACAGAAACTGTTCTGGTTGCTGGAGTTTGTGGGACGAGTTTCTCCGATCTCCGCGCAGTCGCGCACATTAACTCTCCCTGACTAAGTGGACAAATCATTTGATATGGTTTGATGCATCATGTAACCGGAAAAATAATAATAAAAATAATAATAAAATAATCTGATGTAAATATCCATACAGCAGGTCAGCTTGTGTCCAGTTTGAGTGAAAGGAGGCGCGCGGGATCCACGCTGAGGAAAACTTAAGACATCCAGCTGCTGCAGCGCGAGGCAACGCGCAGAGGCACCAGCGGTGTGATTGATCCGGCTTTAAATGCATCAATTATAAACCTATCTTCTATAAACATATCTTTTAGGAATTTAGGAATAAATCTGCTCCACCAATGAAACACTCAGAGCAACAGAGACCCTTGCAATCCGGCATTTAAAAAAAAAAAAAAAAAAGCGATTTATTTTATTTTATTTTTTTATTATTATTATTATTTTCCTAAAAACATAAACAAGAAAGGCTTAGCCTGGCGGTGGCGCAAGTAAAGCATGGCGGGCCACCAGGATTATAATACACTGGGGGAAACCCTGCTATGGAAATAAATAAATAATTTCAAGAGTGCAGAGGTTCATTTGTAGCCCACAGCTGGATTGACAGATGTACACCTAACCACCCAACTAATATACATACATACAGATAGACAGACAGACAGACAGACAGACAGACAGACAGGGCATAAATATTAATAAGCAAGTAAGCAAGATGGCAAGATGGCAGAATTTGTGGCCTACTGGAGCTCTGCAGGAGGTGGAATGTTTTTAGCTGAAGAAGAGCTGAATGTTTCAGGGGGATAGAAAGTCAATTACTCTACGTCTGTTGGATGATTTGGGTCTAAATGCCTACAGGGCCTCAGAGTTGGGAGCCACAGTTTATCTTCTGACAGCGTATGCACAGACCCACTTAATGACGCAACCATATTTAATGCAGCTCACGTAGAGCAACGACAAAAATAAATAAATAAATGAAATGCCTGTGTTATGGTGGTAATATGAAAACATTTGCTTGCCTTATGATTCCTGACATAGAGCCACACAGAGAGGCACCTTCAGGCATTCATACTGTGGAAGAGATACCTGCTGATTCTGTTATGAAGAACTCCAGATGGGCAGGAGCTTTCAGTGTTTGTTCCTTCTGTAGAATGATGATGACCTGTTTTTAATTATTTTAGTAATTCATTTAAATCAGTTTCACTTCAACATCATGTAGACCAATAAAGGATCCTCCACAGATAAAAAAGATCTTTTGAGGACATTTGAATTTTACAAAAAATGTCTGATCAGTAGCTGCATTTCCGTTGACCACAGCATTTCTCAAATTAGAATTCTGAAAATGAATGTGCTTAATGTAAACACAGCATTTTTGGGGGGGGGGGGAGCTCATGTTTTTGGATACACTTTAACGCTAGATTGGAGGGCTGATTTTTCATCTTGTTTGAAATTGGTGTTTTTCGTAAACCTGCAATGGAAACACTTGTCACATTACATGAGCCACACTAGTTTGTACACAGGAATACATTTATTGTAGGAACTGGCCTCCTTGGACAATGTTCTCACACCATCTCACAGTTCATAAAAAGTTGTCTTTCAAAACTGTTGAATCCATAGCTCTTCTGTAAAATCACTGACTACTGATTATATCTCATATAAGTATTTACATTCATAGCCTGCTTGATTTTTAATGAGTTACGCTTGAACAGACTTATTTGCGTGTGGTTTTTATTGCGTTTCTTATTTATTGGAAACACAGCATTTCCGAAATTCAGTTGTTTTGACATTATCAACAAATTTTTGCACACTTTTGTTTTAGAAATGCAGCTAGTGAATATTTTATGAGATAAAAAAATTATTGTGCTATGGGGCTACAGTAACCAGTGTCGTCATGCTCAAAATCTGTTTTGCTGCTCGTGGTGTACTGGTTCATTTGACAACGTTGATTGCTGAAAACAAGGCATAGTCGAGTGTTGCATCAGGACAGTGATCCCAGTTTGGTCCATCCTCAACTTCTTTAAAAATTCGTAATCTTTATGCTTTAAGCTGGCACTTATCTCCAAGTGATTATGTCCTCAGACCAAAAAAATAGACAATGTGGAACAAGTGTTTGAAAACTTTAGACCAGAACAGCATCAACTGGAATGACTCCGCCTTTTATTTGACTTAATATACCTGCCAGGTGTTGTCACGATTACCCATACCCACACTTAGTGCAAACATCATCTCTCGTTAACAGGTGCATGTTTGTACTGTATATGTTGGATTTTATTTTGTGTTTTGTTTGTGTTTGTTCCCGTCGTCGTATTTATGTAAATTGCGGGGTAAGAGATGCATTTACCATGACACAATGTGCCACAACAGATTAGATTAGACAGCGAGGCATGGGCGCCGTAATGATGCACCTAATGCGTGTTTCTTTTGTCGCCGTTCTGTTTCAAAGGAAATTGATTCCGACAAAAATCCCACGGGTGCTATCAACAGTGAATGGGAAAGAGCAATTAAAGCCAACGTGATATTGAAAACTCCGGTCCGCACCAGGCTATGATTTTTAAACTGCGGGACGCCTGTTTGTAATGCAAATACAGAGAGCTCGGAGACGGTGGCCCGGCTAGGGGGGGGTCCGGCGCGCTGGAGTTGGCTAATTACCTTAGCTCTTTAGATTAGAGGGCAGCCCTGCGTAAGAGGAGTGAAAATCTCCATCTCTGCCTCCTCTGTATTCTCTTGCAATTCCCCCTGTGTAAAGGTTTCATTTGAATTCATGTCACACAAAAGTCCTATTCTCTGCGCCCCCTGTGCATCCCTAGGATAATTGGGTTGAAAGCATCCTCCCTTCCTCCAATCCGCCGGCCCTCGGTCTAAATAAATAAATAAGGAAACAATGGCCGCAGCGTTTTCTGCAGAGAGGGTAAGGAGAGCAAATGAAGAGATGAGAGAAGCCGGGAGCGCAGGGACCAGTTATCCCCTCTTATAACCCCGACCGTCCCCGCCGCCCCTGCATGGAATTTACATAAGGACCTGTGGTGCTGCCCTTAATTTAGCCTTCCGTAAGCACCTTCAAATACCCACCCAACAAGCCTCCGTCCTTTTATCCATCAGAGAAATGGTGTGCCCTTCTCCGCTTCGATAATGGAATAAAGACTGGCACTGAAATTCCTAAAGAGCTCCGTCAAGGATTAGATTCGTTATAGATTTAAAAAAAATCTGTTTCAATCCATGTCGCAGGTGAGGAGGAGAAGGTTTATATATTTAAACTATTTTTCATGGAGTGTTTTTTTTGTTTGTTTGTTTTTCATGTTTTCTCATTACAAAGATTGCTTCCTGTTCTGGGGTTACATCCCTCATTGGTTCTGTGCCTGATTGTCTTTTAGTATTTGCATTTGTTTGCGCATCGCTGTGTGTCTGTGCGACGCTAGCACTCCCCGTCTGATAATGAGCTGCTGCTGTGTGTTTCTCTGAACACTCCGCGGGGCGAGAGGTTATCTCTCTAATGAAAGGCCTACCTGGGGGGTGATTAGACACAAGGCCACAGTTGTTCATCCGACCACCCACTGGCTTTTTGTGTGTTAGCGAACGATTGAATGTGTGTAAAAGTGTACGTGTACATCACTACCAAAGTGAAGCAGCCCTGTTAGCCTTCACAAGTGAATGACACCAGGCTTCAGGGCATTCTGCTTCTGTTTGTTCTGCTGCTTCCACTGGGACCTCCATTAGCTCCAATTAGCTTTCGCTTTACTTTGCCCAGTCAGATGAAGCTGCATATTCCATTTTAATGGCTCAGATAGATCCTGCAACATTTCAAAGTGCACGGTGAACACTAAAAAGTAAATAAGAATGAATTTTGAAAAGACTTTTCCACTCCTGCTTTGAAATATACGTTTTGCTAATGTAAAGCACTAGCAAGACTTCAGTGTATTTTATCAGTGTGTTTTATCAGTATTTTACACAAAGTAGTGAAAAGTGAAATGAAAGACAAATGACATGATTTTCAACAGTTTTTGACAAATAAAAAAATAAAAAAGTGTATAATTTGTTTGTCGTTATGGTTCAGTATTCACAGATTCTATTGACCATTTGTGATTTTTCTGTGGAAAATAACTTTAAAGGAATCATGGACAATTTGCCAATTTTGAGGATTTAATTCCAAAATATTTAAAAGAAAATGCTGAAATGCGTAGACTTATACGCAATGGTACTTGGCTGATATTTGCAAAACAGCAATCCAAGAGTGCCATTCGTTTTCCTTGGCACTGATTGGATGTAGGTTCAAGAACAAAGATAAGAAAGATTGTCAACATTAGCTTCTGTGGTGCTGCTAAGATGGTTTCCACTGCATATTAATGTTTATAAAGATATATTTAGTGTTTTAAGTAATAAAATTAAGGTTGACCCATTTTGAAAAAACTGGGCCGATTTCAATACCTCATTTAAATATCATTGTTTTTCCTCCTAACTAATTTTTAGCGATGTTTTATATATTTCATTACCTTTCTAAAAAATGACTTGACCACTACTTGTCATCTTCAATTGGACGTCCAACAATCCTGCCCTGCGTCACTACTACTGTCACATGACCAAACAAAAACCACACGGCCAACCGGCTCCACTCACCATCCAGAAACAAACGGCATCAAGAAATAAATATCAGCCCAGTATTATCTATTGGACCGATGTTTATATGTTAAAAAATGGCTTGGATCATATCAGGAGTCCATGCTATTTTGAAGTTTGTGGTTTTAATGTAATGAAATGTGCAACAATTCACTTTTCCCTAACCGAGTGGCTCTTTGTTCACACAGTGCTGCGAGATGACTTCAGGCAGAATCCTACTGATGTGGTGGTGGCAGCAGGAGAGCCAGCAATACTTGAATGTGTCCCTCCCAGAGGTCATCCTGAACCCACCATCTACTGGAAGAAAGACAAAGTGCGAATCGATGACAAGGAAGACAGGGTCACTGTGAGTACTGTTGTAGACGATCTAAACAAACAGAAACATCAGTAGCTGTTAAACTGTAAAAATTCCAGCTACTAAGACTGTTTTTACAACCCCGAACTTCAGTTTATTTCACTGGGATTTTATGGTCTGACCAAGAGCAATTCAAATGAAATCTAGTTGTTCTGTGAAAGTCTCAGGTTTGTTAGAGAAATTAGGTAAAGACATAGCCCAATGAAGACCCCAGCAACATGCCATACATGTTGATGATATTGTCATGGAGATGTTCCCACTACGATGTTCAATCCATCATCTGCAAATGGAATAACACAATGGGCACAAATGCAAACTGAAAGATTGAAAAACAATCTGGTAATTTCTCCTTCCTGCAAGACAATGATACTAGATATATGCAGTAGAAGCCACAACAGAAATGATTTAATCAAAACAGTTATGTGTTGGAATGGTCCAGTCAAAGTCCAGATCTAAATTCAATTTAGAGACAGTAGCACAACTAAGAAATAGTTGTTCATTGATGTATTCTGTCCAAACAGAATTGATTTAATTTGTTTTTCAAAGAAGAATGATTAAAATAAATTACTCCCTAGATGTGAAAAACTGATTGTTGCACTTCTTAAGACTTTCAGCTAAGTATAGAGGAACTTTTGGTATTCATGAGGGTTAGGAACAACAAATAGTTGAAATTTAAGACTTTCTCAAAAAAATCTTATACTTGCTTATTTTATATAAATGTAACCCTCGCCTTTTCATAAACCAGTGGTAAAAAACAAAAATAGTCTTCAGTAATGATGGCCGAACATGTGTTATTTTCCTTTCCTTCCACTTTAGAACATGCACCACTTTATGCTCCTTTGTCAGTAAAATCCCAGTAAAATTCTCTGAGGTTTAGGTTTGTAACTTGCTGAGTTGTAATGTTAAAGTTATTTTGTTGGTGTGCACTTAACACCTTTTGTCCCAAATGAACTTACAAGGAAAGACTTTACTCAATGAAAGAAAAAAGTCAGTGTAAAAAAGTAAACATCTGGAAAATGTTTTTTGTTTTTCTCCTTCAGATTCGAGGAGGAAAGCTCATGATCTCAAACACAAGAAAGACTGATGCTGGCATGTACGTGTGTGTGGGCACCAACATGGTTGGAGAACGGGACAGTGAGACGGCACAAGTAACAGTGTTTGGTACGCATTATTTCCTGATTTTCCCTGAAATATGAATCTATGTTGGCCTGTGTAAAGGATTAAATGCTACTACATACCTTCATGAAAATAATGGCTTTGGTCAGGTACTCTCAGAATTAGATTTTAAAGCCCTGTTGCTTAGACTTTGTTGCCAGATTTGTCCTGCTGGGCTGCATTCAGTTTTATGACTTTTTATTTTCGGAGTTGCTATTATATTGTCATGACATAAAGCAGAGCTGGAGTGAAATGGACCATAGAAGCTAGATGGTAGTTGCTTTGTTTCAGTGTTGGCTTCAGGGTACTATTCCAAAATGTCTCTCTTGTTTGTTAAAGAACAGAAGTAAGAGACTGACAGGAAAATGAAGGATAAAAAAGTTAAAATAAAGGATTAAGAGATTATCCTTTCAGATCCATGATGGATAGTGTTGGAGCTGCATACAGCAGCCAAAAAAAAAAAAAGATGCTTATCTGTTTTTCTGCACATCTTGCAGAGCGACCAACCTTCCTTCGGAGGCCAATCAACCAGGTGGTCCTAGAAGAGGAGACGGTTGAGTTTCGGTGCCAGGTACAAGGAGACCCCCAACCAAATGTTCGCTGGAGGAAAGATGACATCGATGTTCCTCGTGGGAGGTACACTCTTAAGGGAATATCCTCAAAAAAAAAATCTGTTTTCTGTACCGATGTGACAGACTACATTTGATTTGGCAGGGACTGTACCAACGGCTAGTACAAGGTAGCATCTTAACTCTTTAGGTTTTACTCCTGATGCAGCTGCCAGAGTTCACTTTGTACATCTGTCAACAGCACTGGTTACAAATCTTGAATGTACCAGAAGTTTGGTTAAAACATTCCTTTTCAGAAAATGTTCTTTATAATCATGAAATGATCCATAGACTGCAAAACAAAGTCCAAGATAGGCAAGTAGCTAAGAGTTTCAGCCATAAGACAGTAAAGGTTAGGAATATGAAGTTAATTCAAGCATTACTTTTTTTCAGTTTTTTGGTTTTTAAAGACAGGATTTCATCAGCTTGAGACTCAGTTTCCATTTAGTGTGAATTTGAGTACCCAGCTTTCTTGGACCCGAGGGCCAGACAAGGAACCCAGCCAATCAGAAGGCCTTGGATAGTGGGACAGCCAAAAAGAAAACAAATCCTTTTAACTTTCTGAACAGGATACGTTCTGTCCTGGAAGATATAGTCTAAACAGAATCCGTTTTCAGACATGTCATTCTATATTTAGTAACTGAAATTTATTGCAGAGTTTAAAAAGTGAGTCTCCATGTAAAGTTACTTAATATAGTTATTTCAAAAGCTTACACAGTTTTTAATGAATAAGACTGTCATTCATGTATCATTCTTTGGAGCACAATATTTTCAGGTCACAAATTATTGTGACCCCCTGAATGTCTAAATTCTAGATTTGTAAGGACACTCAGTGGGGACCCAGAAATTCAACCACACAAAGGAGTGTACTAAGGAAAAAACAAGTTTAATTTCCAGATATTGGTTGCTGCTCAGGAAGAGGTCGTCAAAACAGCACTGAGGAGAGAGGAGAGAAGGCTGGTGATGCACAGATATAGGAGGGGTATCTTAGAAATGTTCAGCTTAACTGACCTGTAAAGCAGTAGACGGGTGGAGCAGAGGAACTGAGGGTCTGATGACAGGCAAGTGCAGGAAACCAGTAAAACAGGCTTCTGTGGAAGCAATGAAGATCTCCACAAGGAGATCCAAAACGCAACACCCAGGGACTTTGTTAATAATTAGGCAGAGGTCATACACAGGAGGACAAAGAGAGCAGACTTAGCTTGAGGGGCTGGCAACAGTGGTGGGAAGTAACAAAGTACAAGTACTTCATTACTGTATTTAAGTACATTTTTCGTGTATCTGTACTTTACTTAAGTAGATTTAATAATGGGTACTTTCTACTTTTACTCCACTACATTTTACAGTAAGTATCTGTACTTTCTACTTCATTACATTTCAACAAAACCGTCGCGTTACTTGTTACATCCAAGTCGCATTGCTCTTTTTTTCCGTTAAAATGTGAAGTTCAGGGACTTAAGGTGGCGCCGTAAAATCCAAGCAATAACGTGACTTACGTGTCTGTTGTCACGTTGTTTGGAGGTGTTGACTGAGGTGTCGCACATATGGGACAACGCTGTAACCAAAGTCGGCTATATACTGATATGACATTCAGGAGCGATCCGATTCTTCTGGACGGATCTTTACTAAGGTGGATAGGACTGAAGCCTCACTGAGAGACGTTCTGTGTTCTTGTAATGCTGTGTGTACACTGCAGTAGCTATTATTATTTTATTTCATTTAATATATATATAATTGGCGAATAAATAAAACAAGAAGGTAAGAACACAGCATGCTCATTGCTCTTTGTTTTCGTCTCCTGTCATGGTGGCAGACGTTGCAGCAGGAGGGAGGATGAGAACAATCACCTCCTTCCGCTTGGTTACTTCTTTCTTATTGCGCCTCGGACAGTGTTCATAGTTGAGCGTTACTTATTGTTAATTGCTATGTTTAATGGTGCAGACAGATGTGGTTTCTGATATGGGCAAACGCCCAGGGCGTTATATTTTTTAGGGATGGCAGGAGACCTCTGTGGATTGTGGCACAGAGATGAAAGCAAAACAGAATGAAGAGTTTGAATTGATACTGGTTAAATTTATTTCAGCTCTAAGTATTTAATATCTAGGTGTTTTTATGGGAATGTGGATCTTTCAGATCAATTAGAGAAGCAATTTTGATAGGTGCACTTAATTTTATTGTGTCATGTAGCGCGGGGTGCTGTTCTTGGTCTTGATTTGGTCTCGGGTTCGGTGGTCTAGACTACAACTCTGCTACGTGACTTCTTGGTTCCATGTCCTCCCCTGCCCACCCTTTCAGTTGGATTTCTTTCAAAATAAATGCCACTAGTGGCAAAAAAAAAAAAAAAGTGAAGTTCATGCTATGTTAGGACAGGAGACGAAATGTTTCCATCCCTGAAATTATGATGTATAGAATCATATATCTAAGTCTAAACTATGTTACAGAGAGTAAACGATAAAAACATGCTATATCTGTGGCATTGTTCAATAAAATGGCACATTTCTGACGTATTATAATTAAATACGATCGGTTCACTTAATGATATTAGCGATTAGGTAATGCATTCAGCAAGTACTTTTACTTTTAATACTTAAGTAATTTTAAAAGTCAGTACGTTTTTACTTTTACTTAAGTAAAATGTTAATGTGGTACTTTCACTTGAGTACATTTTTGTCTGTGTATTTGTACTTTTACTTAAGTACATTTTTTGAGTACTTTCTCCACCACTGGCTGGCAATACTCGGTGGTCGTGAGGCAGAGCTTGGGTCAGGGTCCAGAAATCCAGAACAGAAGGGATCCATGAAGGGCTTGGCAGGGGGGTAAATCCATGGACACAAAAGGGTCGTAGAAACACTGAAGGCTTGGAAGGAAACGCTGGATCTCTACTGGCTCATGGCTGTCGATAATCTGGCAAGGAGACAGAGGCTGAGAGGTGTTTAAGTAGGGCGGGGCCCAGGTGGAACAGGTAAGCAATCAGGCGTGGCAGGTGAGCTGAATGAGTGCTTAACACAGCATGGACAGGACATGAATCATAATAACATTTAGACAAATTTGGAGCATCACACACAGGAGACAATATGTTTGTGATACTCGATTAGTGTGGCTAAATATTAAATTGGCAATATTATGTAAAATTAACTTTTTGAGCTTTGCATCATGTTATAATGTTATTCCCTCACCACAAATATACCTGGAGTGTTGCCTTAGATCTTTTATACATATTTGAGGAATCCTTCATTCTCCCGTTGCAATTTAGCTGTGAAAAACACGTTGGTGGACCTAGCTCCACCTTTGAGGACAAAGGTCTTCCTCTTATCTGCATTTTCCAAACTTTGGAGCTAGTCAGCAGCAATTAACAAACGCCTGGTGGCATTGTGCATCTGTTGAGCTTATTATAGGAGCTGCTTCTCAGTGCATCACTGGTAAAAATGTTGTTAAAGGGTTAATAGAGGAGCAATGCTGAAATGACTTACCGAAGGCGGAATTTCAGAAAGAGCATGAGTTTTAAAGAGACAGAGGCCCAATGTCAAAGTGTTAAATTACAAGATAAAATGTCTTTTAAGTCATATTTGATATATTTATAGAACAACTGAATGTAAAGTAATTACTTGATTGTGCCTGGAAAATATGTAATATTGCCTCTATATAGTCTGTCATGGATATTTTCTTGTTACTCAGAGAAATCTAGTTGTTGTGTTCTCTGCAGCCCAACAGACAGAAACAAAGACACAAAAACATGACAAGACCTTCCAGAGGAACACTTGGCACAGAGATTTAAGAAACCTGGAAGATAACCACTACCTTCTCCAAACATTTAACCCCATGTACTCGGTCGGCGTGTTATCATGGACATGACGCACGTGTTCGGTTCTGACTGCAAGAACAGAAACAAACCTTAAGAGAGAAGCAGCGACAGTGTATAATTTACAGAGACTCGTCTCCAGCTGCAGCACATCTCTCCGGCCACCGATCATAAAATGATACTGCTGTTGGCAGGTGTGTATGTGTGCATGTGTGTGCGCCCGTGCGTGCATGCATGTGTGTGTGTGTGTGAATCAACCTATTCCCTCGCTTGCGAGTCACTCAAGTCACGATCAGCATCGGTGTCATTGTCAGAAGTGGACTTCAAAGAGACCAGCGTTCTGTCTTTAGCCAGCAGGCTGGTCGCTTTCTGCTTGGATCACCTCATAAAGCACACACTCAACAGGCCTGACATCTCCCAAGGCTAGCCGCCGAGACAAGCGTAGGCGGCTTGTTTGCGTCTGATAAGGATTCGGTTCACTGGGCAGTGGGATGCGAGCCCCATGCCAAGGCAAACACATAAAAGTGTTTCACTCCAGTCTTTGATAGGGAGTTGGCTCTGGAACGGAGTTCACTTTGTACACTAATTAACAGATTTATTATGGAGTTGGATATGTGTCATGCGCTGGCGTCCATCGCCGACTGTAACATCCCTTTGAAGTGCGGCCATACTTTCAGATGATAAACATGGCGAAATATAGAGCAAAAAATTAAAAAGATTTAAATATTCTATTGCCTCTAATTGCAATCTAGAAATGATTCTTTATTTTTTTCCTCTCCAAAGCGTGCCAGCGAAGACGAGCGTTCAGATGTAGATATTTTAATTCTGACATTTTCTTCCTGTTTTCGTTGCTCCTTATCATCACTCGGTGAACATCAAGGACGGATGGATTTTCCCACACAAGAGAAGTTTCCATTTTGATAAGTGACAGGCGCATTTGAAGAAGAACTGGAAACAGAAAGGCAGTCCCTTCTGGTATTTCACTTTGTGTGAAAGGGAATAAAAGCCCACAGCAGATCAAGCAGTTGTCTACACAGCGGGGAGTGGTCTCTGTTTGCTTTTTTGTTTCTTTTTTTTCATTCCGAAAGGTTACGCTGTCCTTATTATTATGATAAGCTGTGGAAAGAGGCAAGGACTTAGCAGGACCGCTCCTCTTTACCGTCGTATTGTTTCAACTTGTCTTTGCTGGCCTTTTTACATGCTTCCAGCCTCTCGGTGGGTTTTCTGTAATGTACTGCTTTCATTCTAAGAGGAGGTGGAGGGGAGGGGAACCTCAGCTGAGTAAACAGGTTGTTAATATGCTCAGTGGCTCCAGCTGCTTCTCAGGCAAACACATGCACACGCTGGCACTTAGAGTGCCGATCTGAAGCGCCAAGATGGCAGTGCCTTCCATCTCATGGAACAGAGGAGGAGATAGAGCTGAAAAACAACCAGAGCTCGCCATAAAAGAACAAGACCAGCTATTGCTTATATCTGTGTTCTCTAAAGGTGTTTCTAAATAATAAATAAACTAAAAAACACCAAAAAAAAAAAAGTATCATCTACTGGATCCCTTTCTGCCTTATCTTTAAAGCTAACCTGTCTCTAATCTTGTTGGAGTTCCAGCAACATGGTCTGATGGTTGTTATGAAACTAACTTGCAAAAATTAAACAGGTAAAAGTGAAGCATAAAATGACAATAAACAGGCTCTGTGGCTACATGAGTTTACCTTATTGTTTATCCCTGTTTAACCCCATAAATGGGGGGTAAAACTATAAGAAAAGCTGCTTGTGTGCTGAAAAACGTCTGGCAATTTGGGCTTGAACTTTGAGCACCGCAGGGGGAAAAAAAAGCTTTTTTGTGCTTCAGGCAGGTATAAAATCACTGACCAGCACATTAAATATTAAATGTATCCGTCCCTCCCACCTGTTTATTTATTTGGAACTAGGGTTTCTAGTAAAGGGGCAGTATTATGTTAAAACAACTCTTTTGAGCTCCCCGTCATGTTATAATGTTATTCCCTCATCAAAACATACCTGGAGTGATGCTTTGATTATTTCATGCATGTTTGAGAAATCTTTTAATCTCCCATGGCAACCATTCAGTTGTGAAAAATACCTGAGTGGAGCTAGCACCACCTACGCTCCTCTTTGCTTTTAAGTTATATTTCTTATATGTAGCATTTGCATAACAACTAAAGGTAACACTGTTAAGTAACAGTGTTACTTAACAGAGCTATAAAATGACATAATGTGACTGGAAAACATATAATACCGCTCCATCAGTGTTCAATGAATAAAATTTTGATGCTATGAGATTGTGCTTCCCCAAGAAAAATCTTTAATATTTAACCAAAAACCTGGCATATGGCTCAAATTTTCATTGTTCTTATTTATAATTTTGTGCCCAAAATTATGTATTACACATCTTTCCAAATATGTAATGCTGCTAGTATCAGATGGACAGTGTTGACAGCAGCTGCCAGGAGAGGAAAACTGTATCTTATTAGGCTAAAGATTCCATCTCACCCTGAGAAGTCCCCTGTGAAGAGACCTCAGCAGTGTGCATTGCCAGCTTTATTTGCCTGCAAGATTAGTGTGCTTCCCATGTTTCCCCCTCCATAGGTCTCCTCATTTGTTTTGGACCCTTGTGCCCTCTTCCTGTGCCTTATCAGAGCCACTAATGTCTTGGCGTCCATATGCATTCAGCCCCCCCGTCCCCTTCGTTCCTGTTGACCTCCACAGCAGAGCCACTGCAACATTCAGCAGAAAAGGCCATTTCTTTTTTACTCAATTCCTCAGGGGCGCGTGAATGCATGTGTGTGTTTGCAATTGTGTCGTGAGAGAGCTGTATGATAGAGGTGTATGGATGGACCATTCTATTTGAGTAAGTTTTAAAGCTAAAGTGACAGAAGTGCCCGTGTTATGCTGACTATCCGGTTTCAGCGAGTTTCTTTTTTTTCACTTATGCAACTTTGCAAAAGGAAAAGATAACAGGATCTGTTTCCTGTTTCCATTACTTCTTTCAATACGTAAGGTGCTTAGGGTGCAAGCTTGAGCCGAGGTTGATGTAGATGCACAGATCTGAAATTTTATGGCTGATTTTGGATCTCCACATTTCAATATTTCTTTGAGATTTAACTGCTGTGAATGGCCATTGCTTATAGCAGAGATGTTTGAGAAAGCAATTGATGTAGAACAAAGTTTTACCAATATTTTTAAAGTAAGCACAAAATTGTTATTGAGTCTGTATTTTAAACAAACATTAGCATCTTTGCAATTAGCACAGTTTGTGCAGTTAGCATACCTAATAGTCACCAAATAGTCTGGTGGACTCTGTTCGATTGGGGACTAACATTACAACATTTTCACCTGGTGTGGTTCAGTTTAACACTGAACTGTGGTGAATGATCCAAACCCTTTGAGCAACCTGTTCACCTCCTGGCTTGTGGTGGCGCTGCACCAAGAAACACTGAAGCTAACGACACAAAAACCCCTGAAGAAGACACTGAGTTAAAGATTCTACATCATGAAACTTTAATAACAACATTGTCTGTGTGTCTAGTGGTTACGAGTAACTGAGATATATTTTCATCTGATCATATTTACATGAGTGCCTTTACATCCATGTGTTGATTTTGTTGTATTTATACAGAATGCTGTGCTTTTAGACTGTTTCCTGATTTTGGAGTGGTCTCTGGAACGTTTACAGCAATATAGGGTTTCTCTTATGTCTTTGTCAACAAGACAAGTCATCTCTCATGTTAACACTTGACTGGCATCTTTGTTTTGGTAGCATTTAATGCAATAGTCCACTTCCTGCTTTTGTCCGCTTAGTATTCACATACCCATTCGAGCAACACCAGAGTTCACTTCAGCGGAACCGAGACTTAGCTTTTCAGGAGAACCAGAGTTCACTTTTTTGATTTCAGTACAGTTCTGTTGCACATTCACACCTCCAAAAACAAACCAGACCTTCTAGACAAACGATGTAGAGTCTAGTTAAAGCAGACGAAACAGGGCTGATGTGAATGAACCCTGCTATCACCCAGGGTACAGCTTAGGCAATGCATGTGGAACCTTTACTCTGAGTTTGTGAAAGGCAAAGCAACATGTTCTATGACAGACAGATTGACAGCTGAACAGGATGAAACACAACAACTTTGCCATACTCTATTAAGAAATCCTCAAAGTCTTGCTCTTTCTCACTCTTTTGCAGCCTTAAAGACCTGCAGACATGTCAAACAACAGAGCTTTTAAAAAGCTTCTTACATCTCTCTGCTTCCTCTGCCATTAAAATACCTAAATTGAAGTTGTCTTCTCTCTGTAGTAGCATCCTACTAGAACTCCATATGTTGCATTATCTGACTGTTAATTGTTTCAATTGGTTGAGAACTGGTCAATACCAGTCACCAGACAATTTCTCAGTGGATTTTTAAAAATACTAAGTAATGATTTAGGTAATGCATTTTTAAATACCAG
Organism: Poecilia mexicana; assembly: GCF_051168715.1. Taxonomy (NCBI): domain Eukaryota; kingdom Metazoa; phylum Chordata; class Actinopteri; order Cyprinodontiformes; family Poeciliidae; genus Poecilia; species Poecilia mexicana. The sequence goes on along the minus strand of NW_028263382.1, from coordinate 33,302,151 downwards.
GAATATGCACCTAAACATTTCTTGTAGTGCTCTGAAAACCCTCTCTCACACATTTTACTAAGAAAGCACCAATTCCTCAGTGTAATATTGATTCCTTTGATGTTTGTGTTCTTTAATTTCTGCTCCACTCAAAGACAAATTCTCCTTAAATAAAAAATAAATTATCAGTGATCTCTGTTCTGTGGCTCCACATTTATCATTTTCGCAATGTTTTTTTTTTTTTTTTCCACCGTGCCATAACATCCATTGAAAACTAATTTCAATTCAGTTAAAAAAAACATTTTGATTTTGTATAACTAATTTGGAAAGGAAAAGAATTGTTCCCACAAAACAGCCAGGCTTCAGGGTGGAAATTTTGACAAACTATTCTACGATTAATGCCCAACTGCTGATGAATCCCAGTGGGGGTTTTTGGCTGTTAGACATTGCCAGGGACCACAGGTAGGGCAGCTCTGGCCAAAGGCTGCATTGAAGCCAGATGAGAACTGATAGTGGGTAATTGATTCTCTCTTATGGGCAACAAGTTCTGGACAGATAGACTTCTGTTCCTTTGATCAGCTTGAGGGAAATCAGTGGTCCGATGGTGTGAAACTGGATCAAGCTGGCAGAATGAAATGAAGCAGGAAAAGGTCTTTGGCAGAGCAGCCAGGCTAAGGTTCTTTGCTGGAATTAAACTCCAACTCTATCTTGATTCTGACTCATGCTGAGAGTAGGCACACAGCCTTCTCTCCTCCCCCCTGCTACCGTATCTATCAATCCGAACTTAAAGAGGTACTGCAGATAAGATTCTGCCATAAAATTCCTTTGTAGACACGATTATTCAGCTGTTTGTACAGTGAAAGAAGGAAATCTCTTAATGTGGGTGAATTGGCACAAGAGAGAAGGTCGAACAAGGGTGGCTGTGTTCCTGACAGACACTTTAAAGTCAAATCCTTAAAAATGATCTGGAGGATCTTTGAGATGGATTGCTTTTAAAGCATGCCCATTAAATGTTCATCTCAGCACAGCCTTCTCATGCTGAAAACACATCAAGCTGACAAGCAAGGAAAAAGAAAAACGCCGCTTTGTTTTGGCATTTGCTTACATTCCCATCACTCCCCATCAGCCCGCAAGAGCGAAAGACCCTGGATTCAGAATGTTTGTATGTGAGTGTGAGTGTGTGTACGTGAACGATGGTCTTCTTTGTGCCGTGTGTGTACAGTATGTCTTATCCTGGTTGAAATGCAGGCAGAGTCCAGTGGAACAAACTTGGCGCTCCAGTCTTTTCCACAGCCCTCATACATGTGCAATTACATTCCTCTTCTAATGGAGAACAGAGCTCTCGCAATAAAGAGCTACTGTTCCCCTCTGCTGTGTGCACTTACTTGTGTGGCCGCAACCGCCTCTTATCCCTGAGAGTATTTCCACTCATCTTCTCATCTAAGCTGATTCCATATGGGAAGTTGATTACAGATTGATTGCGCTCATGTCCCTTTAATAAGTCATGAATCAACCTGAGGTTGTCTTTTGAGAGGTTGCTTGAGGCCGGACCAATAACAATAAGATTCTTGTCTAATATGTGCATACCTGCCCTCTCCAAAACAACAAGGGCTCAGTCAGGCCTGTGGGAACCTCAATGAACACTTCAACTGCTGTTTGTTTTCTCTCTTTTTTTTTTTTTAAGTGACGATGGGTTATATAACTGTAATGAAAGTTACTGTAAAAGTAAAGAGCCTTTTTAACGGTATTTTCTTCACTGTACAGTTATCAGGTACAACAGTTTGATTGCCAGTTAACAGAAATAGCTGATTCTCCAGTCACAAGTAAACAACTTAACACAATTTCTATGCTAATCTTGGTGAAGTTCATCAGAACTGGGAAAAAAGGGGAGTTTAAGTCAATTAGAAAGGGATCTGTTTAAGTTATTGGTACTGAATGGTCAGAAAAGGAGAAAATATTCCTTGGAAGGAAGTTCTGTGACTGAAAATATCTTGTTGATGGAAGAAAATGGGCAGAGATGAGAAGGAGGCAAAAGTAGCTCAACCAATCACTACAACCAAACTAGGCAACACAACAGAAGATGGGCTGCAGCATGGCAGCTAACTTTGCTACCATGTCAACAAAAGAGAAATATTTTTTTCTGTAACGTTCAAGCTTCTGTGAAAACATGGATTACTATAAGACTGCAAACATACATTCATCATCCTAAAATGACAAACTCGTCCCACTTAAACACCCACTTTCTTTGCAGTTTTTGTAAACTATTCAGCTTCAACTTACATCAACAGGTAGGAATAGAAACAGAAACATTGTAAACATACTGGAGTATACCCGCAATGTGAAATAGTAGAGACATGTTGATTTGTGCATATGCACAAAAAGGCTATGGCACAACCAAAACAAATCAACATGTCGAAGCGGCAGACATAGCTTGTGGTCTTTTTGCCAAAGACAAATGAGAAGTCAAGAACCTGATTGGGTTTGCAAATTAGGCCCGGGGCTAGAAAACCTTCGTACAAAACTACGGTTTCCAGTTTTTATCATATAACATCATTTACTCAGCTATTCTTGATTAAATAAACTTGAATTGAAATCCTAAACTCACTAAAATCTGATGCCACTACAATTAATGTTTACATTTTGTGAAAATGGAAGTTGTGCTCATGTCTTCTTCAGAGGTTTTTGAGTCGTTTCCTTCAGCCGGTGGTAGGAGCTTAGTTGCATTATTCTGACAAACCCATTTCAACACTTTCTCTGGTATGCCATTAAAAGTCCTTTGAACCACAGGAACAGTGTGACAGGAAATTTTTATGACTCTGTAACTCTGCCTTAAAAAATGTTAGCATATTGCTTATTAGCACTTCTAGGGATCCACTGTATTGCCCTAACTTGTTCTTGTCACTTTGTTGCCCTTCGTCACCTGCCCCCCCTCCCTGGTAACTCAAGAGTTCATGTTGCTCTATCCATTGTATCCAGAAGGCAGGATATGAAATGATACTCTGCCTGTTGGGACTGTTTGTTTTTCCTTTGACAGCAGGCTTGTCTGAAAAGGTGCCATCTCATTCCTTACCACGCCACTCATCTTTTTTTCTTTTTTTTTGTAACAATAAATCCTTTATCTACACCAATCACTGGTACCTGGTACATCCCCTCTCTCCCTGCAGAACAAAGCATTCAGTCATGACTCAGTCAAATTATCATTATGGTTCCTTAAGTGCCAGTGTGGAAAGGTGGAACCCAGCAGTCACAGCTGAGGAATTTGCTTCAATAAAACTGCCTTTGAATGCTTTCTCAGGAAATGTCATAACAGTGGGTTAAAAAATAAAAAACAAGACGTGGATAGACGTGGTAAATTAGTTCCTCAGCTGTCAGTGGCAAGCTGCCATCAGTACACCTGATGGTTGGAGCAAAGGGGTCTTTCTCCCTCTGAAGGAAATAGACCGTGGAAAACTGTTCCCCTACAGTCACATCAAGAAGTATTGCTGTAAACTGTCATCTATTATGTTGCATGAAGCAGAATAAAGCCTTCACTTGTCTATAAACCATAAACTTGTTAATATAAAATTATTTATAACAATATGAAATTGTTAAAATAAAACATCTGTTTAAAAATTACAAATTTACAAAAATTCAAGTCATACTACTACAGTACTATGCCATACTGCTACAACAATACTGTATGTTTATGTTATCGTTCATTTACATCCTTCTGCTCAGGTGTAGTTTATAAAAAAATATCCATCTCTGGAGGTATTTTTCTGTCTATGAAGGGTTAACCTGAGCAGACCTCAGTGCACTGGGTTCAGTGTGTTTTTATTGGTCTTTGGACTGCAGATTAAGCGTTTTCTGGCACATAGAAATACTCTGAGTTAAAAGCTGCTGTATAATTTCAGTGCTGCTGTTTTCTTTTTTTTTTTTTTTTTTTGTTGAAGTCCGCATAATGGTCTCTAGGCAGCAGTGAACTATAGTACATTCAACAAAATGAAGATCCTAAGAGAGAGTGTAATTTCGACTAAGATTAGTGAGGTTTTTTTCTTTACAGACCAATTATTTAGGATGCGATGATGTCTTTAATGCAACCTGCAGTACGCCTGCTAGCTTAAAACATCTGCACTGCTTCCAGGGAGCCATCAATCTCTTCAAATGGACCAATATGAGATTAACATGTTATGATAAGCTTAACTATAATAACAGTTTCAGTCCATCATGCTGTATACAACAAACATTTAAACTAAAATGTATGAAATGATTCAAAAAATATATATTCATAGCAGAAAAACTACAAATAAAACTAATTTTGTGCAGTTGACATTGATTACTATTATTATTATTATTATTATTATTATTATTATTATTATTAATTTGACACAGTGTTGATGCTGAAAAAATGGTAAAGCAGACTCTCTTCTGTTTTTCTTACCTGTTTTTTTTTCCACATAATGAAAGTAAAAGCGTTATAGTGTTCTTTCAGCCAGCTGACCAGCAGTGTACAACAACATGTGGGTAAGACATCTTGTTGTAGAAACAATTTATTTAATAAAAATGATTGTGATTCACATCCTGTAGACACACACTGCAACAGTTATACACTTAACATATTATTAGTGAACATATAAAGAGAAACCTAAAGTGAGGACTTTCTTGTGATGACTGAATGGTGCTGCTTTAAAAAAAATTTTTTTAAAGTATTATTTCTTTCAATCTTTGTCAGTAAAACTCCACCTGAGCTGAAGGTAAATGTATTGGGCTCTAACTCAACTTCATGTTTCGTTTGGTCACTTCCAGGTACGACATCCGCTACGACAAGGACGACTATATGCTGAGAGTGAAGAAAGCCTCCATTAGCGACGAGGGCACGTTCACCTGTGTGGCAGAAAACCGCGTGGGCAAGCTGGAGGCTTCGGCCACTCTCACAGTCAGAGGTAAAACACTTCTCCTCTTTCTTCCTCTCTACAGTCCGAGTACACAGCAGCTGCGCATCTAGACGCCAAGGAGTGCTGGGGTCCTCGCTCTGACGCCAGCATGAGGTTTAAATTGGCAGTTTTCTCTGCAGGGATTTCTTTATGCTAATGAAGACACAGCACACAGACTTTCATAGCCAACAGAGATGTTTACAGTCTATGAATCTGTTTAATTATTTACATTTCCAAGTGCATCAGCAACACACTTTGTCAGCCTACTTCCTCTTCTCATTCTCACGGACTGTTGCCCCCCTCCAACTTCCCCCTTCTGCTAGCGTCCATGCTGCGACCACCCAGTCAACAAGGCCATTTCACAGATTACTGGTCCACACCGTCTCTAACCACATCTGAGGTTTGCAAGATTAATAAAATCATTCTGAGTATAATTTTTCTTATTTGCACCAGTATTTTTTTCTATTACACCCAGTATGTGCAGCCTCTGTGGAGCGCTTTAGAGCCTCAGAAAACTGCAGGAGATGACTGGAAACAGGTTGATGACAGTAGCATAAAGCCACATATAGACATTTTACAACGTGATGGCACGCACAAGATCACGCAAAAAGCTGCTCGCTGACAATGACCACAAATTGTTTTAGCTGTCAAGTTGTCAACAAGCTAAATCTTAAAATTACGTGTGTTATAAGAAAACCAGACGCAGCTTCTTACTGTCAACACTGTCAAAAGTTTTAATTAAAAATAATAGTGAGAGAGTGGGCAGTAGGTCTGCTATGCTAGCTTGACTTTGACAACTTTAACATGTAGATGTGCTGTGGAATTTGGTGTTTCAGTTCAGTAAAAAAAAAAAGAAAGAAAAAGAAATGACCCACACACACAAGTTCTGACAGATCATCAGTAGAGTGTTTCTCAGACTTATTAATAATCATAAAATAAATATTAAGCATGGAAGCATAACTCTGTAACGGACTGAATGTTGTGATCTTTGTGTGGGATATGTTTGCATTTTATTTGGTGTTGAATCCTGATACACTAGTGGAGCTGTTATCAGTCAATCACTATGGCAACAAGGTCTGTGTATAGCATAGCCAAAACAGAGAATGTGGAAAAAATAAGAACACAAGTGGCTTTGAGTTGTTCTTCTACAGTTTTTCTGCGTTATTTTACCTTTGTTGTGGCGCCTTGCAAAATATTAATAATACTAACATCTCCAGGTCTCGTTTAGTTAACAAAATTGTTGTACGATGCCACCACAGCTACAGGTAGCAAGTAAAAGAATTGCCTTTTTGCCTTACAGCGTCGTGCACATGTACAAAATTTCTGGAATATTACTTAAAATTTTATTATATTGATTAATTACACAGAGATGTTAAGTATGATGATGTTCCACTTTAAAACATGACATTTAAGATGATAATATTACATCAGACCATTTAAAAAAATACAGAAATTTGGGTTCAATAAAAAATATGTTTCATATCTGCTTAAATGTTATTTTCAAAAAGTGCTTTTAATATGACAAGACTAATCTGAATGCATATTTTAACTTTTTGAATATGACTGTACAAACTTAAGTGTTTTTATTAGAATTTTATGTGAAAAACTAACACTAAGTAACAAGAAAACAATTGTTACTTAGGCTTCAATACTTTTACAAATAAAAAGATTTACATAATCTAGAAACACAACAGATTGTCAGCTAAACTTAGACCTGGATCTTGTTTGGACCTGCAACGTTTACAGTCCTAACAGCCATTCCTGCCCTCAGCCAGGCCACATAAAACTCTTTTAGAGCCACAAATGTTATATTACCTTTTGAAAAAAGATATCTTGTAAATGTCTACCATGGGGGAATATGTTATTTTCAAGAAATTTTATTTCTATTTTTAAGTTTTGAAATAAAGCAAATTTTACAACCTAATAACAAGAAAACTAAAGCTAAAAAATAATTGCTGTGAATTTTTATTATCATTATGATGTGGACATTGAGCACAACAAAACTGAGAAACTCGTAAAACATGCATTTATTGTTATATCTATATTTAAAAACATGTGTTGGTTCTTTATATTTGTTAGTTTTACGAGCCATTTTGGAAGGCTGAGATTACCGTATTTTCTAGACTATAAGTCACAATTCTTATTGTAGTTTTTCATAACCTTGAAAAATTGAAATCCATTGTTTTCTTCAACTTTTCATACATAATTTTGAATGAACGTTTTGTTGGTCCATGACATAAAACTCTTATAAAATGCATTGAAGTGTATGGTTGTAACAGGTAGAAAAGTTCAAAACATAAGAGTACTTTCCTCAATATTCTCTACCAGGCACCGCTTCACACGTAGATCGTTTTTTCAGGGTTTTCTTTCTGCAGATGGAGATTTGATATGATGCAGTGTAAAGATGTTACCAGCATACTAAGTTCTGGGTGTTTGTTGCATCTGTTTTTGCTTTATTTTCTGCTTTATCCATCAGCAGCTGTGAAACACGTTTGCATTGCTCTGACGACATCACCTATGGAAAAGTAGATTTTATTTGTGAAGACAGAGAAGGTCCAGTTGCAGTTCTGTCCTTGGAGAGCAAAAATGGCCACATTAAAATCTGGTTCGTCACACTTGGATGTTTTCATTAGTTTTCTAGGTCCAAGAAAATCTTGTTTTCACCTGAACTCACTGAACAGTGGACAGCCCCCTACTGGATCTTCTCTGTCATGTCTCTGGCTCAACATGACATTCATTCTGATTTATTTTTACTTTATCATGTTTGCTTTGTTCCTTTTCTGTTTGTGCGTCTGTGTCTTACTTTGTTTCTTTTGTGTATCCACTCCACCTTTGTTGTGTCTCCAGCTCGCCCTGTTGGTAAGTACTCATCTTGCATGCTTTTTCACTTAACCATTACAGCCGTTGAATACTTTAAGATCATTACCATTGGACTGATGTTTGTGTATTTGACTAACACAACAATTTCCTTAAAGTGCCGGCTCCATGTCTCTATACCATGTTATCTAGAGATTCTACAACTTTGCAGAATGTGAAATACTTGACTTCATAGAGCTTATCAATATGCATAAAAAATGCCGGAGTCTTGGTAATTACAGCTAGCTGCTAATTGCTATCACAACAATTCTTAGGTGTGGATCTTTTTACACAAGAAGGAATACTTGATTAGCTTTTTTTTTAATTTATTGGTGAATAGAAAGTGTTTTAATCAAATTTACAATCAAGCCAGAAGTTATTTTTTTTAAAAGCTCAATTTTGATATGTTTTTATTATTATTATTATTTTGGGAAGTTCAGGTCAGATAAAATCCAAATGATTAAAATTTGTTAAAAAACAAACAAACAAACAAACAAACAAAAAAGATACATCATTGATCTGTATTTATTTTTGGTTTCATTGGGAAGTTATTTTCCAAACTGTGTGTTTCACCATTTTATGCCTGTAGCAAAGGGCTGCAAGCAACAGTTACTTTAGCAATAGATTATTTAATGTGATGATTAATCAATTAATCGGATAACTAAGTTGCAACATTATTCAGATTTTTTGTTTAACCACTTTTTTGTACAATATCAGAAGTACATTAAAATATGCAGCTGAAAAGATCAATCCCTTTAATTTCAAAAAGCAAAATAAATCTATTGCCTAAAATGCAACAACAGCGTTTCTTTGGTGAATTATTGATCATTTGTAGCAAAATGTGCAGTTTCAAATAAAATCCTTCCAAAGTCAAAATGCCAAAATCTCAAAGTCTCAGCTTTCTTTTCTTGACTTGTGTTTTAGAACATATTTTCTTTATATTTTTGAGTGTGTGTGCTCTAGCTAATGATTAATTGGTTGCCAGATAAACTGATAATGATTTCAATAATTGAATTATGACGATTAATCTGATTAACCTGAATCCGACTGACTGTAAAGAATTATTTACAGTCAGTCTAAACTTGTACGCAAGATTAGTGTTCATAGTGTAGTTTTTACTAAATTAAGACCCACACTAATATTATCATTTACAAGACTCAGCTACTAATAAATGACCGTGAGTAGTAAAATTTAAACAATCACTTGAAAGAAATTACACAGGGAGATATTTGTAAGCAGGAATGTTTCATGTAAAACACCTCAGCTTTAGCAAATGATATCCATATTTCTCCACTCTGGTAGTTCAGATTGTAGACTGTCCTTTGACAACGGCTGAGTGGGCTGGCTGCATCAGCATCTCAGACATTGTTATCTCATATGTTCCAGTTCGTGTTTCCGTTGTGAGTCCTGACGCCATCTGTGGGTTGCTGGAATGCCAAACTGAGATCCACTTATGTTGGAGAGATCCACAGATAAAGATCAAGAAAATACCAAATTTGCAGCACTTGGAGTTTCAGATGATTAGAGTTGGCACGTTGATGAGATATGCGCCCTCAGGAGCAGAAACAAACGATAAAGGTGCATCGGGAGGGGAAAAACGGGGAGGGAAAGAACGGCGGAAGTGCGTTTCGAACACCAGGCTGGGCCGGTGTTAGAAAAATAAGAATAAAACGCTCCCTCAGTGGCAGGACTCGGGTTGCCAAAACAGCAGTAGCTGCTAGGTGATTGTCAAACTGTCAGTTCCCTTGAAAACGGAGGAAATTACACATTCAACCAGTCTGTGGGAAAGAGACAGTAATTGCTGTCAACGTTTGAATAAAATATGACTCAACACGGGATTTTAAAGGAGGACGAAATGTTTGTGACTGTGAGCACCAAAAGGATCTCTGTCTCTCTGTCTCTTTGTCCATTTGTTCTTTTCACCCTGACTGCTGTTGCATGCAGAGCCCTCTCCGAACCAGGAAGATGTGGCTGGTCATGAATTAAATATGGTCCCCTCCCACCACCATCCTCTCCAATCATGTGTTTCTTTAAGTGAGGGCAGGAAATGGCTTCTCATATGTCATTAGGGTCTCTGAATCCAAACATAGAACGTAGGAGTGTAAAACTATCACCCTCCGACCTTCTATTCATCTCAACATGCGATCCATACATTACAAGTAGTCATAATCACACAAGTTTTCCAGAAGTCATAGGAGACATAATAAATGTGGAAGAAGGTGATTTGGACAGTCAAAAATGTAACATTTTTGGCTTCTATGCAGAACCGGTCAAACATTGTCACCTTCCAGAAATACTTTTTTTTTTTGCAAAAAGTTTTTTGTTTTTTTCTTTTTTGCTTAAATCATTTTTTGGCAATAAATTTTATTAAGCCATTATTTTAGGAAGGTGATGATATGGTAATTCTCTGGGAATACTTTAATTCAAAAAAGTTCCTCAAAGTATTGAATCAGTGGGGCTGAAGACATACTGAATGCCGTCCACAATTTTCAAATATTTTTTCCCCTTTTTTATTTTATTTATTTATTTTTTAAAGATTTTTTTTGGAGTGTAGTGGATTTTATTAAACACCTTAAGGACAGAAAATGGAGAGGACAGAGAAGATGAAGATATGTAGCAAATGGTCCAAGACTGGGAATCAAACCCAGGACTTCCTGAGGACTATAGGCTCCACACATGGTGCCCACGCTCTGCCAACTCAGCCGCTTCCTTTTTACATGTTTAAAATATAATTTGCTATATTTTTACATTCAGTTTTCATGGGAATTTTGAGCAAACTTTTGAAATGGCACAAAAAAAACTTTAAGAGAAGAAAATGTTAATCCATCTGCTGGTTTGGGGGGAATCAATCAGCGTAATTTAGTCAGATGCTGGGATTAAGAGGAAGTAGAAGTTCTAAACTAGCATGGACCACACATCTCAGAAAAATGGAGAGTTCTCAGTTTTTCTTAGATGGAGGACTCTCCATCTCAGCCGGAGGTTTGGATTTTTATTTTTCATTTTTTTACTTTTTTTAGTTTCGCGCCTCTGCTTAGGCACGGTGGATGGGAAGGTTTGATACGTTGGAACTTTTTCGACAAATGTGTTTCCATCTCTCCATTAGCGCATTAACTCTTTCTGAAGAAGCCAGAAAGCACCACAAGCGAGATTATAAACGGTTTTTGCAAAACTGACTAAGTTATTCTGAATTTTGCCGTTTCCATCAAATGCTTCAAAACTATGATGAAAACTATTTTGAGGCCCCTTACAGAAAAAAAAAACAAAACAAAGTTCTGACAAAAATATGTACAAGTTCAACGGGGTATTAAAATATCTTTTTTTATTATTTAGCTTTTTTCTATTTGGCGCACACCATCGGCCTTGTTTAAAAGTGAAAGGGCAAAGCTAGAAAAAGGAAGGGTAAAGCTTTACAGCGCCGTATAAAGGAAGGCTGTATAACATTTTAACCATATTTTTAGTGAGTACTTAGTAATGCAGGCTATAGGATGGAGCAGAGCAGAGGATGAAGAGGGAAGGAACAATGTCCTTGCCAGAGCATGATTTAGGAGCTGTGTATCAGGCCTGGCGTTATGAGAGCCACGAGATATCCAAGCTCCAGAAGGCCAAACGGGAAGGCAGTAAATCTGTTACCATCTGTACTATTCCCAACTGTGTGTATCTTTGACAAATACACACCACCCCCCCACCCTGAAAGGGATTACATGCAGAAAGCAGCCAAATGGGCAGAGACTGGCCCTACAGAAACCAGCTGGCTTATTAGAAAAAATACTTACATGGAAAGCAAAAGAAACAGAGGGGTGCAAGATGTTGCACTTCAACAATTCAGTTTTTATGTCATTGAATTTCTGTCTGTATCAATCATAACCTTTTTAATCTGTTGTCTGCACTTGTGAGGAGTTGGTCTCTGCAGACTTTATTATGTTCCTCCAGTCTCGTTTCCCACAGAGAGAGATGAGTTGTTTATGACGTATCTTATGTCATCAATGTGCTTTTCAACAAAGGAGTCCACAGCCCTGATAATATGATAAATGTCTGTTAATTACTTTTTATTTGTGGAGCCGAATCTTCATTCACAGGATGTATATTACCATGGAAACAGTTTTTATATCCTCAGTGCAACTATCTCAGTTTGAATCAGTCTGTAAATTATGACGGCGTATTAGAGCGATTGCAGATTAAAAAAAAAAAAACCTCAAGGAAAAACACGGACATTTATGAGTTTGGAAAAGTGGAAAATTAGCCAGAAAAAAAAAGAAATTTCTGAGTTTGAAATGCTAAAAATGGTTAGAAAAAACTCAGAAATGTCAAGATTATTCTCAGAAAATATTGTGAAAAATATGGACATTTCTGAGTTTGAAAAAGGTGAAATATTGCTAGAAAAAATAAGGAAATTTTTTAGATTTTCTAAATTTTTTTTAACAAACATGGACATTTGACACTGTTTCAAAAGTCAAAAATATTAGAAATTTCAAACTCACAAATATCCTTTTTTCTAGAACATTTCAGAGTTTTTTGGCAGAAATTTACTCCTCCCTTTTTTCTAACTACAATGGCTCTGGTATGTTGTCAGAGTAAATGCTATCAATTACTGTCCTGACAGAAATTTATTTTGGAGTAAGCGAATTAAGCACCAACATCTGAACATTACGTGCCTGTAAGAAGATTTGAAAGAAGCAATTTGTAAAGCTTTTGTGCAATTGTTCTCTGAGGTAATAAATCAAAGGAGAGCTGGGCTTATTGTTCTACTGACTTCAATACAAGCAGCTTTTTTTTCTTTTTTTTTGCAAACAAAGGAGTTTTTTTTCCTGCTGGCTATCAAAAGGAAAACAAGTTCACTTTGCAAAATCAAATGCAACAATCAGCTTTATGTACAGTATTGTTCAGAGACTGAAGGTCCAAATACATTAAAAACGGCAACGGCTTTTGTCATACACACAACAGAGTCGATTCAAAATGAAAACGGAAAGACGTAGTAAGTAAGTCAAATTTATTGTATTCTTTGTAGAAGTGATGCAAAAAGAAACGTAAGGGTGCTAAAAATGACAGGATTAGCATTTTTTTCTTTAAAAAGTCTAATACTTACAGCAAAAACTGAAAAATACTTGAAGATTTAGCATAGTTTGTGTGGAAGATAATAAGGGCCATAAAAAAAAGAATTCAGACTTTAATCTCAGAATTCTGACTTTAAACTGTCATGTAAAAAAATTAAAAAAACATTAAAATCTGACATTTTTCCTCGTGTCACAGCTCATCTTTGTCATTGTGCCCAGAATTCTGACAGAAAGTGATAAATCCTAGATTAGAGTCAGATTCTTTTTTTGTTTTGTTTCATGTTTAATCCTCCTCTATATTCCTGGGAATAACTAAACTAATATTGAGATTAAGTGCTGCTTCTGGAATCTTTTCCACATCTGTGCTTCAAATAATCGACCACAATTGATGAAAGTTAAACTACATTCCAACATTCCTTCGCAGTTCTCCACTTTGTCTCAGAAACGACATGTTTGATTTCACCCCCCCGTGTTATATTGGAGATTGAGCTGACCACTCCATGGTCCTCACTGAACATCATGACTCATATTCAGTGTTTGGGGGTTCGTCCGATAAACTGTAAGAATCTTAAAAGAACAATCTGTCTTCTGTTAGTCTATAAAATGTTTTGCCATTGCTCTCTAGGCCTGCCGGTATGTTTTTGGGCAAATCTTAGCCGATTTCGCTCATGTCCTTTTTCTTTAAGAATGGGGCTTTGAACACACAAACAGTCGTGTTCTTGGTTTGATACAGCAGTATTCTTAGTCCTTCCTCCATCTAAATCTGAAGTGTGAACGTTTTGAAGGCATGGCTGTGCCTTTGTGTTGTCCCAGATTTAAATGCCATTGTGACTGAGGCACCTTGTTGTGTGAATGCCACTGTGACTGTCATTCATTCAGATTCTGCCTTTACCTGAATGAATGGCCAATCTGGTTACCATGGCACTGTCAGTCCCTGGTGTTCTTCTCTGTTCAGAGTAAAAACAAAGTTGAAATTGCATGGAAGCTCTGGACGGCAGTATTGTTTTCCTTTCTGCACTGCTGCTCGTTTCTGCTTGAACTTCTCCAGCTCCCAGTCTACCCAGTAACCTTCTAACACTGTCGAATCGGTGCTTTGACTCCAGCTCCACCCCAGTTTGTCATCCGCCCACGGGATCAGATCGTGTCACAAGGCCGCACTGCCACCTTCCCGTGTGAAGCCAAAGGAAATCCCCAGCCGGCAGTTTTCTGGCAGAAGGAGGGAAGTCAGGTAAGAACACAACACACTCTGAACTCACCATGAAAAAAACCGTGTGGTGATTTTATTCCACCGGCATTATTAAAGCACTGTTCACTAAATACACCATGATTATTATATTATATAACTGATGATTATTTTAGCAGTAGCTCGTGTAATTAATTATTCAGTCAATTATGCAATCGATTATTTGATTGATTATTGTGAAAACCCTATAAAAAATTGGCACATTTTTCAGATTTGAGCCTCTTTTTCTTACAATATTAGAAATACAGTAAAAGACGCAAATAGGCAAATATTCAATTCATTTTCAAACAAAAAAGTAAATATTTTATTGTCTAAATCGCAACAACAGATTTGGGAATGTTGGATTGTTTGTAGTAAAGGAGGCATCTGCAGCTAAATATGTGAAAAGCTCCGCCCTTTTTGCTGGACGGAATATCAGTATGATGTAGAGATGAGTTGTTGTTTTTTTTTCAACTAAGCAAATTATAATTAGATAGCAAAAGTTGCTCAGTAGGCAATTATTATTTTTAATTTTTCTTTTTACAAATTTGAACCAGGTGAAATTAAAGCTGTGTCTTTTCTGGATAGAAAAAAACACAGCCTTGAGGAGTTATGGATAGAACATATTTAACAACATTTTTTTGTTAAATCTAAATGCAAAATGTATATTTTTATTTGTGCAGTTTTGGCAATGTTCACTGCTCCGAGTGTGACATTCTTTCAGCAAATGGTATTTTTCTTCCTTTTTACTCCAGTTAACTATTAATCAATTATTAAGTAAGTCGACTATTGGTTCAGTAATTGATTCATCACGATTAATCCGATTAATCGTTTCATCCCAAATATACACAAAACCTTCCAGAAGTATTCATAACTCATTGAATCATATCACACTCAGTGTGAATGGGATATTACAGAAATACCCCATTCACTGAGGAGAATATGCCTGTGTTTGTTGGGATTTTAATGTGATAGACCAGCACACTATAAAGTGGAAGGAAAAACAATCATAGTTTTATTTTTTTATAAATAAAAATCCCAAAAGGTGTGGTGCGAATTTGCATTCAACCTCTTTTACTCTGTTGCTCCTAATTTGAAAGCGGACAGCCAATTGTCTAAAATTAGTCAAAAACCGACTGAGTTAGAATTAGACGCCTCACTTCTTAGTTTTATGTAGAGAGACATTTCAAAACCATGCATTCCTCTCCTTACCCTCTACAATCACGCTCTACTTTGATTGTTGCACTTGAAAAATCCCAGTGAAATGAAGTTTGCTGTTGCACTGTGACAAAATGTGGAAAATTTCCAAGCGGTGTCTATATTCTGTAAAGCGCCGTGTCGTTAACACTGATTTGTTTGGATTCCCTCCACTGTTTGTACAAGTGCTCCCTCTGTTCACCACGCTGTGGCACAAAGTGCTTTATCTATCATCAGCATCTCCTCTAAAGACACAAAGCCACACCTTTGTTCCACAGAGCAGCCGAGCAGCCAAGCTCTAATCGCTTTTCCATGAACCTGAACTGATAAGAGCGATCCGATCCCTCTCTCCAGCAGATAAGCTGATTCAAATACCTGGGTGTCCTCTCTACGGTCAACAACGGCGCCAATTAAGAGCGCGTCGGGACTTGTCGATGAGCCGCAGATACGTCTCGACTTGCGCGATGCAGTTAGTCAACGCCGACAATTAAGAAACAGTTATTTTAGAGGCTGAATCAAGTTGCAAGTTCGCACAGAGATCCGGAGTGACACTCGCACCTGTGGGCGACCTAAGGCGGCGTCACACGTCACTGTAACCGGGAACTTAAGACTACTGATGCATCACTCTGAAATCAAACCGAATGCACCGCAAGGAGCTTTCTTAGACACGCAGATGCACGTCTTCCCATCTGTTTGTCAACACGTCCGCTACCTCACCGCCGAGATACAAAGGTATCTGCTCAGAGTGCAAATTAGGGATAATTAAAAAGCAGCGTTTTCAACACACTCCAGCATAATGGAGTTCACGAGTGCTTAGGGTGGAGACGGCTAAGTTAAACAAACATAATTTGTTACAATGATGTGATTAGGTATAATTAAATCTAGTTTAAACAGGCACAAATAAGGCCTAAATCTGTTTTTCATCTTCTTGCTTAACATTTGGAGAATGAAATTTGGAGGGCTGCACAGTGGTGCAGTAGGAAGCATTGTTGCCTTGCAGCAAGAAGGTCCTGGGTTTGATTCCCAGCACGGGGTCTTTCTGCACGGAGTTTGCTTGTTCTCCCTGTGGATGCATGGGTTCTCTTTAGCTTCCTCCCACAGGAAGGATGAATGATTCAACTTCCCAGTTTTTTTCCCCCCCAATAAAGTCAACTCGACTTTACTAGAAAAAAGTCATCGGGACTTTTTTTTTTTTTTTACTTTTTTTTATGTAAATCTCTACGAGAGACTGATAGAGACTGACACATACGTATTGAAGTGTTTTGGCTTTGCGCTGCACTGCCCCCTATGGGTTTGGCATGTATAAAGCAATGCTCAGGGGCGGATTTATGTGGGCTTATATGGACTAAAACTTCCGAAACCAAAAATATGCAGCACTATTTTTTAAACGATACGTTGTAGATATTCATTTGCACAAGGCCTGAGAAAACTAGAAGCTGATTGGTGAATAATATTGTTTTTCTCAGAGAAGTGCATGCTTCAGAGAATTCAAACTCTTGTAAAACTGAAAGGAGGTGCAGAAACTTTTTTTTGTGCAACACAACACAGTAATAGCAGCAAGTCTTGTTTCCTTTGCCAGGAGTTATAAAATGAATTGATTTTCCCTTACCTTTGGGGGGGCTGGGGCGGGAACTGTTCTACAATCTAGTTAAAGCAGAGAGAAGAGAAGTCATAAAGCCATCAAGCACAAAATCTTTTACTAGCATACCTCAGAAAAACACATTGCAAAGTGTTGACATGTTTTGCAGTTTGAGCTTGGTTAGCCAAGTGGGAGATGAAATTGCTCATACTCTAGCTGTAACACTTTAATGTCTTTGTTTGGAAGAGGGCACAATCTCCTCTGTGTTTGTTCGTGCCTTGTGGATGGCTGATTTTTGTAATTTGTCCGAGGCGCACCACGTTCGTGTTCTCTCTAATTGGTTGTTTGTTTCCCCTCTTTCCTTCAGATTCTGCTGTTCCCCAACCAGCCCCAGCAGCCCAACAGTCGCTTTTCCGTGTCGCCCGGTGGAGAGCTCACCATCTCATCTGTGCAGCGAGCAGATGCCGGCTACTACATTTGCCAGGCTCTGACCGTTGCGGGCAGCATTCTCGCTAAGGCTCAACTGGAGGTCACAGATGGTGAGAGGTGGAAGGGCAGGGAAGGGGAGAGACACACTGACTTTCCCTCCCCACTCCAGCACCGACACACACCATAGAAACACTGAAAACGTGTCGATCAAACCAGATGTTTTCTTGATTCTGAGGAAGGAGAAAAAAATCAGCTGCTGTCTTCGGTTCTCTAGAGAATTTGACCTCAAACAACTTTGAAAGTATGCAGCACAAACACAAACAGAGTTCTCATTGTCGCTGGCGCAGAATAAATGAGAAAAACCACAAAATTTAATTAAAATTCTCCCCATTTTTTTTTTTTTTTTAGAAATAAAGCATTGCCCTTGAGTTCCTTTGAGCTCCCTGTTCAGCATTTGTGCAAGGCAGAAATATGTGTATGTGGGAGTTAGTGAAGGACAGGCAGACAGAGAGATTAAGTGAGTGAATGACAATAGCTTTCCATGGAATGAATCATGTGGGCCTTGCTTAGCGTGGGAGCCTCTAAGCTGCTCAGCTGCTGTGATGGCAAGGCAGACGAGTATCCGCGTGCCTGCTGAAGTACCTGCTTGCAGAAAGATTAAATGCAGAGCGAGAGCTCCATTTTAAGCATTTTTTGGTGTTATAGGTTGTAGTTTGTCTTTGAAATATTTCTAAGTGTACAAACTTGTATTTAGGATCACTTTTCCAAGAGTATTGAAGATCAAATTCAGCAAAACATTGTAGAACCAGTAAAAATGCTTGTAGGCATCATCCTATTGAAGATTGATATTTTCATTTTACTTTCAAACTTTGCTTGTTTTTAATAATGGTAGAGAGTGTTATTTTATTTTATCATTATTTGATCATTGCAGTAAGTTATTTAATTTTATTTTGTTATTGAATATAAATATCTTATTTGCTTTTCTTTTAAATGGTTTTATAAATTAGGATTTCCAGTAAGCTTTACTTTTAATTATGAGGTATTTATAAATATATTGAGTATAAAGTAAATACTTTATTTATCTACAATAACTTTTTGAAGAAATTTAATTGATTTGAGTTACAGCAACATTTAATTTCCTTTTGGGATCAATAAAGTATTTTTGAATTTGAAATAATTTTTCTAGATAGGACATTTTTTATTATTTTGCTTTTGAAATTAAGCACTTGATTTGTTTTTGTTTTGTTCGGAGGGGCGGGGTGTTTTGTTTTGTGTTGCAAATATTCTTAAAATTATCCTACTGGAGTTAAATATTTGTTTATATTTTGCTGTTTTTCTTGTTTTTCTTTTCTCTTCTTTTCGAAATGTTTGTTTTTTCTTTTATTTTATTTTTACATATTCTTTATAAGTTTAATACTACAGTTTTAAGTTTGTTGTTGCAATGTGATAAAAGCAAAAAAGTCCAATGGGTGATATTGATCTTCTTTCCACTCTGCCCTGTTCTTGTAATTGGATATATATATATATATATATATATATATATATATATATATATATATATATATATATATATATATATATATATATTTTTTTTTTTTTTTTTTTTTTTTTTTTTTAATATTCCGACACATATTGGGGAATGTTAACAGAAGTGAGGGTGAGGCAGGTCTGAGATAAAATGAGAGAAAGGAGGACAGAGTAGAGAAGGGCCAGGCTAAGGTCACGGCCACACCTGCCGCACTCTTTGTGTGATTTACTGCCCTGAGTCCCGCCAGCAGTCTGTGGAGTTCAAGGATATCTGTAATGAGAAATTCCTGATCCAGAGACCCAAGGCCAAGTTGAGCTTTGCCTCCTCCTTTTGTCACCCCTACATGCCATCAGCACCGGAGTCTGAGGGATCACATTTCATGACAGAGCTTGGCTGTCTGTTTTCTGAGATCCTTCTGGTTAAAACAATTTAACTCTCTTACCATCTTTGCTCATTTAACACTTACAACAGAGTAGTGAAAGCAACATTCTGCTAGAAAGTGTGAAATGTTTAGTAGAGAAAGGGAAAAAAAACGGTTTAGTTATGCATCTTTGTTTCATTAGGGATCTCCCTTATCTTTGTAGAAATAATTTAAAGTACAAGACAGTTGCCGACTATTGTTATGTGCTTACATTTGCACTGCTACTTCTGATTCATTTAATTAGATTTGCCCTTAAAACAAATATCTGAAATTAATGTGGTGCATTTAGCTCATGGTGGATAATCTCTCTACCTCCTGCACATTTTTTACCCCGACAATGTCTTGGGTGACCCCAAGCGTAGGGCCCCGACTATAACAGCTCAAAACTGAATTTCCTTTTGTCAGGTGGAAGTGTGAAAGAGAAAATAGGGTTTGGAAGTGCCGGTGTGATAATGTGTTGAAAGGTTACTGAAGTAGACTTGGTAATTAGCCCCTGCAGGTCTGACATCATTAATCCATACTTTCTAATTAATGTAGGTTCTGTGATGCCACGGGGACTCCACATTATTCAAGTCTAAATTATCAACTGTCTCTGTGCTTTGGTGCAAATTTTGTTGGAGATCGCCACTATTTCATTGAATGGACCCACAGGCTTTTTTTTTCTTTTCTTTCTACTTCATCTTAGCTGTTAGCGCATTATCAGATTAAAAGGGCAGAATGGAAGCTACTGTTGAACAAAAGCTATAGGATATCTGAGTTGCAGTTTACCCCAAACGATTTAGGAGACATAGCAAATATTTGAAAGAAGAACATCTTTTAGATATAGGCTAAATGTAACCTTTTAGCCTACATCTAAAATGCTATGAATGCACCATTCATTCATAGAATGCAGCATTCCCATGGTGAAGCTTATTTGTAGTTGCTAGTATCTTGTTATGAGGATACTATTTTTCAGCAGTATCATTGAACCTTGTAAGAGTTTAGGAGGAGCTTGATCAACGTTTGGCTTCCAGGTGGTAGCAGCATTGGCGTAGGAATGGTGCAAAATCCAATCCTAAATCTGATTTGGAATCTGGGACAAGGCTTTACAATTAAAGTTCACATGGATTCTCAAGCCAATCTGACTGCGACTGAGTAATTTTCCTACTAGTGGTTAAGAATTTCAGTTGAGAGACATAGAATTCAATATTTGCACCTTGAAGAGAAAGATACTTATACAAATTAATGACTGAATTTTTAAATTGTAGACTGTTTAAAACCGTGTATTTTTTTAAAAAATTTAACAGTTAAGCCCTTCTTTGGGTGACTACAAAAATACTGAGAACATACACTAACGTCTATGGAAGGACATTTAGTATTTAAAACTCACCTTTTCTTGTGTCTGACTTTGCACATGCTGAAGTATTTATCTGACCCATATTGAGTCAATAAGGCGAGGCTAGCCTTACCGCCTAAGTGTACCACAGAGTCTAGGGTACTGTGTAAAAATAAGACTATCCCAGCAGTAAGTTGAAATGGATGCCATTGTTCTGCCACATCAATAAACTTAGAAAACCTTACTCAGCTTTTCTTTCCACAATTCTTGGAAATACAGCAATACTCATTGTTTTGTGGCACAATTGCTAGACTTGAAGAAAAACGGTCCGCTTTGTGACAGATAACTCACACGCTTCCCAATGTGTGTCACGCAAAATGCTGTGAATTGGGTCATTTTTATAGTTCACATAAAAACCATTCAACCATTATCAGTAAAGTCATGCCATATTCTTGTTTTCTTTGTTTTTGTTATTGTCTAAGTTCTCACAGACAGACCCCCACCTATCATCCGCCAAGGCCCGTCCAACCAGACCCTGGGGATGGACAGTGTTGCGCTGCTGAAGTGTCAAGCATCTGGAGACCCCATCCCCTCCGTCAGCTGGCTGAAGGACGGGGTCAGTCTACTGGGAAAGGACTCCCGCATGTCGCTACAGGAGCTGGGCAGCCTGCAAATCAAAAACATCAAGGTAACAGATTCAGTCCTCTCTGCTTTTTCTAGAACATTAAGGGTGCATTCACACAAGCCAACAAGGGTTAGCCGAACTCTTGTCCATTTGCCTCGAAAGTCCGGTTCATTTGGGGAGCTGTGACTACGCAGTCGAACTTTAATGCCGACCAGAATAGTGAACTCTGGTCCGCTTAAAAACCTCAGTCTGGGTTTGATTAAAGTGAACTCTGGTGCTGTTCAGCTGCCCAAAACTGGGACAAAGCAAACAAAAAAAGAAACACTCAGGTCTAGCGAGACCGGTGTTAAATGTTTGTGCCTACATGCAAAACATACGGTGGTAAACCAATACTGGGCATTACCTTGTACACATGGTAAAACAAGGTGGTGCCAGGGTCATGCTGAGGGGATCCAGAAAACACAACTCTATTAGCTTCCTTCCTCTTGTTATGATATTGTGACAATAATGTCGGCTCCAATCGCTAAATAAACTTTAAAATTTATGCACAAACAGCTTTACCCATTAGTACGTCCATAAGCAGTGCGCTGCTGTGTTATGTCAACGTTCTTCTTCTACTCATGCAGTTCGTTTTGGGATAGTAAACTGTTCACATATTATTTCAGTCGCAGTTAATTACTAGTATGAACAAGCACACAAAACAAATCGAATTTCAGCAAAAAATCTGAATTGTGCATCAAGATCTGCTGTGTGAACTGAAGAGATTTAGATCTTTATCTGTGGTTTTCCTTCCTCTTTGCAAGTATGCCAACTGGTGTTAGCTTGTCACATAAAATCCCAATAAAACACATGAAAGCTTGTGCTTGTAGCAGAAATACAAGAGGATATGAATAGTTTAGGGTGCGTATGTCCTCTGACATTCAAATAATATTCTCTAGTCTTATATCTTAAAAGTTGTCATGATATATTAATATGTTGTGTATGGTTGAGCTTGCAAATTAGATCAAAAAGGTCCGACATGATGTCCAGATGAATAGCCCGCATTGATTTTGATAGCATCACTTAGAGGTGTGGAGACCTCGGCCGGGCTCAGCTGTGAATGGATGAATGGACTCCAGCTGTTTGAGTGAATATATATTCACTTACTGAAACATACACACACGTACGCACGAAGCGCATTTCCACGAGATTGAATTTAAGAGGCTCGCAACTTCCTTCACCCACTCAGAGGCCTCAGTGGAATACCCATTACGCTTGACAAAGCTGCAGACCACTGACATGTTATTTAATAAATGGAGGGAAAGCACAGGGACAGAAAAAACAAAAAACCAACAAACAAGCAAAGTTCCTGAGAGAGATGGAGAGGCATGCCAGCTGTCATCGGTCCAGGAGTTCCAGCAGCCCACCCTAAATTAATTAGCCCAGCTTTGTTGTGGTCAGAGGGGGGAAATGAGTAGGAGGTGGTGGGAAAGTGATGGAAGGGTGGTGAGTGGAAAATGGAATTCATTAGGAAATTAGCGTCAGCACTTTGAAATGACGGTTGGTTTGTCCAGCAGAGGGCTAGCTTGCGCAGCCTTCTCCGTGGTGTTCCATTGTCTTCAGTGGAAGTGTTACAGCAGGATACTTTTCAATCTACGTGTGTGTTCGATCTGTGTGCCGGTGCTGCCAGTGGTGTTGTTCTGACTCCTGCTTTCATGCCAGCTCTCAGACTCGGGGATCTACACGTGTGTGGCCACCAGCTCAAGCGGGGAAACGTCGTGGAGCGCTTTCTTGGAAGTCAAAGGTGAATCACATCCTCTGTAGTTGTTATAACTTCTGGTCGGTTCCAGAGTCTTGTAATGTGCTGAATGTCTTAGAATAAAATATTTCACATTTCTGTCATCCTGTAACATAATCTCACAGTGAAAAATGTTTGGGTGTTCTCTAAAACTGAGATTTCTTTTTCTTCTTTTTGGAGACCTTCCAATCGTTCTCACAGTGCGTAATGAGAACTTACACTCATTCTGCCATTTTTATCACAGTTCCTGTTGTTTTTAATTTTTTAACTCTTTGCCATTTCCTAACTTACAATCCCACCTGCGTTACCTGATTAATTTGTTCTCTTGTCTCTTCATATTCATCTCAAATACAGAAGCAGGATGACACTGATTCTAATTTAAAAATTGAAAATTAAAGGTAAAAAGTAAACTTTGTATTTAAAAAAATAGGTCCTTGTTGATTTAATAGAAATATTGTGGGGTTTCAAACAATACGGACTTAGAATTTTATCGCAATATTTTGTGGTATTATTGTGAAAATGATAAAGATTATCATTAGACAAAACTATTTATTTTTAAAAAGTGTGATTTTTATCACTGAACTGCACACAGTAATTGTGTGCAGTTCAGTAATTGTATTTGTATTCGGTAATTGTATTTAATCATATTTTGGAATTTACAGATTTTTGTTGATGCTCTCGTGGAACAGACATTGGAGAAAATAGCAAAACTGTCAGTTTTGTTTTTTACTTACTATCAATAACTGAAATGTATTGTGACAACAAATATTTGGTTTATCATTTATCATGATAAATGATAATGACATGATAAATGATAAACCAAATTTTCCCCCACTGAAAAAATTTAACGGTTTGATATTCTTAAGTTTGTCAGTGTGAGATACTGCTGCTATAGTATTATAAATATGTATATTAAGGCTTGTAATCCATCTTTACCAGGTTCCCAATGAGTCTGGAGTGTGGTAAAGTTAAACTTCTCCTCCATTTTGTCTCCTCTGAACAGAATCATTGGCAGTGATTGTCACAAAGAGCTATGATGAGATCGAGCTTCCAGGTCCACCGTCTAAGCCCCAGGTCACCGACGTTACCAAGAACAGCGTGTCGTTGTCGTGGCAGCCCGGGATGACCGGAGCCTCTCCTGTCTCTTCCTTTGTCATTGAAGCTTTCAGGTTCGTTTACTGTCCAGTGCTGAAGTTGATTCTGGGTCTTTAAATTTTCCTAAAGTTTTGACCTAATGTTGATTTTAGTCTGTTCTAATTTCTCTTTAATAACAACAACATAAACACAGTTTTCAGTATATTAAAAATTTCTAAAAATTTCCCAAAAATTGCCAGCTCAAAAGTATGAAATAGAGTGACTACTTTCTGTAATATGTTTTCAGGCTTCCTGTTAATCTGTTAAAAGCGCTCTCTCTCTCTGTGTGTTTATCTCTTTCTCTGTCTGAATGAACAAGATAGTTATAGCCATGTCTTGACATGTCAGAAATCACACTTTCCATTTAAGTCAAGTCAATGTTATTTGTATGTCACATTTCATCATCAAGGCAGTTAACGTGCTTTGCGTCATAAAAACATAATACAGTCATCAATTATGAAACAAGCAACAAACATTGCATTTTGTCAAATGTCTTCATCAAACTCATCAGTACCTATCAGATATGTCAATACTCCAGTTTTTATGGGTCAGAAGCAACTTTAAACAAGTGAAGTTTTAGCCTTGATTTAAAGGAACTCAGTGTTTCAGCAGTTTTGCAGTTTTCTGGAAGTTTGTTCCAGATTTGTGGTGCATAGAAGCTGAATGCTGCTTCTCCATGTTTGGTTCTGGTTCTGGGGATGCAGAGCAGATCAACAGCAACAGCAGATCTTTAATGTATTGTGGTGCTGAGCCGTTCAGTGATTTATAAGCTAACATAAATTTTCTCTGAGCTACATGGAGCCAGTGGAAGGACTTTATAACTGGGTGATGTTCTCTATCTTCCTGGTTTTAGTGAGAACACCAGCAGCAGCAGTGTTCTGGATCAGCTGCAGCTGGAGGATTGATTTTTAGCCAGTTTAAACAGTTTAGATAACTTTACACATCTCTGTACTTCTATTGTCTTTGTATTCAAGGTTATACTGACATTTTCTAACTTTAAACTCTCACACATAGTCTGGCGTACTGTGTGTTTTCTGTAACCGGCGCAGACTCCAGCCTGCTGATGGTTGAGGCTTCATAGTGGAGCATACCAATTCAGTGATTCTTGAGAATAGAGACAAAACAAGTCATATGGATAAAGCACAAAATTTGAATAAAATATACACAAACTATATATTTTTTCAAATATCTAACTAAACTAACCTGGGTCATGTGAGCACAACAATGTATATTTTCCTGGTGTTTGCTGAATATTTTTTATTTTAAACATTGTAGTAGGTGGCTGGTGTCTTTAAAATCCCTTGTCCAGGAGCAGAACTCAATAAATTATAATAGTTTAAAACAATTAAAGAAATACTAAAATCATATATTATGACAATTAAGTATAAGTAGTCATATAAATAATTATAAAAGTATCAATAAATTGAATTAAAAATTATTTTTATATATTTTCCAACTCCATTGAAATTTGGCATGCTGGCAGGGCTACGATGTTAACACTGCTTCCAGTTTGCTGTGCGACACTGAGTGAGCATGTGATCGTAAAAATGTTCTTTTGTCCAGCAAACATCTGCTTTGAGCCAACACTGAGTCTGCTTGGAGCATGTGAGGAGTTTCAGTCTTTCTTGGGGTTTAGTGTCGCATTTACAGATCTGGAGTATCATAAGGAAACTGGACTGAAAAACAGTGTGAATGCATCTTTTCTCTTCTCTTACAGTCAGTCTGTGAGCAACAGCTGGCAAACCGTGGCGGACCATGTCAAGACCACCCAGTTCACCGTCAAAGGTCTCCGTCCCAACACCATCTACCTGTTCATGGTCCGAGCCGTCAACGGCCAAGGCTTAAGTGATCCGAGCCCAATGTCTGAACCTGTTAGAACTCAAGGTATTCCACATTAGCATAAAATAATAAGTCTTTATTTATTGAATACTGTAATAGTCACTTTTTTATGTGGTTTTTTTCTCTCTTATTTTTATGAGTATAACTTCTATTTTATTACACGCTGCGGCCTCTGTCTCTTTCTAAAAAGCGATCCTCGTCATCCTCTCTCAGCAACTTGGCGGCAGATAGCCGCACTGAAGCATTGCAGAAAGTTCCAGAGGTCAGATTCTTCAGCTGAGCTCAGCTCATTAAGGCTACACTTAAGCAATTATGTAAAATAAGCATGTCTACTTTTGGAAGGCCTAACAGCATTATCTCCTTCCACGCTTTGATAATCTTTATAGCGGTGGAAAATGACCATCTCCAAAGCCAGAGAGGATTTGATTACGTCCTAAGCAGACCACAGTCTTCGGTGTGTAGAAAAAGTTTCCATTTAGAAGAAAAAAAGAAAAACTGGAAAATATAATAAAAGCAGTCTTTATCCACACTCTGTCAAATAAATGCAAAAAAAAAAAAAAAAAAAAAATCATAAATCTGATTTTCAGCAAATAGCCTAATACTTTTGAGGTGATATGTGACGACTTGTCTTCTATGAACTCTTTCTATCCGGGTGGGCGGAGGTTCAGGACTGTGTCGCGCTGTCTTTTTTTCTTTTTTCATTTTAAAATACAATTTCCTCCTGTGAGTTTTCCTCTGTGTGTCGGTATATAACTCACACAGTGGGTCGCTTTTTTTTTCTTTTTCACCATTCTCATGATCTCATATAGTAAAATTTTTACTTCTTTTAACATAAAACACATGTGGGGGAAGGAAAGAGCTGGAAAAGTGTGTCATAGTGTCCATTAATCTTCCATCTAATGTGTCCGAGGGTCACAAATTCTGAGTTCATTCGCCACTGCGGTTGCTCAGTCAGACCAGAGGACGTGCAGAAAAGTCCCAGATAAACATTTCAAACCCAATTTTTTTCTCCGTAGTGATAGAAAGCGGCTTCATTTTTCTCCCTTTTCTACTCTATTTTTTTTTTTTTTATATTTCAATTTTTTTCTAGATATAAGCCCTCCAGCCCAGGGAGTGGACCACAGGCATGTGCAGAAAGAGCTCGGAGAGGTCATAGTTCGCCTGCATAATCCTGTTGTCCTGAGTCCCACCACCATTCAGGTCACATGGACAGTAAGTGACTGATGACTAAATCTGATTGCTGTTTTGCTTTTCTGACCTGCAACATGTTTAAATGTTTAAACATGAGACGCTATATGTGAAAAAATAATGAGATTACTGTGAAAGGCCTCAAAAAATCCAACTGTTATTTACGTAGATATTTTTTATGACTGAACAATTGTAAAACTCAAATTTTTTAAGTATATTTTTTAGTGGAAAAACATGTTTAAAACATTAAAACTAGTTTTTTTTTCTTCCATTGCTTCTGAATATGAAGTCATGATAGTGATAGTGTTAATCCGAGTTATTTTATTTTTTTAATTTCCGTGTTTCCATTTACCAAATTTATTTTCATAATTACATTAGGTACTGCTGCAGTGGGAGGAGTTAGCTTAGCTTCTGCTAAAGTAAGTGAAAGTTAAGACAAGGAAAAGCTTTTGGTATGGGAGGTGAAAGGTTCCCAAGCCATTTGCAAGAGAAAGAGGCCCACAACATCACAGAACCTCCACCGTACTTAACAGTGGATATGGATATAAGTTTGTTTCATGTCAAAACCGCAGAAATTGTTACAGAAATTAAATTTTAGTTTTACTTGACCAAAGCACATTTTTTAAGATATGAAAGAGAAAGAGATGGAGTTTATCAAGCAATATACTATATGTAATATGATAAATGCTTGTGTATGTTTTTAGTTATTCTCTTTTGTGGTGTCGCCAAGATGCAATCAGCAGATCTTATAAGATCTAATGATTGTATTGGAGACTTGGTAAACCCGATTGGTGACTTGGTCTTGTTAAAAATTATATTTATATCTAAAGAAATTAGAGTAAGCAGTTAATAAGTAGAAATTATGAAAAAGTACAAGCAAATTAAAGTATAATGAAAAGAAATGTCTCATTCACATGTATTTTATCCATTTCACATGTTCTCTTTCTTGTCTTCCCTCTTTTGAAGTGTCACTTAGAGAAACGGACCTGTGTGACGTTATATTTATACTTGATCACTTTGTGCAACTCAAAAGTATAAATTTCAGAATTGCTTCATTTTTTCTTTACAAGGACAACCTTTCTCTTCTCTTTACTTAATGTCCTGAGATGAAATGTTGGTTTTCTCATTTTTTCAGTCAGATATTGTGGTTCTGGAGTAAAAGTTGGATTTATTCTGAAGCTTTCCCCGGTACTTTAAAATGTGTGTCGAAGGTTTCCTTATCTCCCTTTTATTGTTTCTCCATCTTTAGTTCTGCAGACGCCTGTCATAAAACCGAGATAGTTGACATTAAAGATCCATCTTTGAAGCTTCTCCTGCAGGCGACCGTTTGTTTTATGTTGTGGGGATTTTTTTTTTTTCTTTTGTCAGCCTGTTCCCTCCTGACTACAGCTTTTGAAATATTGTAATTGGCGACTTTAAAGTAACCAACATCAAATGGCTGCAGAAATGGTTTCTTTAACCACAACCAGCATCAAAGGAAATGTCAGAGACACCTGGATGTTCATCAGTCCTCCATCTTTCCTCCCTAAAACAAAGTCTGCCCTGATAAATTAAAATATCGCTAATGGTTGTGAAATCTGGTTTTGCTGCAGAGGTAATGCGTTTATCTTCCTATATGCAAGGTCTGTCTGTGCTATGTGGGTTTGAGGGAATGAAAAAGAAAAAAGAAGCATCTCCTGCCTGGATGCGAGCAGTTTTTCTATTTTAATTGCTTGGTAATAAGGACATAAATGTCGCTAGGATTCTTAGAGGCTGAGGTGTTCATTCGTTTATGTTGAGCACGGCGCCATAAATCACTCAGTTGCAGGTATTTACCTCACATCACTTAGCAGATGCGGTGGCGGTTAGCATTTTTAAACGAACAACATGAGCAGTTTTCCCGCTGACATGTTTATTGACCCCTGCAGTAAGCCTCCCCCCACTCCATTTCCCTCCTCCAGAACTAGCTGCTAATTTAATGCTAAACCCTTTTGCTTTATGATTGTAACGTGAAGCTAACACCAAACCGTGATGGCCTAAATCAATCAGGAGTCCTTTTTTTTTTCAGTAAGCAGAGATTTCCGCTTTTTATATTTCCAAATCATCCCATTAATAAGAGTCCAACACCAACAAGGTTGTGGGTGGGAGTTGGGGGGTTGAGATCCATTGTGCTGATTTACTCAGTCTGTGCTGGTGAAAAACAGCTGCTTAATATCCCACTTGAAAGCAGCACTGACTTCCTCTACTGTTAACAAGCCATTACAGTGAGTTATGTGCTGGCTCCTCCTCTGCATAAATTCAGCTTTTTTTTTCTTTCTGTTTAACTAAGCGGCCCAAATTTTAAAGGAAAGCCCTGTTTGGGGCTTTTTTCCATCACAGAGATCTCGTCTTAGGTCTTTTTTTTTTTTAAGGGGAAAATGTCTGCTAAAGACACCTCTGCTGTGTGTTCCCATGGGAACATGCATTTGTGGCCGCATGGCGTTCTTATAGTTGTGAGACGTGCTTTAAGGTGTCACCAGGTTTTATTTATTGTAGGTACGGGACATACGTTCCGTCCTTTAAGGTGGAGTTGTTAGCTTGAGCTAGTGTCAGGGTGGGTATAATTGAGCAGAGTGTTGCATGGCTGGTGATAAAAGCCCCATTAAATAAGTAACAGCTCCTAAAGTGGCATGCATGCAGCCTTGTAAAGCATGCTGCAGGAAAACACCACTTAGTCACCTTCATGTGCTTTCTTCCCAACCATAACCTTGACTTTATTGCTTCCCCAGGTGGACCGCCAGTCCCAGTTCATCCAGGGTTACCGGGTTCTATACAGGCAGACGTCTGGGCTTCCTTCGCCAGGGGCGTGGCAGACCCAGGACGTGAAGGTGCCCTCGGAACGCAGCGTCGTCCTGTCATCGCTGAAGAAGGGCATCGTCTATGAGATCAAGGTCCGGCCGTACTTCAACGAGTTTCAAGGCATGGACAGCGAATCGAAGACGGCGCGGACCACTGAGGAGGGTGAGACTCAAACAAATTGAGTTTATGGAGATTAGCTAGGAGGCTAGTTGAGTGTGTTCTTCTGTTTTTTTTTTTTTTTTTTTTTTTTATCATCATTTCAATGTATATCTTTGTAATGTATATCTCTTTTTATATTGTTGACTCATGTTTGGCAGTGCTGCTGCCAAACTTCCCGTAATCCATTGGACAGTAACCACACACCTACACTGTGATTGGAAACTTTACACAACTCCTGTAAAGATGAGCTGTCACCCAGAGCTTAATTTATAGAGACTCTGACAAGGCCATAGCGCAGCGTGGTAAAAATCACTCACGAGGACACAACGAGGGCCTTTGTTTGAATGAATTTACTATTTTGACCCTTGCAGGGAGGAAAACTGTGTGCATCAATACCATGGCAGCCTTTGAGTTTAATGACTTGAGTTAGCTTGTATGGTTGAAGACTTATATAACACATCCTCTCAAAACCACAAAAAGAAAGATACAAGCGCTTCGATGTGGAGGTGAAGCCTATCTTAACAAAGCACGTACAGGCCTGCATGTGTTGGGAGAC
Organism: Poecilia mexicana; assembly: GCF_051168715.1. Classification (NCBI taxonomy): domain Eukaryota; kingdom Metazoa; phylum Chordata; class Actinopteri; order Cyprinodontiformes; family Poeciliidae; genus Poecilia; species Poecilia mexicana. The sequence goes on along the minus strand of NW_028263382.1, from coordinate 33,271,566 downwards.
AGTTCACATCCTGTTGTGTTGACAAGCTCATTTATTTCCCTTTCCTCAAGGGGACCGTATCTCCTGTGGCCAGCGTGTGTATGCACTGCTCACACTGACTGGCCACAGGAGTGGAACTGCCACCACATCCCAGCTGTCCCCAAAACGCACGCACACACGCGCACACACACACACGCACGCACGCACGCACGCACGCACGCACGCACGCACGCGCACACACACACACACACACACACACACACACACACACACACACACATGCCAGCAGACCTATCTCCTGTAGACCTCAGAGGCTACATGTCCCAGCTATTACCTGTGCTGATGGTATCCCCCTTTCCTGTCCTCTGTTCATAGTCCGGTTTTCCAGAATTCCAGCCGTTTTCCATTTCTGTCATAATGCAGCTTCTGTTTCTTTTCATAAATAATACACTGTCAGACACTTTGCTCTGGGCTATTCAGGCTGCCTTGGATGACTAATGGGGGCCAGAAAAAAAATCGAGTTCAAGAGGTGATTAAAACTTAGGGTATCCATTAGCTAACACAATTAGAGAACTCCATGAGAAGGTTAGGGCAACTGAAACTATTCCCTTTAACCATTGAACCTCATTCTCCATATAAATATTTACACGGTCTTGAAAGATTATTAATAGCATTTACAGTTCTTATACATTTGTACCACAGACCTTGGTGTTTTCACACACCTAACTATTAGGTGACATCTGGTTACTTCAGATGTCACCTAATAGATAGGTGTGTGAAATTGGTTTTCAGTATAAAAACGCCTTTTTTTTGAAGGCCTTAATGGTCTGGAGAACATTAGTTAACAAGAACACATCACAGAAGTGTTTGTCATCCCAGCATGACAAACACTTCTGTGATGTGTTTGTCATGGGACTGTATTTTCCAGTCCCATTTTATAGCTCAGTCAAGTTACTGTTACCTTCAGCACCTTCATGACTTGGAAGAAATTTATCTTTGCATTTTGATGCCTTAAAATTGGACCTCTGTTTCTTTAAGAAGCGCCGCTTTTAGCATATCATCACAACATCTCATGATGCTGTTTACAACCATTCTCAGGCGCATTGGACTGAGAAGTAGTTTGTATGATGAGCTCAGCAGACTCACAGTTCACCAGGTGTTTAAAGGCTGCTGCCGCTAGTCTGGAGGAGCAGATGGGAAGAGGCGTGGGGGAGAGGTAGGCTACAGGGAGGAGCTTTGTAGAAATAGGTGGAGCTGTGTGAGTGGAAGTGTTTATGCCCCCTCTGAATGGTTGCTATGGGAGATTCAAGGATTCTTCAGACATGAAAGAAAGAATCAAAGCAACCAGCAATGATGGAATAACATTATGAGATGTTATAAAGATAAAAAATGTTCTTAGTGAGTTAAGGATATAATGGAAAGAAGAATGGGCAACAAATTTAGTTGAGACATCACTTAAAACACTTAAAGATGTAAAAGCAGTTAAAGTGAAATTCCAAAGAAGTGGGCTCTACTTGACTTCTGAAGGCGACTGATTTTATTAAAGTTTGTCAAAGTAAAAGGAACTAAATAAAAATGCACATCACACTTTTCCAATTTTCATAAAGAATATTTGAAGACCTTAGATTGTTAGGCTACAAAATCCCAGTTAAATCATTTTAGGTTTGTGGTTATAATAGGTTTGTGTGAAAAAATGTGAAATGTTAAACAAATGCCTTTGCAGTGGTCTGTGTACCTAGGCTGATAAATTGATTCTGGCTCCCATCTCATTACACCTGAAAGTATACATGAGGTGGAGTACACTTTAGGCAACAACAGTCCTTATTCAGGAAGAAAGGAAAATTATTTGTCGTCACCTAAATGTTCATTTGTTGGCTAATTTTCCACGTCGCTCTCTAGGGAGATGCCACACCGCCTACGCCTTGTCATTAACCATTGGCTACTTTTTAGTAATGATCAGCTCTGTTTGTCTTCCTCCCATCATTCAGCACAGCATGGTGAGTACATGCGAGACAGGGGGGTCACATTCCTGCCTGCCATACATCACTCCACTAATGGCCCTATTAGCACAGCCTCCAAGGCCTCTAATGAAAAATGTGTATTGTTTAGCACAAATATGCATGATAATCAGCTGCTAAATCATTCATAACATTAACTTTGAACGACATTGCCTCTGATGGCTTCCGCGGAGAAGCCAGGCACTTCATCACCTGATCGCGACACAGTGGCTTATTGGCACGGATCCGGGCGCGTTCGCTCAATCAGATGCTCACTCGGTAGATTGTTTCTAATCTGGCCAAGGTGTTGAGTTCATCATTAGAACCATTCATCTTCCACCGTGCCAGGGCCTCCTGGCTCTCCTGGGGCCCGTGTGGCCAATTGCGCTGAGGGATGAGCACAGATTTACGGGGTTACACATGCCATTTTGGATGGAAGTGAGGTGAGGGAGAGGCAGCACCAGGAGTAATTGACCTGTCAGTATTCCGCCACGCCAATCCTTCCCCACCCTGCAACCTGCCAGCCACTGCGGAAATGAGAAAACATTATTTTTAAAGCGTTATTTCCAGTTGGGCCAACTGTTATTTATTTTTTTTCCGTCTCATGCTTTGTGGGGTCAGAAGATTGTTGCCGTCAGAATAACAATGGAGGTTTATGAAAGCCCGGGCTGTTCTTGTTTCCATCCTCTCCACCTGTCTGCCTGCGGACGGAGCTGATGCATTCCCGGGTACCTCCCTCGTCCCTACCTGCTGACTTAAGTTTCATCCGCCTGATCGATGAGAGTCTGTCGATGTGTTTACTGAGACATTGTTTCCCACCTATTAAATGCCTTTTTTTTTGCGTTTTCATATTTCTTTGGCATCTGCTCTTCATCCCAATAAGCCTATTGACCCTTGTGCCAAACCAGTCAACGACAGAGTCTTAGCATGACTGAGAAGTCTCGCCTGACTCTGCCAGGCCATCATCGCACAAATCAATACCAGTATCCTCTGTGCAAATCCACCAGAGCAGAGCAGAGACTGATATATGAAATCACAGTGAAATGTTATAAAGACAGCCGACAGCCATGTCAGATCTGACCTGATCTTATCCTTACAAACCCGCAGTCAACTGTGCCTTCTCTACAAAATACTATTCTTTTTCAAAGGCATGGATACTGGTGTTGTCATTGTTTTTTCCCCCCCTTTTCTCTTATGGTTCAATTTCAGGGACTCTTACGGAAGAATAGAATACCCATCAAAGGTACTAAAACCTCAAAATTTAATGTCTTACCAAATTGACCCAACTGGCTGGGGAGAAGGAAGTCTGGATAGTCTGCTGCGCCGCAAATCGATCCCAGATGAAACGGGAGGTGGATGGATGGCAAATATTTGACTTTGGAAGTCACTTAATTAGAAAATATTTATATAGGTTTGTTAGAGAACATTAGTAAACAAACCAAACAAGGAAGACCAAAGGACACAGAAGACAGGTCAAGGATGAAGAAGTGTAAAGTTTTATTACATCATAAGCCCTAAGGTTGTAATGGGTAACCTTTAGATAATATGAGATAGACAGTCTGTGGTAAAACAATGAGCTCCTCTGCCTGTGGTCCTACTGCTATCTGCAAAAATTCACCGCTCAGTTAGAAACAACTAATCAGAGCCAGGGGGAGGGGTTTAGCCCTAGCTCTCTGCTATGCTGCAGCTCTTTCCTGACGTTAATGTTCAGGATAGTTAACATGATGGCTGATGAACAGTTTTCCTGCAATGTTAAGTTGTTCCTAAGCCATCAGCACATTTAGCAAGGATGATTTACAGCAGTAAGGCCCTCCTCCTGGCTCTGATTGGTTACTTCTGACCAGAAAGTGATTATTTCTGTAGGAGCACAGAGAGGAAGCAGAGGAGCTTGATTTTTTCACAGATTATCTGTCGCATACAGTCACAACTTAGTGACAGTTTTTTGAAATATGGGGGGAAAAAAATAAAAACAGATTGTTTATAAAAGTTACATACTACAGCTTTAAGCTTCTCATTGAGTAAAACAGATTGGTGTTAACAGCATTGTGCCAGTCTGTTTTGTAAAGTTCCAGTAAGTAGATTAAAGCTTATGTGTGTGATGTCTGTAAACATTAGAGAGTCTCTGTATATTTTCCATTTCCCATCGCTGACTATTGAGAAACCGTTTTAGAGCCGGGCCATACTGCATCTGACCATTGCTCCTAATTCTCTTTCAGCTCCCAGCGCCCCCCCTCAGCAGGTAACCGTCCTGACAGTGGGAAACCAGAACAGCACCTCCATCAGCATCTCCTGGGACCCCCCTCCGCACGACCACCAGAACGGCATTATCCAGGAGTACAAGGTCCGTTTCAGGAAGCAAGCGCCATCCATTCCCACCGCACCTCTACATGACTACATTAAAATCAACTTTTTCTTTTTTTTCTTCTCAGATCTGGTGTCTGGGGAACGAGACGCGTTTCCACGTGAACAAGACGGTGGACGCAGCCATCCGCTCCGTGGTGGTGGGAGGGCTGCAGGTGGGCGTGGTGTATCACGTGGAGGTTGCCGCCAGCACCAGTGCAGGAGTGGGAGTGAAGAGTGAACCTCAGTCTATAATCATCGGTGAGATAAATTGATAGAAATCTGTCGCAGCCTTTCGGCGTCCACTTTTTAAGAGAGAGTGATGCTGGAGGGAGCGGGGAGAAAGCAACCAAACAGATGATATTGTTGAAACGGTGTTGTTTGGAAATGCACTCTGACTGTGATTTATGTGGAGCTCTGGCAGATTTTCTCTGATTTGACCCATAACTGATGACTTGGCCTGCAGCGTGTTCTTATTTCCCCAGTGTCACTCACATAATCCATCTCTGAGAGCAGAACACTGAGCTTGCACTCATAATTTTTTTTTTTTTTTTTTTTCGTTTGCTTGTCTTCAGAGGTGCCTGCGCTCAGACGGCTTTGGCAGAACAATGTGGATCAGCGTCTTTTCGGCATGTCGCAGTGTTTGTGAATAATCCACGTGTTTGTTACAGTGAGAAGTTAGCAGTGTTACAGTGAGGTGCTTTGTGATTCTGGTTGTGCCTCGCTGCTAGAAATATTTGTCAAGCCGGCTAGCGGGAGTTGACGTGGGATTGGGGATCAATAGAGACCGTGGCGCTCTGCTCTCATTTCATGTGGTATGTTGCAGTGGCGGTGGAGTGAATTAGAGGCTGAACAAAGCAAACAGCCTGATCACCTGGGGCTTTGCTGTGAGCTGCTAGACTTTGTCTTTTCCAGTCTGATCATTGTGCTTCATCTCACATCCTTTTTTGCTCTTTATTCAGCTTTGACGGTCAGTATCCTCCTCTACAGCTTAACAAAACCTGACAAAACCTTAGACGAAGCACAGCAAGACCAGAATGTCTTGGAAAACTTGCACAATTTTCGATTCTACTCAGACGAAAGCCTCTTTAAATGTCCTGAATAAACTCTGATCCTTTAGAGGTGCAGAAGAAAAGTATTCCCAGAGCATGATGCAGCCAATACCGTTGTTTACAGGTGAAGACGATGTGCTTATGTCTGCTAGCAAGAGATAAAACCTTAGATTGGTTAACAGACAAGATAGGACTTCATCGATATGAACATTTTTGGCCAATATCACTATCTGATATTAATATTGCTCTTTTGGCCAAAAACCAATATTTACCAATATTACATGTACTTCACCATCTTTTTGACAACTTGAAATAAAATGGCCACACCTCTGACTCCCCACAATCCTTTGCTCCATCACTATCACTGTCACATGAGCACACAAAAACCACATGACCGACCTCCTTCACTGCCTCTCCAGAAACAAATCCCAAAATATTCTCTTATGTCTGGGTCTAAATCTGGAATAGCAGAAGCATATGTCCATGTCACTGGATTGAAGACATTAACTATAATATGGTATGAAACATGTTGCAAAAGTAGTTGTTGCTTTTGAGCTTGAGTCGTCAATACATTGAATTTGTTTAGATTAAGGTGAAATGTTGGTTTTCTTTCTGTATTTCTGTAGTTCTGTTTGTTCACATCTGCACATTTAAAGTTGGGGTATGTACCCTTTCTTAAAAAATGTTTTTCACGTATTTGTTAAAACGTATGAAACAGCTAATGTATAAAAAAAATCAAGCTCAATTGCCTAGTTCAGGGAGGAGGACGAGGAGCATGAGTTGTTCCACAGATAACCTGTCTCATATTGTACTGTAACAACATGGAGACAGTTTTAACAAATATGTAAGAAAACAACATTTTTACAAAACTTACATACCCCAGCTCTGCTAAAAATGATCAAGACCTGCTTATTTTTAGCTCTGTTCCAAACAATCCTTTGTGTATTTCCTACTGTGAACAAACATAATATTTCAAAGTCACGGAGTGCTTCATAGATGACTGAAGTTTCCCGCGAGAGATTTAAAGCATACGTAGATTCTCCCCCCTGTTTCCCTTCACATCTTGGTGCTGATACATGCATATTAATCTCATCTACTTTGTTTGTGTGCCCTCAGGGAAAGAGTTCCGGGACGTGATCATACACGGAAACCGGAACAACAGCATCACGGAGCAGATAACGGACGTGGTGAAGCAGCCGGCCTTCATCGCTGGCATTGGAGGCGCCTGCTGGGTCATCCTGATGGGCTTCAGCATCTGGCTCTACTGGAGGAGGAAGAAGAGAAAGGGTCTAAGCAACTATGCAGGTTAGCAGCGGCTGGCTCCTCAGGTGCCTCAGCAAAAATGATGAAAAATAGTCCTCCACTCCTCTCTCTCTCTCTGTGCTCATTTTTTTATTGTTTTTTTTTCCTCTCCCTTCAAAGCGAGAATGTTTTATCATTAGATCATTATCCGTCAATACCATAGCTGCTGCTAGCAATATCATCAAGATGGATGCTCTGTTCCGGCTCCGCGGGGAGACAGATGTTAGCTCGGATCGTTTCCGGAAGGCTGCTGTTTTTTTGTTTTTTTTGACAATTCCACCCACAGAGTTATTAGCCCAGGGAGGGGGGAGTCGAGGTGCCAGAATGGAGTGGTTGGAGCCGTAGCTGTAGTCCAGCTCTACGCCCACACACTGACCCTTACATGTTCATGGTCGATATCCCCAAGCCAGTCCGCTTCCTCTGCCAAGTGCAGTGGCTTTCATTACAGAGGTGGAAATGGAAATGAACTCTCTTTGGGGTTTTTTTTCTTTCTCTATTTGTAATCAGATATTCAAGAAAAGCACATTTACGGGAATACATTTGCTCATTTTTCCGGGGAAAAGCGTGAACTGCAGCAGTGATGTTTCCTGTTTCATCTTCATGTGCTACGTTTTGTGTTTTGTTTTCTGTTTGATTTGTGGCACCTGCTCACCGGCCCCTGCTTCTCTGGCTGCAGCAGTGCATCTCAGCTCCACTCCCCCTTACACACACACACGCACGCACACAAACACATCCCCTCCTCTCAAAGCACTGCTTTGCTCTGCATGCTTTTTTAACACACAACTTTTTCTGTCTTCTTGTTTTGCAGTTCAGTCCTTCACCTTCACCCCTGCAGGTACTGTTCATTTGTCCCATCACCTCCCCTCACCCTAACCCCCTCCCAAGCACAGTCATCCTCCTACCCGATTGAACTTCCCATGCTCAGACTACAACACTCTTGATCATGGCTAATAAAAAAAATTAAACCTCACACAGGTGGAAACAGTTTAACCTGCCAAACAACATTTACAAGTCAGTTTTTGCTATTAGCCGTGATTTTTAACCCTGCATACCGAAATTATTTCCCTGCCAAGCCTAAAGCCGTTTTTTTTCTTTTTTCTTTCTTTTCTTTTTGTTCGTCTGTCATAGCAATCTGGTTCTGGTTTCCGAGCTCGGTTTCATTCTATCCATCTTCCTCCTCCTGCTGAAATGTTCCTTTTAGTTTTATTTCCAGTGATCAAATCATGCTGTGCTTTACCTGTCTACATTCCTGTAGTTTCATTTAGAAAACTGGCTTTTCCTTTTGTTCAGGACGACTTTTGTTTATTTTTCTTTTTTCTGTAACATCTTTTACACACAGCTTTGGGTTGGACCTTCTCAGATTCCTTGGTTAAAATCTAATGTTAAAGGAGCGGTGTTGTGTATTGTACAAACACATCGTGCCATTTTGTAGCACAAGCAAGTAACTATGTTGTTTATTTATTTTTCTATCTCTTTTTTCAACTTTTCCATAAAGAAGTCAGAAATGGAGAAAAAAAACACAATACTGGGGACGAAACTAATACATTTAAGCACAAGCTTATGATACCTTCACTTTGATATATATAAGCATCATCAAAATCAAAGCTATCTTAGCTTCAGTACAACATAGCTTTGATGTTGAACTGACATCTTGAACAACTTTGATGTTTAAAAACACCAAACCCTGGCCAATAGAAGTAATAAAAGATAGAAAAGGAAAATAAAAATAAAAATGTTCTTAATACTAATAAAAGCTTGATTTAAATTTATGGAAATGTTATACATATCACGCATAATTAAAAAAAAACTGTAACTTTGTAATTTGATGCCTTGCAGACCACCCCTGTCCCCCACTTTCCCCACTCAGCTCCTCCAGACTAGTGGCAGCAGTAATTAGCAAACACCTGGTGGAACTGCGAGTCTGCTGATTTCAATATATGAACTGTCTCAGTCCAAAGCTCCTATGAAAAGTTAACAGCATAATGAGAAGCATATCACGTTGTGATACAGTGCTGAAAAGGCAAAGTGTCAGAAAGAGCAGGAGCTTCTTAAAGAGACAGAGGCCCAATTTCAAGTCATCAAATTGAGAAGTCAAATTACATTTAAGTTATTTTTGATATATGCAGCATTTTTATAGTAACTGAAGCTAACAGTTACTATGATTGTGCTATAAATATCACTATGTGCCTGGAACATACATATTATTGCCCCTTCTAAGTCATTTCTGAACTCTTTAGAGACATCAGATACAAGTGATGAATGCCACACTGTAGATTTCATTTTGTAAAATTGTTTGAGAATCATTAATTCTTTTGCTTTCACTTTGCAAGGGTTAGGGTTACACTATGCTGTGCCGGTCATTACATAAAATCCTGTTGACATTTGTGGCTGCAAATGACAAAAATGGGGATTACTTTGGGATGCCTCACTTTCCCGCCTTAACCTTAAATAGAAACACTTTTGTCAAAGCATGCATGAATATGAATGTGACGTCTACTTAATCTAAAGCATTACGTCAGCACATTATGAAAGATGTGTAATCTTTGCAAAAACTGTGTGGTTTTCAGTCAGTCTTCTTAAACGCCAAAGAGGAAGCAGGCCTTTTTTTTCTTTTTTTTTTTTTTAAAAAAAAGCCTTTTACTGGCAAGCACAATTTAACGTTCAGTTCAGCAGAGATCAAAAGCTGAGACTGCGAGGTGATATTTGGAGCATGCATCAGAATGTGATCGAGGGGTTTTACAGTGCTGCTCTCTTTCTATTGACAATTAGCTGATGTATCGAGTGTCCTGTCTCAGCGCAGTAAAGCTGTCAGTACACCAGAGGTAAATCACAACACTGGCGTGGCACACAGCCAGCAGGAATTAGATTTGATGGAAATTTTATATGCTGATTACACTTCGTCAGCCCCCTCCCTAACGCTGATGCTTATTAAACGGGATTAATCTGCATTCATATTGGAGAAAGTGCTTATCCAGCCCAGCCCAGACTAGCCGTGTCAGTCTGGCTAACATTAAAATGCTCCTCAGCAGCCCAGAAATGTGCCAGCCCTCAGATAGAGACTTCAGAAGCTTCCTCAGCCAGCTCCTGTCAATCTTCACCCAGACAACAGTTTCCTTAAATGCAACTTCTGCCGGTGGAGGAACAAAGAGCTCCAGGCTTTGGCTCTGGTTGAATCAAGATGTCTCCCTGTCTCAAAAGTAGAATTTCTATCCACACAGAGCTGCTGGATGTATACAATGAAGTCCTAAATGCAGTACCTTGTTGAAAGTGTTCACACCATTTAGTCACATCCCAACCACAAGCTTCAGAGGATGAAGCAAAACCTTTGATACCATTAATGTTCAGAGCGTCAAAACCAAAGCTGCAGAATGTAGCTTTTATTAAGAAAAAAAAAACATATTTGTTAAAACAGTCACTATGTTAGGACAGTAGAATATGAGACAGATGGTCTGAAAATGTCAAACTCCTCTGCCGCTACTTTGTGGTCCTACTGCCATCTGCAGAAATACTGTTTATTGCAAACAGTATTAAATTAATATCTTTCCTGAAGATTATACACACAAATATCCCACTATGACATTGTGGAGAAAGGTTTTTGAGTGTTTAGAAACCCTTGAAACAATATTTATGTAAGTACTCACAACCTTTGCTTAACACTTTGTTGATCCACCTTTGATATTAATTACAGCCTCAGGTGTTTTTCAATATGATGTCATCAGCTTAGCTTTTCAACTTGAAATTTGCAAGTAAGCCAGTAAAATATGGGAAGCTATTGACGGGGAAAGTTGTTTGAAAAAATTGGTTGTTTCTGAACAGCTCAGTCAGAAACAACCAATCAGAGCGAGGAGGAGGATCTTAGCGCTGTCAATCAACCTAATGTACATGCTGTAGCTGTGCTAATTGAAATGAGAAACAACATACCATTACACGAAAACTGTTTGTCTACCACCATCTGTGGCCATGCTAACATAACAATAACACTGCTTACTCCTTCCAGCCCCCATGGTCTCAACTACGCTACAGCTGGCCTGGCCAACTGAATGCTAAGGCTAGTTAGCATCATTGCAGATAAACAGGGGTTTTTTTTGTAACGGTAAGTTGCTTCTCCACCATTAGCACATTTAATGGAAAGTATTGTTGTTGCGCACCTCCCTCCCTCTCCCCCCAGCTCTCTGTCTAACGCAGCGTTTCTCAACGGGGGCAGTACTGCCACCTGGGGGCCGTTCAATTTCAGCCATTTTCCACTGGCTGAAATTTTTACAACAGGGAGGCGCTGGGATTCTTTTGGGGGGCGTTTGCTTGAAGGTAAACTGTACACCTTAAATGCACAACAATACCAGTTTAGACTTTGAGCAACTTGTTAAAACTGTATTGTGTAACATTAAAACATGCCTGGCTGCAACTGTATCGACGGTAGCTCTTCTTCTCTTCAGTGTTTGTTAGCTTTTGGCGCAGCTCCGTTCTCCTGCTATTGGTAACTTCACCGCATCAGCCTTACACCAGCTGATGACGTTGCTGTGATTCACTTGTCTGGTGTCTGATTTTCAAATGTTTTATGTTTTATTGAGGATTTTTGTGCATATGTTTTGGCAGTGATGTGATCATGACAAAGCAGCAACTTATATTAAAAAGTTTTTTTAATGTTCGTCTGGATGCTGCATGCTTCCATGGAAGGACAACAGAAAATCGATTTTATTGACACAATACCCTCACTGTGTATCCCTCAGAAAAATGAACCCATTTAAATAAAGAAATCCCTCCATGGGTCATGCCTCGATAGAGACCATGATCTGGTATGAAACGGTAGCACCACAGCACTTCTGAATTTTATTCATCAGAATACCGGAGCTAAAAGGTTTACGTCTGTCTGCTTTTCTCCATCAATGCGCGCTTCCCGACTGCTCTGTGTCTTGTGCTGTAAAAAAATAAAAAGACGATGTGCACGTTGCATAAAACTCTGAAACAGGAGAACCGTGACAGAACGGAGTAGCGAACTATTAATCTATAAATCAATAGACAGGTCTAAATAAAGATATAATCCATGTTCCTATCCCATATTTATGTGGCATCAAAAGGATCTGGAACTTTTGTTTTCCCACTGAAAGCACACAGTAAATCCCATGTGGGTGAAATTTTATGAATGATACTCTGATGTTCCATTCTCCTGAAAGCAGCACAGAGCTGCACCACCAGAAACTCACAGAAACATTGAAGAGAAGAAGAGCTATGATTGATATTGTTGAAGTTCTATTCATGATTTAATGATCCAGAGCACAGTTTTTTTGCGAATATTTCAAAGTTTAAACTGGCATTGTTGTACATCTTTTACCTGCTCATTTTGTGTAATTTTTAACAACTAGAAAATTGCACAGAGCAAGAATATTTTTTCCACTCTGATTGGCTGCTGTTAGGATGAAAGTCCATTCATTGCATTTTTCTTAGACACCTATAAAAATGGCTTTTTTGTTCTCTGGGAAATTATTTTTGACGATAAATCCAGAAACAACCATAAAATCATAAAATCATAAAATCATCAACAACAGTGATAGTAATATTAATAATAAAATAATATTCAGTGCAAAGTAGTGCAGATTGAGTTTCCTAAGTCTGTTGGGATTTACCCTGTCCAGGACTGAAGTAGTCTGTTTAAGCTGGTATCGAGAAAGACTCGCCTGGTTTCTGATGACCTCCATCCAGATGTCCCACCCGTCTTCCCCCTGTGAATTAGCCAGACTGAGCAGCCTGCAGTCAACTCGTTCCACAGGACACACCTATTAACGGTCGCTCTTTCTCTCTTATTACAACGTGCACTTGTTACTGAACCAGGTTGGTTTTAGTGACTCGGGCGACTCCCAAGGATGTTGTTTTACATATAGTTTTGGGCTAAAAGCAACTTATCAAACATTTCCACCTTTTCCTCTCCAGAATCAAACATCAAAGCTATTTTACAACCATCAAAGAACTTTGAGGTGACTCATTAATTGAATGTCCACAACATCTCTTAGATTTTCTTTATGCTAATTATTTTATTAGTAAAGCAATTTTGCAAGGGTCAGTACAGCTTAATTCAGTAGTGGAAATAATCAAATAAGTAAAATCAATCATCTAGACTATCTTTCCCTAATGCTGACACTGAGAACTAAAAAAGAGAACCTTTGAGAGAGACGGACAGAGTATGACATTTTGAACCCCAGAACTGGCCTGATGATGAAGGTTTTGCAGCAGGAGGCTCACAGCGCTGATCGATGACGGCAGACGTCTCTGCAGGTCTGATGAGCTTTCGCCTCTGCTTGGATGGTGAAATCAGACAGGCCTTGGGCGTTGGCAGGAAGAGTACTGACTTAGAGCGGCAGGTCTCGGGTGTTAGGGTGACTTCTTCTTGTGCGTAGCGGTACTCAGCTTCTTGTCTTGCGGCTCTGAAGTTCCCTTCACCTTGTCTCATGATCTTTCTGGTTTGTTGAGATGTAAACGAGCTGGTCTCACGGAAGGAATGCACCAGTTCTTCCTCTTTGCCTTTGTCTTTGTCTTCATCTTTTCTTTGGTCTTCATCTTTGTCTTTGGGGTCTCAACCCAGCTGATGAGAGAAGTGCAATTTGAAGCCACATGTTGCAGGGCTGACGAGTTGGTCCCCATGCACAGAACAGTCTTTGGCTCTGTGACCCCAGCTTTTCTTCAACTGCAGAGTTCTTTGTCCATCTCAATCTTGGCCTGAAGCTGCCTGGAGGATCCAATCAACGGTTCCTCTTTTACACTCACCTTTTATAGGGTTTATCCATCACATCTGTTGGGCCTAGATGTTACTTGTGTGATTAACTTTAAAGGTAACTTTATTTATTGCTACTATTAAACTAATATCTCCACCATGGTGAAGTGGGATGATCTCAGGTTTTCTAGACAGTATACAAAGATGATTCTCAGTGCTAAGACCCTCTTTCTGGCTCTAATTGGAGGTTTCTGAATCTTGTAGAGGGAAAACCAAAAGGTTTTTGACCCAAATCATGCTGATCAGATGAATGTAAACTTTTGAATTCAAAGAAAATTACAAAAAAAAGATTTCTAAAACTGACATTTAGTTAATTGTTTTAATGTTGGTCATTTTAACTAAGCTAACACAAGAACAATTTGGTTTGAATTAACGCCAGAAATTTTTTTTTCTTCAGTATATTTAAATATCTGGTCTCAACTGTAGATAATGCATATTTTACCCATTCTTTGCAGAAAAGCTTCACCCTTGTGCATGCGAGGACTGAGGCAAACGTACAGGACTATGGAAAATGATACAAGTTTTACGTGTGTGGGGTCGGTTGGACCCCATTTCGACATACAAGGGTTAAAATCAGTCAGATTGGATGAAGGGTGTCTGAACAACAACTTTCAAGTCTTGCCTAAGATTTTCAGTTAGATTCCATCGTAGCATGGTTTTGTATTTTTAGTATTTAGTTTTAGTATTTTAGTCTTGATGGAAGGTGAACCTCTGTCCTCATCTCAATTCTTTTGCAGCTCAAAATACTCCACATAACCACACTTTCAAATTTTAATTTGCAAAACAATTTTGCTCTAATTTGTTTCAGTTTTTTGCATGAAATCCCCAAAAACCCATTGACTACTTCTGCAAGGTACTGAGAAGATTAATGAAGTTCTGATAGGGATTAATTGTTTTAGCAACTCCCGTCTGCAGAGTTCTCATCTGTTTTGGGAGTTCCTCCTGCCTCTCATTGGTTTTCAGAAAAAAAAAAAACCCATCGCTTGCCCGAGCTTGTTCTGGAATCAACTTGAATGAAACTGGAAAAAACACACACAAAAAAAAAGAGGAAGAATGTTGAGTCTTCCTCTCTTTAATCTCCATCTGTGGAGCAAATGAGCCAAATTACTAACAGCTTTCCTTCCTCTCTCTCTCTGTCTTTAGTAAAGCAGTTTTCTGATATCTTTCCCTTTTTTCTCATTGGAATGAGGTGAATTCCATAAACCCAACGGTTTTCGCTTCAATCCATTGAAGTTCTTAAAAGCTTAGAACTTTCCCTGCTGCTTTGTCATCATGAGGATGCCTCAATTTAGGAGTTTTACAAGCCAGAGGGGGAGTTCTTCCTTTTATCTATGCATTTTGTTCCTGGATCAGACCACATGCATGGCTTCTGGGGATTCCTGCTAGCCACATGACCGGTGTCTCAGATAAAAGAAAAAAAAAAAAAAACCTTAAAGTGATTAATGAGCCCTCTGCCTTTTCTAATCATTTTTTTTTTTTTTTTTTTTGGAGTTTAATCACAAATCTGATAGTGACTCGGCAGCAAAATCAAAGAGATGAAATGAGTTTTGCTTCTCATCTGGCACCTTGTCCTTGAAGAGCACATGACATCTTGATTTATGTAAATCGAAGCGATATACAGGCTGAAAAAAAAGGAACCAAAGACATTGCCCGCAGAGGGACAACTGCAACCCATGGTGAATCCATTAACAATACAAAACAAAAAGGATGAGCACTTTGCTGCTGAAGCACAAGGACAAACTGGACCAAACTAGTAAGATAGAGGGCATCGTCTTATTAGTAGTAGTGCAAAACTCCTCTGAACGTTTTCATACATCTTAGTGTTATAAATATAAACTGGAATGTCTTCTTGGGTTCTTTGTGACAGGCCAAAATAACACATTTTCTTCAATATTTTTGATAGATTATTTGTAAAGTTTGGAGTGCATTTATATTCTACCTACTTCACTTCAAAGTAAAAGAGCTGTCTAGTCATCCTAGTGCCAAACTTTGTAGTGGAAAAAGAGAGTTTTGTCAAAATTGGTGTGTTTTCCATTAAGCAGATTTGTTTTGAAATGTCAAATTGCGTAATTCTATGGCTTCCAAAGGGTAGAAATAGCTTTGTGATGTCTTTATAGCCATGTTTGTGTCACCATTAACATAATGCTTTTTCTCTTTGTCCTCTTTCTTTCCTTTCTCCTGCCTTTAGTGACGTTCCAAAGAGTCGACGGCGGTCTGATGAGCAATGGAAGGTGAGTACTGCCACCAAAATAAAAGCATTGAATCCTTTGGCTCACACAATCTTTCCTCCAGAGTCACGCATGAACTCTGCGGCAACTGCTCCCAATACTAACGCTGATAAATGACTGATGGCTTCCAAAGATTACCAATACCCGTTCTAATGCCTACCGCACAGTCCTGCCCACCCCCACCCCCTCCAAATATACATTCCTACCACATCTCCATTTATGCATTGATAGATATACTCATAAATCTCCTCAGTAGAATTAACAGAAACAATTTAAGCAGAGAGAGGCTTTTATTTTGTCATTTATCTTCCGCCTGCTCGCTACGGGTAACCCCAAAGCCCTCTTGAGTGATAAATTTCCCTGTCACCTTGCGTGGGCGGCTGGGATCTGAGCACATGTAATAATGTAAAAATAATTACCCAGGGGAGAGGTGTGTGTGTGAATGTGTGTGTGTGGACATCTCCATGCAACCCTGCTCCGTTTCAGTGCGTGTTAGTGGAATGGGACGAACTGCAGTGAGCAGGGCATGTCTCGGTGGCACCAGTCGTCCTCTGTGGGGATTCATGAGAGTCCCTGGAGGATCCCAGGTTTCTGCTTATCACATCTGGTCCGGGACAAACCAGCACATCTCCAATCCTCACTGAAAGATCGTGACTAAACGTGACCCTGCTTGTCTTTCTTCTTCTGGGAGGGTGTTCATCTCGTAAGCTGGCATCAGCAATTTTTTTTTTTTTTAATATCTCCTGCATCAATGCAGTAAAAGGGCGATTTCCACCCAATCGTTCTGCGAGATGCCACCAATCCCTTAATGAATTAGCCACACCACTTGCTTGTCATGCCGCTTCTCATCTACTTTCTGCTCTTATGTTTTTCTTTCAATTTTCCACATAAGCGGTTCCAATTCTCACTCCGTGTCTGTAATATTTTTTTTCTTTTGGGGGTGGAATGGATGCTTTGGAAATCTTTGTCAGCAGCTCTGAATGCCACAATTTTCTCGAGATGCACCAATCAATCGGCCAGAAATTCTGAGTTGCACAATTTTCCCTTGATTGGCTGTGATCAGTGATCAGCAGGCCAAATACTGCAAAATCAACTTCTCCCGCTTTTTATTAAATCATAAAATATCCCGCCATGTTCCGTCTGTAAATGGAAATTTCAGTTATAAGACCTATAATAGTGTTTTGTTTTGTTTTTTTAATATGAAAATGATGACTGACTGAAGACATGTTGTCATGGCTGCTTTTCCCTCAATAGTGGCACTGCTAAGGTTTTAAGGTAGCCCAGGTTGGGTATTATGTCGCAAACAGTGCCATACTACTACTGCTTTAAAGAACATTTACAATTTGGAAAGGACAGAAGAAAAAAAGATGACAATGAAAACAAAACACTTATATAAGCAAAAGTCTCAAAGTGTGTTAAAAGCCAAGAGTTTTAAGAAAAGTTTACAATAAAGGGCTGTTTTAATATGAAACAGAAATAATAATTTGCCATTTCAATCATTTTGATGCATCAGCACTAACAGTTTTCTCTCTTCTGAGCTTCAGTGGCGATTAAAGCAGGTGTTGGTATTTTTGGTGTTGTGAGCAGGTTCCACCTCCTCCTGGAAAAGTAAATCAGCATCTCCATAGCATTCCAAGTAGAGAAAAAAAGTGCTGTAAAATTTTCTGTTAGACATCTTTGGACTTGATAAGATGCAGAGTACCAACACCAGCATTTGACACGGCCCCTCAGATCACCACAGGCTGTGGAAACGCCACACAACCTCAAACAACCTCTCCCACTTTGATTTTCAAAGAAAATGCAAAATATACTTTTATCTGCAAGGAGGACTTTTGACCATCTGTCATGTTGTGGTGTACATTAACAGAAGTAATGCAGTGGTTGGAGCCCATGTACTGGATACATTTGTGTGTGTTGGCTCTCGAAGCACCGGCTCCAGCTGCAGTCCACATGTTCTTGACTAAACCCTGCGTCACAATTGTCTCAAGACTACAATTGCCGTAATTTCCAGATTATAAGCTGCTAATTTTTTCAACACATTTTGAACACTGCGATGCGGGTAATATGTGGCTTTTCATCAGCTGGACTGCTGCATGATGAGGAGGACAGACAGGCTAAAGGGTGAGAAGAAAGTTTCATTAAAACAACAATAAAGGAGAGACTGAGGAAGGGTGTGTGAGGTCAGGGATGATACTGTTGGAGGACACACACAAAACCATCTTGGGTCCTAAATTAATGCAACCACATACCTAAAAAACATCATTCTCACAACTTCCCCCTTTGTTCTCTGCTTAGCCCCACACCGGAGCCTGCTGTGAATGCTACGGATTGTTAGCTTGACCACCAATGATGGTGGATAAACAGTTTTCCTGAAATGGTGAGCTGTGCCTCCACTAGTAGCACATTGAACAGTGTGTACACAAGTGTGATTGACAACACTAAGACCCTCCTCCTGGCTCTGATTGGTTGCTTCTGACCAGGACTGGAATATTTCTACAGATGGCAGTAAGAGCACTGAGAGGAGGAAGAAGAGATAGATTTTTTTCCATGGGTTATCTGTCTCATTGTTTTACTGTCACAGCTTCATGATAGCTTTAACACATTTGCAGGAAACATACTGTTTATAAAAGTTACATACTGCAGCTTTAAGGGACATATGTTTAATTTCTCTTCTTTTTGGCAAATGTTTCAGCGGTTTAAAAGTCCATTAGCTTGACCACTTAGTCACATTTAGCTTACGGAAAAAGCACCAGTCAGCAAATAAACAAAAGTAAACTACCCCATTACATTTTATTTATTTTGGATGTACATGCACCCACTCCCAAAGACTCACTGATGTACACACAGGATGTTGTAACACAAGACAATTTTTATTAATATTTTTTTCCCCACTTTTTGTTAGTAATATAAGCTAAAAAAAAAAGTCAAATAATTGTGATAAAACATTTTCTTAAAAACTCAAGGCACACAACATGTGGCATTTTGACAAGTGTGGAATATAGATTTATTTTTTTCTCTTCAAAGTTAGTGTTGTGGATTATACTCCGCTGCTCTCAATAGTCTAGAAATGATCTCTGCTGCTGATGCACATTTTTTGACACACTTTTGTGAACAGCTTCTTTAGCGATGACCTTTTGTGGATTTTCTTGCATTAAATGTTTTTTTTACTGCTATTATGGAACATTATGTAATAGTCCTATTTTTAAGATATTCTTTTTTTTTTTACTGAGATGCGTCTGTTCTTTATTGCATTAAAGAGGATCATTTTGTAATCTCAAATTTTTCATTTGGTTTCAAAACTACTACTGTAATCCTCCGCACAGAACTTGCTCTTCTCTTGTATGCCTTATATTTTGCCGAAGAAAAATACTTTGATCAATCTTCCTATGAATTGATAGTCACCATCACCAGCCTGGGTGATGCATCTCAGACCTCGCCATCAAGCCTCCGGTCTACCTCTGTTAGCCACTCTGATGCCATCACATCCCAGATGTTACAACTCTCCCATCTGTCCTGAAAGTGAATCTGTGAAGCTGATGATATCGGGCAAAAATAATAATAATAATAATAATTTGTTGCATGAAATGTTTATAGCATTAATTAGACAACGGCAAATGAAGCCACATCTGTTTCCATTTTCTCCCTGCCTCGAGCCAAATTGCCCTGACTGAACAATTATACTTAATCAATCACAAAATAAATGATTCATGGAAGATGAATAGGCTGCAGATTGTAGAAACCTGAACAATTTGGCTTTGGCTGCTCAGTTAAAATTGATAAAAAGCTGATAAGGGTTCTTTAACCCCCCCCGTCCCCCTGCCAATAAGGAGATAGTAATTAGGAGCTAGTAATAACTTCTTATCTCCACACTGATCAATGTTTTACCAGAGCAGATTCACTCCTTTTGGAAGAGCAAAGCGTGCTGAAGGAACAGGTTTGAATAAATCCGTTGCCATAGAGATTCCTATCCATCCCAGGATCCGAATCCTAAATGAGATCATCTTCTCGGAGGGTTAATCCACAAAGTAATTTGTGTTTCCCATTGTGTTTAGATAACATCTGTACTTTAAATTCAAGTTTAATCAACTGGTCTGTCGAACCATAAACAACAGATTTATACAGTCGGTTTGGAATGAATCTGCTTCGCTCGGCGTATTTATCGGGAGCCCGGCGTCGGCCGAGTTCGCCGCTATTTATGGATTCACTCTCGCTCGTTGTAGTTACTGAAATGTTTGGGAAGGAGGAAGGATTGTTGCTCCAAGTCGAATTTCATCTCCCAAGGTTGCCATCCGTCCTCGGGTTGGACAGGGATTAAAAGTGAAACGTCAACATTTCATCAGCCGGATGTCCCCAAAACCTATCCAATCCCCCCCCACACACACACATAGACATACTCCTTTAACAAATACCCTCGGTAGAGATCAGTCTTATTGTAATTATGCTTTGCCAAAAACCATTGCGTGACAAATGCAAGGACAATACAGCAATTTCCACTGTCTGCTCCTTCCTTTCCAAGTGCTACTTAGAAGAAAGAACAATGCCTTTATACTCAGCTTTTCTTTTCTTCTTCTTCTTCTTCTTCTTCTTCTTATTATTATTATTATTATTATTCTTTTGCAGCGTGAAAGATTTTTAAATATGCGAAAGACAGAATGGGAATGTGTAGCTGTGTAGTGGAACAATAAAAGGAAAATGGGGTTAGGAAAATATGGTATGGTAAGAAAGAATGATGGCAGCGGTGGAACATGGCAGCCAGAAACAGAGGTGGAAGTACAGGGAGAGATGTATTACCCTATAAAAGTGCATGTGTCTGATGCACAACCATCAATTTGAATGACTTGTCTCCCCCGAGGGCCTGCTTTGGCATTCAGGAGCCACGGCGAGGGCTCTTAGCCTGTTGCCAGGACTGTAGTTCATTTGAACTCCTCCCTTTTGCTGAACGGCTTTTCTCATTAGAACCGGTAGCTGAGATGGAGAGCGACTGCAGCACACCCATTACCTGGCCTTGTCCTCAGGGTTTGACTCTCTCCAAGTCTCTGGGAGCCAACCCATCACCCTGCTGGAGCTCAGACAATGAGCCCTGCCGTCAGACTGCCAGCTCTGACGCTAACTGTGTCGCAAAGCTTCGCTGGTCGCGCATTCCATAATGGGCTTCAAATAAAGCTACAAGTACAGAAGGAAGATGTTTATATTTTAAATATTTTCTGGACATTTTTTTTTTTTTTTTTTTTTTTTACAACTTTAGCCCATTAAGATGTTTTGATCCAAGACACTTCATTGTATCTTTGTCCTGCTGGAAGGTGAACTTCTCTACAAGTCTCAGATCTCCTGCATTCCCGAAAAGTAAATTTTATTTTAAGATATACACAACGTTTAACTCCGTCAATCTTCTCTGACATATTTCACTGTTCTTATTTTAATAGAGTAATCTATTAATTATTCTGACGACTAATCAAGCAATCAAATTAAAGTGCTGTGGTGGCACAGGGGCAAAGCACATCCCATGTATTGAGGCCTTAGTCCTCATGCTGGTGGTCGCAGGTTCGATTCCTGGCCTGGCTACATGTCTTTCCTGTCAAACTACTTTCAAATAAAGGTCATTAGAGCCAACGAAACCTTTTAAAAAAATAATCGAATTAAAAGTTCTACAGTTCTGTAGCATCTTCTTAAGCTAGTAAAAACAATTTTTAATAAAGTACTGTGGCCTACCAGGAAAAGTCATTGACCGCTGTCTTCATCATCCTCCTTCACAGTAAGACCTCTAAAGTCATCTTCTTCTCCTGTGTCAGAATTGAACAGCCTCAGAATTAGTTCATTGCAGACTTCTTCAGTGCCACCCGTGATCTGTGTGACAAAAGTCACAGCTTATTGTCCAGAAATTAAGGCACTGCTTCGGATTGAAGAAAGTTCAAATTTAGGTTGTCTCTAACCAGAGCACCATCTTTGATGTTACTGAAATATCTCAAAAAAGAATATTGACTTCCTTTCAACAATGCTTCGTTGTCTTTGTTCCATAAAGTCCACAATTGCTTACCTTAACATGAATAGATGTCTAGTCCATAGATTCTATCACTTGAGCTGTGGATCTCTGAACATTGATCTTTTGACTTCTTCTCTGTTTAATGTTCTCTTTGCCCATCTTTCCAAGAAAACTTCTCTAGCAAACCTCTAGGGCCTTTACTAAACTAACGTTTGTATGCTGACACAAGTGAGATCCATTTGATAAACAAATGACTTTTGAAGGCAATTATTGATAAGAGAGTAAAGAGGGTTACACACAACGTGTTTAAGTTCAAAATGTTGAAAACCTTGCTTTTTCACTTGACAAGTGTTCACTACTTTAAAATCCTATTAAAACACACTGTAGGTTGGGGTTTCACACATTTTGTTAGCATTTCACCGACTTACTCAACGTGTCCAAATGAACAATCGACAAAGACATTTAGGTGTCTCCTCTAGTATACCTTGACCTGCCAACGGTAACAATCCTCAGAAGTTATTGTCCAGAACAGCATCCCTAATGGCCTCCCAGCAGTCACCCGCGACAAGGTAAAGTCTTGACGGTCCATTTTACAGTCCGACACAGCATCTGTTAAAGGGAACGGCCCACTCCTACGTTCTGGTTCCCACCACAATGCCACGATGCCTCCAGGCCTTCAGTCCCCTTCAAACTCTGTGGACATCTCCACTCTGGATTAATGAGAAGACACAGCAGGTTGGGTTAGGTTTATGATATACATCACTGCCATTATCTACTGCACATATGTGTAAAAGGCAAAAGTGGGCATTAATATATGTATCCACAGTGTGTTTTTGCATAAATAGCTGGATGAATGTGACAAAGGCATATAGCGGGAGAGAAAAGGAAGTAATCGGCTCTGCTCACCTAGAAGGATCCCAACTTTCTGAATCCAGAAATGTATCAGAGTGCTGTTTCCCCTAGAAGGGTTTCCTGTGGTTCAGAAACTTATCTCACAGAAACATGTATTATTTGGCAAAAAGTAACAATTAAACTAGTGCTGTCGATTTATTAATAAATTTTATCAGATTAATCACACTCTGCTGTTATAATTAATCATGATTATTCACTATGCTGAACTTTGCAAGCTCAAACATAAATATGCATGTTTTCATAAAATGTTTTTTTTTTAAAATAGTGTTTTATTGTGCCAAATGAAACAAGTTTGAAGATTCTGTTTTTCAGGTTTTCATATTATTATTCATATTAGAGCGTAAAATAAGAGTAACATTTCTGTCCAAAAATCTGACATTTTCTAGAAAGAACATGGCAACAAGATTGAAAACAAGTTTGTAAAGTCAAATATTTCCTAGAAAAAACTCAGACATTTTGAGATTAATCTCATCTTAAGTTTCTTCTCAAAAGTTTGAGCTTAATCTCAAACTTAATTTTTTTTTCTAGCAAATTTATGACTTGTCAAACTCAGAAAATTCAAACTTTTTTTCTATATAATTTCTAAGATTAAACTCAAGATTTTTCAGTTTTGTAATAGCACATTTTTGACTTTTCAAACTCAAAAATTTCCTTTTTGTCTAGGAAATTTCACAGGTTCTATTGGAAATGTACTCCCCTTTTTTCATCTACCATGGCCCTGATACATCGTCATATAGTCAGGACGTTTTATTTCAACCAATTTAGAAACATCGGTGGCAGGATAATTCATTGTTGCAAAATACATATTACCTGGTTTTTTTAACAGTGTAATTTGCCTCTGAGCACACTAGTGTGATGCTCCTCGCTTTAAACTTTTTTGATTATCGCTGGCTTCGAATTACCGTATGTTTAATGTCCTTTATTTTATTTTTTCCAAATCATAAATCTTATGAAAACATATTATGAATGTTGTATTTCAACCTTTTGTTTTCGTCCAGCCGTCCAGGCCTGTTGAACGCCAGTGACCCGGGCTACCCCTGGTTAGCCGACTCCTGGCCAGCGACCAGCCTGCCCGTCAACAGCAGCTCCGGAGGACCAAACGACTTGACTAAATTTGGTCGAGGAGGTAAGTGTGTCAATGCTGCAAATACTTCAAATCTAAAACCGCAAGAGATGAAAGTCGGCCTCCCTGCCTTCCTTTGTGTTCAAACGGAGTCCCTGTTGTTTACCATGAACATGTACGCATATGAAATGTACACGTTGCCACCTAATTCATACGTATCCGGACATATTTATATTTCACAGTAGACAGCGGCTTGAGCATTAACAGCAGGGGGACTCCGCTGTCACCAGACTGAGTGATGGCAGCTAGTCCAGCTTGGTGTCATTGGCCATACTTCAGAGTAGGGGAATGTGAAGAGGAGAGGCAGGTGGGGGGATGGATGTTTGAAAGGATGGTCTTGAGCAGCGAGTCGTGAAGGACAGACACAGCTTGACTGGCGCAGATGTGGACACTTCCGCCGTGGCTTTACATCATCTCCCCTTCACTGGGCATGCAAGCCGTGTGGTTTCTGTTTCCCTTACTCTCTCTTCATCTGGTGCAGCAGGCGCATGCATGCTAAACATGGCCGTTACTCCTCATGTGTGGGAATGGGAAAGGGAGGGTATGGAGATATCCAGCGGATACAAGGGGGCAAAACACAGCTCTTCATCCTAAGAGTGAAGAGGAGGAGGATGTTAAACCAGCTTTGTTTTATTCATCTGAGCCTTCAAGTGCATTTCCTCTGTCTTTCTGTAATGTTGGGTGTGTTTTTGTTATTTGGTCTTGAATTTGACTTATTTGGGTGTTTTACACCAGATGTCAAAGAATTTTGAAATAACTTGCAGTTTAGCTAGCTAACTATTAGCATGTGCCTTCCAATTCCATTTGATTCCCATCTCCCTTCAGTGCTCTGTCTGGGATTTCTCCAACTGACCTTGATTCCTCTGGTAGAATTTCAACCAGGCCAATCAGCAGGCAGAAGAACAAGTTGTGATTGATGGTGTCAGTGTTTTTTGCGGTAGTAGTAATGTAGTCTCCGTGTAGTTTTAGCATCTGCAGCGTGGGAAGTGAACGAAGCTGTTCAGTCTGTGTTGGCCACGCCTCCAAATACTGAGAAACATCAAGAGCCATCTTGTTCAGATCGCCACTTCTGTCTTTGCAGTAGTGCATGGTTGTTTACAGTGCAGGCAATTTCTAGTAAGCTTCATAGTATCAAATTGTGTGCGTTATAGCCAAACATTAGTGATTGGGTAACATTTAAAACTTTAACAGAGTCCTCTCCAAAATCTAAATATTTCAAAGCAGGTAATGCTTTAGTTTTAACTTTTGAGACTTATTACTGGTAAGCATAGATATCAACCAATGTTTTCCTTCCATAATGTCCTTTCCTAAGAAAATTAGGCATAAAATTTAGCACAGTTTCAACTACAACTTTTTTTTTGTTAGCTATAGCTAAAAAGCTGTTGAAATAACAGATATTCCACCTGATAAAACAAGAACAAGAGAAAAATCATTTGATTTTTCAAAATATCTTCTGTACTTCATCTTACTTTTAAAAAATCTTCAAGGCAGCATTTCTAGTCAACATATGGCTTAACCCTGAATTAGCTCTCTCTTCTTCTCTTTACCAGATCTCCCCACTGGACAGGGAGATAAAACAGGCACCATGCTGTCTGACGGAGCCATCTACAGCAGCATAGACTTTACCACCAAGGCTAACTACAACAGTCCTGGTCAGACATCCCAAGCCAATCCTTATGCCACCACTCAGATCCTCCACTCCAGCAGCATCCATGAGCTGGCTGTGGACCTGCCTGACGCCCAGTGGAAGGCCTCACTTCAGACTAAGCAAGAAATGGCAAACCTGGGCTACTCCCTGCCTGACAAGAACTCCTGCAACAACAGTGAGTCAAAGATCCCTCTCACACCTGGTTACATCAGCTCTGTTCTTGTGTTTAGCATTTCAGATGTTATTTCTTCTAAGACTTTAATATAGACACATTGTAATGTGACGTCATGTGCACAAGATCCCACCAACCAGCTCCCTGCTGGAGGGCAAAAAAAACTTTTCGCTGATGATGACTACCGATAGCTTTAGCTGTCAGGTTGTCAACGTTATGCACAAAATCTTAATAGTATGCATGCTATATGAAAGAAAAAGGGATGCAGTGCTTTACTACTAATTGTCAGCACAATGAGAACTAGATAACAAGGTCAGGAAAAGGGATTTAATTAAGATACAAAAAAATAGCAAGAGAGAGGGAAGTTAGGTGGAGGGAAGTGGGTCAGTTTTGCTAGCTTGACTTTGACAAACAATGACAAACATGTAGATGTGTTGTGAAATTTCGTGTGCATCGGTTCAGAAAAAAAAAACACCAACTCTGACAGATCATCAGTAGAACGGGTATTTAAATTAGCTAATCAATCACCTCTATATTCAGATATCACTTATTAATAATCACAAAATGAACATCAAGCCTGAAAACATTTTACTGTAACAGACTGAATGATTTGTTCTTTGTGTGGGATGTTTCTAGAGTCGAGTCCTGACACATTAGAGGAGCTGTGGTCAGTCAGTTGCTATGGCAACAAGTCTGTGTTTGGCAAAGTCAACACAGAGAGTGAGAAAAGGGAAGAATGCTAGTGGTTTTGAGTTGTTTTTCTGAGTGATTTTCCCTTTTGCTGTGACGCACAGCACTAGATTAATACTATCGGCATCTCCAGGTTTCATTTCGTTAACAGAATTTTTCTACCGCAGTAGTGCAGCTATAGATGGCAAGTAAAAGGATCGACTTTTTGCCCTCCAGAGTTGTGTGCATGAGCGAAATTTCCTTATGTAAACAATAACATGCATTGTATCTATATCAGGCCTTCAAAGTTCTCTCTTTTGTGAGGGAAGTTGAACTCTCGTTTGTTTCGTTGTAAAAGCACAACCTATTGGTGCTTAAACTTAAACTCCACCAAAAGTCTGAAAATCCCTTCTAACCTCGCTGTGGTGGAAAGTGGATGTCTTTAAAAGTTTATTTGTAGTTATTTTCTAGCAGTCATCATGTTGGTTTCTGTGGTTGAGGTCAGATAAACCCCCATGAAAGAGCTGCACAGCTGAGCCATCCATTAATTTCCTGCAAAGTTTTCATAGCGAGCCTACTCCTCCCTTAGCTTTAGCATAATTGCCAATCTGTTTTATATTTCCTAATATTGAAGAAAATCATCTAAGATCATTATCATAAATTTGAGAAGGGATTTTTTTAAATTATACTTTAATGGCTCTATTTTAATACATATTTATAATCTAATTTTCTAGCACTCTAAAACCAATTCATTTTATTTTATTTTTTTCCTACTTTGTCCCCTCTTTTAATGAATCTCGTGATAAAATGTGATTATATCTTTCTGAACTGGGACAAGTATTGAAACATAATCTCCACTGCTGACTCTCTGATCCCATTCCAAGAATGGAGAATAGTCAGGGGAGAAGATTAGAGCCACATTTTTCAAATTATTTATGTATATATATCAAAAAAGAAAGTCTGACTTTCCCAGTGAATGTGCTGTCTGTTGCTCTTAAGAAACTGAACTGTGAAATCCACGCATTGATGCTGTTTCCTGAATTGATCCTGCTTGCTTTTGTTGCTCTAACTGCATGTTGTTGCATGTGCTTGTGCTAACTGCCAGTCTCCTGATGCCACTGTGATTTTTGCCCTCTAACCTCCACTGTAGCCCTCCTTTTCATTCCCGACTACCGATTGGCCGACGGATTGTCTAATAGAATCCCACACAACCAATCACAAGATTTCAGCACCACCAGCTCTCACAACAGCTCAGAGCGAAGCGGCAGTCTCTCAGGTTGGTTTACGCACCAGCAAGTGAAAGCAGTCTGGGACGATTTGCTCCTCACCCCATCTTTATGATTGATCCATGTCTTAATTGCTTTATTGATCTGTTATTTGCATGTGCAGACAGCATTTTCATAAGCACATTCCCTCGTCCCCTCACTGAAGGCACTTTGCTCAGTCAGTTGCCTCCAGTGTTTCCACTCCTTTGTACCTTTTTGGAATAATTGATATTTTATTTCTAGAGGAATAAGGCTTTTGTGCATACAGAAGTGCGTTTTAATGAAAAGCTAAGTTATCTTAGTGATTCCATTCAAAAAATAAAACATAATTTTGAAAACATAAAGCTGTTTTGATTAGCAAAACATCCAGTTAATAAAAACTCAGACTCCACCAGTTTGCGTTTTTTAATTTACAGTAAATTTTCTAATTTACTGAGTTGGTGTCACTGTGCCTGACTGGCCAGTAAACTGGCCTAACCAAAACCCCATAGAGGTATGGCTTTGAGACAGGGTTTATGTTTATGTCAGGGGTTGAGGCTTGGAGGAAAAATGAGAAACTCCACACCAACTGAAACACATGAGCTGGACGCCAACATTAAAGCAGCCTGGGTGTTTGTATTGGGTCTCTGCAGGTTTCACCAACTGAAATTTAGAACTTTTTAGGAACTTTTTTAAGACCATCATTACCAAATATATGGATAAAAATATTTATATGTGCATTTGTGTGTGTTTGAAATTCACTAAACCTCCAACTTCATAGTTTAGTTGCAACAAATGGAGCACCGCTGACCATTTTCTGGGGAGCTTTAGCCACGCCAAGGGAGTAAAACTGAACATTTCTGAGGTCTTTTTTTTTGGCTCTTAGTAGCAGCTATGTGCTATTCACACTGCATATGGCTCTTTTCAGTCTTAACCCTCGTAGTGCCGAGCTTTTTTGCACAGAAAGAACGTAGCATCGTATGGGTTAGCAACAGATGTGAGCCAGAGGTGAAGACATCATCCAGCCAACTGGCAATAAATTTACACTTACCCATGATGGACGTAGACAAGCTAGATAGGGTGTTTTAGTAGCTTTTTACTGGTAGCCCCAACCGCCTCAAGTCACAGAGTGCAATAAAGACATCTGTGTGTAACTCAAACTTTTGCCTGATAGAAAAATCCCAGTGAGAAACAAAAACTATAAGATTAAATAATTGCACCAAAAGTTAAGACCCACATGGTTTTCCCCAGAAAACTCACTAAGCCCAGTGGTTGGGTGCTATGGTAGTCATTCATCCAGCGGCTTGTTGTGTT
Source organism: Poecilia mexicana (assembly GCF_051168715.1). NCBI lineage: Eukaryota > Metazoa > Chordata > Actinopteri > Cyprinodontiformes > Poeciliidae > Poecilia > Poecilia mexicana. The sequence goes on along the minus strand of NW_028263382.1, from coordinate 33,242,843 downwards.
TTTGAGTTAAAATTTGTTTAAAGTTGACAGAAAATTTGAAAAATAGCACTTGATAATTATGTTTTATTGAAAAGGAGACTAATACCTGAACACCAACTGCAAAGCCTTAAAAAAAGCAAAGATTTTAAAAAGACTTAAAAAAAATAAGCAATGCTTATCCTGGTGGGGCATAAGTAAAGCCTGGTGGCCCGCCAGGCTTAAAATACACTTAAAATACCCTGAACATGTGATTCCTATATTTAAGTCTATCTTACATTTTTTTTAAATGATTTTAAGACATTTTGAGACCTTAATTTCAGGTATATGAATTAAGACATTTTAAGGAAAACCATGTTTTAACACTGGCTGATTGACTCTATCCCACACCTCACTGATGCAGGAATTCATCCTAAATGAGTCTCAGGCAGACATTAAAATAACTTTTCATAATTCTCATATAACTCAAATTTTATGAGAAACCAAATTTGGACTTTTCATTAGCTCTTAGCCATAATAATTTTTTTAAATATATCACTCCTTTTCATTTTTTTATTTAAAATATTGAAGTAAACAAACTTTTCGATGATTTTCTAATTTATTGAGTTGTACATTAAGCGCAGTGATTAGAGACGTCTGTTAAGACTCTATCAGAGCACAAAGAAGTGGAAGCAGAACATGGCTGACAGTAGTCAAGGCAGAGGGAGTTTTCAGACAGAGTGGACTTTATCCACACGTGCACACACAGACACCATTAGAGATGCTTGGCTGGCTAAAGTGGCAAAAATACCTCCCTTTTCCCTCATCCCCTAATGGTGGCCGACTACACTAAAACCCATGTTCAGAGAATTACAATGTCATTTATAGGACAACCCAGGCAGCCCACATGCCTGCCTCCCTTCCTCTCTCCTCTTTTATCTAGTTACAAGCCACTGCCTTAACTGCTCTCTAATTCAATGCTGTGCGCACAGTGAGGCAGAGTGAAGGATCTGAAGTGGCCATGCCTTATAGGCAGATTCTTCCTATAGACATCCAGCTTGTTGGGTGGGGGACTCCAGTCAGGCTCTGGTCTGTATTATAACTGATTCTGAATGAACAAAAGTGGCAAAAATCTTTTAGATTTAATGACATTTTTGCATACAGGTCAGTGACATAAAAGTGTCACTGGAAAAATAGCAAAAATTATGAGTTGTATTCATATTAATAGCTCTATTTATTAATTAGAAGATAGTTCTGAAGCCCCAGCTACAATATTCGTGATATCTTTTGAAATCTTTTTTCCCCATTTTTGAAATAAACCTGCACCTACATGAACTGCATGATTCTAAACCAAAAAGCCGTGATACATATGCCACGCCTGAGGGTGGCAATAGTGCCATCAATATTCAAACAAAGAAGATGCTCCAGGAGTATGGCGAAACTTATCTTGTTTCTAGTGTTGGTCTGGTAATTTTTAACTTTAGCTTACAAGTTAGCTTCAAATGTAAGCTAAATTACTTAACTTACATTTGAAGCGGTGCAGACAAAATAAACATCTGAAGAAACTTAAAATGGCATCAGTATTGTTATGGTTTTCAGATATTGTTGACTAATTCCCTTTCCACTATTTGTTTGGAGTTTTTGTTGCTTTGTTTAAGACTTACCCACTGTTTCCAAAGGCAAAATGACCAAACCCACAAAGCCCATGGCGGGTGGGCAAACATATATTTTAAAGTAAGATTGTAGCCATCTTCAAAGAAACATTTTAAAATGTGGCAATGTGTTGCTTCAAAATGCTAGGGGATAAACTGACTTCAGCTGTTTTTTCGTGGTATTGTGATATTGAGCATGCACAGTGTGGGTCTCTTTACCATTGTTTCTAATCATGTCTAAATATCTTCTCTACAGATATTAAGTAATTCCAATTTGCGGTTTTAAAAATATTTTCTCTAATATAAACATCTAGATTAACTGCAAACGCAACATAAAATCCAGATTTTGTAGAATATCTGTTAGTGTGAATACAGCCCGGTGCAAAGTATAAAAACTAATAAAATGAATAACTTATTGATTTTTATTTTATTTTCTTGATTTTATTGTTTCCAAACTCCCCAAGTAAAAAAAGGGAATAAAATGTCTTAATCAGCAGGCTGCAGAGGTGCTGGCGCAATTTAATATCCAGAAAGAACATCTTTTATGATGGTTTTACTTTTATTAAATTGAATCCTGAAGGTTGTTGTTAACAAAAATAGACTCCTGCATTTTTCTGACAAATGACTTTGAAATGCATACAGAGGTACGGAAGGTTTAGAATATAAACAAGAGCTAACACTGTTGCTTAGTCTTGCAGTGATTATTTTTCTTGTACATTTAAATGGAAGCTCATAACAATGACTTTATCATCTTCAACATTATGGTGTCCAAGTTATGTCATTGTACTCATACAGTATTAAGGGTAGGAAACACTGTTGCATTAAAATTTAAATTTATCTTATGGTAGCAACTCAAATTATTTAATTCAACCTATATTGCTTAGTAACGTGGAACAATGCTCAGAGTTTTAGCTTTAGATAAATTTCCACCAAAGTTAAGTCAGCATTTGAAAGATGGGGGAGGAGGAGTGTAAGTTATCGTGCTTCGCTCCCCCTCCAAGGAGATGGAAGGAATAATGAATGTCAGGTATGAAGGAGGGAAGAAGGATGAAAAGGAACAGAAATAGAGCGGCTTTCATAACAGCGTGGATCTCCACTGGGGACAGGAATCTGCTCATTAAAACCTTTCTTAGTGTAGAGGAGAAGAGGTAACCGGTGTTTTCTGGAGCTGTTAGAGACCCTGAAGACTCTCTGCTGACCCAAACACCCACCCAGTCCATACTCATCTGAGGACCACGCTTGAGTTTGAGACACTGAGCTCAGGCACTTCTTTTATATAAGGCACGTCTCCTCATTAGTTACCATGTATTTTATCAAAGCTAGTACAAAGCTAGAAAATTAAAAAGCTAGTATACACACACACACACACACACGCACGCACGCACGCACGCACACGCACACACACACACACACACACACACAGACAGACAGACATAGCTGACTGTATAGCTCAGTGGGTAAGTCACCAGTCTTCCACCCGGGAGACCCGGGTTTGAATCCAGGCTGGGGCACTGAACAATACTGGAAAGGCATATGGGAAAGGGAGGTGTCTCACAACAGCAATGCACAGTGGCTAACCTCTCTACGAGAGGACCACAGCAACCTCCCTGAACATGATCCATGCCTACTGGCTAAAGAAACTCACTGCCCTCCATGAGCAACTGGCAGCTCAACTGAACCAGCTGCTACAGAATGGTAGCACTACTGAATGGTTAACTGAAGGGCGCACAATCCACAACAAGACTGGCTACGGATACCGACTCAAGAATGGGGTCGGTATCAGTCACCTACATGGATGACATCAAGCTGTACGCCAAGAGCGAATGAGACATCGACTCACTGATCCACACCACCAGGATCTACAGCACTGACATTGGGATGTCAGTCAGACTAGAGAAGTGTGGCAATGGGGAACAGAGGACGAGGTGCTGGATCAGGAAATCAGGAAATCCTACCAATGACTGGAGAAACCTGGACTCAAGGACAGCACAGAGGCACTCATCCTGGCTGCACAGGAACAGGCCCCAGAGCAATAGAGGCCACACCAGACAAGTGGCTCAAACAGATCTAGGCACAGCCAAGATACTGCGCAAGACCCTCAAGACCACCCGCGGAGGGTGAGAAGGGAATTTTTTTATTTTATATATACACATACATATATGTATGTGTATATATATATATATATATATATGCCATATATGTACATATTCTGTGCCATATTCTATTCATATACTCGTACGGAAGTAGAGAAATTTAGTGGCACCCCGGTAAATATGAATTCCTTTTGTAATTGAAATTGAAAATTAAATTGGTAGAAGATCCAACCTTCAATTAATCATTGGAAGATATCTTAAGATTGGAGCATATACATGGAGACTTGACTGTTCCTCTTTGAACAATCCTTTGAGCTGTTCAGAGTCAAGGGTCCTCACTTCTCTTCATCTCACCTCATCGACTTTCGAAAAGAGTCAGGTCAGTGAACTGAGATGACTCTAAGGAAAAGGAAACTGTCTTTTAATCATGTCTCTTGAGTTGTCCAATGGCTTTGGACTATAAACTTGTTGAAAGATAGAAGATGTATTTTCAGTTTTCTGACAAAGTCCAGTGTTTATAGTTCTTAACAGTAGGGTCCCTAACAAGGTTCCAGGTGTCTTTGTAAGACAGATAGATGTTCCATCATACTAAACGGTAGAATGAATCCATCTCCTCATTACTAAACCCACCTTAGTTTACTGAGGACCTCAATCCTGGTCTCATCTGAACAAAGAGCACAGTTTCAGATAATATAAAGTTTACATATTTACATTTGTGACATAACAAAAAATGTTTTTACTGTTCTGTCATCACTCCTAGGTAAAATGTTAGGCTCTACACCCGGGGTGTCCAAAGTCGGTCCTCGAGGGCCGGCATCCTGTATGTTTTAGTTCTCTCCCTGGTTTTACATACCTGCATCAATTAGAAGGGCTGAGCAGAACACTGACTTGATGAGGAGGTTGTTATAACCACTAGGGAGAGAACTAAAACATGCAGGATGCCGGCCCTCGAGGACCACCCCTGCTCTAGGCTGAGCAGAGACGTAGGTTTGTAGTTCAGTTGTGCACTCACACACCTCCCCAAATGAAACTGACTTTTGAGGCAACCACAGCAGAGTTTGATTAAAGCAGACTAAACATAGCTGATGTAAATGCTCCCTAAGTTGCAGTCAGAACAATCACAGTAATAGGGCTGTTAAGTCACTGATAGGGCCATCAAGGTTAAATGAGTCACTGGCATGTCTACATGCCAGTGACTCCCACTTCTGTAATCATAAGCTCTTTGTCTTTTTTTTACATCCCTTACCATCTGGACATGTTGGCAGGATAAACATAGGCTGAAAGAAATGGGGCACTCTGTGCATATCATATTTATACCCTAAGGAGCCTGAAGTCATAGAGGACCAAGTACGTAAAAGTGCTGATCAAGTTGAAAAAGTAAATTATAAAGATTGTTAAAAAAAAAAGGGTGTGTTTTTTAAAATTGTTTCAGGTTTGATGTTGATGCTGCAAAAACTATACATTCATTTCAAAACCTTTTACACGCCAGATGTACCAATACGTTTCTGTTCATCTGGGATCTTCGCGACTGTGAAGGCTTTTCAGAATCTCCGTCCTGTGGCTTTTTCCTAAGCGCTGAGGCACGCTGTGAAAACAAAGCTCAAGGCTGAGCAGCCCTGCAGTTAAAGCCCGGGAGTGCCCAGACCTTGGGTAAAAATACCCAAAGCTGGGTCTATGTTTAGTATCAGCTCCCCCTTTGAAGACAGACCCAATTTTATCAAAAGACACGAGTCTGCTGTGTAATTCCTGCACAGCTCCCGGCCGCACTGCATATATTTCATATTCGGGTGAGCTGTTGCAATTTCAGTGCCAGACCATCTTTCCCTGGAAGAGGCTCATTTACAATATTGATGGCCGATCTTGTGTGGAGGGACTGAGGATGATTGAACAATCACGTCAGCTTACTATTTACTGGTAAAAGTCAAGCATCGCCCAGAGGCGCGATTAGAAAACCCAATTACTTTCAGACTATACTTGCGCTGTGTTGCCACCTGCCTTGGGCTTACAGTTGTTTTCTTTTATTACTTCCTTTCTGTATTAATCTCATTGTGACACAACGTCTGTCTTTCCTGCCAGCATTTCCTCTTTTACGCCAAGCTTTTTACTGCCTACATTAACAAGTTTCATTTTGTTGTGGGCTAAGGAAAATAGAACAATTTTTAACAGCCACTCATGTTTTTTTTGGACTTGACTAGAACTGTACATTTGTTTGCCATCTGGCTTTTATGAAACCAGTTGAGAGACAGCGCCATGTTTCTGTTAGTTTCACAACAGTGCAAGTTTTTCATTTTTTTGTTGGCACTGCAAAACACAAAGCAAAGGCTGTGTCATGAAACACTCAACAGAGAGGCTGGCTTCTGTAGGTACATTATGTGTAGTTATTAGTGTTTCATTACACAGTCTATCTTGCTATTTCAGTTTGGCATTTATATTTTACTATTTTCTAAAGACAAGTTAAAATAAGTTAAAATTGTGTCTTAAAAATGTTTTGTTAACTCTCTTTTCACATAATAATCACAACTACAAACAAACATGCTCTTTGTAACATATTCTGGACGGTTACTGCTCCAGCATGCTGATGAGTAGTGACTCTCCTGAGAAATATGTGAAGTTTGGTTCTTGGATAAATAATTTTCCTCTAACTTTTAGATTTAAGAGGGTTTGATTCCTCAAATCAGTTGCTACCAACTATTAGCATTTCTTCCTTAATGCTTAAATAATCAATGTAATGCTGAACATATGAAGCAAACAAGTTTTCAATTCACAACAAGAACAAAAAAGCTAGTTGTGAGACTAGATTAAAATTTTTTTGAGGGTGTAATCACAATTAATCAGATTTTTATTGAAAACCTGATATAAAAAAATAAGCTACATTTCCAATTCAAAAACTCTATTTGCTACCAAATTATCGAATAACTAGACATGAGCTCAACAGTAAAATATATTTTTTGGTTTCTAATTTGTTATTTGGGTTACTTCTTTTCCTTTCGGCTTTTTCCCTTTAGGGGTCGCCACAGCGAGTCATCCGTTTCCATGTAAACCTATCTTCTGCATCTTCTTCTCTCACACCAACTACCTTCATGTCCTCTTTCACTCCATCCATAAATCTCCTCTTTGGTCTTCCTCTAGGTCTCTTTCCTGGCAGGTCCATCCTCAGCATCCTTCTAACGATGTATTCAGTGTCTCTCCTCTGTACATGTCCAAACCATCTCAATCAGGCTTCTCAGTCTTTATCTCCTACACATCTGACATGAGCTGTTCCTCTGATGTATTCATTTCTGATCTTATCCATCCTTGTCACTCCCAAAGAGAACCTCAACATCTTCATCTCTGCTACCTCCAGCTCTGCCTCTTGCCTCTTTGTCATTGCCACTGTCTCTACACCGAACGGCATTGCTGGTCTCACTACTGTCTTGTACACCTTTCCCTTCATTCTTGCTGATACTGTTTTATCACACATCACACCTGACACTTTTCTCCACCCGGTCCACCCTGCTTGGACATGTTTCTTCACTTCTTTCCCACATTCACCGTTGTTCTGGACTGTTGACCCTAAATACTTAAAATCTTTCACTTTCTTTATTTTTGTTCCTTGTAACCTCATGTCTCCACTTGGGTCTCTCTTGTTCACACACACTTATTCTGTCTTGCTACGGCTAACCTTCATTCCTCTCCTTTCCAGGGCAAGCCTCCATCTCTTGAGATTTTTCTCCACCTGTTCTCTGCTCTCACCATAGATCACAATGTCGTCTGCAAACATCATAGTCCATGGAGATTCCTGTCTAACCTCATCTGTCAACCTACCCATCACCACAGCAAATAGGAAAGTGCTCAGAGCCGATCCTTGTTGAAGTCCCACTTCCACCTTGAACTCCTCTGTCACTCCTACAGCACACCTCACCACAGTCTTACAGCTATAATACATGTCCTTCACCACTCTAACATATTTCTCTGTTACTCCAGACTTCCTCATGCAGTACCAGAACTCCTCTCTTGGAATCCTGTCATATGCTTTCTCTAGGTCTACAAAAACACAATGCTGCTCCCTCTGACTTTCTCTGTACTTTTCTATCAACATCTGCAAAGCAAAGATTGCATCTGTAGTACATTTGCAGAGTGCTATTATACCAATTCAGTTTGTGTTTCAGGAACTCGTGGAACTTCTTTAGAAATGTGGACTGTGTATGCTTACTTTAGCACTGGGGACTGTTCTGCTGTGACATGTTTAGCATTGAAATAATAGCTTAGACTCGAGTAGCTTCGCTAATAAGCTATCTCCTTTTAGCACAACTTGAACACAATAGTCATTTCCCAGCATTCCACCAAATAATTTTTTGAAGTAGAAATTAAACTCCAATTAGCCAAGAGAAGCAGCTTTGTCGCCATCGCTGTTGTTTGCGTCCGTCTCTTGTGTTACAAATTTACAGGTGTTCTGTGAACAGGTCAATACAAAGGTTTCAGCTCAAGACTTTTGTATGTAAAAACAAAGTTGCTGTTAATTGGATTGATAATTTTAAATTTCTAAATTTCTATGTAATTAATTCTTCTAAGTTAAACGTCAAAGTATCAGCCCTATGAAAACCCATCAAAAAGTCTGTCCTTTTCTTTCACTCACCTCCTTTTTTTTTTTTTTTACATTGGATTATATATTTTCACTTAACTGTAAGTAAAAACATGTACTTACAGTACATAGGTCCAAACTATGATTTGCTTTTTGGGGGATTTTTTCTTATCACATTTGGCTGCATATCTTCAGCTTCAGATTTTGCACGGTCTGGTCTTTCAGTGAGGTCACATTTAAAATTTGTGGGAATTTAAATTATTTATCCTCTTTCTACTTTTTTTATTCCTCACAACACATACTACCCCTCTTGATGTCTCTGTAGATGAACCATCTTATTGTAAAGGCTGCAGCCAACATGAGCAGCACTTTTTGTACTGTCAGTTTCATCTACTGTCAATGCTTGTATCAAATAATAAAACTTGTACAGCAATTTTCTTTTTTTCTTTTTTTTTTTTTTGTTATACAATCTCAAATTATTCCAGTCAGCAGGCTGGAGCTGTGCTGCTACTGTTGGACCTCCTAACTTTGGGCCTGGCAGCCTCACTGTTCCTCTTTACAGACTTTTCCCCCATCTTGCACTGAGCTGAACACTTAACATGTCCTCAGCTGAAACAAGTGAACCAAACAGTTCAGGTTCTTCCTTTTTTCAGGTCATCCCTCACAATCTTTCCCTAGAATTTCCCCAGCATTAAAGAAATAAAATGTACAATTTTCTATTGACTTGTCTTGGAGAACCAAGTTACAGAAGTTGAATGTTGTGTTCAATTTGAGATGAGCCTAAATAATATTTCGACTGAAAATCCAGTACATAAAATTAAAGTATTTTACATTTACAGATTTTTTTAAATTTATTTCTTGCATCAAATTTTTAGTATCATTTTAACTAATTACAATAGCAGACCAGAGGCTCGGGGGGGAATTAATCATCTTTGTTAAAGAATGAGCAAAGGTAAGTTCAAGTTCACTGGCCTCACCCGGTCCTGATTACAGCTTGACCTGTAGAATCAAAACAGAAATTTAAGAACAGACCCAATGTTAGGGTCAATGTCATTTCTAAGGCCTTAAGGTTCCAGTCAACCAGAGTGAGAGAAATTACCAATAAAAAAAAAAAAAAATGGAGTCAACATGCAGAAGGACCAACCTTCACAAATTTACTCCAAATTTAGTCCATGGTGACATCAGCAGGCAAATTTGCTGGTAATGTAAAGGTGTGAGGCTGCTTTGCTGCTTCAGAGCCTCTCAGAACCTTGATGACCTTAAATTCTTCTTTCCACCAGAAAATCCTGGAGAAGGATATCCAGCTATCGCCATATATGGGTTCTGCAGCAAGAAAATGATCCAAATCAAGCAACAAGTCCGTCGCAGAATTACAAAAAAAAAAAAAAAAAGTTAGAAGTTTCAGTGTGGCCTAGTGAAAGTTCTTCAGATTAAGACCCCATCTGCATAGAGATAACTTAGATCTAGAAATTTTTTCTTTGTCACTGATTCAGCAAATTGGGAGACCGGAAATGATTTTTTGAAATATTTTTGAAACTGGCTTCAAGAGTGAATAACTTTCAGAATTCTGGTTTCATGTTTCCGTGTGGCCATGCGAGATTCAGCTTTTTCTAAACAATGATCTCAATCATTGAATCATTCGAAACATGGTGTCCTGTGGCACCATGATTGGCTTTGTGATGTGGTTTTTGTATCTTTCTGCGGGTGTGCGACAGCACCACCGATAGGCCTGGCATACCCATTACATCATGTGGTGCCGGATCCTGACATTCTTTTAACCATTTACAAAACAATACAGCACTTGTCTCCATTTGTACAGGACCTGGGTTAAAAATGAATCTGCAAAGAAGTTTCTAATAAGAAATTTTAACCTTTTTAAACATGAAATCATTGTTTGAAAACTGCTTTTTATATTTGTTGTGGTTAGCTTAGATTATTTTTTTTTATTTAACTTTTTTTTGTGTAACAAAAAGACAAAAACAGACGTAACTTGTAAAAGAGAGTCTTGTTAAATTTCCCAGTTGATGCCTGTGAAAAACATTTACTGTAATCAGCCACTGCGATATACAATGACGCTTTTGGTGTAACTAGTTTTTATGTGTGTAACTTTAACTAGGTTAAAAAATATATTGAAATTAATCATTTTTTCAGTCTGAAAAATGTGATAGTTATCAATATTTTCACATTTTAAATACTTTAATATCGCAATTTTTCACATAAAAATCAAGGACCTCAAATTTGTTATGAGATTCTATTTATTAAAGAAAATAGTGAGATAAATAGACAGAATCAAAAATAACAGAAATTCTTCAACAGGGCTTCAAATTAAAAACAAAATTACCATAACAGGAAACAAAGACACAATAAGTACTAATACAACTTACATTCATAGAAAATCACCAAGGTAAAGCTGTTTTAAAAAGAAGTAGTGTAACTCTGATTGATTGAATCTGTTAAATGAGATGTATAAAATCCCAGCACAGAAAAAATTTCAAAAACTGTAACATGCTATAATAGTAACAAGAAATAAACAACCCTGGTATATTTTAGCCTTTTGGAATCTTTTTTTGCTGTACATATATGAACCTAAAACCGGATCCAAGATTAAAGTCAAATATCTTCCAAAGAAAATAAAAGCATTGCTTGCGATGTGACCAAATCATATAAAACTTGGTATTGACCTGGCTGGCAGATTTATAAAGATGGATGTGACAGTGGAGAATTTGGTGTTGGAGGGTTATGAGTGGAAATAGATGGGGTTAGCAGCTCTCCGGTGTAATAAAAGAAATGAAAGTAGTAATAGACTCTCAGTGAATTCCATTAGGGACACACTGACACTACACAAGCCATTCATTATAATGATGCCGTGAAGTGAGATATTTCATTGTGGGGACCCAAAGCCTGGTGTTAAAGGGGACACTGAGGGATGGGTGGAGCACAAAGGTCTGCCTTTGCCGCATTAACTGCCGTTCTCTTCTGTTTCTATGGAGATTTGAGGCTTTTCAGCCAATCAATCAATAGGAGCATGCTTTTCATCCTTCATCAGGCGGCCTTGAGGTTTTCTGTGTAAGCAGAGACGGGCGGAGAGCCCATTGAAATCTTGTGTTTGAAATTGTGTACGACTTTCCAGCGGTATGCTGAAAGTGAGTGCAAACGGATTTGTAATCTAAGCAGCATGTTTGCACCAAATTGAGTTTTTTTTTTCCTAGAATGCACATTTGTCACACAACAGCATTTACTGTTATTTACATTGCCTCCCCCACCTATTTGTCACGTTTCAATAGATTTTCTAATAAAATGTAATTTTCAGTGACTATGTCGGTTAAATGAATGGTCTCCTTCGTGCAGGTGGAAAAGGAGGGAAGAAGAAGAAAACCAAGGCTGGATCTAAACCTCCCAAAGCTAATGGCTCCAACTGGGCCAATGTTCCCCTGCCCCCTCCCCCGATTCACCCTCTACCCGGCACAGAGATGGACCTGTATCCCAATGAGCACCATGACGGAGGAAGGTAAGCGTGCGAACAGCGGCGGTAGATACAGCAAATGTGTTTTCAGTTGACCAAAAAAAAGAAAAAATAACACAAAAACATGTTTTTAGGGTAAGTTTCCCTTCAAAACCAAGTGTTTAAGTGTATGCATCGTGAATAATGACCAATTACTGCAGTTTATTTTAGTGTATCCTAATTAGCGACCATTTTAATTTCATTGCTCCATGTAGTTGCTTAATTTTTCAGTGCCTTTTATTCTTTTTATAAGCAGAGTCAAAATGTTTCTTTGTTCAACAAAATGCCTCAATTCAGTTTATTTATAAATCGCCAACTCATAATAAATGTAATCTCAAGGCACTTTGCAGAAACAAAAATTCTAAGTTTCCTTGCAAATTTTAATGTAAGATACTAAAATACAGAAAAATAAATAGCAAGCAATTGAGCATAGAGTTAGAAAAATAGAGCTTTTAACAACAAAGCATATGGCTTCTTATTAATTTATACCCCCATGTTTTATAAGCATGTTGCCATTTTACCTTTTTTTGTTTCTGTAAAACATTGTTGCATACCCATACACTTCAGCAATTATGTTTTAAGCTGCAGTTGCACTGTTTCTTATCTTCCCATCAATGTTGGAGAATTGAAAACAGAAAACCCAGGACTAAACATAACATGAAGGGTATTTTGTTAAACAGACCTCTAGGAGGTTCTGAGCATCTGTTGATGTGCTCATGTTCTGAATAGCATGTTTATCGGGATCAAGGGTGTAGAATGTACAGCAATTGTTTGCATAATGTCTCCTGACAATACCTTGCTGAAATTGAAACAGATCTCTGCAACATGATGACAGTACTGCACGGTGCATATTTAGAGTGTAAGACAGACAGCTGAAGGAAGCTGTCGCTTTTAGACATTTAAATTGGTTCAAGTGTATCCAAGCACCTCAAACAGATTTCACTTTATACTAACAGAAGCTAATTTAGCTGGTTCAGAGTGTCCCTCTTTTTGGTGCATGAGGTGCTGCCTCCTCTAACCTCCATTTCCAATCTGGGAGTCATCTGATTTAATAGGCTATCTGGCAAATGAAGAGTCTCTTCCACTGTAAATCTGAGGCTGCTTTTAATGGCAGCAGATTAAATCCGTTATGTCCTATGGCGTGTGCGCGACAAATTTCTTTAATGAACATTTTTCTTTATGGCTTGTATTATTTTATCACGTGTAAGCACAGCTATGAGGAAATGAAGCCTGACAAGCACTATAATTTTACTCAAACCAGTCGTATAACAAACCCCTTCTTAAGTTGGACAAGGTCACAGAGGTTCATGTTTGTGCAGAGATTGTTCTCTTGTAATCAGAAAATGCTTTCTGTGGATTAATTTTTGTAAAATACAAATCTCTTGGCTGGGTGATTTCCGTTCTTACCTCAGGTATGAGAATGACACCTGGGGCCCACCCATGCCTGTGCAGACGTACCTTCATCAAGGCATGGAAGATGAGCTGGAAGAAGAGGAGGAAAGGGTTCCCACGCCACCCATCCGAGGAGTGGCCTCCTCACCGGCTGCCGTCTCTTTTGGACAGCAGTCCACAGCCACCCTCACCCCATCTCCCCGGGATGAGATGCAGCCCATGCTCCAGGCCCATCTGGATGAGCTGACCAGAGCATACCAACTGGACATGGCTAAACAGACATGGTACATTTGCATGCACTGACCTATATACTGTGCTGAATTGATGTTATGTTTTCTAGACCTTCTAAGGGTATTCCAGATTCACTCTTTGGACCTGCTAGGTTTTTTGGATTTTTTTTTTTTTACTAATTTTCAGTACCATTTATATACCTGACCTTGACAGATACTGTACAGCGTTTTTTGTTTTGTTTTGTTTTGTTTTTGTTTTTCTAAATTGGTTAAAGTGGCTGTCTGTGGGACAAAAGAAGAGGTGGGTTGAAATGAGGCGAATAGCATTTCTCTTAAGAAATAAGAAAAAAATCCAAGCAAATAGGCCATAGAAAGTATCTGTTTTTATATTTGGAATGTTGTTTCACAGATTTACCAAAAAATGATGCAAGAAATTGTATTTTATTTCTAGTGGCTAACAACAAAATGTTACAAGATCCTATAATAACCTGATTGCAAAGCTTTTATGTTAATGTCTATGTAACACTGATTGATTTATTATTATTATTTTGCATTCTAAACTTTATGTTTTAACAACAAAGATCCAAGCTCACCTAAAAAGATTACAAGATGGTCTTAGTCATTTGAAGTAAAAAATGTAAGAAATATTATGAAGTACTTTTTATATTAGCCTGCAAATCACTTTGCCTAGCTAGCTAGTTGGCTAGCTGGCTAAGTTATCAAGATATAACCTACTTTAGATAATTTATTGATAAATTGAGGATGATTTATCTAAAAACAAAATGTTTTAATATTTGAAAATGTTAGTTACATTTTGTTTTAGGAAGGAAAAAGTCCTCGATGCAACTACCTAACATTATAGCCACTTTGCTAGCTTTTTAGATAACTCATTCAGATGTAACTTATCTGAAAATAAGTTTGAGTATTATGATTTAGCTCTATTTTGGGGGAAAAAAAGTATTTGCCTTCATTTTCAGCTAGCAGTCTAGCTACACAGGATCACAGTTAGCTAGCTAACTGGCTAGTGAATGTATTTAGGTAACCATGTGGTATTTTTTGGCAGTTGAAACAGGTAATTTACTTTCAAAATGCATTGCGCAGATTCTGATTGCTTGTTTTTGCAAGTTTTAACTTTCAGCTGTTTTTCCACACATGAACTCTGTGTCATGGATACAAACCAATTAATCATTCAACTTTAATAGGCCCATGCTACCACTCTAAGCAACAACTACATTTTGCTTACTCCAACAGACACAATTTCATGCCCATGGTAGTTTACTTCCTCTACACACATACATTCTGGATTCCATTGTTGTGCTCATGCAAGTCAGATGAAGGCCATGCTTCATTCTGTCATCGACGCCGAGATAACCAGAGACTGGCATTCATTCATAATCGTGAAGCGGGCTGTGATGTGGGGGGTAGGGGAATCAGGGATGCCTTGTCGGGAAGAAGATGTCATGTTACCCAGTAATGACTATGTTGGTTAGAGAGCATCTCTGACAACCCCAGAGGGCCAGTAATTACAACCAATTCCCAATGCAAACTGCGTCAAACACTTTGCACTCCCTCTAACAAACGCGGCTGTCAGCCACTAAGGTGACAGCCATGTGTTGACAGGCCCCCGAGAAGGATGCCTTCGTATCATCCATGCATGCAACCACCAGGTCATTGTGTTAACTAGCATGCAAGCTGACCTTTGGAATTAGCGGATTTGTTTAAAGTTGTTCAACCGTTGATGTGAGGCAAGTCTCGAACAATAACTTTACGTCTTGCTTTTAGCACCAGAATCGCAGAATTTTTGTACTCCGCTATATTCACCTAGTCTATGAAGTTTCCCTTCCCAGGCACATGCAGGGAGGCTCTCATCCTCCCCTGGCACCAGCTCCGCCAGTGGGCTATGTGTCGAGCACAATGGTTTCCGACCTGGAGACTGACCTGCAAGACGAGGAGGATGAAGAGGAGGACGAGGACGAGGATGAGGGCTACGGAGCCAGACATCCCCGTGGTATCGAGCACACACCAGGGTCTAGTATGGACAACCTGGACAGCTCTATAACAGGTAGGTTGGTTACCATCAAAAAATACTGTTTTTGATTGGACCCACATTATTAATTAGGAAGAATATTTTTGCTTTTTAATGTCATTACAACTTGTTCTACAGTCCTGCTGTTGGTCTTCTGCACATTTTTTGGGGTCTTTTTTTTTTTTTTTTTTACATGAATTTGCTTACTGGTGTAGCCCTGTCCAATTTTTGAGCACTTCTGGCAGACTGTTGGGAATTACAATTATTATTTCTAAAATAGAGATAAGAAAGTCCATGAATTTTAAAGAGGATAGTGAGAGGGGATGTGATGTGACAGGAAAGAGGAAGATGGGGAAGGGTAGGGGGTAATGGACGCGATTTAACTGGCACCCGAGTCCAGAGCCAGTGCCACCCGTATCTTCCCAATGAGATTTCAAATAAATTTCACGTGCAGCATATTTGATTCCAGACCAGTGGCAGCATTACCATTTTTTACAATTCAGTGAAAACTTTTACAGCCCTCTGCCGGGGTTGGATTGAGGGGGAGAGGTGGATGAAGGACACATCACTGCAGAGCCAGGTTCTGGTCTGCTGGCTGGGTTCAGACAGAAGGTCACTATCCTCCACTGACGGAAAGCACAGTTCCACTATAAGGGGCCGCTAAAAAGCTCAATGGAGCTAATAAACAAACTGGAAGGAAACAAAATGAAATGATCAGTTTATATGCATCTTTATGTGCTGCTTTTACACATATGGCACAACTTTCATTGTAATGAAACTAGAATGATGAGACACAAATAGCACCATTTCAGTTACATTTATTATTAAAAGGGCAATTCTTCTGGATTCAAATTACATTTTTACACTGAGACCAACTTATACAGCATCTGCTGTAAAACTTCATGCATGGATTGGGTGAAATGACGGAAAATGCTGTTATGGTTAACAGCATGGTGGATTACGAAGCAGGGCATGTGGGAATGCATTATAAAAACATTATAAATGTTATATATATATCAGTGATGTGCAGGGTCAGGGGAGAATGGAAAAATAATATATAATAATTAAATCATTTATAAAGATATTTTCACCCTGTGGTTTGTACTATAAAGTACCTATTTTTCATTTCATTTAACCAAATCTGATTATTCTTTTCTTCAAAATCGCTGAATTTTCGCATTGACCCATTCAAATGCTCAGAAGCAAGCCGGTGAGGCAGCAGTGAGCTGAGCCTCACCTGGGATTGCGCAACCTCTCGTTAACTGCACTGGTTCCCATTCTATGAGAGCATGCTCCTCCTGTCTGTACGTCGCCAATAAAATGGTTAAAAACATTTAATGTATGAACTGATTTTCCATAATTTAGCTTATGTCACACAGTTGGTGAGTTTTTTGTCACCAACTGTGTGTAACGTGTTTTGTGTGCTGAGGAGCGATCATAAACGACAGAGAACAGATTCGAAGTAAGGCAGGCAGTTCTCGTGCCTCATCGCTGGGGGCGCTCATGAACCCAGACATTGTGATTCCACAACTGCAGAGTAAGAGACAGTAACAGCTAGCTAGCCATACAGTAGCTGCGCTGATACAGAGAGTGAGAAAGACGTGGTTTTGAGTTGTACTTTAAGGGTTTCTCCCTTTGCTGTTAAGCACAGCACGAAATTAATAATATCTACATGTATAAGTTTGATTGAGATAATCGAATTATTCTGCAGCGGCTGCGCGGCTAAGCAACACATGTTAAAGAATAGTCTTTTTGCCCTCCAGCTTTGTAGGCATGCTCGAAATTTCCTTAAGTAAACAATAACATGCAGGGGGTCTAGATTTGCAAATCCGATTATAATTAAGTCGGTTCCTCACCAGCTGTGAACCTCACCGCACATTACTGATAGAGATATATATATAACTTGAACTTGCGTTATATTTTGGCTAAAACAGCATTACTCAAACAGCAG
This sequence comes from Poecilia mexicana, assembly GCF_051168715.1. Taxonomy (NCBI): domain Eukaryota; kingdom Metazoa; phylum Chordata; class Actinopteri; order Cyprinodontiformes; family Poeciliidae; genus Poecilia; species Poecilia mexicana. The sequence goes on along the minus strand of NW_028263382.1, from coordinate 33,225,481 downwards.
CCTCCATATATTAGCTTTGAAATGTTCAAAGGCTAATACATGGATATCCCAGCATTTTTAAATGGGATAGAGATTAAAAGCTGAAATGGTAAATGTTAAAAACTTGGTCAGAACTAACCAATCAGAGCCAGGAGGAGGGTCTTAGTGCTGTCAGTGTGCAAATGGTGGAGAAACAAATTAATGCTACAGGAAAACTGTTTATCTGCTGTCATCAGTGGTCATGCTAACTACCTTTAGCATTCACTGCAGCCGTAGCATAGAAGAGCAAAGGGGAAGGTGTGAGCAGCACACAGAAGGGTATTAGCACTGTTAACCACTCTTGTGCACACACTGTTCACATCCTCCCCTTTGCTCCAGCTAAGCGGTCTGCAGTGAATGCTAAGGCCACGGATGATGGAGGATAAACAGATTTCCTGTATTGTTAAGTTGTTTCTCCACCTTTAGCACAGTAAAGAGCGTGTACACAAGCATGACTGACAACAACAAGACCCTCCTTCTGGCTGTGATTGGTTGCTTCTGACCAGGCGGGGTGCATTTCTGCAGATAGCAGAAGGACCACAGGAAGTAGGCTACATTTTTTCACACAATATCTGTCTCATGATTTCCGATCACAACACCGTAACAGATTTAACAAATAAATCTGTTAATAAAAGTCACATACTGCAGCTTTAAAGCTTATTTTCTTGTGTGTCCCTCTCACATAAATAAACTCAAAGTTGATTCCACAGTGATCAATTTAAATGTGTTAAAATGGCAATAGCAGAAATAGCGGGCCTAAATGCTAAAACGTGACTTTCCAAGGGATGATGGAACAGCGCGTTTGTTTTGACATATGCTGCTGCAGTGATTGTGCTCAAATGTGCAGCATTTTTCTCCTCTGTACTGCTATGAAGACAGCGATATTTCTCCTTATCTCCCCACTCGTGTGCTTCTGAGCCCATCGGTCCCGGCTCCAGGGTGAGCAGAAAGGAGAGAGGACAGATAGGAGAACACCGCCGAGATTTATTGCGGCCGCCGTTTTGATGCTCAGCGAGCGAGGGAGGGCAGGAGTGAGGCTCCTGTCAGGTGTTGCTTGATAGAGCTGACATTGTTTCAGTAATATGGAAATAGTTCTGTTTTCATAATGTTACACCAAAGGCTAGTAAATCAAGTGTCCTCACTGAAGCTTTGGAAAATATCTTCCATCTCCTCAGGGTTTTTTTTCCTTTCTTTCTCTTTTCTTTTTTCCTCAAGCAGTGTTTCTGCTCAGGCGATGTGTTTTTACCGTGCTCTGAGCTCATAGAGCCTATCTTTAGCTGATCAATTTAAGTCCTTAAGTTGTTTTGGGTATTGCAGAAGCATTTCTTTCTTAAGCCAGTGAGATAAAAGGTATTACTTGGTTTTTGTACAGGTCGTGTAATGTAAGAGCTGTAAAACTGGGGAGACTGTTGTGGGCGATTACTCTTCCATAAAGCCCCGCGAGGAGCAGCGTCCCTTCACCAGACCTCAGGTAGAGACGGTTGCTCATCAGAGGGAATCATTTTCCCTCTTAACGACATGCAGATTACGGTTTCCGTCGTCATAAATCAGTTTTAGAGGCAGGAGGGACGCGGCCGGAGTTTTACTGCCTCCAAACCATCCAGTGTTTACTGGCCTTTCTCCGTCGGTGCATGGAGCGTGTAAGGAGCCGGCTGACTTTTTTCTTTTTTTTTTTTTAGGGAGAGAGAGAGAGGACATTTTGGCCCATTGCTCTCATTTGAGATATGATAAAATGACAGATAGTAAAAGTTGTGGTTTGAAACATTAACGGTGACTAAATGCGGGGGGAAAAAATATCATGCACGTCCGTTACAATTCTTGTGACCTTTTCCATCTAATGTGATATGTGAATTTAAAACTATAACAACCTGGTAGTTTAGGCACCCTCGAATGGTTGCCGTGGGAGATTCAAGGAAACATGCATAAACATCCTCAAATGTGCATAAAAAGAGTCAAACCACCACTGTAAGAGCAGTTTGTGTTTGAAGAGGGAATAGCATTATGTTATAAAACATGATATAAATGTCCAAACAGTCAGTTTCTTTATGAACTGAGCAGATCCAAAATCTCACTTTTCTTCAGTTGAAACCAGTGTTATATTGACTTTAATGTATGCATGAATAAGATGCAGAGAAATTGTATCCTCCTTCAGCTTTTTTTGGTACCCTTCTCTTGACTGATACATTTGGCAAGGGAGATTTTGATACTTTAAATTGCCTCTCTTCAAATGACTATTTGCCTCCTTTAGATAAAGAATGCTAAGTCAGGAAAACCCTACTAGCACAGCTGAGCTAAAATATATATATATATATATATATTTTAGCTATATATAGCAAAAAAAATTATATATATATATATATATATATATATATATATACTATCACAAGGTATAACCCTCTAAAATTACTTATGTCGCAATTCGTTCCATTGCGACATGCGACATAGTGGCAATTTGACAGAGCCATGTAGATTACCTACATCAAAGAGTAAAGAGTAAGCATAATGGAACTCCAATCTAATTAAACTGGAATGATCACAGTTTGATTGGCCTGATGTTTCAGAGACTATAAGAGGTTTTCTTCTGTAGAGAGTGGATGTAAGTGTGGCTCAAAAGTTGCTCTGTGATGTGATTTGCTGAGGCAGTGCTCCCTTAGCTGAGCTGGAGGACTTGGAAGCTTCAGTCCTTTGGCTGGCACTGCCAATACTTCATTATCCTCTCTATTCTTTGTGGGAGGATTGGCCCCAGTGGAATTTCTGTCTTTCTTTCTTAGAGAAAAAAACTCTTAAGAAAGAAATTCAAAGAAAATAGAGAGAGGATAGACAGAGTGCTCGAAGCGGTTACTCCCTCCGATTTCAGTCACGGCTGCACAAAAAAAGAGAAATGGGTCATGTTAGTAGATGGACAACCTTTTGCGAGCCTGTGCAGAAGTCTTCCAATAATTCTGAGTGAATTTTCCTGCAATCAAAGTGGAAAGCTGTTGCAACTTTTGCTGCCGAAAGTGCAATTCCCCAAAGTCACATTTAGCAAAGTAGCAGCCGTCTCTTTTTAAACAAAGGAGGCCTGCAGACGGAGGGGGAAGTTGGAAAACTTTGAGGGGGGATTTCCCCAGCGTGTCTGGATCCATAAACCACAGTCATAATTTTCTGCCCAATTTCAGAAGTGTTGCATGTTATTTCAAAGGGTAGTACAATCCAGGGGAGCAAGAGGCATTGGATCGTTGTGCGAGTCGCGTTCGCTTCTGCGTTCATCTGCTGCCACTCTTGTGAGGTGGCAGCAGACTGACCTTTTAATTGGTCCAACAATCGTCCCATTTGCTGCCTCGGCCGCCTTTACCCTCGAACCATCCCGGTTCTCTGTTAAACCAGCCTGTTCCGTGGCGTTGCGGTGTGTGAGGAAAGAGATGGGAGTGTGTGAGCTGAGCTCTTTGGGTTCGTGCCACTCAGGCAAAGTCTGCCAAACCATTTCCACTGAAAGCTGTCACATTAGCCGACTGTTCTCCATGTTTCTGCTCGCCAAAGTGCCATATTTTTATTGGCAGACAGATACTTTTATATTTAAAGTTGCTGGCCCAGCTTTTTATATGTATGGGGGGGGGGGGAAATCAAGGCATAAAGAAATACAGTAGGGTGCGTATAATCCAGCGGTCATGAGTTGGACAGTGTATATGCATCTTCCCTGTGTTTCTTTTTGACCCGGTTTGACTAGATGTAAAACTTTTTGCCAAGTACTGATTAAATCCATGTTTGTTTAGTTTTTGTGGGGTTAATTATGATGCCTGAACACACAAGGGAATTATTTGAACCGAGCGGTTATTGATATCATGGGATCTGCTTTAAACCATCAAAAGTTTTGTACTGGATTAATGCTAATCAGGTTGTGTTGCCCACAGCCTCCATAGACGCCTTAATGGTCAGGCTACAGACTCCCTGCTTCAACTGTTGACTGTAGCTGTGGTGTATCTTCATCCCTTAGCTTTGGGTTGGTTTTGTTTTATTTAACCTTCATTTTACCAGGATGAAAGCCAATTGAAATTAAAAACCTCTTCTTCAAGGGATTCCTGGCCAAGAAGCAACAAATACAACACAAAAAGTTTCACAGTTAAAATTTCTCTTGGTCTGGCTCTAATACTCCGTCATACTTGTGTTACTAAGCCTATGCTTCCATTTTTTCCCACACTTGTATCCTCCACCATTAGCTCTGTACACCAGTGTGCCTGAACAAGCTACTTCTTCTACTGGTTTGAACAGGCAGCCTGTTGATTCATTTGAACACTGCTGCCACCTAGTGACCAGAGGCTTGTTTATGAAGACAAAGACAATAAAGACAATAATAGTGTGATACTCTAGTGTGATGCATCTTGCATCACACTAGAGCTCACCAACATTTTCTGTTCAGACAATTTTTGTAGTAAAAGTGTTTATGTTCTCTGTTTATCCATTTGACACATTCCCTTTACAAAAGGTGTTTTGTCAGCAAAACAAAAGCAGCGCTAGCGATAAAGACATGAAGCTACAAACTTCATGTCAGTATCTATACATGAAAATGCTTCCTATTTTAAAGTGTCTAACTCCAAATACTCATTTTATTTTTTTTTTAAAAAGTGCCTTTTAAAATTCATTGTCTTATCTGAAAACTGAATTGATGCAAAACAAAATTTCATAGTTTTAATATTTTTAGTTTTTGTAGCTGCAAAATATATTTACCCTTTAAAGTACATTCAGGAATTAAAAAATGAATTTTTATATGCTGATTCTTAAAATATTCCCGCTGCTTAACCATGGGTGGCTCTGCATTTTTAAGCAGCAGGATGAAACTCTGCTCTTACCACCAGGTGTTTCTTTCAATACAGCGTTCAGTGAGACATCACCTGGGGTGCTTGTGAAGCTCCACACAGGTGCTCGTATTGTTCTTTATCAAAAGAAGTTCACAATCAGTTGATGACAGTCCTGCTGCTTCACTGTGTGCATTCCTTTGTGTGTGCACGTGTGCGTGTGGTTGTGTGTGTTTTGTAGGTATGTGTTTGTAATAGTTGAAAGAGGGCAGGCCAGAACAAAATGACTTCACAACATTTTTTCTCTTACAAGAACAGAAATGGCCTGCGGCAGAAACAAAGTGATTTAAGTGTAGTGATTTAAATATTATTTTTCTAAGATCACTCAGTAGCATTATGTGTCTCTATGTACATAGAATTACACCACAGGTGTTCAGCCTGTCAGATGTTATATCTGTAAAAGTTATAGCAGCTGAGCACACACCAGACATATGAATGTGACAGAATGGGAATCTACAGTAAAAAATAAAGGTTCCACTGTCATGGGGTGTGGTTGGTGGTGGTGAGAATGAACGCAGGGACCCAGCTTGAGATGAAGATGATTAATTTAATGAAGAGAATAGCTCCAGGTCTCAGGCAGCACGGCAGAGCGGAAACACAGAGGCTCAGCACCAGTAGCAACTGAATACAACAAAGACTGACACGACGAGCTAATGCTGACACAGAACTTCCCAGTTCAACTGTGACGGCTTACTGACAAACGACATACAACACCCTGTACAACATTAGACAAGGACTCAACAAGAGACAAAGACAACAGGTGGACTTAAATATGCAGGGAGGGTAATCAGGGAATGAGACACACCTGGGAAGCAATCAATAGGGAAGACCGGACAGGAACAGGACTAAACACAGAAAACCTCAAAAATAACTACACAGAAAACACAGAACATAACATCCACAGTTTTCACAGAAACATTTAAAAATACTTTATAAAATGATGACAGGTGCCAAATTGTATGCAAAACTGACTCCATAACCTATTGGGAATAACATTTATATTGTCCTTTAATATTTTTAATCTAAAATATTGCCTTTCTGAAATTGTATGATGTTTTTTTAATTTAACTTTTTAAAATATTGGAATATTGTGAAACCAAAAACCGCCCAGTGCCTGTCGGTAGAGGTGTGATACTGACACCTTTACTGTTAGTATCACCAAAATATGTGATACTGCATATTTTGGTATTGATTCAGTAACAATTAAATACAGAGACCGTATCGCCCATATCGATACTGATAGAGATACTTTTTATTTAAGTTTAATGTGTCATCAAACTTGTTATTGTTTACATGTTTTCTTGTTTTCTTTCTTTTAAACATATTGTTCGAACAGAGGGACAGAATTTGGACAAAGTTTATAGATATTTACAAAATACTTTTATAGCATATTAACATTATTTGAGTTCAATTTTCTGAAATAAACAAATCATAAATAATTTCCATTTGAGAGCAAATTGTAATAAAATCTTGTTTAAGGTACAGTTGAGACACTAAGATACAAAAATAAGCTAAAATTTCAAGAGGGAATCTGAAACTAAAGAATCGATCTTATGATCTTATCTTAGTCTTGTTCTGATACTGATACCGACATGATATTGATATTATTAATGTCTGCTCACTTTTTCCTGTCGGTATCTGGAACAGTGAACCAAATGAAGAAGAGCAGAAGACAGACTTTATGTACAATGAAAGGCTTAAATGACAAAAAATGAAATTCACTTAGCAATGTCCTAAATCTAGAAATTAGAACAGAAGGAACTGACAAAGAATGAATGAAGCTGGGTAATATAAATATTGAGCAGGGGTGCTTAATGGAACAAGTATCAGGTTGATTGATTTATATGGAGAGGGAATAAAAAAACCACAATTACTAATTGGAGCATAATTGAAGAAATCAGAAAATCTCAAGATAAAAAAGAGACAGGAACCAGAATACCAAAACTATGATCCACAAGAACCAAGAATTCAAACAGTCTTAAGATCCAGGACAAGACTGCCTTATTGTATGATGAACTCCCAGAACACTCTCACTGAAAGCTGTGGTGTTCCACAGGGTCCATGGTGAATGGGTGGGGCTCGGCCTCGGAGGATGAGCGTAATTTTTCCAGCCATAGATCCAGTCTGGGCAGTTCTTCCGATGGCTCCATCTTTACCCACTGCAGCTTTGCCCAGGCCCTTGTGGCTGCTGCAGACAAGGCAGGCTACCGCCTTGAGGGAACCAGCCTCAGCAAGAGAGGTTGGTTTGTGGAAACTGGATACCCACTGCTGCAGTGGAGTCGCTCTCCTCTAATAATTCCCTCTGTCATCAGCTGGCTGATGGTTTCTGCCTTCATGTTTTCTTGGCCTTTCTGCTTTTTTTGGAATCTGCACAAAGACTGTGCATGGCCCTCTTCTTGATTCTCCTTTTTTCTTCCATGGGTTGTATAAGTAAAACACGGGAGACCAGTTAAATATGCAAGCTTTTACACTTTTTGTTCTCTCGCTCTAAATCCTTCACTTGTGAATGAATGAAAGCCGTTTTCTTCAAACAGTTTTCCCAAACTGAGTTGATGTCATGTGTCTTTAATGGTATCACTTCTATCTCTGCTCTCTGGGTGGCAACTCCTCAGGGCTTTATTAACCAGGCGGCCTTTTGGTTAATGGAATCTGTTTTGTTTTTTTTAATGCACTATGAATATAAATTTGGATTGACTGATTTCTTGGTTTGCAGGTAAAGGCTTGTCCCACAGGCCCCGTCCCAGCAGTCCATTTTCAACAGATGGCAGCACAGTCGGCACACACAGCTTGGGCCACCAGAGGGCCACCAGGCCCACCCGCAAACCACGAAGTCAAGGCACAACACCTCACCGGAGAGACGCTGGTGCAGACGGTGAGGCCAACACAGTGCAAATATAATCCAGTTGGTTCAGTAAAATGTTTTCTAAAAACATTTATAACATTTTAAAACATTTAAGATCCTACTCGTCATATAAATTACTGTTCAGCTCTTGCATTGTTCACAATATTCCATACAAAGATATTCATATCCCTTGAATAACATCAATATTTTATATTCAGTAGCAGGCACTGCTAGCTAAAAATTTAGCTTTGCTGCCCTGCACCCAGTGGCGCAAAAAGTGGGTATGCAGCGCATGCAACGCATAGGGGCGCTGCACCAGAGGGGGCGTCAAAACCCCGTCTGGAGGGGGCAGCGCCCCGATGATGCCTTCGCATATACTTCACCGCGCCCTTACGCTCCTTCACCTCGCGCACATGTAAATGTAAATGTAGCGAGTTTTACCTTCCACGTGTCTTCGTCTCGGGGGGGGGGGTAAACATACGGTCGCTCATATGGATAGAGCGACCGTATGTTTTCTACGCTCCTTCACCCTTATGTACCTTCCTTTGGGGGGAGGGAGGGGCGCGCCGATTTATGTTTTCGCATCCACCTGAATAATATGTAGTTGCGCCCCTGCCTGCACCACTAACAATAAACATTAGTTTTGCTAATGCTAAAGTTCAATAGCAACACATTACGTAGCAGAAGCTAATCCTAAAGCGCTATACTAACATGTTACTTAGCCAACGCTAAATCGCTAAATTCAGCCATGTCGATACTCACCATGTATCACAAGGAGAACCTGAAGACACTCAAAAAATTTGTATTTGTGAATTTTTACATTCACTAATGCTAATGCACTTTTAGCTATCAGCACATTAGTAGAACTGTGCCCACTATTGGTTATATTAGAATTTTATTCATAAGTGAATACAGAGTAGCAGCAATTTTTATATTTTATAGAAAAAAAAATCTGAAAAGTATAGCATCCATTTGTAGTCACCCCCCGCCCCCCGGGGGTGACTACAAATGGTTCCCCCCCCCTCCCCCCGGATTAACAATTTTAAAACCATTTTTCACTTCCGTTACAGCTCCAATTCTTTTGGCGTATGTCTACACCAGCTATTCTCATCTAAATGCTGAAGTATTTGCTAATTTTTCTGAGTGAAGTTATTCATTATTCACTTTCAGTTATTTTGGACAGAGAGCATTAATGCCAGTCTTTTAGTCTTTTCACAGATTCCCAACAGTATCTACATCTGTACTTTCATGATTTTACTTAAGTGTTTAGCTCCATACATCTTTCAATCAACTCTGAAAATATTCTCCACAGTATAACGCTGACAGGATGATGTCCAATCTTAGTTTTCTGTCACTTATAGAGTTTTGCATTTGTACATCCTTCTTTCAAATAAAAATTATGAACTGCTTGTCTTGGTTTGTCTCATAAAATCCCAATTTGATACACGTCTTAGTTAATCTGATTCACCATGTGGTTTTTCTTTGCAAAGACCTACCTCCCCCCCCTGAACCTCCTCCCTGTCAGATCCAGGGTCGCATTCAGGGGACCCGCAGTGTAAACAGCATGGCACCACCCACGGACAGGAAGGCTTCGTCTCTGGAGCGCACGCCCATGTCAGGGCCACTCTGTGGGCCAGACGACACGAAGAGCTCAATTGACAGACAGATGCGAACCTCTCTGGAACATCACCGCCAGGCCCAGGACCGACTGGGCTCCATGGACCGGACTGACGATGCCCGCAGGTGCCACAAATCAGGTACAGAGGAAACCAAGACCATCTCCAAACTCAACGGCAACTTTTAACAGTAACATAAAGTGAACTTGTGAAGTTATGATGTTTAAAGGTGCAGCGCTTCAGTGTCAAACAGAATACCTGTAAGCAAGTTCAGGTATTATCTTGTTAGATAAGGCTGGCCTATAAACTGATTTTATCAATCAAATTTTTGGTTTTGAATATTTCATTTTTTACGCCCACGTCCATGGCCGCCATCTTGTTTTACAGCTTCTTTTTAACTGGACATTGAATTTGAGTAAACTCTTTAATAGAATACTAGGGCCAGGCTTGGATATGTTTTTTTTTTCTTAAATATGAAAATAAAATCATATTATTACAAGAATACACACGTACAACTGCTAATGTACTAATAGCCAAGCTTTTTTTTTAAAAAAAAAAATAATAATAATAATAATAATACACTTGTTTTCTTGCAATTTCTGCTAACATTGTGCCTTTTTTTTATTGATATTATGACCAGGTTTCGTAATTAGACAAAAATTCTCTATGCCTCACCCTTATTCTCCTTCTTACAGCCCAGGATAGGGATGATTGAAATAATACCTTTTGAAAATGTTTTCTGTCATTTCTTTTTACAAAAAAGGAAGAGAGCAGAATAAAATGTAAATCGGATCTGGTAGGAAAAAGTACGAAATTTTCTTTTTAAGCCACATCGGTCAGCAATATTGCTAGCTGAAGATAAAATTAACAATTTGAGTTTTAAGAGCTAAAGTAGTTCCCTATCGTGGACTGAAATTTTAACAATTGGATATCCACATATTAGAAAAGATAAAAATTTTATTTACCTCATATGATTCTGGAATTTAGAAAGAGTACCAAGGGTATGTTCCAGTGAAATCAACAAAAGAACAAAGACAGTGGGCGCAGCTGTGCGTCAATTACAGGGTGTTTGTTCTCGTAGTTCCTGTGTTAAATCGAGCTTCCACGCCGCTTCGAGACTGAGCGAGCAGATTGCGCCGTCTGCCACTTTATCTGCTTTCCAGGATTTTCCAGGATTCTCTCCCGTCTCCCCTCTCTTTACCCCTCCCCCCCGTTGCCCCTGAAACTGTTGCCAGTGACGGCCCGCTCCGCTCCAAGTGACGTAGCAGGGCGTAGCAGCCGATAGATGAACCGTAATGGCCGCCGCTCTGCGCCCCATCTGTGCATTTGTGTATGTGTGTGTGTGTGTGTGTGTGTGTGTGTGTGTGTGTGTGTGTGATCGTTAGCGCTGTCTGTACGTGCTGCGCTGCCCGGTCCTGCTGGTGCCAGGGATTTTTTTTTTAACTGATAGGTGTAAGACAACAACAGGGGCCACAGTCAGCAAGGGTCCTGACTGATGTTCAGGAGAATCCTTGGAGGTCAGGGCGGGCTCGATTACAGTCATTAGCAGAACAGTGGGAAGCAGTTTGATGAGATTTCACGTGATGACAGAGACTGCTGAGGGTGGGAGTTCCAACCAGTGGACCCTCTATTGTTGTTCCCCATGATAAATCTGGTGACTGGAAGGAGAGGTCGAGGGTCATCCCTGTAGCACGGCCAGGCATTGCTTGCTGGCACTGCCGCTCTGCAGATGTCACGTTCCGATGGAGGGCTTTTTTTTTCTTTTGCCCTACGTCATGTAGCTGTCAAACATTTCCAGTTTGAGGGAAAGTATCGACCACATCAGTGTTTTCCTGTGTTGATATTTTGCTAATTCATTTGTCCACACTTACAAAAATGTTACATTTGTCTATAAATTAATTCAGTTCAGTTTAAAAAATGCTTCATTTATCCCAAAGGGACATTAAATCTTTTAACTCATATCATCTAAATATCTTAAGGTGATTGTTGTGGATGGTGATGCTCTGGGCAGGAAGATATCTACTGTAGCAGTCAGTTTTGCAACAAATCTATTAAGGCCTCTGACTGAAGACTGTTGACAGTCATGACAGACCAACATCTGAATTTCCAGACAGAGATATTTCACAGTAGCATTACCAGGATACCAAGCTCTGCTAATCCACTTCATTTGCTCCATTTTAAATTTAAATCTTAAGATCAAGATGGATGGAAGATTGTTTGAACTTCCTCCTTCTCCCACAAATCTCCTCTGGGATTTAGAGTCAGGTTTTATTTGAGCTTTCTACATGCTAATCATCTGCTCCCAGTTGTAAAAGAAATAATGTGCTGCCATTGTTACACATAACTCCTGTTATGTGCAAATATGTATATATATATATATAAAGAAAAAAGTAAGACCAGCATCCAAAGCCAGAGGGAACAATTGCTCAAACATGCAACACCTAGACTAAAAAACGATGAACTAAAGTGTAAAATAAGAACAAGTCAGAACTGACTAACTTTACCATGAGCAACACAATTCAGTTCAATTCTAGATGCATTCTAGACCACTGTAATGTGTCTGTGATAAAGTAAAACCATACAAGGAATTAATTACTGACTAGTTTAATGTGAAGTGAAAAAGCATTAGAAAACTTCAAAATGTCTCCTGTCAGCCAACTGGATCCTGAACTTCTGACTTCATGTTCATGTTTTCACTCCCCTTCATTACATATAAAACAAGCCATGGACACATTTCTTTTCATTATATTTAAATATGTGGATTGCTGGGGGTTGTTACAGTCATCCTTTCTGTCATTAGTTTTATTAGAAATATATTTACAGAGAACAAAATATTGAGACATTCAATACTTTTTTTTCTGTAATTTTTCTGTAAAACTGTCCACCTGAAATGTCTGCATTTTGTTTTCCAGAGGATGGGTGTGTCCCGTATAGCAAGCCATCCTTCCCCTCCCCCGGGGGCCACAGTTCCTCGGGGACGGCGTCCTCCAAGGGGTCAACAGGGCCACGCAAGACCGACGGGCCGCGGCAGCCACAACAGTGGACCGCCACGGAGCATGCCGAATTTCTGGGGGCCAATGGGCATGGAGAGTTATGTAAGGGCTTGTTTCCATGTTAGCACCATTCTTTTATGACTTTACACAAAAATGAAAACAAAACAAACAAAAATCTAAATGCTTTGTTATGACCATAAAGTCAGTGTTTACTGCCATGCATTTCCTTTTTACTGGCTTGGACACTACGTGTTAAATGTATATGGCAATAGTTCTAAAACTCCTGTACAGCCACTCATTTTTGGAATATAATAGAAATATCTTTTATTGTCCCACAAAAGGGAAATTTCCATGGCAACAGGGAAGTAGACTCACAAAAACAGAGTTAAAAATAAAATTCTGTACAGTAAGGACAACATTTCAACATAAATAGTAGTTATATGTGTAAGTTAAATGTATAAAAAAGATTTGGTTAATTTAAAAATGTACAAAATGTTAATATTACAGTGGAACAAAAGTGTTTGGCCTGCATAGTTTCATGAAACTTCACATTGATCCACTTGCTTCCCTTTTTGCTGCTGAACAAAATTAACCCCACAGCATGCTGATGCCGCTACCAGATGTGTTCTCTGTTCTCTATTTGTTTAAAAACTTTTTTTGACTTTTGCTGAACAGCTGCCTTCAGAGATTAAGGCCTAGTCAACACTTAGTCGTGTCTGGGAAGACGGATCCATTTTTATGTGTTTTAACCTTTCATCCACATAAAAATTGAGTTTAATATAACTACAAACAGTTATTTTTTATGTAAATAACTGTTATTTGAGAAAACTCTGTATTTATGTTTGCGTGTGAACATGGGAAAACTGAGATTTAGAGTCCCGTGCATTGCAGTCTGCAACAAATTACAGCATTAATTTATCCACAAACTTGCTTTGACACAATTCCCAATCGACATCGTCTTCTGTATTTAACAACTTTATATTCTAGTATGCTATTTAAAAGTAGTTCAACCTATGTATTTGACCACGTCTTTATAACACACAAGTGAAATCTATTAAACTTTGTAGATTGTGTCTTAACTTGCCAAAATATGGAAACATTCAACAAATATGAATGTGTTTGCTCTGCAAATATGTGTAACAAGCCTTTTGAGACATTTGTTTCCACATTTTCTTGGATGTTTTTCTGACCCGTCTTCATGTTTCCCTCCATGCTCATCTCCTCCACAGAGTGACCCTCCTAGGCTCCTGTCCGGGCCAATAAACGTTCTCCTCTTACCTGTGCGTTCTCAGAAGGGGAGGTGCGCGGCAGCGAAGGGCGCCACAGTGACGAAGCAGTTTCACAGAACTGTACATGTGATGTAAAGTCACAAACATACTGTACATCTCACAATGGTTTTGTCCTCAAGAAAATATTTTCCACCACCTACCTTACTGTAATTTTCTTTTTGTTAGAAAAAGGCAAGTTTAAAAAAAGGAAGAAAAAAAAAAAGGAAACATCTATGTGGTGGGGGGGAAAGATTTTTGTTGTATCTACCCTTCGGGAAAAGGGAATTTTGTTTCCTGTAAATATTTTCTTTGCCATGTTGTTGCATTGCTATGCAAACCCAATAGAGTTTAATTTTTTTTTTCCATATAAAATAACAGTAGGGGGGTTACCTGGTTATTTGTACTATATGTGAATTAAGTGGCTTTTGTGCCATAAAATAATTGTTTTTTTAATCCATTGTTTGTTAATAGCTACCATTAATTATTATTAATATTATCATTATTATTAATATTATTAATTATTGTTTTTTTTTGCACTGCAATTTTTGGTGATAAGCACAAAAACATAGCTCCTGCTGACATGAAGAACCGGAAGAATATGTGAAGAGGAGTTTCTGTACTGTAAAGTAAAGAGAAGAAGATTATATTCTAGTGTACAGAGAGATATTAAAGAGTCATGCTTTTCTCACAGACAGCATCCATTTCTACAGTAGAGACGAACTGAGTGGCAGACGCTAGTCCTGAAGGCGCGAGGCAGAGCTACAAGGCCTAGGAACGGATCTGAAACGTAGGCAACTCATGGATTCGGTTAGGTATTAATTTATTGTTCTTCTTCTTTTAAATTTATGATTTAGTGCCTAAATCATTTTACAAAGCGGATCTCATGCTCCTACATAGTACAGCCTCAAACTTACAAAAAAAAAAAAAACCAAGCGGTGAACTTTGTCTGGATGCTGATATCACATCATAGCACAAATAGGGTTTTATTTTTTATCATATTAAGTTACAAACCCATCTAAACCTCCTTCAACAACAACTAAATTATGTTGTTTACATTTTATTCGAGCTGATTTTGTTTTACATTTGCTGTTTTAGCACTTATTTTAATCGTTTAATCTGTTATCACCAATCGTATCAATGAAGAAAGCATTTAGTTTACTGGGAACAGCTGAGTTATTAATGTGGCTAATGTGGGAAAGTTGGCTCAGATGTGAAAACAAATGGGCAGTTTGCCTCTTTGTCAATTTCTACACAGTTTAACCCTACGTACCTGTAACATGTCAATTAATTCTCCTGTTACTTAACAATTTTGAGAAATTAAGAGCAGAAAAAAAAATAAAAATACAATCTCAATTTCCATGTTTGATTTATTTGAGAATTAAAATTTCCAACTAGCTTAGTTCTTAATTCCAGGTTAAAACCAGTTCATTTTAGACATGGGCCAGAGTCATTTTACGATAACCTGAAGTGAAAACAGCACAGTGTTATGGTATTTATATCAGAATAAAATCTCTATAACATCATGTACAGAGCTACATCATGTGCTAAAAGCAACAAGTCTTCCTACTGCTGCTAAAATAGTACATTCTGCTGATTATTACAGCTTAATGTTATATCCATCCATCCACCCATTTTCTTCCGCTTATCCGGGGTCGGGTCGCAGGGGCAGCAGCTTCAGAAGGGAGGTCCAGACTTCCCTCTCCCCAGCCACTTATTCCAGCTCCTCCGGGGGAACCCCAAGGCGTTCCCAGGCCAGCCAAGAGACATAGTCCCTCCAGCATGGCCTGGGTCTTCCCTGAGGCCTCCTCCCGGTGGGACGTGCCTGGAACATCTCACCAGGGAGGCGTCCAGGAGGCATCCTTACCAGATGCCCGAGCCACCTCAACTGGCTCCTCTTGACGTGGAGGAGCAGCGGCTCTACTCTGAGTCCCTCCCGGATGACCGAGCTTCTCACCCTATCTCTAAGGGAGAGCCCAGCCACCCTGCAGAGGAAACCCATTTTGGCCGCTTGTATCCGTGATCTCGTTCTTTCGGTCATGACCCAAAGCTCATGACCATAGATGAGGGTGGGAACGTAAATCGACTGGTAAATCGAGAGCTTCGCTTTTTGACTCAGCTCTCTCTTCACCACAACGGACCGGTACAGCGCCCGCTTGACAGCAGACCCTGCCCCAATCCGCCTGTCGATCTCCAGTTCCCATCTGCCCTCATTTGTGAACAAGATCCCCAGATACTTAAACTCCTTCACTTGAGGCAGGACGACCCCCCTGACCCGGAGAAGGCACTCTACCCTTTTCCAGCTCAAGACCATGGCCTCAGATTTGGAGGCATTGATCCTCATCCCGGCCGCCTCACACTCGGCTGTGAACCGCTCCAGCGAGAGCTGCAGATCATGACCCGATGAAGCCAACAGGACCACATCATCCGCAAAAAGCAGAGATGCGATCCTAAGGCCACCAAAACGGATCCCCTCAACACCTCGGCTGCGCCTAGAAATTCTGTCCATGAAAGTAATGAACAGAATCGGTGACAAAGGTGTTATATTTAGCTTCTTATTATTTAGCATTTTGTTAAATAAGGTTCAGGGTTTAAAGGTGAATGTTATAGTACAGATTTCATCACATTTTTGCTCTAAAATCAACAAGTTATCAGTTTGGCTAGCTACCCTCCATTCACCTGCTTAAATCCTACTCCTAACTTACGAACAGTTGTTTTACAACAATGTTACCTTATTAAGATAAGAGGCACTCACTTAGGATGGTTGCCAATGGGGAGAAAAAAAAACACAATTTAAGCTTGTGGAAAATGTTGCAGATCTCTTTACAGGCAGTGTGTAGGGAAAAAAATAGAGAAAACTGGAGAAAACTTAGATTACTCTGGAAACTTTGCCAAACCTACTTTAAATCACAGAAGCTTTTCATTTTTTGAAATAATTTTTTTTGAGACCTTGGTATACCCTAATACATTGGCCCATGCTGGCAACACATATTAAAACTGAGAGTGAGGTCAATGCACCAATGGAAGTGCAGGGACGCATCTAGTTCAATGTGTCAACTATAAACCTAGATTAATCTGTCTTCACTGTCACTGGTGTTTAAAAACAATATTTAAAATAAATTACGCTTAACCTGGTGGGGAGGCAAGTAAAGCCTGGTGGCTCCCCAGGCTTATAATGCAGGGGGGAAACTCAGTGAACTGTAAATGGATTAGATAAAATTGATTTGTCTTTAAAGTCCCCTATTAAAGTCAGAAATGACAAAAGGGCAAAGTGGCCAGCATCCAAACAAGTACAATCAGCATAGTCTTGTCAGAAACTTTTATTTTTTGTTTTTTTTAATGGTGATTACTACACACTGCACATTTTTAGGTTAGAGTTGACGAAGCAAAGGCCTTGTATGTTAGACAGTGGCTCCACTGCCTTCATATCTACAGCCACAGTGGGAAGCAAAAACCCTTTCTTATCCACCTGACTGCCACAAAAACACGCTCGTATTATTTACCGCTTTCGACTTCACAACATCAGATTTTTTTAGATATAAATCTTTTCCAACAAATGTCCTTTTTGGAAGCTAAGCTTGTTTCTTTGTATGCCTTTTATGGACTCCCAAGACGCTGCTTACAACAATGTTTTTCAATTGTAATGTTCAGGATTTTTGTGGTTCAATGACTGTTTGTTTTTGTCTTTTTTTGTACTGCTAATGTTGATAAAAAAAAAATGGGGGTGGGGGAATAGGGGACACTAAAGGCCATCAAAATGCTGTTGTACTGTTGTTGTAACACCATTGTCGTATTTTATTTTATTTTTTTAAGGATACACCCAGTGGCCAGTGTTCTGGAAATGAGGTGCAGAGAGTATCTCAGGTTATTTTGCATTCTGGTGGTGTTTATGTATGTGTATATATGTGTATATATCCATACACATCTCCACTTGATTATTCCATTCCTTTTTTATTAATAAACACTTTCCATCCCATGTTGAAAGCTGTTTTGTTTTTTTCTTTTTTGTTATTTTCATTACTTTTTAATTTTCTGCTGTGGACTTTGATCCCGATGTGCTGGTTCATCCAACTTAAAGACAAGATGTCAGTAAAAGAACATACCAAATTTGAAATTGATATTTCTAACGTCTAAAAACGTCTAAATGCATTTTCGTGTCTTTAATACTCAATTTTCTTTTAAATCACAGTGTCGTTTTGTATTTATTAAAATGCTAATAAAGGTATATTGTGAAATATGCATAAAGATTTGTAAGATATAAAATGTGTTTTCTTTTTTTCTTTTTAACTGTTATCTTTGTTCCTTGTGAACCTTCGTGTCGGAGCTGAGCAGCGAGGCCGTTAAGAGGTGATGTGGAGACTGTGCTCTCAGCACGGTGACACGCCGGTCAGTTGTCATCCAAGTCGCTCTTCGTCTTGCATGTTCACTGCACTGCTCTTCTCGAGTCGTAACTTTTCGACACGGGGAGTAAAAACACAATTTGCTCGTCAAGACAAAAGAGAAAATGTCTTTTTCAAAGTGCTTTATCTCTTTCCATTCATTTTCTCAATATTGTTGGTTCTTTGTAGCCTATCTGTGTCTTTCCTTTTTGCTATAAAAGCGGATTAAAAATGACAAAAAGTGAAAGTTGTTGGGTGAAGTCTTTCCTGTACAGCATGGGGTGAGGTAACACTCCAAATCCTATGCCATTTCTACAGTACGGTTCTCCTTTCTTTTTTTTCCCACCTCTCTGTACACCTCCTCCTGTATTCACTTGCATGTTCTTCTCCGAAAAAGAGAGTCAGTCAAGAAAATAAACTCCTACAGTTTAGTTCTCATGACCTGTAAAATAAGTCCATCTTTTATTTCCTTGTACCTGGATCAATATCAAATAAAAATATTTTTGAAAAATGAATTTAAATGACTTAAATCCTTTGTCCTTGAAGGAGAGAAATTTAAAATATCCACTAATTAGTTGGCATGACATCATTAGCATGCTAACTAACTAATGCTAACTCGTGCTAATGGTTTGCATTAGCATAGTAAACCGCAATTACTATGGTAATGCTGCCTTCCAGTTGTAGTTGAAACTGCATTTCAAAATGGCCACTCATCGCAACATTAGTAGAAAACTGTCGGGGAAACATTGATTTTTACAAGACACAGAGTGCGCCTAAAATCAATGTTACATGTAGTGCTTGCAACTATAAACTGAACAAATTAAAAGTTATGTTGATTAATGTAAAGCTTAAAATTATAGTTGTAATATGTAGTGCAAACAGCGTCTATGGGTGATGCCATGTTGGAATTACAATTTCTTAACTAAAACTCGAGTCTATGTAACTGGAACCCAGCATCCTAACATTAGCATTAGCATGCTAACATTTACTGTGTGTATGATGCTTTTTTAATCCAAAAAACAAACTAAAAGACTAAATTGCATGTGAACTAATAGTTAATAAGAAAGTTTGCTTCTTGAGCAGATATTTGACAGAAACTTTCAGATTTGATAGAGAAAGATAAAAATAAATGTTTGAAGCATATGGAAGCATATTTGGTGTAATTATTTTTAGGAAACTGAACTTGACATTATGAGTGGAGAAAGTGAACAGTATTTGGAAATGTTAGTTTACTTAAATTGCAATTTTAAGTTCATTTGCTGCCTTAAAATCTTGAGTTAACTTAACTCAAAAAGGGAATTGGTATGAATAAAGTTAGTCAGTTTAACTTTAAAATGAGAGTTGAAAGTATATATAATTGTTTGTTACTTTAACAAAAGAAAACAAGTTTTTATGAATGGATAATGTAACTTTGCAAGTTGTTTAAACTCAGACTATGAAGTTCATACAACACGTAGTCATTAATTAGACAAGTGGTATAACTTAATTATTTGAGTTCAAATAGAACATGATTTTAATTTTACTTGACAAGAGTACTCAAGTTTTTGAGAATGCATAATGTTCTATAGTTAGTCATTTCAACTTATGGTATCATATTTAAACAATAACTTATCATGAATTGGGGGACTTTTCCAGCTTGCCATCCTAAGTTGGAAAAGTACATTATTTGAAGTTGTGTTAACTTATGTTTTTAAGGCAGCAATTGAACTCAAGGTTTTAAGTTTAACCACCCTAATAATTTTTACAGTGTACTTCTTAAGCTAACCTGAGCTAATGTATCTACTAATAGCAAAATGTAATAATTAGTCTTGCATTATAACTAAAGGTCTTGCATTATAACTAAAGGTATAATGCAATGAAAAGGTATATCTGGTAATGGATACTTCACTGCTAATTATATACATACGTATTTTTTAAGTTCTGAAGATCATGTCCAGAGGCTGTTACAAATTTAAATCAACTTGATCCTAGAGGTAATCACTGAATTTAGAACAGACCTGATTTATGTCCCCACTGAGCTCCAGGTTCAGGAAATGTATTACTTTTCATATTTTTCATAAATGTGTTAGGTTTACTACAGTTGTTGGTGGGTCTTAATTCAATTTGTTTTTTTTTTTGTTTTTTTTTCTTTGTTTGTTTGGTTGGTTGTTTTTGTTTTGTTTGTTTGGTTTTTTTGCTGTTTTTTTTGTTTTTGTTTTTTGCAGTTTTCGTAAAATATCACACACATTAGCAAGCACACTCCACACACCAATTCAATTTGGTCAACCAGGGATTTCTTGTTCTGAATCTGTACACAGGGCCAGTGCTAGCTTTTTAAGTGCCCTAAACACAAATGCATTATGGTGTCCCACTTCCCAACACACACACACATGCACACACACTTGCCTCTGAACTTAATTATTCTGAATTTATGAGTTTCTCTTCATTTTCCTGTAGAAAAAAGAGACTCAGACAATAGATTTTCAGTGGAAATAAAATCAGAAAAAAAAGTACAATGAGTGAAACATAACAAATGTAACTATGACTGCTGCTAGAAAAATACTTATTTTTGTGCAGTTGTCACATATTAATTTGATGCCTCAGAAAAGCAAGAAAGTCTGATTTTACACAGAAACCTTCTCCTTATAATCATGACTGGTTTTGATTTCCTGAGGGAGATTCCGTAGGAGTTAATTTCTTTGGTGTATTTCTCTGATCAAATTAAAATTCTCATAACTGTTACTTATTGTACAGATACGTACCATAAAATGTAGTGGAGTAAAAGTAGAAAGTATCCATTATTAAATCTACTTAAGTAAAGTACAGATACACAAAAATTGTACAGTAGGGAAGTACTTGTATTTCGTTACTTCCCACCACTGTTTTATATATATATATATATATATATATATGAATGCACAAAATGAGGCAAATAAGCAAATACATTCCTTTTGTAGATAAAACACTTTTGCCTAAATGCAATAAAATGTATATTTCTTGTCTAGTTTTGCCTCAATTATTCCTTTGACTGTTCTGTCAACAAAATTGTCTTTTTTTTGAGTGACGATTAATCGATTACTAAATTAGTTGACAATTATTTTTTAAGTTGATTTATTCATCACAATTAATCCAATTAATTGTTTCAGCCCTACTCTACAGGTCTGGGTTGCCTTATCCATAGTATACAAACAAGAAACCATTGATACCCGATCACACATATACATCACTAAGCACAACTAAATATGTTGTTTTCTGCAACTACATAGATGTTGACCTACATTTATTCAGTGCTTGCTTTGGTTTAAAGTTTTTTTTCCTGAGTTTTTTTTTTTTTATTATGCACACCTCTGGGTTTTTTTGTTTTGTTTTGTTTTTGTTTTTACTTAAAAATATCACAGTATTAAAATAAAATGAGCCCTCACACAATGAGAAGACACTGTGTGTGAAGATCTTATTCTTCTATTTCTGTTGCGGTGTTTTTTTGCATTTGTGTGCATAAAAAAGGTTCCCTGATCCATCCGACCCTTTTAAACAAACCCATCAGACAGACAGGGAGAGAGAACTGCATCTGCTTCACAGCTCTTCCTCTGTTTGTGCCTGGCAAGCATGTACAAGTAATGATTGCTCCACTTCTTGCCAACGAAGCAACTTTCCTCCTCATGTTTTATTTCCAACTGTTTACCGGTGTGTGTGTGTGTGTGCGTGTGTGTGCGTGTGTATACTCCACCTGTTCCCTATTTTTCTTCTTCATCTGAATGAGCCACAAACAGAGATTTTAGTAGAGTGCTTGTTTCTTTGCACGGTCCCAGAAAGCCTTCTTTTTTTTCTCTCACCTGGATGTAGTCGTTGCATCACATTTCGGCCAGTTAACCGGGGAGAGAGAGAAAAACAAGCTTTGCTCAGCAAAAACAGATTGCAGCAGGATGCGAGTTATCAGGGCGTAATAAGCAGGAGTGAGCGCGCATGTGAATGTGTGTGTGTGTGCTTTGACCTGAGTGAAGTTGCCTCCCCTGACTCCCTGCTCCCCACCTTCTTCACATCTAACAAAATTAGAGTCAGACATTTGTGCTGCTTTGTGGAGTAAAAACTTTCGTTTGTGGCCCCACATGGGTTTGCCCATGTAGGGGCCACAGCCTGCGTGGGCCCTACATGGGCAAACCCATGTGGGGCCACGGTGGAACCTGCGGACAAACCCATATGGGACCCATATGTCAGCCCTCCTTTCCCCCATATGGGGCCCACCTAGGCATCCTGGCAGGGTAATAATGATGATTCCAGAGGTCATCGGAGGTCATTGTCATTATCTTAAAAGCGAAAGCATCACAAACAAAAGTTTTGGCTGCACAAATGTAGCACAAATGCTTCACACTAATTTAGTTAGATTTGAAGAAGGTGGCGGCGCCAACTGCGCTCCGATCGGGCTTTGATGTCTGAAACAGAGCGTTTGTTCCGGGGCGAACGCTGCGGTATGCGCTCGCATACGTCTCCGTGGCGCGTTGATAAAAGGAAGCATCTACTATTTGTGCTGCATGATGTTTTTTATCCCCCCCTCACCCTTCCACTCCTGCTTTTGTCGGCCGACTGGTGACAATGAGTGGAGGTGAGAGGGCAGCAGAAGCAAGGCAACACCATTCATCAAACATGTCAAACAGTTAGAGCAGCTGTGTGGGACACAGCGAAAATTAGCATTTCATCCTCTCTCCCTCCCTCTTGTCTGTCTCCAGCCCACATCTCTCTCTATTTTTCCATCATGTGATAAATGAGTCCTGAAGACGTGTAATTTTCCCAGCTGTTTGGATGAAAACATGTCGTTATTGACCAGCACTTTCCTTGTATTGCACTTTGTGTGGCTGATTAAATGCAGCTGTTCCACTCCCCCCCTCATCTCTTCGCCCAATCATCATTCCCGTTGGACGTAACGTGAGGATCGGTGGTCCGCGGTGACGCTGTGAGGTAATGGCAGTGAACCAAACGAGGAGAAGCAGCATTCAGTTTCTATGCACAACAGATTTGGAACAAACTTCCAGAAAATTGTAAAACAGCTGAAACGCTGGGTGCCTTTAAATCTCAACTTAAAACCCACCTGTTTAGAGTTGCTTATGGCTAAATTAGGGTTAGAGTGGGGTTTTGATGTCTTCGATGTTTTTAATGTTTTTATCTTTAGTTTTTATCTATTTATTAATTTATTTTTATTTCTCTTTCTCTCTGTTTACGTTTTAATGATATAAAGCCCCCCGGAAAACGTCCCAGTTAAGCGACGTTTAACTAAAGTCCTACGGGGTTTAGAGTCCCAGTTGACGGCGTTTCAACTAAAAACCTAGAGGTATATATATATATATATATATATATATATATATATATATATATATATATATGTAGCACCCCACTGCTCCATAACCTATTCTCAGGGCAGAACTTTAACTCACTTGCAGGGTGGCTACTTGGGTTCGTGGTTTTCAGGTAGATACCATGCAGGTTTACCTCATGTAAGTAGCTATTACTCCACTACTGTTTTTTTTTTTTTTTTTTACCTTCCCAGTAAAACAATCCAGACATCCACACACAAAGTTGTTTTTCTTATTTATCTTCAACAACCCACAAACTAACCTGGCTTATTCTACCCTGAACGTTGGTAGGAAATTAACACATATAACAGCTTCTATAACCCCTTATATACATTTACAAACATTAACAGTTCTTAAACTTACACCAACTTCACATTTCAGCATATAACTTCACACACATCCGCACCAGGGCCCACACTCACACACACAGTCTCTTTTTTTTCTTTTTTTTTTTTTACACTTCACTTCCCCTCGTAAATCTCAGTTACTCTCAGACATAGGAATTCATTCCTCTCCGTACTCTACAATAGGTAAATCACTGAAATATACATTTATGTAACTCCATTACCCATTCTTAACCCCAGGTACTTATCAAAAGACATAACCCCCCCCCCACTTCTTGTGGTTCTCAAACCCCAGGGCTACATATATATATATATATAAGTGACGTGCGGGCAGGGTAGGCAGGTGAGGCATTTATATTGCTATTTTCACCCTGTGGTTTGTACTATAAAGTACCTATTTATTACTTAGCTTAACCGATTCTTATTATTTTTTTCTTCAAAATTGCTTGATTTTTGCATTTTTCCATTCAAATGCTCAGAAGCGAAGCCGGTGAGGCAGCAGCGAGCTGAGCTTCACCTAGGATTGCGCAACCTCTCGCTAACTGCACTGGCTGCCATTCTATGGGAGCATGCTCCTCCTGCCTGTACGCCGGCAATAAAATGGCTAAAAAACATTTAATATATGGACTGATTTTCCATAATTTAGCTTATGTATATAATGTACAGTGTTTTTTGTCACTAACTGTGTGTATCGTGTTTTGTGTGCGGAGGAGTGATCAGAAACGGGAGAGAACAGATCGAGGTGAGGCAGGCAGTTCTTGCCTCATCTCTGGGGGCGCTTATGATCCCTGATATTGTGACTCCACAATTGCAGAGTAAGACACAGTGAGCTAGCCATGGAGCTAGCCACTTATTTACTTATTAGTAAAGTATCGCTGTACTTTACTAATAAGTAAAGTACAGCGATATATTTGTTTTCTCATATCTTCCGACGTCAACATGAAAGACTACATTTCTACACTTAAACAGTTTTCTAAAGTGGATTTTCAATTGAAGCAGGAGATAATAACTAAAGGAAGACCAACCGGAGCTGAAAGTTTTGCTTCGAGACAGTTTGATGATTCTTAAACGGAGTAGAAAAGACATGCCGAGGATTACGGAAGCGCATTACGGAAGCGCATTGCTATCACGCAGGAAAAAAAAAAATTTCGATCGCTATCTCGTTAAAACGAGATAAGTATCTCGTTAAAACGTGATAGTATGTCGTTTTAACGAGTTACGTATCTCGTTATAACGAGATAATTTTAGGTCCAGGAAGTGGCGGTATTATGCTAGGCTAGTACAGTGGCTAACATGAATTGGTCAGGTTTCCCTTCATGTTTGGTCTACTACATGTAGAGATACGGATGCTGCTTTGCACTGTGGTTAAAACCATTAACAGCATGCCTACTCTGACAAGATCCTAAACAGAACGGGACTGCACAGAAGGAGACGTCAGTCCGGTCCTCTTGCTGTGGCGGCGTTCCTGACTGGATCGAAGCTGAAGTTGGCTTTCGATTGTAGCTTCTGATTCGGGAAATGGCTAAAGGGAGATTATAACGGAGGCTCAGATGTATTTGCTGGACATTTTCTGTCCAGATTTGTTTTAACAGTACACTTGCTGAACAACGGCAACGGCTGATCGTAACCAAGCAACCGAAATCAACAGAAGGCTAGGTAATGGCAAAAGACAAAACTAGATCCTGTTAAGCATTCTTCAAAATAAAAGACTTCCTCTCTCCAAAATAAATCATACATAAAGCTTTGACTTTAATTATTTTTCTCGTCACCTTTTGGAATTGTGTACAGTCAAGTTAAATTCGGTGAATAATAATAATCATGTAAATTATACTTAACATATGACTTGGCATATGACTGTAAATAAGTAACTAATCATGGAAATTATATTTTACATATAAATGTTAAGAAATCATTTATTCTGCTTTAAAAACGAACATACATCGACACTTCAAATCTGGAGTAGATTATTCTAATCTGCGCTAATGGCAGAATATTTCAAACCTAGTTTGTAATTTGTGAAATCTTTATCTGAATTGAAACCTCAGTAATGAGAGATTTAAAAATATTTTTCCATCTGGAATGCATTAGAAATGAACTCCTATCACATTTACAATGTTTGTTATTATTTTAACCTTCTGTTTTCTTTCACTTTTTTGTCCTAGAGCACCTGCCTTTTTGTGTGGCTTACAAGGATCCATCAGCTGGGATAGCAACAACTTTTCAGATTCCGATTTATAGTGATGCAACATAGCATCAGAGATGAATAATCGTGGAACATGCAAAAGAAAAAATATTGTTAAAAAGTAAAGAATGGGAATTAACAGATCTATGTAAAAGAAAGTTTAAGTATGCTGGAGCCAAACCGAGTAGAGATTTATGAATCAGGATCATTAGATGATTGTTTCTCAGGACGCTTAAAGGAGGCCATTCAGCTTTTGCTGATTTATGATTTATTTTGGAGAAAGGAAGTCTTTTATTTTGAAGAATGTTTAACAGGATCTAGTTTTGTCTTTTGCCACTATCGAGCCTTCTGTTGATTTCGGTTGCTTGGTACGAACAGCAGTTGCCGTTGTTCAGCAAGTGTACTGTTCTAATAAAAAATCTGACCAGAAAATGTTCATCAAATACATCTGAGCCTCCGTTATAATCTCCCTTTAGCCATTTCCCGAATCAGAAGCTACAATCGAAAGCCAACTTCAGCTTCGATCCAGTCAGGAACGCCGCCACAGCTAGAGGACCGGACTAACGTCTCCTTCTGTGCAGTCCCGTTCTGTTTAGGATCTTGTCAGAGTAGGCATGCTGTTAATGGTTTTAACCACAGTGCAAAGCAGCATCCGTATCTCTACATGTTGTAGACCAAACATGAAGGGAAACCTGACCAATTCATATTAGTCACTGTACTAGCCTAGCATAATACCGCCACTTCCTGGACCTAAAATTATCTCGTTTAAAACGAGATACATAACTCGTTTTAAATAACTCGTTATTTAAAACTCGTTATAACTCGTTATAACGAGATACGTATCTCGTTATAACGAGATAGCGATCGAAAAAATTTTTTTCCTGCATGATAGCAATGCGCTTCCGTACAATGCGCTTCCGTAGAGGATAGACTTGGATTTGGATGAACGGATATTTTTGTGCAGAATTAGCGGTGCATGGATTTCATTGATAAGTAAAGGTAAGACAGCAATAAGATGTTTTTGTTTAGTTTTTTTAATGAAATGTGCATTTTGTGGGCTACAGTTTGTATGTCTAAATAATTCAGTAGAATAGAGCGGTAGCTAATCTACCACAGCATTTTTTTATTAATAAAACATTAAGCCTAAAACGTACTACAACAACATATTGAATGCTCTATTCTGTGTGCAAAATTCTTGAATGTTTTTTTGGTGTTAAATCCTAAAATATGAAGTGGCATTGTTGTCAGTTGCTATGGCAACGAGTCTGCGTGTAGCTTGGCGAATACCTCTTTCCCTTTGCTGTGGATCATAGCACGAAATTAATACCTACATTTCTAAGTTTCGCTGAGTTAACGCGGCTATGGATGACATGTAAAAGGTTAGTCTTTTTGCCCCCCAGCGTTGTACGCCTGCGCAAAATTTCCGTACGTCCTATGCATAGTGTATAAGTTGTAAGTCAGTACCTCACCAGCAATGAACCTCACCGCACGTCACTGATACGTCACTGATATATATATATATATATATATATATATATATATATATATATATATATACATACACACACGCACACACACACACACACACACACACTTTATGTAGGAACAGGCCATCATTTTATTTTTTTTTACACCAGACAAAAATGGAAAAAAAAAAAAACTGAACTGAAGTTCTGTTCTTCAGTGTCACAGAATGGGGAAACATAAACCACGTTTCTTATGATACACAAGTCATTGCTGCTCAATATCTGCAAACTTCCTTAAAGGAGGAAATTTTAAAATTTAAAATTTACCCATAAGGACCAGTCCATGTAATGTAAAAGAAGCTGCTCTCCTTCACCTGTGTTTAGCTAATATTCAGCCCCATCGCCAGTTCATTAGGGAAAATGTAGTTATTGAAGAAGTCACCTGTTCAGTTAAAACCAACAGTCTCTGTGGTGGGGTTTTTTGTTTGCTTTTCATAAGTTCTTTGTATTAATATTTCTCTTCTGGTTCTGTGCTTTATGTTCTATGTACATGTATTATTGTTTTTCTCACCTGTGCTCTGTCATGTTTTCTCTGTAGAAATCATGCTTAGTTTAATTAATTTTGCTTTTATTCTGTCTTGTTATTGTTTATGTCTGTTTCATTCAGTTCAGGGCTTTCTATATTGGGTCTGTATATCCAAGTACCCCTTAATGTCTCAGGAGAACCCTCAGTTTAAATTAAATTGATTTTAAAAGTGTATATATATATATATATATATATATATATATATATATATATAAAAATAGTTATTTTGCTTAATTGACTTTTAGCTGTTCATATTTTGAAGCCTCTACAAGGACCATGTTAACCAGTCACAGTCTAATATTTCAACTCCATTGTATTTGAATAAATTACTTTTTACACTCAAAAAGAGAGGAACTCAAATTCCATTTTAATACAGCTGCTTAAGCAGCACTCTAGATTTAAAAGGTTTTCCTCTATGGGTGCTTACATTGATTAAGCAAATGGCATACCTTTGTTCTCGTCACATTGGTCATTTGCTGCATCAATCATTAATGAGCTCATTTAAGAAAAAAGAGAGGCGGGCACTTTCAGACATTTTTTTCATAGACTTCTCCATCAGAAAAATGGAAACAAAGTTCGTATTGGCAACTTGTCGATCAAATTCTAATAAGATTGCTGTTTTGAATTTTAAAATATGCACAGGAATATTTGCTGAGAAAAACAAAGTTTGTAGTTTATATTTAAATAAAGCAACATAACTTTGTGGATCAATAAGAGATTTTATGGAATAATTGCATGGATCTGTCAGCATTTTTTTTTTTTTTCCAGTTTCATTAGCTTTTTTTTTTTTTTTTTTAAGCAAACTTTATGGCACCGATTTAGCTCCATACTGCTGCTTTAGCTAATTGGTGCAGCTGGGTAACAGCTCTCACTTGCGGACTAATCAGTGGATTCCTAGGTGGAAGACTTCACTTGTGAGTAACATTTACTTGATTTCCTTATTCTGGTTGTTAATTGAACTGTTTGCATGCTGAGGATTGTGTTTTAGTGTCGTAAACTGGGGAAAAATGCGTTTGTTGTTTAAAAAAAAACTCTACTTGCCTCTGTGTAATTCTAAGATAAATATCAGTGATACTGTACCACTGCTGAACTAGCAATTAGAATAGCCTTAGAATTTTTTGCTTGTCACTGTACTCAAGTATGAAATTAAAATCAACTCCAACAGTGCAAAAAATGTAGGAAATATATATAGTGCAAACATCAATATGGTGATATTTGCATTATTTACAATGTCAAATACAAATATTAGCTTAGTTAATGTAGCTGTTATCTGCAAGCTAAGGCGGACATGTAACATACGTGTATGTTACTACATGTACTTACTCTGTTAGTCCAGAACCTTATTTACATGAAGAGCTGATACATCCTTTACAAATCTGTTGAAACACTGATTGCATGTGGGCATGGGTTTCAGGCTGCAAAGCTCCTCCGTGATGTACGAACTCCTGGTGTTCACTAACTGGTGAACTTTGCTATAGTATGAGATCAGAGACAGCTTGTCCACATCGTCTGACATGTTTCCATTATCTGTCTCATGTGGGTCAATCCTGACAGCAGCCATTTTGTTAACAGATATTTGTCTTGCACATTGGTCAAGAGTATCAATATAGTTTCTTGTTAGTCTACTAAGATGTGCAATCCCTTCCGTTTCTGACTCCTACGAACTCTATTGTATAAAGAATCGTGGTGGGACGCTGTGGTCAAAAATTCAGAGGTTGTTCTTTGGCCATGGTTAACCACCAGTTGTAACTCGTTCCACATCCACACTGGTAACCTGGTTCTTCTTTTATGCTCCATCTACTTTCCTGTTAGCCTGTTGATTATGAGACTTCCAAGTGCTTTTAATTAGTAATTAATAATTAAGTTAAGTTTCTTGGAAGGGCTATTTGAAATCATAGGGTTAATTTTCTACCAGGTGATTGTAAGGACCATGTGGTTTCTTCAGGACCATGTGTGGCTCAGTGACAGGTCAATGCACAGACAGTGTTTGTTCTTGTTTTAACTCTACCTCATTCTTTATTCTTAATTTCGTCCAGCATTCGCCATCATCCTCTCCTGCCCACACACTTTATTTTTTCCATTCACTTCTCTGCTCTCCTTGAGATTTGTGGTTCAGTTAGGCATGGAGTGGAGAGAGTGGCAGTGTGTGTGTCGGGGGGTGGGGGGGCGGTGGAAGAAAGTAAGTTGTGTGTGTGTGGGAGGGGGGTGGATTTCACCTTGCCGTATTTCAAAAAAGGGTCCTATTCATTCAGCACAAGCACAAGGATGTTCATGAAAGCTGAGTGCTGATTTCATTCAAAAGAAGAGAAAAGAGAGAGAAAACTCTGTTGGCAGATGTGCTCAGAAATCAGCCATCATTATTGTAATGGCATCCAGGGGAAGGTAAAAGCTGTTGAAAAGAAATATGTGTTATTTTACTTTGCTAACTTGAAAAGTTTGTGTGTGGTGTGTGTGTGTGTTGTGCAGGTTTGACTCTAAGTACACTGGGCGTGTACAGCCAGTGTGCTTTGAGTGCCATAATTCAGGGCTTTGTAGGTGCGGGGCTTCTGTGGGCTTTAAACATGCCAGCGGCTGCAAGTGGCGACGGCTTGATGAACAATCTCTTAATCAGAGCCTAATTGTTTAGCATGATCCTGAGTGACCTGCTTAATGGAAACCCTGTTTGATTAATGGTGTATGTTAACAAACACAGTGGGGGACACCCCAAAACCTCGTCTGACTCTGGTTAATTAAAGACACGCTCCTACAGTATCCAGGCCAGGATTAGTCACCATCATTTTACAGAAATTAGGACAGCTGTGTTAAAGTCAATACATTTGTCTTTATAAAGTAGGAAAACATTTTTTTTATATTAGGTGACATGTCTGTGTCTAAGGGCTCTCAAAAATGTAGAGTAATATGAAAATAGCAGGAGTTGGAAATGTGGGGGGGGTGGGGGGGAATGACATTTTTCTGGATCTATGGCTGCATTATTGACAAAGACTGACAGATTTATCCAGATGAACAGTGTAGATTTAAAGTAACTATTTATTTAGGTTTTGGTCATTTAAGGTCTTGAACAAATGTAGACCTGTCTTTAAAACAACAAATATCTCTATCACATCATTTTAAAATCTAACATTGTACACATGGGATTGGCTTCAGAAAAGTTTTCATCCACATAAATCAGAACAAATAGTTTATGTGGACATTTTGAAGAAAAGTCCAGTTTTTGCAATTCCATTTTTATCCTACATTTTTCTGTTCTTGAAATGTATTCTAGAAAGTTGTTTTCATAAACTTCTCCAGACTCATACCTTTCTATGATGAGATCATTTTGATTCTCTGTAACCAGTTTGCAAGCTATGGCTTTGGAAAATCCATCAGGACAGCTGATCTTTAGCTAAGTAGAAATGCTAGGTGTGAACTCGAAGTCTGACTACTGACATCTAATCAAAAGATACTTTGTAGCATTGAACTAGTGCATTAAAAACTTCATGGCTAAACATAGAGATTGGGTAAAATCTAAAACTTTAACAGAGGCCACGCCTCCAGGAAGCAATCAGTTCTCCATAGCTGAGAGCCCAGACCCACAGTACGAAGCGAACCCTAGAACAAGGGGCTGGTTTTTACCATGTTAGGTTCTTCCACACCTTCTATTTTTTTTAGTGTTTACCCTTAACAGATGTACTATTAAATGAGATGTACAAAATAAATATTTCCTACGTGGTGAAAGTTTTGTAATATTCTGTCAGTCAATTGAATTGCCATTTAATTCTCTCTCTCTCTTGCTCTTTTTTTTTTACATAATAAAAACCTTGTTTTACATTTTAATTTTAACAATATGCATTCAGAGCTAATTTCTGAGGATTTCAAAGAACTGTGCCCTTTCATACTTCCACAAAACAAAGCATTTCTAAACTCCCATTCTGCATTCAATATTAAAATATTAGAAAAACAGAAGCAGTTCTGCCAAGGCCAGGTTTTGTGTCTAGTTGTAGGAATCTGAACAGAAATGAAAAAATATCTTCTACAGCCCACACATGGAGAGAAAAATACATGTATTTTTTTTTCTTTCACTATGTCTTGGCAGGCTTTTTCTTTTTTTTTTTTTTTTTTTACACCATCACAATTGACTGAGACTGGAGGGACTCTGCAGGTAGAGGAGCTTGCAAAGAACTTGCAGTAGGAATCTTCTTTCCCTTTGAAGTTTCCAAGGCTGCAGTTGTTCTCAGAGGAACTAGAGGATAACAAACCTGGCTATAATAAACCTTAGACTGACTGTATGTAGCAGAATGGTTATTGATATATCAAGGTTTACAAGTCATAAATAAACTAAATGTTTTAATCACCTTTTGGAAAAAAAAATTGCAAAGTTCAGATGAGGCAATGACTTTGTAACCTTTGATGGTTTCATTCATAGAAACTTGTCTGAGAGAGAGAGAGAGAGAGAGAGAGAGAGCGAGCGCTGGGACTCTCCGAAACGTCACAACTCGGTTCCAAAAGCTCATTTGTCCCCCCCAAACCTGGTAAGATGCCGAAAAATTCAAAGTCATGCTGCTAGCACGTACCAACAACTCATAGGCAGAGGCGGAAGTGACAGCTCTGCCTACCACAAATAATGACCCGGGCGAAACACGATGCTAAATAATTAAACATAATTTAACAAAGCTTTGAGGCAGGTACATTTTCCTAGAGGAATTTTAATAATCGAGACACTCCGATCGTTACAGCCCTGATTTCCACAAAGCTCCTTCTCACAGAACACACCTTTCCACCTTTCTAGCTGCAGCTAGCTCCTCCAGACTAGCGGCAGCAGCAATCTAACAACTGGTGGAACTGTGAATCTGCTGACCTCGTAAAGGGAACTACTTCTCAGTCCCACCCTCCTAATTACACTTGTAAACGGCATAGTAAGAAGCATTATTGTGACAGAGCAGGAGCTTCTTAAAGAGACAGAGGCCACTTTCAAGGTGTCAAATATAATACAGTCTGATTTGAATAGTTTCCTGCTTTGCAATTTAATGTGTGACAGAGTACACGAACACTGCATGAAGTCTGCTTCAGGTACACACTGACCTCCAACTAGTGAAGCTGTTTGTTGGGGCCTTCATTCAATACATTAAAGGAATGCATGTAGAAATATTATGAAAAACAGGTTAATTTTTATACCAATATTAAATGAATATGGGGGTTATCCATTAATCAAAAATAATATTTTTTGTTTTAACTACCAGAGTAAGAAATTTAGCACATATATTGACAAACATTCACATAACTGGTTTTTGATCAAAACTGATCAGAAGTGGAACAAGACATTTTGTCTTGATCTTTGGAGCATCATCTTGTCTCATCAGGTCAGAGTGTCTGCATCCTTAAAAAGTCTTAAATCCATTAAAAAACATATGTTGAGCTTCAATACATGGATATAATAAACCTTAGACTGACTATAACAACTAAGAAACAACTATAAAGTTGTTTCTTAGCACTGTGTCGCTGGAGTCTTTAAGAGTAAACTTGAAGTTTACTCTAAAATCTACTGTTAGATGTTTGTATGCACTTCAGATTGTTACATTATGCATTACCATGAGCTAAGGTTGCTCTCTTTATGCTCCAAGCATTCTTGCACTGTCATTTTAAAATAGACTTTATTGAGATCTTTTTAATAATGTATAATCCTTGTGTTGCTTGCATTCATTAAGAGGGTGGCTGCTGAGCATTAATGTCACCACTCTCTTAGGAATAATAAGTTAATAACCCCCAGATGGGCAAGGTCACACTCACTGCCCCTCCACTTATCTGGTGCAGGCCAGGCCACCCAGAAGGCAGCAGCGGCTGCAAGTGTAAAAAAAAAAAAAAAAAAAAAGGAGCTGAGAGGATTTGAAATGAGGAAATTGGATAATAACCTGCATCAATGATCTGTTATGAACTAGTTTGAGCTAAAGCTAAATACTTTTGTTTTAAAATGTTCTTTAAATATTAAAGTTTATTAATCTTTGCAATGGTATACCTGCATTATTCTGTCTTGATCATTGTTAATACGTTGGTAGAAAATGGTCTCAAAGTCATTTATCACAAATAATTTCTGCGACAATTTATTGCTCTACAGAATTTATGACCGGCCTAGCTGCAGCTATAAAATTCAGCATATTTTATGTAACATACCAACATAATGTGTAGCCTAATAGAATGGAAGGAAAAATGCTGTTTACAGAAGTTTTTAGCTACATAAATCTGGAATGGGTTCCAAGCGTTTGTATTCAGCCTCACAGCTTTGTAGAAACACTTTTCCCAACAGAACAGTGTTTCTTTTCTGTGGAAAAAAGAAGCAGTTCATTGCTTAAGCTCTTTCAGATTGTACAGAAAGTTTCTCTAAACAGCAGTTTTAACGTCTTCGTTGGGTGTACATAAGTCTGATGCTTTGACTGGACCATTTTTAACACGAATATATGTTGAGCTAAATTCCTCTATCCATCTTTTCATAATCTGAGAAATTTCAGTCTCTGCTGAAGAGAAGCAGCTGCAATTGTCACAAAGTCGTACCCATCTCTGCATGGTAGCTCAGGGTGACGTACTGTTGGTTTTCCATTAAAAGTAGCATTCTCAATATAGTCCAAAAATTTGTATGCTTTGGTCTTCTCCATAGATGTAGCAGTGACTTTCTTCTTTAAATGTTCATAAAAGACAGATTTGTAGTTCACAAGTCTTAGTTGCAGTGTCAACAGATAGTTTTATATCACAACCTCTTCAGCTGGCTGTCATGTAGAATGTTTGTTCAGTATCCCTCTCTATCCTTCACAGAACAACTTTATTAATATCACTGAAGGTGCAGTTAACCTAAAACGTAACTTTGTTACTTTACTGATAACTTGATTTTAAAAATAACTAAATCCTTCAGAAAATGTCAATAAAAAGTAGCGTCAGAATTTAACGGTTGTAGGACTTTTCTTTTCTCTGGTAAAATACTAAGAGCCATTTCTCTCTGTTTTGGTAGACTTCCAATTTTTTTTTTTTTTGTGACTCTGACCCAGAATGCCATGCGCTATAGTCCACCTCCTGCTCTGAAACAGTTTCCAGTCTGCTTGCATCCACATATGCATTTGAACAGCACCAGAGCTCACTTCAACTGAAACTGACACCAGAGATTTTAGGAGTTCACTTTTACGGTCAAAATCAGAGTTCGATTGCACATTCACTCCTCCTTAAACCAACGACACTTTCTTTACAATTGAATTGAAGTGGCTGGTGTGAATCCACCCCTAAAAACAGTTGGCTGCAGTGGGTTAGAGTTAGAAACTTTGGCGGGAACAAATACATGTGCACGACCCACTTCCCAGATTTGACCTTCACTGCACATTTATGGACTACTCTTAGTGTAATGTATAAAATCTGAATAACCAAACGGGACAAAATGCAAAAAAGTTCAAGTGGGATGAAAACTTGTGCAAGGCAGCACTTGGCTTCTCAGTATTCCTTTAAGTCTCCATTTGGCGCTCATTACCTCGGTCACAGACAGTGGCAGATGGCTTTAATTGTCTTTATTACCGTGGCATCTGCTTTTATAGCTTTCTTAAATCCAAAACACGTGGCATCGACCAGCCGGTCAGGGCTATGCAATTGTGAAATTACCAAATAAAAAATCTGCAGAAGAGCAACATCTCTGTCAGTCTTGTAATGCTATGATTCCATCTCAGACTGCTACAGCAAGCAGTTTGTTTATCGTCAGACCAGCCAAGGTTTAGACTAAAATCATATTAAAGAATATGATGTGCTGCCTGCCGTTTGCCTTATGGATGTCGCTCATACCTGGAAGTTTGCAAATGAGAGCAGGATCAGAAATCCCAGTGGCTCTGGCAGCACGGTGCTGAGAAGAACTGGCAGATGTTAAACTCTGACAAATTCTACACCTCGGATCAACATGGGGAACAAAGCAGGCGAGGAAAAAACCTGATCCTCCAACCGTCCTGGATGGCCCCAGGTGAGCCAGGGGTTTCTTACAGGTTGAGGGAAGAAAACCTCTAACGCAGTGTTACAATAGTTTTTCATTATAGTTTACTTTTATCTTATTGACTTTTGTGAAAATTTGTTTTTAGGATGGGTTTGCTAGTTTTTATTAGTAATTAAATTAGTTTAGTTTATTAGTTATAGTAGTAGTTCAATCTGGAGTGACTCAGACAGAGAAAGAAAGCGATTAAAAAAGTTTAATGAGAAATAAACATTAAAGTCCTTTGGCATTCAGGCCCTGGCCGAGGACGTTGAGCTGGATCTTCAATAAGCTCGATAAACATTCCTGATGCTGCATAGGAATGTAATCCCCCCGGGGCCTGTACTGGTGGCGGAGGTCGAAGAAGGATGTGGTCTGAAGAGCCGGGAGCTGAAGGTGGAGATGGGGCGGAGGTGGGTTGATTGCAGCTGGTAAGCGGAGGAGGCCATGGATGAAGGTTCTTATCAACTGGAGCTTGATCTATGATTGGCCATGACGTGGCTTGATCCAGCGCTTATAGGTCCAGAGTGATGAAAGGGAGGCACTGATTGATGAGGCAGGTGGGGCTAAAGAGTCTTCCAGATTGAATTTATGCCAAACCTTCATTTTTTTAGTTTTATTCATACTTTGGTTAATTTTTAGGTGGAGAAAACCAAAAGGTCAAAGTGTTGTGATTACGTTACATTTATGTAAATCAGGTAATGAATACTCAACAGGAAATGTAATTTTAAAAAAAATTATTCAGTTTTTACTGAACAACCAACTGATTGGTGTTTTCTTCCAAATTTTATTATCACCATTTTGTCGTAATTTGCCAACAGAAGACAAATACCTTGTGTGGGGAAAAATGATAATTTCACATTAGTTTAGAAGTCAATAAATAGATTCTCTAATTTCAGTATGTTTTAGTGTAATAAACACACAACATAGTTCCAGTTAGTTATAGATTCTGACATTAATTCAGTTAACAAAAATGTTCTCTCCATACAGCCTTTTGTTTGGTTCATTTTATTTAACTATTATAACCTTGAACTG
The DNA here is from genome assembly GCF_051168715.1 of Poecilia mexicana. NCBI lineage: Eukaryota > Metazoa > Chordata > Actinopteri > Cyprinodontiformes > Poeciliidae > Poecilia > Poecilia mexicana. Next base: position 33,188,636 of record NW_028263382.1, on the reverse strand, counting down.
CTTCTGGATGCGAAGCATCACGAGATGTGATGAGACTCAGGATAACATGCAGAGATCCCTCTGAAATAAAGATTTCACTTTTTTTTTCTTTCTCGTGGAAAAACATTGGGTGGAAATGAAAGGATTCACCTCAGCAGCTTGGTACGTGCTCTACCCCAAGAAATGGGACGGTGAGGAGGGGGGAGTTGTTTTAAGATTGGCTGGCTGTGTTGAGCTTTCCACAGTCGTGTCGGGGAACGGAAGCGGGGCTTTAGAAATGCATCACTGTCACCATTATGCTTAATAATTTGAATGACATGTCAGCGCGTGACTCAAAGGCACTTGTACGGGGGCTGGCAGGGTTATTAGAAATGACTCCCCCCAATGATGCGTGTCACTGAAGCAGCAAATTAACACAAGGAGATGGAGGCATGTTAAAAGCTGCAGCCAAGGATGGAGAGGGGGGGATAGATCCGAAGGAAGATGTTGCTGTTTTTTTTCCTCTCTCTTTGTTAGAGGAGATGCTCTGGTTGTTGGGGTTCCAGTTTGAGCTTTTCCTGAACACCAGGTGCTCCTATTGTGATAAGTGCTTCTCAGCTGGGCCCCACATTGTCAGAAGCAGCCAGACATGTCCTTCATCAAGTAAACTCCACAGCAGCTCCTCTTCCAGCAAGGACACAATGAGAGCAGTGGATTGTGCTGGAGGTTGTGGGTCTCGGCGCCACAGAGCACCACAATGGCTTCGTTGCCCTGAGGAAACACAACGTTGGCGTGTCTGCTGTATTGAGTGGCAAGATTACTTTTTGATTAGCTGGGTGTAGAAGTTGTCTACTTATGTGTACAGAATCAAACATGCAGCATTTCAGGTTTTATGCTCCACTAATCTGGAACCAACTTTCAGAAAACCAGAAAACAGACGAAACTCTGAATTCCTTTAAGTCAAAGCTAAAAACCCACCTGTTTAGAGTTGTTTTTGACTAATAACTGAAAAATTGATTATATTTGACATTTGCTTCAGGAATTTGATGAAAATTGACAAAATTTTATGTTTACTGCTTGTTTCATAATATCAATAGTATTGTTTGTCTCATAAAACATTTTAAACTGCCTTGTTGCTGAAATGTATAAATAAACTTAAGAAATTGTAATAATACTTTAGGTGTACTGGTTAAGTAACGTTACTGAAATGGATTTCATGATTATTGTTGTTCATTTATTTTATATACATTTAAAAAATATTTAGAGGAACAGTATTATGCATTTTCCAGTCACATAATGCCATTTTATAGCACAACTGAAGGTAATGGTTACCTTCAATTGTTATAAAATGCTTCCCTAAAACCCAGCTTAGATAGTCATTCCAAGTATATTTCTAATTAATTATCCTGTAAACTGGCATGTTTACGTGTTATTTTAAACTATATTTCTTATTTACTGGAAACGCAGTAATTGTGAAATTTAGGTTTTCCGACATTAGCAGAATATAGACGAAGATTTGCACACATATGCAATGGAAATGCAGCCAATGGCTTTTTTTTTTTTTTCTCAAAAAAAAAAAACCCACCCACAATATGGCGTTATTATTGTACAATCTGAACGTCTTCTGTAAATATCCAGCAGCGTGGGTTGTTTTTGCCTCCTGTTTACCATGCTGCTCTCATGGGATCTGACAGTCCCTTGAAAGACACCGCTGGAGGATATTTCTCCTCGTCGTTCTGACCATTTCTCAACCATGCTTTTTTTTTTTCTCTCTCTCTCTCTTTTCATCGCATTTGTTGCTTCTTTCAGTCTCTCATGCATCCTTCAGCTCCTCCAGGCTCCTTTGTTTCCTCGTCTCCTGTCTCTGACAGCAGACAAGGCTTGATACATGTACAGCACCTTCACCTTTTTCCACCCAGTAATTTATGCTGTCAGGGGTTTCGCTTTGTTTGGACGCTCAGGCTTTCTCGTGTGTGCAGGTGCCATGTCTCGAGGTGTTGACACGTTCCCTTGTTTGTGTTCAGTGTGAGATTGCAGCGAGTAATTGATGGGCGGAGAACCCACCGATTAGATGAGTAAAAAAGAAAAGCATTTTCAAGATGCAACTTTTCAGACAAGAGAACGGTTAAAAAGACTGGCTTGTTGGGAATTGCTGAGCTACAACTAACTGTGATTTCAGATGCAATACAACAATAATTCTCCTTTTCTCTAAAGAGCTGGTTTTCAAATCCTGATTTGTTAGGCAGTTGGGAAAATTGCAGAAGGCTGGTGTAGGAGCTTCCAACCATCAAAGTTGGGATTCAGCCAACAAGAATAAACTCATTACATTAATTACTATGGCTTTGCATTTTCAACAAGGCTGTGAGGGGAGAAAAAGCAAAGTCAAAATTTGACATAACCACACAAAATGTAATTTTTGTTGAAGATAAAATTATTGGGAAAAACAACTACATGTTTAAGTCTCAGTTTAATATTTATTTCCGCAGATATTGAGCGTGCTACTTCACTTCTATGCTGAGCCTGCTGAGATTTACACCACTAGACTTGCAAAGATTTTGGAATATGTGTCGATCCATAGAAACTACAAACCATCTGAAGTTTGGCTGTAGAGACAATCAACACCTCTTACTGATTTGAAGAAGAAATTACGGTCATAGCCATGCTAAGCAAGAGGTGCAATTTTTAAAAATGTGCTTACTAAATGGACTCTAATGGAAATTGGTTGCAAAAACGTTTATACTGATTTAAAGATTTTTCATGCCACACCACAAAGCTTTATGCATTTTTAGGCGCTTTGATGTGATGGTTCTAAATTGTGACATAGATTTTTAAAAAATGATCCAAAGTTTTCATATTTTTTTACAAACAAAAGTCTAGCATGTATGCTATGCATTTGGATTCAGCCTCCCTTAACCTGAGTACTCTCTGCAAAATTGATGATGTGGACTTTGTGTGCACCGTCTGGGGACAATTGAGGAGTTTAGTCAAGCATTCTGATTGGCTACTTTTCTCGTGATAAACTCCTTAATTTCCCACAATCCAAATGGATGCAGACAAGTTTGATGAGCTAGTTGGGAGCTTACCTTGATTTCTGTTCCACTAGGGGAGCCACCGCACAACTGTTAGTCTGGCACAGTGAGTAGCAGTCATGCTACATGTCCATTTGACTAGTTGCAAAACTTATCAGCTCAATGTGAATGTGTACTGTTATTTTAGGGAAGATTTTAAAAGATACAACTTGATCATACTCTATGCAATCTGCTACAAAAAAAAAAAAAAATTACTTAAAAAGATACCAGGGATTTTATAAATATGAATGCTGCATTATTTTTCTTGCCATGTTGCCGTGTTGTCTGGTGTTTACATTTTTGAAGATATTGGTTCCTGCTGAGCTTGTCGTCCTCAGAGGAAATGCTCTTCCCATCCACTCCGAGTCTCCATCCACACAATAGACCTGTTCAGGATCCAGCCAGGCATATTGATAAAACTCCATTTACCAGCAGGAAGCACTCGCAGCCTGCAGATATATCCAATCTCTGCTTTTGGGTCATTCATGTATGAATCTGAATGGCTTCCTGAACTCCCAGTGGGTCGCTGCTCAATCTGAAGATCTCATTAGTTTTCCTTTTTCTCCAAATTAATCGCTTTTTCGAGTTTATCTTGTGTGAATATAGATAAATTGAAATCAAACATCTCTGGATTTATTTATAGATTGTGCATTTGTTAAGAATGGACTGCATTTTTGTCCCTTTGTAACACTTAAATGTTTGAGATCATCGAACAACATGTTTATGGAGTCATTCTGGATGACTGTAGCAATTTCTAGACTGATACTGTAACACGTATAGATTTTAGTTTTTTTTTGTTTTTTTTTAGATGAAGGCCTGATGTGGTCATTTCATTGGTCTTTTAACCTACTTCGTGTTATCATAGTGCTTCTGTTCAGGATATTGTGATCCTACAGATCTGTCAGTAATTGGGCCTGGCTGTGGCTCAGGAAATTGAATTGAGCTTTCAGAAAATTAGGTTCATTTTTTTAAATTTATATAAGACTATGTTGGTTTGGTTAGTCTTTCTCACTTAAATAAAATCATCATCAAACTGCATTTTTGTATTTACTAAGATCTTTGTTTTGTATATTAAAATTGGTCTGATCTGAAATATTAAAGTTGGACAAAAAATACCTGATTTTATTCTGAAAGCATCAAATAGGAATCCTAATTAAAATTTTTGATACTGCTGATGAATATTTCATGTTTAAAAGCGACTCTTTCCACCTCTTTGGTTGATCAGAGGACCTCGTTAACTCCTGGTCCCACATGTGTGCATGTATGTAATGACGCTTTTTGAAAATGCCAACAGTAGCATTGTTCTAATCGCCTTGCAAATATTGCCTCAAAGGAAATGGGAGGGGAAAAAAAGAAAATAATCACACTTGGATCCAATTTGTGCTACACTCACCAATTACTTTCATGGTCCACTTCCCATCTAATACACAAAGGCCAGATTATCCGCTGAATGTCTGGGTGCTGCACACCCTAATTACAAGCACAAATTGGAAAAACGCAACTTATAACAAAAATCTGCGAAGCGTCTTAGCCTCTTTCCAAGAAAAATGTTTGCCTTAATCTGCTTCAACTCTGTGTCCTCCAGGAGACATATTTAAGGGCACGTATTAAATGTGAGTTTTATGATCTTCATTGGTTTGATAATCAGATAAAGCTGCTGCTGCTGGGATGTACTGTGTCTAATTGGGTTGACGTAATATTAATCCTTAAGAGGATTAATATTAATACCAGTGTAGCTCATTATGTTAATGGGTAAAATAATCTGAAGACAGAACCTGAGGTTCTAAGGTTTAGGTGCAGTGGTGTAAAATCTACATGCATCTAAAATGGTTTTAGAATTATAAATTATTGTGTTATTTATGATGGCCATATTACTGACTTTACTGACTAGTCAACGTCGCATGGAGGTTGTTTCTCTTTGTTGCTTCGCAAGTTCACTGCTATTTCAGTTGGCTGCACATATTTCATGCATGGAGTCACAGAAGACATGAGCAGAACGGAAGTCTGAGCCAATCGCGGTGCAACCGAAGAGTGAACCATCAACCGCAACTTGATGGTGTTGGAACTTAATGACATCTCCACTGGGTGCTTGGAGCTTAACAGTGAGCGCATCTGAAAGATGGGCTCGACCTAAAGAAGCTCAAATACTTGTGGATGATAAAGTGTGTCAAGTTAAGTATGATGAACAACCAGCAACAAATCAACAAACTTTTTTTGAAAAATTGGAAAAAGTTGGAAATGATTTCCAGAGGCAAGCTTCTATTAGAACAAGGATACATTAATGTTATAGTTTATCGTTCCGTCGGCATAGTAAGTATAGGTGCATTCACGCCAACCCTGCTTCATCCGCTTTAATTGAACTCCAGTTTGTTTTGAAAGTCGAAGCCATTTGGAAGTGTGAATGTGTAATCAAGAGTGAACTCTGGTGCGATTCGAATACATATGTGATTGCCAAGTGGACCATAGACCGCTCCAAAAACAGAAAGTGGTCTACAGTACAGGGCATTCTGGGTAAATGCGTAAATGCAACTTAATCAAACGTGCTAGCTGGAGAAATGGCTCAGTCTTTTGCCAAATCCTGCAATCATTAAAATTTGACAGCCTTCAGTTTTTGTTGCCCTCAGTGTCTTCAGAAGTTTTTTGGCGAGGAGGTAAAAAGGCTTTTCAAAGTTTTTAATTCATTTGACATTCATTTTAATTCAGTGATACTACAGCTTTGAGCTGTTTCAGCTTTTTGTCTTTCACCCACAGCTTGTTCTGCATCTCAAGCTGCATCACATTCACTCATTCATGGGTGCTTTGGAGAATCTTAACTCTTGAAAAAGAAAATATAGCAAATGTTGCAATGTTGGTATCCAGTCAGAGGTAAAGGAAAATGTTAAATAAAATTCAAACTTTTGGATGTTACCAAAAAGATACAGATTTCAAGGGTTCACATTTTCCAGAGCACCCAGATCAGTTTGATTGCACCTCATTTAAAAAGATTTTTCCAAAATGAATCGTAGTATTAAATCAAATTTCCATCCATTCGCAACTAAGGAGTGAAATGATAGTTTGGCTTGATCAAGGATGTTAATTCTGTCAGATTTTACACACCTGATTTTTCGTCTGCCAAACTCGAAACAAACCACCGCTGGACAAAAGCACTGCAACTGAAAAGTGCAGAGCAATGACCTGGAGGTCTGACCGCAAGTGAAATCAGGGAAGGGAAATAGAGAGAGCAGCACTTCTCAGCCTTCAGGGAGATAGATGTGTTCTGCCACTGTATAAATTGGCTGTCGGAAACATTTTACAAGGAAAAACGACAATTGCTGGGAAGTTAGAAGTGTGGTGACAATGATGGAGAGACAGAAAGGTGAAGCGGGTCAGGAGGAAAAAGGTAGCAAGGGGAAAATTGGGCTAGGGCTAAGGTTATTGTTAAATGTTTCAAATTGTTGTAGAATTGAAGACAGATGCTTCAGAAAGACACGGGACATACAATGCTGTTTAAATTTATTTTTTTGTTGTTTTCTTGTCATTCTTAAATATTTCAGTTCTTCAAATTTTAATTACCAAAGAGCGCAGGTAGATACAAAATCAAGTTTAAAATTTAGGGGTGTAAGAGGAGACGCAGTACTGCATGAGAAGGGATGAGATTTGATATTATTAAGAAAAAGACAAAGATCAGATTTATTCTTCATAAAGGCCTGTATTCTGTATTTTTTTATGGATTTCCCCAAATTTAAACTGATCTGTTTTTCTGATTTCTTTTAATCTTTTTGGACTTTGACAGTGCTTCAACTATGATCTGCGGCACAAAATTCCCCAGAGCATGTTGATGGAGTGTAGCTGCGTTTCCATTGACCATATAGTGTGCTTATTGGAATTACAAGAATATGATTAATAGAAACACGGCAATTTCAAAAAGGCTAATGTTTTCTGATCATTTTGAGCATGAGGAGGTTTTTCGACTGAATCGAAATTATTGTATTTCGCAAAACTGTGATGGGAACACTTAATAGTTATGAGTCATGTGATCAACAACTGGATGTCACTACTGACAAAAAACCACAAAGATGATGACAGGACGTGGTAGCATGGTGATTACCCGGCATGTTTTGTTGATGACGTATTGCGTTCACAAATATACGTGATTCACGTTATTTTAATTGCGTTTCATATTTAATGGAAACACAGCAATTGCTAAATTGTGTTTTCCCACATCAACAGAATATCAATAAAGTTTTGATCACATATGATCGGCAGCTAGTATTGTCAACAAGTAGCTTAGAGTACCCATAGTTATTGAGACACTGAAAGAGGCAGGAAGCATCGCAGTAATAACCACATAATTGGTTATTGGGATGTTCCCTGCCTCTTTCAGTGTCTGAACAACTTTTACTTTGTTTGTGTCGAGTTAGTCACATTGTCATTTATAGTTCTTACTTGAACCCGATAAGCTGCCCAAACAAGTGATTCAGATGGGGCATCTTTTATTACAACTTCATGAGATAAACAGTGCAACAGTGACGTGCGGTCAGGGGAGGCAGGTGAGGCAGAGCCTCACCAGACATTAATACATAATAATAAAATAATTTATTTTACCTTGTGGTTTGTACTATAAAGTACCTATTTTTCATTTAACTTCACCAATTCTGATTATTTTCTCTTCAAAATTGCTGGATTTTTGCATTTTCCTATTCAAATGCTCAGAAGTGAAGCCGGTGATGCAGCAGTGAGCCTCACCTCACCTGGGATTGTGAGGCTCATTCTATGAGAGCATGCTCCTCCTGCCTGGACATTGCCAATAAAATGGCTTAAAAACATTTAATGTATTAACTGATTTTCCACAATTTAGCTTATGTATTTAATGTACAGTGTTTTTATTGTCATCAACTGTGTGTGTAACGTGTTTCGTGTGCTGAAGAGCGATCATAATTGGCAGAGAACAGATTTGAGGTGAGGCAGGCAGTTCTCTTGCCTCATGGCAGGGGGCACTCATGATCCTAGACATTGTAACTCCACAACTGCAGAGTAAGAGACATTAACAGCAAGCTAGCCATAAAATAGCGCTGATGCAGAGCGCGAGAAAGAAGTGGTTTTGAGTTGTACTTTAATGGTTTCTCCCTTTGCTGTGGAGCACAGCATGAAATTAATATCTACATGTCCACGTTTGATTCAGTTAACGGAATTATTCTGCGGCGGCAGCGCGGTTAAGCATAAGATGTAGAAAAATAATCTTTTAGCACTCCAGCATTGTCCACGTGTGCGAAATTTCCTTATGTAAACAATAACATGCAGTGGGTCTATATTTGTAAATTTTATTATGATTAAGTTGGTGCCTCACCAGCTATGAACCTCACCGCAAGTCACTGGATAGCATTGACCTCAAAATAAATATTGTGGAGTTTTTTTGTTTGTCTTTTTTTCTGTATTGAGATCTTGTATGACGAGATCTTGCTACCCCCCCTAATTAAATGGTACCAATAGCAACCTGGCTATAATACGATTTTTTCTCTGAAACTCTGTAGAGTTGGTGATAAGTAGTAGTGAGTTTTTTCCATCACTCTGGAGGAATTTCAGCCCAATCTTTTTTGCAGGACTGTTTTAACATGACCACATTGACCGGTTATTGAGCATCACCTGATTCATGCCATTTTAGATGAATTTAAAGTTCATCTGAAATGAACTTTCATTTCAGAGCTGCAGAACAGCTTCAAGCCTTTACACTTTCACCACCACGTATGAGAATCTTTTGTCTGGGATGCCTTTTTTTTAGGGGGGGGAGGTTCCAGCCTTGGATTTCTCACCATTTTTGTCCACACTCTTGGACAAAAATGGCTACAATATACAGATGTATATTGTATACATCGGAACGTAAATAGCCATAATTCCCTCTAAAAATGGTTAGCAATTTTTATTTTATTTTATTTTTTTAGATAACTAGGCAGATTAAGATGTTTACAACATGCTGTTCTGCTTGACGCGGCTAAAATTGAACACGGCTTTCTAAGAAAACATGGTTAATCACAGGTAAAATTTCTTTTACTTTTTCACCCAGAATAAGATTGGTTCAGCTAGCTTCTTACATAATAAATTCAATCCTAATTTAAAAATTTTAGAATCCAGGCTATGGCTCACTAGTTTGCTACATCTGAAACATTTGCAACAAAAAGGAAAAGCAGATTTTGCTTGCTTCATTTTCGCAAAGAGTCGGGCAAATAAAGTCTCCTGGGCCGGTAACTAAAGGAAAAAATACAGATTTAATTATGGACAAAGAGCATTAGGTTTGTTTTATGGTATTAATCTCCTGCACAGGCAACACAGATCTGTTACTCAAGCAGCAACTGTCATCATTATCACTTTCATAATGGTTGTGTTATTGTTCTCAATGCCTACAGCATATCACCTGTGCATTAACCATAAGCACTGATGCAACCTCAGAGCCGAACCACTGCTGGATTGAGTTTAGAGTAATAAAGAAGAGAGGCACGGTGCGGAATAGCAATTACTCAAGCAATCTGGCAGCTCTGATAAAACGAATGAAACCTTATGACTTGGCAAACCAGCTTCATGGTTAATGCAGGACTTCCTGGATGGCGGTGGAAGTTATTGGACAATTGTTTCCCCTGCGGGATAGTAAAGTGATTTGGTCATACTCTCCAGATGTCTGCCACATACAGGTAAGGGAAGAGATAGTGGCTGTCAGCTGCAAGATGGATGAGATGAGGAAATTAGAGGGAACGAGACAACGGGTCGGCCTATAACCAGGAAGCCAGTGGCAGCATCACATGAGCGTGCCAGGAATGTAAAGAGAAGAGATGTAGAGATTGGCATTTCTGTGCTTGGTATTAGAAGGCTAAGATCTTGTTGACACATTGAATTGCTTAATTTTGTTTAGCCGGGAGATGAAGAACAGCCTGAACCATGGACAGGAAGTAAGGATGACCATAGGAGGTCTGATGTTTGAATGGTGTTAGATATTGACACGCTGCAGTAATGACCCACCTTAGGGATTGCCGCTTCACACAGAGTAATGATGACGCATGTTTGCCTGCTCATCGAAACATAGTGACACGACTGACCAAAAAAAAAACAAAACACTCTTACCTTCAGTCCAAAAGCCAGAGGTACCGGTTGGATCAGATCTGTGAAAATTAACCGAAGGTAGAGTGTTAACTCCACTAAAGTTGTTGGTGGCATTAATTATTGTTGGGGCTCATGCATGTTTAACCCCCACCAGTGAAAAATGAGATGACAAAGGAGGTAATTTCTCCTTTTTCTCAAGATGGCGTGTAATTGTGTGAGCTACAGCGCTCTGGTAGAGAGGGGGGAGGACTGGTAGCAATGGCTCTGTGTGAGTCTTCTTCCTTCCCACTCCTTTTGACAAAGGCTTTAATTCACTGTAATTATACAGATGGATTGAAATATACAGCAAGACAGGGAATCACTCCAATTATGCAGAGTTGATTAAAACTTGGACCCCTTGCCAGGGTGCTGTTGGAGCAAAGGAGTCAAGATGCGTGGCAAAGAAACACCAAGCACAAAAGATGGGGTACATGTCTACCGAAGACAAAAACAAGGCAGTCAGCAGTTAGGTGGCTGAAAATAAGAGTTTTTCAAATATATATTATTTTTCAGACCAATAAGCCTCAACAAGCGTGGCACGTCTACCAGCTTGTTCTTTGCAAAAATAGCTTCAGTTCAGTCTCAACTGAAAGAAGACAAGCTGTGAACAGCAGTTTTCACATCTTGCTACAGATTACAGAAGTTGAATTTCAGTCTGACTGGGTCATTCCAGCACAAGAATATGCTTAAATATAAACTATAGAACTATAGATTGATTAAAATTTGATTTAGTGGAAATGTACCTTTCAAATTTTTTTCTATCTACAAAGAGTGATGCATCGTCGTACCTAGACGTGGTTTCTTGGTATTCTCCTTTTAATAAATTTGCCAAGCGCTAAACATTTCTTTCCTGCATTTTCTTAAGGGGATACTTGAGGAAAGAGAGTGAAAACATGGAAATGTGAAAACTGTCTTGACACAATAATTCAGACAGGGCAATGACAACCATCATGTTTTCTAGCTGTGGAGGGCAACAGTTCTACTAATTGCACCATTTTCTTAATACTGTTCTGCCTAATCACAATCATTTCATGGTAGCTCTGGTTGCAACCCCAGATGTCTTGACTGTTCACTATCATGCATCTAGCTCATCATTGTATAACTCTTTCTCTCTTTTCTTCTGCATTTTTCCTGCCTCTCTGTACCGCCATACTAAAAGTTTGATGGTCTGGTGCATAAGCACAAGTGTCTCCACACTTGATGGAAAGGAAACCCGTGGTGTTGAAGTCTTGTTTGCCTCTTAATGAAGACGAATCAATGCTATTCATTTACTGACAGGCGCTCACAGCCAGTCACCTACATTGTGCTACAGCATTTATGAAGAGTCTGGGAGATGAATCCTCGGTATCTGGAGACGATGGTCTGTGAACAAGGAGAAGACATTTCTTGCAATCAGGGATGGCAAGAAACGTAGTCGAAGAGAATGAGAAGCAGATCACAAATGGGAGGGAAAGGAGTGAAAAGGGCAAGACATTAGTCACCCGCTTCTACAGGACCATAGGAAAAAAAGAACAATATCATTAATCTCCTGACATTTCAATATTGCATTAACCTTTCTTGTGGAATTCTGTGGGCTCATTAGTCTTTTTGAAGTGGAAAGAAAAATAATAATCGATGGAACAAGCTCCGGACACTGTCTAGAAACGCATTGCTGTCAAATAACATACGGCGTGGAGCCACTCGCACAATGTCGTCTGCCTCTCGCAATCAACATTATCTACTTTTAAATTACTTGGTTAAAATGCAGATGCGTCACATAGAAAAATGAATGGAGGTAAGAAAAGGAGTAAGCTCTGGAATAGGTCACAGTCATAAGAGAAAAATGACCAGGCTGTAAAACAACAGCTTAAGATGGCAACAGGAGCACATCAGCTATCTCATGTGGAGAGGGGGGGAGGGAACTCCCAAGGCCACACAAAGCGTGATGAACCGATGTCTCAGCCTGTCAGCAGCAGAGAGAATGGAGTAGAAAGGAGTAAAAATGAAGGCTGAACCCAGAGGTGCCCCAACTCAAACGATGTCTTCCTCTCTTACCTGTTCCGCCCACGCTGCTCGCTCACCCGTGTCCTCACCCTCCATCTATCAATGCCTGAAGAACAGCCGTCATTCAAATCAGCAACATGCCCTCAAGTCATCTGACTGAAAAAACATTCCAATTTATTCCTATTATGCTTTCTCGCCAAAAATGAAGCACCGCCACACCTTTTCTGTCATTTACATCGAAGTGCCACGATCTGTGTTTTGTTGTTTTTTTTTGTTCAATGTAAAGATAACAATGTTGCTTTTGATTGCTTTGGTTGCCTATGTTTTGGCAGCTAACTAGCTGAGTTTAAGCTGGCTTAAGCTGGCTCTTCAGAAATGGACACATTATTTTTTATTTTTTACAGTAGTGATAACTTGTGACAGAAACCTAGAAGTCTCTTAAAAGGAAATAAGCAAAACAAAAAACCTTGAAAGAAAAACATTTCTTGCATAAAAAGTTGAGAATTTATCTGGTGTCCCAAGGAGACATGAAGGAATGTTTTTCTTTTGCATTGTCTCGCAAAAGTATTGCATTCTCCTTATTACTTTTGCGCTCCCTCCAACAACTCATGAGTTAATGTAACATTAATATTCAAAAAGTCAGATATTGGGAAAAACAATATCTTTTAATACAATATAAGATTTTTGTGCATGTATGTCATTTATGAGATGTCTGCAGTTTTTATATCTTTTTCTATAGGATACAAACGCACCACAAACAGGCCACATCTCCTCTTAAATATAAACCTTAGAGAAGGTTTTGTAATGTTTCTTTCAACATTTTTCCTTTCAACAACTTTTTTTATTTCAACAACTTTTGTAAAGTTTTAAACTTTACAAAAGAAACAAAGAAAGACTGCTTGTGGTATTTGGACAATTTTGACTTAAATCGCCACCTCACAGTTTAGGTTTCGTCTTTTCCGTGTTGCTAGTTTGAATTGTTAATAAAGGTCAGCTTTCATGTGAAATCCCTTCTCCACACAAACACAGTTGTTGGATCTTTTTTCAACCACTTCTGCACCAAAGAGTTAAGATTGTATAAAGGTGTACAGATGTACATCTTTATGCGGCCGATTTCAGTTCTGTTTTTCACAGGATTTGGTTATTTAAAGAGTTGTTGTTTTTACAGAAACAGGGCTGTAGCCATTAGTCTACTGTTCATAGCAGTTTTATTGAAGTGTTTAAATTGATCAATTCTGCTGCTTATGTGACTAATCCAGCTGATCGTGTGGTTTACAACACCTCACAATTATCAGAGGCACTCTGCAAGAAAGGCTGTGATTTATGGGCCTTAATAAACCTTAGATGTGATCATGTTACAGATGCAAAGCAGACATGGCTGGTAAAAGAAAAAGGCTGAATTGGAGGGATGGAATGAGGAAACTGTACTCCGCTGGGTTAATTGTACAACCCCACAGGCACTAAATAAGGGTGGTTAGAATGACTGGCTAAGTGACAAATGGATGTACAAATCATCCAAATTACTTCTTGGATTAATAAAAAAAATTTGGCTGCCTTCCATGCGTCCTCATCAGGTTGCCCGATGCTTCTCCTTTTACACGAGCACTCAGTTTTCACAAGGCGAAACGAGCTTAAAGCATTTGAAACTGATTAGAAACAACTTTTTGTGATGATGTGAAACCACGACGACGAGTAGCTGGCTGCTGATCCTGAGAGAGTTTTGACTGATTATCTGAAGAGGTGGCGTTTGACCTGCAGCTGTAGAGTAAATGGCGGTGGAGAGGTGCTGGTGTCTAAACACCGCGCACCTGCGAAGACTGCTTCCTTGCCGCCATTCCCGCAGAGGGTTGCAGCACTAAGATGAGTTGTCAGACAGCGCACAGCTGTTCACTTAATTACCTCCGAGCATGGGAAGGAGGTTAATGAAGCAGTTTGGCGATCAGAAACGAGAGACAGCCTGAATGTGCACAAAAGAAATTAGTTTTCAGCTGCTGGGATCGAGTTGAAAGCAACAGTAGTTTCAATCATTGATAGGAAAGAGAGAAAAAAAAAGAAAAGTGAAACACTGCAGGAATAAAGAGGGAGGAAACTGAAAGAGGAGAAGAGGTTAATGTGGCTTACAAGTTAGTACATGATTTGCATGTTGCTGTGCAGAGTAATTGGGGCTTATCCTCAATTTGGGAAATTTGTAAATCTTTTGTTAGAGAATACATTATTCTTTGGTGAAAAATTTCACACGAGCAAAAGCCATAGAATTGCTCTTAATGCTATCAAAATGGCATTTGATGGTCACTGAAGAATTTTTTTGTACCTTTTTTATTCATTTCTATGATTACTATATTGCTACTGACTATCATCTCTGTTCTCAATACCAACAATAAACTGTAATTTTTGTTCTAAAGTGTGCTGTAAGTTCTGGCCTCTGTTCTGAGCTCTGTTGCAAAACGCGTCAGCCATTTTTGTAGTTTCATAGTGACATTTCAGCTATGAGCAGAAATGTCACTGATTCAGATCATATGTTCCCCAAGACAAAAACGACTAAAAACAACGGCAAACTGATCATGTAATAACAGCTAGCACAGAGTGCTAACTTCAGCAAGAGTTACGGTCCGATTTCCATCAAAACAACGGCGAGGACGATATGAACACAATAAATTATTATATATATATATATATATATATATATATATATATATATATATATATATATATATATATATATATATATATATATATATATATATATAAAGTTTTTCTTTTTGGCGTTATTAGCTTACAGACACATGGACACCGTCATGTCCATAGGAAAGACAAACTGAGCATGAATTGTGTGGGTTAATACATCCACCAACTGAACATTTTGACTGGAGTTACACTTGTAGCTTCAGCATCCTTGAACTTGGACTACAAAATTACAATGCATGATAAAACTGGTGAATTTGGGAAAAGGCAATGATCGGCTGTGGCATAATAGTTAAAAATAATAGAAAAGAGAAAACTGAACAGATTGGAAAAATATGACTCAAACTAAATATAAAGACTACACAGCAGCAAGAAAGATGCAAGAAATTAAGATGCCCAATGCTTTCTTGCTGCTGCTCTTAATACACAATTAAATGTATTTAAATGCTAAAAAAGAGGAATTTTTTTGTGTGTGTATTTTTTACTGTTTAAATACGCTAAAAAAATACGCTGCTGTTGATGCTGTAAAACATTAGTGTTTTTACTTATAAAAATCTTGGCACAAGATAACATGGGCAGGAGATTAATGTATTCTCTTTAAACTATTTTCATGGAAATAATTTATATTTCCATGGGATAATTGATTATAGATATAAAAATGCAGTGTGTTTTGATACATAATCAAATGTAGTTGTAAAAGTAATTTTCTGCTAAACGTTCTTTTTTGTGAACGATATCCCCTTTTTCATGTTCTAACTAAAAAAACATCACAAATTTCATATTAGTCAATATTAAACAGCTTTACTTTTTAAAGATTACGACTATTAAACAACTCTGTGATTTTCATACTGTAGTTGGCTACAGTATGAAAACAAAGACGGGTTCATTGTAGCTGTACTCAGACATCCCCTGCTGCATCTGCAGGCATTGTTCTTGAACTCACAGGTAGAGTAACTGTGACGACCAGGACAGACAGTCTGGCCTCATTGTGAATATACCATTATGCAGCCGGGCTTACTGTGTATCCGCTTAATATCTTTAATCACCTGCATCTCATTGAGGGCCCAGGACACACCTCCACTCATTAAAATGATGGATTGAGGCATAAGGGAACGATTCCCTGTTCCAGATTTGTTCCTGGTTGGAAAGGTGCTTATTAGAGACGACCTGAGGGAACGAAGGCATGGGGAGGGATGTCTGAGAGCTGCTCAGAATATGTCTGAGATAGGAAGTGCTGGCTGCTTGGAGTAATCAGTAAATATTAAGGGTTCTCTGAATTTGAGATGCTACTGTCCACTTAAAGTTGGAGTTACCATATTTTTAAATCTTTATGGTTTTCACAAGGTTTGATTTCTTCTGATGTGACGTTTTTAAGAACTGACACATGTAATGGTTTCATTTATTTACACAATCACTAGACACCTTAACTTTGTCTTTTTTTCATGGTGTGCTTTCTTCATGACTCTATAGCAGTGTTTCTCAACCTTTTTTGGGCCAGCGCCCCCCTAGCCTTTATCCAGGTCCCACACCGCCCCCCATCAAAGATTTTGTAGGCTACTTTGCACTGACTATTATTTTATTATTAATATTACTATCACTATTGTAGATGTTTTGATTTTTATGCTTGTTTCTGTATTTATCATCAAAAATAATTTCCCAGAGAATAAAAAAGCATTGTGAATAGAAATTGATTTCACAGGTGTCTACGAAAAATACAATGAACATTCAACTTAAAATTGGTAGGCCTAACAGCAGCCAATCAGAGTAGAAAAAATATTCTTGTTCTGTGCCATTTTCAAGTTGTTAAATATTCCACAAAATGACCAGATAAAAGATGTACAACATGCCAGTTTAAACTTTGATCTATTTGCAAAACGACTGAGCTCTGCAACATTAAAATATGGATAGAACTGTAACTACATTAATCATAACTCTTGTTCTCTTCAGTGTTTCTGTGAGTTTCAGGTGGTGCAGCTCTGTGCTGCCTTCAGGAGAATAGGAGTATCATCCATAAAATATCACCCACATGGCATTAACTGTGCAAACCAGAGCTTTCAGGGGGGGCATCACTTAACGTTTATTGATGCTCACCATCAGTAATCTTCACTTATCACCTGCTGCGTCATGTGTTTCACATCATGTGTTGATTTTTCACTGTTCAGCGTTTGATTCTCTGTTTTTATGCCATAATTCACATCTAGTTTGTCGCTCCGTTTTATGTCCCGCTTCTCCTGTTTCAGAGTGTGCGTTTTTGTTTTTTTATAACCGCCTATGGTGCACAGAGTTCGGGAAAGGTAACGATGGGGAAAAGGCAGACTAACATAAACCTTTTAGAACAACGGAAACAATTCCGGTATTCTGATTATTGAAATTTAAAAGCGCTGTGGTGCCGTTGTTCTATCACACCCGTTTCATACCGGACCACTTACAGCACCGGTGTTAACGTTATAAAATGAACGCTCTCTATCGTGGTATCACCCATGGAGAGATTTCTTTATTTAAATGGGTTCGTTTTTCAGAGGGATACAAAGTCAGGGTATCATGATTTTAATAATTACAGTTTATAAGAGCGATTTTCTGTTGTCCTTCCATGGAAGCGTGCAGCCTTCAAACGGAAATAAAACACTTTTTAATATAAGTTGCTACTTTGACATGATCACAGACCTGCCAAAACATATGTACAAAAATACCAGACAAAGTGAATCAGAGCAACGTCATCAGCCGGAGTAACGCTAAACTGAAGCGGTGAAGCTACCAATAGCAGAAGCGGAGCTGCGCCAAGAAGTTACAAACACTGGAAGGAGAGCTGCCATCGATACAGTTGCAGCCTTGGCTATACACAATACAGTTTTAGCAAGTTGCTCAAAGTCTAAACTGGTATTTTTGTGCATATTAGGTGTAATATGCACCTAATATGCATGTCCTTTGGACCAAACGCCCCCCAAAGGAATCCCAGCGCCCCCTTTTTGTAAAAAATTCCCGCCAGCGCCCCCTTCCGTCGTCTGAACGCCCCCCAGGGGGGCTGTACCGCCCACGTTGAGAACCGCTACTCTATATTTGAAAAATATTTGAAAAATATTTGAAAAATATATATATTTGAAAAATGCTTAATAAAAGTTGAGAGGTGGATCAATACTCTTGGCTGCTTCTCTGGTTAATAGTTAATAGTTTATGGCAGGCCATGTCTTGGTAGATTCACAGGTTTGTAGATGTTTGAAGCTTGGCGTATTGGTTTATAATGAGAAGTGGAAGAAATCACAAGCTACATTTATCTTCCTGTTATATTCCCAACAGTCGACTTGCACTGTTCCCATTTACATTTTACCTAGTTTAAATATTGATTTATTTATGAGGGAGAAATTTGGGTAACACTTTATTTGAAGGGGGTTGAATAAGACTGTCATGACACTGTCATAAACATGACATAACACCTGTCATGACCATCAATAAGCCTTCATAACTTTACAATTATAAAGTTATGACTGTTGTCATAAAGCGTCATTCGGTAAATAATGACACTTTTAATACAAAGTTGACATTATTCAAAATTGTCTCCGTTATGACAACTTGTCATAACGGAGTGTCATTACAGTGTCCTTAATATTAACTATTACCTCAAGTAAAGTGAAACAAGTTACAACAGTTATGACAAAGTCATTAAGTGTCATTAATATTAACTTTTACCTCAAGTAAATTGAAACTAGTAGCAACAATTATAAAGATGTAATTTAGTATTACAGTGTCAAATGCAATGCTAACAGAGTTATTGATATTAAGTCTTACCTCAAATGAAGTGAAACACACTGGACTACTTATAACTACCATCATAACTGTAGAACAAACCCTTTATATATTGGAATAAAACAAAAGATAACTTGTTCTAAGATAACAGAGGGTTTAACGTCTGGTCAGTATATTGTTACTCTGAAATGCTGATTGAAAAACTAAAACAGAATTAGTCCTTTTCTTAAGCTTAAGAAAATAGGTTCTTTCAACAGTAACATTTTTTGCTTTGATTATGTCAGCCATCTCCTTCATAATAGTCTTCCTGTAATGCTCTGAAAACAGGAGATCTTCTTCTTGTCTTCATTTCCTGGAAGCAGCTCTTTGAAGGTGTCCAGAAATGCTCAGAAATTACAGCTGTTCTTGAAGCTGTTGGGAATATAACAGGAAGATAATCATGGCGAAAGCCTTTTCATGAATTCAAACTTGGTGAATCTCTTCTGGACATTCTCATAGTCGGTGATGACTCAATTCTTTGTGGTCACTTAAAAAAAAGAACAAAAACAAAAAACAATGTCATCATATTCCAGCATTTATTTAAATACCATTTCAAAAATGTCCCTTGCTGCACACTGTCAGAATGGTAGACTGGCAGACAAATGCCTAGTTAACATGACTGGTTGATATAAAGTGCAATACAGTTATTTCTTAATACAAGTGGAATTAATAACTGGAGCTGAACAAAATTATTCTTATCAAATATTTGTCTGGCAGAAGTTCAGACAGACTGCCACTGTTATTCGAATGCATCATTTAACATATAGTTTTAGGCACATGAATACATCTTTTTACTTAATGAGCATTCTAAATTATTTCTAACCAGATACTCTAACTTAGGGTTGTTTGCAAGAAGCTTATTAATAAACAAATAGATTTAACATCAGTTTTAGTTGTCTAAAACGTAACTTAACTCAGCTGGTGAATGTTGATTCCTGCTTCCCATTCCCCACTTCACATGGTGAAAATATTAACACAAAAACGACTTACCTAATTTTCTTGGGGAATATTTCATCTGCTTCTTTCTCTTTGGTCAAACGGGAACCTCTTTCTCTGGTGGCTGGTCCTTATTATCATCCTCCACATTCGTAGCATGTCTTCATTAGCCAACTTTGTCCTCCCCACCATGTGTCCTTAGGCTAGCCTGGGTCTGAACACAAACTCTGTGTCACATCAGCCAAGTCGCTAGATTAAAATTGGAGGGGGAAAAACAATTTGCCTGTCTTTAAAATATATTTAATAGTAAGGGCTAACGTTACAGTAATTGTGTTTAATAACTTTAGCTAACATTAACTTACAGCAAGGTAGGATTGGCTTGAATTGCTTATAGCTAACATTACAAAGAAAGAGAACATAGTCAATGTTATTTTCTCAAAGAAAATGTAAAGTTAATAAACTTTACATTACAGGAGTCAAACTTCGACTTCTTTTTAAACAGGAGGTCTAGCCGTTATAACTTGTGTTAGGTTTGCGCCACAATATGGAAGATTTCTTCTTCACCAACACACACTGCACGCCTGTTCGTGCACTGCTCCCTCTCACTGGTGGAGATGGTGTATTGCACTACTTAGCCCTTGTGTTTAGAAATGGGGTCCATACCAACCGACCCCACACACGTAAAACTTTTATCATTTGCCACAGTTCTCTACGTTTGCATCAGTCCTCGCACGCACAAGGGTTAAAACAGCCTTAAATAATGTTTCAAATGCTAAGTTCATAAGTGCTTTGTAGACATCTTGCTGTAAAACTTTAGGATCAATTAAATTAAGAAAATAAAGACTAAACAACATGGCAGAGCTTTATAATATTACTACATAA
Organism: Poecilia mexicana; assembly: GCF_051168715.1. Lineage (NCBI taxonomy): Eukaryota > Metazoa > Chordata > Actinopteri > Cyprinodontiformes > Poeciliidae > Poecilia > Poecilia mexicana. The sequence continues at coordinate 33,168,240 of NW_028263382.1, read as the reverse complement.
AGCTAATTTTTAAAGTTTAATCGGTAATACTTTTATAACAAATTTATGTCGGATCATGATTTCTTGGTTAATGACAAGTTGTCATAATGAAGACATTTCGAATAATGTCAACTTTGTATTAAAAGTGTCATTATTTACCGAATGACGTTTTATGACAACAGTCATAACTATTCATGAAGACTTATTGATGTTCATGACAGTGTCATGACAGTCTTATTCAACCCCCTTCAAATAAAGTGTTACTGAAATTTGGATTTTGTGTCCTAATTTTTGTCAATTTATTTGGTCTTACATTTTATTTTTAATTTCAAATGGGAATATGTACGGAAGCGCATTGCTATCACGCAGGAAAACATTTTTTTCGATCGCTATCTCGTTATAACAAGATACGTTAAAACGTGATAGTATGTCGTTTTAACGAGTTACGTATCTCGTTTTAACGAGTTACGTATCTCGTTTTAACGAGTTACGTATCTCGTTTTAACGAGTTACGTATCTCGTTTTAACGAGTTACGTATCTCGTTTTAACGAGTTACGTATCTCGTGATACGTAAGTCGTTAAAACAAGATACGCAAGTCGTTAAAACGAGATACGTAACTCGTTATAACGAGATAGCGATCGAAAAATTTTTTTACTGCGTGATAGCAATGCGCTTCCGTAAATATGAGACTTTTTTAAATTAAAAAAAAAAAATTAGTCTGAAAAGACATTAGCCTTCTCATCAAATATTTTACTTTGGAGTATTTTTAAGTATAAGCCTGGCTCTGTTTATAATCCCAATTTAACATAGCTGCTGTGTTCTTTGGTCTTTATGATGCCGTTTGGTCATTAATGTTCTCTAGGAAACCACCAAGGCACAGCTATGAGATGACATCACACACAGGTGGACTCAATTCAGTAATGAGGCAACTTTGAAGTCCCCTAAATATCGTATCAGATTAAAGGAGTTGAATGCATTTGGCACAGTTTAGATTTTTCCTTCATAAAACTTTAATAATTTCTCTCTAACTTGTGGTGTTTAGTCACTTGAAACACCAATAAAAGACACTATCGTTTGTGGTTTTAATGTCCCAAAATGTGAAGCATTTCAGGGAATGTTGCATCTCCTCCTCCAAAAACCTTTCCAAGAAATTATTTTGTCGTCATGGCAACCCCTGCACAGTTAGACGCTGAATCTCATAGCTTTTCATGAACATCTCCTGACACCACAGATCGCTGAAGGGGGTTAGCAATATTCATTAGCTTGTAAAAACAGGCCTTCCTCTCCAATTCTGAGACTCAGGAGGGAGAGGGAAGGGGAGGTATTGGTTCTTTTTTCCATCACTGATGTTTGAATAAGTCAGATAGTGCCCTACCTTAAAGGCTCCCATAAGCCAGTTCATTACCTCTGAGAGAACAAGCAGTATGCAAGTTACATGTAATAAACTGAAACAAATGTATTTTAGCAACCAATCAGGCGACAGTGACATCCTCTGAATTTTGTGGGTATTTTTTGTCAAATCGACAAATGCAACCATTTCTGCATTGGCTTGCTTATGTAACCTCATTGGAGCCTCCTCCTCCAATGACAGCAAACTAGACCTGTCAAATTATACATAATCCCTTTTACTGTTGGTTTTTAGCCTGCCTCTTGTTCTCCAAATGCCTTTACAAAGTGACATGGCATGCTGACATTGTGAGTAATGGGGAGCACTAATGGAACTGGCATTAGGTGATGCATTTGAATAGCTACAATGAGAAAAATAAATGGCTGTTTAGCCAGTGTGGCAGGGATGGTTGATGGTTGTCACCTTGACAATGTTCCTGAAGTACATTGTGTTCATTTTGTGGTGGCCAGTGTGTATCCTTCATTAGTTTATCTTATGAAGGATTAAAGGAATTTAATGCATTTGGCACATTTTAAATTTTTCTAAGCTTTGTTGAATTGTTAGAGCATCACAAACAGAACCTTTATGTTTGGAAAGTCTGTATTGTCAAAGCTAGTTACGCCTCAATATCTGAACAGAAAGATGGTAATGGTGCATTCACACCGGACCCGTTTAGTCTGCTTTAACTGTTCCTTTGCCTAGAAAGTCTGGCTCATTTGAGGAGGTGTGAATGCAATTGGAAAGTAGATGAGAAACTGCATCAGTAAGTTTAATGTGCACAAAGGAACCCTCCTTTCAAGGGATTTAATTCAATGTCGATGAAAACACTAACACCAGAAAGAAGTGAATACTGCCCTTACGGTGTTTATTGAGAGGAGACTTAATTAAATCTAAAGTTGTGTAGTATTCCGTTTCTGCAAGCAGCAATGGGCTTGTAATAAGAGGTCTGAATGTGCAATCATACTCTAGTCTGCCTAAAAACTTAGGTCTGGTTTGGTTGAAGTGAACTGCATATGAATGCCAAGCAGACTGGCGACCCATTTCAAACAGCAGGAAGTCGGCTGTTGCTACTTTACCAAAACATATTTATTTTGGTAACAAATGTGTCTGTCTAGCCTAGCACTAGCTAGAAATGACTCCTGGTCTGTGTATGTTGGTGTTCACCATTCAGATAAACGTGATCTGAATGGTCTGGCTCATTTGATGAGGTGTCAAATTGGAAAAGCAGATGAGAAACCGTGCATGAATGAATGAATTAGAAATGAAGCCTTTTCTGTAAAAGAAATGAACGAATGACAAATATTTTAGTTTGAAGTTTTTATTCAGTTTTTGTTTTTTACTTTACGAAACAAATGTTTGCAGATGTCGTATGAATAAACAGCACCCCATCTTCTGGAAACAGGGTTCAAATCGGCCCCTTCGTATGAAGAAAAGACTCTTTTTGCCCAATCAAAGCCTCTCCAGGTTCCCAAAGTGACATGTTTTCCTGTATTTGACATTCATTTAAGTGCATTTGTAGGCAACACAACCGTTTTTTGATTCATGTGCAATAGCTGAACTTATGGTCATTGTGAAAAGAGAATATTTACATTGCAGCTATGACTCATATTAACTGTCTATCACTTGAGCTAGCATCAGAACTGGAGAGGGAGACATTCGTAGCATGGGGAAAGGGGTGGAGTCTTGTTTCAAGCACAGTCTTCGTAAACAGCAAACTTTACCAACATCATCATGATTAACTAGACTCTTTCTGTCTCACTTCTTTTCCTCCAAGTAAGATGAAAAAGGTTAATAGAATGGTTTAAAATAAAGTTTAGTGATTGTGCTTTTAAAACCAAAGTAAAACAAAAAAAAACATTGATGAGAACACAGAACATAACAGTGCATTACAAAAAGACGAACAAACATAATCCCAAAGTGGCACTTTTTTTATGGGGGGTCGGGAGAGGCAGGTAAACAATATAGCAATTTACAAACATGGATGGAAATGATAAAATAATTTTATTTACCGACATAATGAAATTAGATCTTCTAAACAAAACGAGGAAGACTATTTCGAGGTACCACAATGGGCAAAACAAGACATTACACAGACACGCATATTTACAGTTTACCCCCCCCTTCCTGTTTGCGGCCGCTTTTCTTCCAGTAACATCTCATTGGATGGGCGCTCCCAAGCTCTTGTCAAGGCAGGTTGAGTCTGAAGCAGAATTTCACTGCATATTGCATTGGAATTCGACATAAATATACCATTGTTTTGTTACTTTGTTGTATTTTTTAATGAATCAGCCTTCACACTTTCCTATTTAAAAAAAAAGCGGGCAAAGAAATGATAAGTTGGAGGGGAAAAAAATAGCATTGGTCTGTTTTTCCAGATGTAAAGAAACACATATGATGTTATACAGTATAATGGCAGCCAACACGATGGTGAAATACTGAGATATTTAAAATTGTAAGAGAAAAAAATGGTGCTCCACTCCTCTGGGAAAAATCTGAACAGTTCCTCCTTTTTCATCTCGACGTCTTCAGCTTTCTAGCATCTGGGAGAGAAGAAATGATACGGGTCAGTTTTCTAGAGAATACGTAAACATGGGCAGCCAGTGCTGCTATAGAAAAGATATGTGCCAGCATCGTAACTAGCTGATTGTGTAATATTTGTGTGTTTACAAACACACAAATATTTGTGCGGTTCATGAAAAACATCGCATATAGATAAAAAAAAAAAAAAAAGTCAGATTTGAGCTGCCTTTCCCTGCAGTGTGAGCGTAGCCAAGGAAAAACCAATAACATACCCTGGAGGAAGTGGGATTTTTTTTTTCCTTTACCAAACTACTGGGTTGACATTTCTGGCAAACACTCCTACTCTAATATTTGAAACAGCACCTGGCTCTGTATGTCAACACTGTCACATTTGTGGTCTTGTGATGAAGCAGGGGAAAGCAGACATCTCCAACACATAAGTACCAAATGGGCCAAGTCAGCAGTGTTTAGTATAATGTAATGGTTCACTAAAGTTGAAACTAAAGTCAAGCTGTTGAAACAGATTTTTATGGTCTGGTTTACCAGCTTTGAGCCTGAAGCAATACCATTTGTCACATAAGTATGACTACAGTCCAGTTAGATTTGACGACTGTCGTTAGCTTGTACCTCTAGTTCCTCCTCTGCTTGGTGAAAGGCTACAGAGTTGTTGACGACCAGGTCTCCAGGGTTCCTGCGTGCTCCTTCCCCTCTCCGCCGGCCCCCCGAACCCCTGGAGGACATGGAGCTGGAGGAGCTTGGGTCTCTGGTGCTATTGACCGTTGGGAACTGTGGTCGGCTGTACGGCAGAACATCCTCTTTAGAGAGAGAGAGCAGAGTTGTGTGACTTTCCATTTGGAACAGAAATTTAACCGACAGCGGTGTAAGTGTGTCAGTACCTGTGTTCTGCCGTGTCTTGTTGGCAGTGCTGCTCTCGGATTTGTTCCCCTTCCCTCCGTGAGCAGTCTTCTGTCTGTCCTGAGCGTCTTTCCGTTCAGATGAGCTGGTTCTGGGGTCCGAGCCCTCCTGAGGCCGGTAGCCCCCTCCCCGCTTGTCCCGGCCCTCGCCCGCTTTGGGGGAAATCACTCCCCGGCCCTCCAGAGCAGCCTTAGAGGGATGTGTGGGAGACTTGAGCACCGCTGGAGGAGGAATGGGTGGAGGAGGGAGATCTGGTGGATAAACACAGGAAGTGATCAACCGCACAATAAAAAAACCCAGTTTTTGTTTAGTTTTTTCTAACTGTGCACCCTTGAAAGTTCTTTGAGTATTTACCCGTCACTCACACCTGCGGGGTGATGGGTAAACACAGCTGCAGCATGTATACACATGCTGACCGAAAAGCCTTCAGAGCGGACGATAAACACACCAGATGACATTCAAGGTGCAGAGTTATGAGATTTGAGCGAGAGGCAGGAGAGGAGGTTTGAGGGGGGGTGATGGTCAGTGGCTTGCTCGACTTCCCATGTCAATGAATCAATGCTAGCTGTCCTTGAGCCATTATTCATACAAGAGCTGCTGGGCAGGTGAGCCTGGCCTCTCACACATCACACGGCCATCTGAGAAACACGCCAGAGAAAAGCCTCACCAGCCTTAAATCAATGGCATTTCATCTTCTCATCACCGTTACACAGGAATAATGTGTTAATAAGCATTTCTCTTGGTTCCTCAGTTTGTGGAAACGACTTTATGCCCCAAAAGGGAAAAAAAAAAAAATTGATCCCATGTGATCCCATGTGTCGGATCTGTAACTTCAGTAGAAAACCTCACATTTTCTTAACAATTAGCATCGTTGCCAAAGTGATAGTCATACAAGACAATGTCATACAATAACATATTTGAGTATTCCCTGGGATTTATGTTTGCTTTATTTTCTTTGTAACTTCAACCAGGTTACTACTGCTAATTTTCCAGAACTACCACCTGTGCAGTGTTTAACCCAGGGGTCCCCAAACTACGGCCCGCGGGCCGGATCTGGCCCGCCTCCACATTTGGTCCGGCCCCCTGAACAATACCAGAGAGCATTCAGATTTTTTTTTCATTTATTGTATTTTCCAGTTTATATGTGGATTTTTCTTCAACCACCAGGGGGCTCTTTAGCAGGAAGTGTGTCCTGTAAACTGTGGGTGTTTTGTTTTGCATGGCGCATTGCTGCCATCTGTTGGACTTTTAGGGAACTGCTTGACTTTTATGTTATTTAATCAGTACGGTTGTTTGCTAGCGGTAGAGCAGATGAACACGTGTGTCTGTTATGAACGCCGCATTCCAGGTTGAATTCTTCGAAGCAATGCCTGTAAGTAGCAGCTTATACTTCAAAACGAGCCTTTATGTTAACATATGAGAAATTAATATATTATAGTTACATTCCCTCAATGGAATATATACTAGTTAGTCCCAGTGACCGTTTCATGGTTTTTTCCCATGTGCTTTCTGGGTAAAAATCAATCGAGAAACGCAACGCACCCCCCCACCCCCGTCAACAATTTCCGGCCCCCCACCAGAGAAGGGAAAAGTTATGTGGCCCTCACAGGAAAAAGTTTGGGGACCACTGCCATAACCCAAACAGCAGTGGGAGGGAGTCTAACGTGGGAAATAATATCACATCATGATAGAAAGCACATAGCTGAAAAGTTTTGACATACAAGTGTTGGGCAGGTCTCTTCTTGGCCTACAAGACCAAAAAGGTCATGTTATTGGATTTTATCTGTACAATCAGGTGAGCAGGAGGAGGAAGTCTTTACAGTGCATGGCAGCTGAAACAGTAGTCATCAAAGCAAAGTTCTGGGATTGTAAAGTCGTAAAATAAATTTTATTTAAACTGTTATGAGTTAAGAGTCGAACTACCATAACACAATTTAGCATGCTACTTTATGTCTGGCAGAGATGTGAAGTACTTTGTCCTACTTTCTGATGACTGACTGTCATGCTAATTTTTTTTGAGTGCATTATTTGGGACATCAATAGAAAATATATACAGTAGTACCACTAACTGTTCTCTCAAAAAGGGGCCAGTTGATGATTTTTTTCTCTTATCTCATTTGCAGACACTGACAGTTTCAGTAGACTTTTGCAGTTATTGTGTGCTCCAACATACTGCCTCTGAATACAAACAGGTGAGCAGGAGGAGGAAATGTATATCATATAGCAGAGAGGAATCTGCAGTTTTTTTTTTTTTAATATCCACCATGCCTCCAGAGTTCGGCCTCAGAGTCCGATCAATGCCTCCGTCCGTGAGCTATAGCTCACTACCAGGGTGGAGCCGCCTGCCTGGTAGATTTATGATCGGGGAGGACAGTGCTCAGGTCTAAGAAGTGTCTCTGTGAGCTCGTCATGGAGGATGAATGTAAGAGACTGCTGGTTAATTAAGCAGGCGAGGCTGAGAAGGATCAGAAAAGACAGGAGAGTGGGCCAGAGAAAAGCACTGGAGTCAAACACACGATGAATCTTGGAGGGAAGAGGGTATTTGTGGGTATTTCTATCTACTGTGCAAACATGAGGGAAGTGACCGGGTCTGAGACGTAGAGAAGGGCAAAGGTTTGTCTTCCTTCTCCAAATTCATTGGCATTCCTTAAAAAAATCCAAATATATATAGAATATATAATATTTTTACAAGTGTGTGTGACTTTCGTTTTATCATATAGAACAGGTTAAAAATTAATTACTTCTTTTTTCTTTTTACCAAGCCGGAACCTTTGTATTCACGTTGCTGGTACGCCCGTAAATCTAACGTACAAGCGATGGACAACAAAGCCTGGCCCACTGGGAGTTCATTTTTGCTTCAAAAAAACGATCCGATGGAACGCTGGAAAAGACTATTGTGTTCAATTTCAATTGCTTCATTGATAGGAAGCTAGCTAAAACGGAGTTAGCCTATCAAGCTATTCACGTCTAAGCTACTCATGTAGCAGAAGCAGAGACGGCCCCAACGCTAATGTCAGCCTCCACAGTCCACATTTCTAAAGAAAGGCTGAATGGGTAGAGCAGCACTTTGCAACAATCTGATTCAGTACCTAAAACAATAAACCTAAAATAAACATAAAACAATAAAAAGCTTTGTTGTTTGAGTTCATATGTCTATTTATTCATTAATTTACCACCAAAAAGGGTTTCTGAATTGAAAATGTTGCCTAATTTGTATGGTTTTCGATTAAAATGTGATTGATTAATAAAAACTTACAAATTATGTGCAACATAGAGACAACCAGGCTTAAGTGTTGCCCTTCAAGTGCAACATGTTTTCCTTCCACACTTGGAAACAATAATTATCAAAATTCACAGAAAAATATCACATAGTATTTTATCGGTTTCAGTTTTTGATGAGATTCTAATTTACTGAGCCATATTCTCAGATATCTGAGAATATGGCTCTTTTTTTCCCCTCTAAATGCTTATAACCACCTTTCCTCACCTATCACCTCAGCAGCACCCCCATAGGCATCCCAGCCTATGGGGGAGGAGGGATGGCAATAACCTCCAAATGAAAAACAATCCATTCAGATCAAATGCAATCAGCAAAAGGACTGATACACAGAACTGCAGAGCTGTCAGTCTGCTCCCCTCCCCTGCTCAAACAAAGACAGGGGAGAGGATGGAGAGATCAGCGTGAGGGAGGGGCAGAGGACGTGTTGGAATATAAGGATGATGGTGGAGAGGGGTGAGAGGGGGGTATTCTGCAGTGATATAGCTGGTCTGGCTCCCAGTGAGTTGGATATTAAATCTCCCTGTCAAGTGCTTCCAACACTCAAGGACACCTGACACTAAGAGGAGAGCCAGCTCTGGGGCTGCACACACTGCACACCAGAGGAAGTGTGCCTGTGTGTGTGTGCGTTTGTTTGTTTGTAATACCTTGTGGGGACGATTTTCCTGACATATGCTACGTTGTGGGGACCAGTCGCTCCTCGTGGGGACCTGAGCCTGGTCCCCACGAGGGGAAACCCTGTTTTTGGGTCAGGGGTCAGAGTTAGGGCTAAGGTATGAATTGAGTTTTGGTTAGGGTTAGGGTTAGGTATGTGATGGTTAGGGTTAGGAAAAGGGTAAAGGTAAGGTTTAGGCTGTAGAAATGAGTAGAAATGAATGGAAGTCAATGGAAAGTCCCCACAAAGATAGAAAAACAAACATGCGTGTGTGTGTGTGTGAGAACAACAGCAGATGCATCTTAAAAAAAAAAAAAAAAAAAAAAAAAAAAAAAAAAAAAAAAACTTTCCACAAGATCAAAGCAGGAAGAAATAATCTAAAAGTATTTTTTCGGTGGGAAGGTCCGAGCCTTTAGAACTGACAGCAGAAACAGCTGGTGGCTCTTTTAGCTAACAAGGTTATTATTGGTGTGAGTGGCTGTTCTGGTGTTTAACCTGCTCAAAGCTAAAGGTGGCGCTGAAGAGCCAGCCAGGGGAGAGGAGCATCCCAGTGCTAACGCTGCTGAACTGGACACAACTCCCAGAGGACAGGATGGACGCGTGTGCATGAACACAGATGATTTACACTCTGGCTCCACACGCACACGCACACACACACACACACACACACACACACACATTTGTGTTGCTATCTTTGTGGGGACTTTCCATTGACTTCCATTCATTTCTACAGCCTAAACCTTACCTTTACCCTTTTCCTAACCCTAACCATCACATACCTAACCCTAACCCTAACCAAAACTCAATTCATACCTTAGCCCTAACTCTGACCCCTGACCCAAAGACAGGGTTTCCCCTTGTGGGGGCCAGGCTCTGGTCCCCACAAGGAGCAATTGGTCCCCACAACGTAGTATATGTCAGGAAAATCGTCCCCACAAGGTATTACAAACAAATGCACACACACACACACACAGTCACTTACACACACCAGTTCATTACTATGAACTGCTTTTTTCGCCTCTGATCTACATCAGAGAATCAAAAGAAAGCCGCTGACCCAAACTGATCTTAGCTACTGAAAAAGATATCGCAATAAAAGTGTTTCAAATTTGTCCATATATATTATAGATTATGTTTTTTTTTTTTTTAGATATCTGAAACATTTCCTGTTTTATCCAGATGAAATGTAAACATGCCATTGCAACATTTAAGCAGTTATGAGACATGGTGGCAAAACCTGAATCTGCTGCTGCGCAAGTTACACCAACAGATTGTTCCTGGTAACAACCTGTTGATAATACTATTGGAAGTATTGTCTTTTGATATTGTGATATATATTGTTAATTTCTTGTCCAGCTCTATATCAGTTGTCTTTTTTAACTAAAATCCCGACTTCCTGATGCAAGACTACTGTGTCAGATTTGTGAACTTTAATTAGGGCTGAAACGATTGATCATGATTAATCAAATAATTAAATAAAGTTCAAATACCTTCGTTAAAGGCCTCGCGCCGCTGGCTCCCTGGATGTCCTGCAGGATGCTGTTTTTGCTTTTTTGGAGGCCTTCTGTGAATAGCTGCCATACTCATATTACTATCTGTGGACACTGGGCTGCCAGGGCGGTGGCCTAGCTGGTTTATTTGGTATTTTCGTGCTGAGAAGACAAAACGGACCAATGCGTTTTAGGCATATGTTCAGTTTCTCAGGATAACTCCAGCTCCAGTAGAAGTAGCTGAGTTTACCTGAAGCTCCTCCCACTTCCTGGCCTTGGGGATTGGGGTATTTTGCCACCCTGAGTCCTGAATACTCTGCTGCGGCGGCAACTGCCTGAGCAAAGTCCGCATCTGTGAAGAAGGAGCCATCTGATGAACTGACTGCGCTAGACCTCCCCGAGGAGACATTATCCTCCTCGGAGGCGGACCCCCATCCATTGATCATGGAGCCCGTCACCGAGCTCTCCAGGTCGCCCATGCTGGACGCGGGCGTTTGTTCGAGGCCCCGTAGTAGCAACCTCCGGGCGTGCATCTGGGGGTGGTGAGAATGCGTGTGGGGGTGGGTGTGGTGGTAGTGCATCTTGGCCACTTCTGCGTCCGTTTCATCCCCGTCCTCCTCCTCTTCCTCCAGTATGTCCTCGTCGTCCAGACCGTCAGTGTCCAACGCCAGGGGACTGCTGATGTAGCCATATGTGTGTGAGGGGGAGAGGGGCCTCGGAGGCGGGGGAGGGCTCACACCATGGCGTCTTCGGTAAGTGGAAAGATACATTTTGAGTTTTTTAGACATGAATTTTCTTCACATTGTGTGTGTGTGTGTGTGTGTGTGTGTGTGTGTGTGTGTATATGTATATATATATATATATATATATATATATATATATATATATATATATATATATATATATATATATATATATATATATATAATGTTGCACTAAAGTACAGAAGTACACAGACATCAGTTGCAATAACTGGACAGGCATTTTTTTTAAGCTTTAGTTGTCATGACCGTTGAAAGGCTGGTTAGAAACTCATGAGGAATGTTTGTGGCCTTTTGGAGGTTTCTGAAAATAAGTTAAGAGTCAACATTACCCAGCAAGTCAAATTTTAAAATTTTAATGATCTATTTGCCATGATATTAACCATACACAAACCTAGTTAGCTAGCAGGGTGTGTTAGCAGATAGTTATAGCCTCGAGTCCTAGAACACAATGAAAATGTCTGCATAAAACGGAACTTCTGCCCAACAGAAAAGTCCTGAGAGGAGAAAAACACTACATAAGCTACACAAGAATGTATGAGATTAAATAGATATGTCGCAACAAAATGTAACATCTGTGATTTGAGGAAAAATTTAATTTTGTTTAATGACATTTTAAGGCTTTAATTTGAGAAACCTGACTTTTTAAGGATGCACTGACACCCTGACCGCATCCTTGACATAACTGCTTTCAGTGCTAACAGGCACTGTTTAGCTAATCAAAAGGCTAAAACATTTAAAATGTGAGCTCTGCTATCATTGTCTTGGTTTGAAAATACTTACTCAAGCTACCGTGGTTATTGCTAAAATAAAATGTAAAAGATGATTTAAAAATTTAATTCAGTTGTAAGCAAGTAGTTACTAAAACTAATTGTTGTTCATCTTTGTTTTAAGATTCAGTTAACAATGCTAACTCTAACTGTGATTCTAATGTTGATGTTTGTTATAAAATTAATATTTTCATTTTAATGCCTACTAATTTGCAAAGTTGCTCATTCTTGTCTTTCTTAAAAATAGTTTGGTACTAATCATTCTAATTGTGCTAATCACGAGGCCATTTAAAATAACAATTATTTTTTGAAGTAATAAAATCCAGTTCACACACAATGTGAATCTGTAGCAAATGCTTTCAATTGTGATTATATAGTTATAGATTTAACTGAAGTTAAAGCTTAGTTGCCAAAATGATCCTGAACTGTGCACAACTAGAGACTTGATGGTTTGTTTACAGATTATCTTACAAAGGTTTCTACATTCGTAATGTTCCTAATCAATAATAGAAATGTTGCTGCTTACAACTTCATTGTTGCTCATCAACAGTGAAGTTGGGGTACTTTATGTCAGTTTATTATATGTAATATATAACAAACTGAATTTATTTAAGGCAACACTTTTTTCCTCCTAGTTTGGAAATGAATTGAAACAAATGACTTCCCTGAAGGTAAGAAATCATCCCAAAGGCCAAAATGTGCTTTTGAAAAATGGCTGACATTGCAATGCAATATACAAAATCTGCAGTTAATGGAGTAAATCATGACAAACGGCTATGAATTTTAAATATACAAGGATGGATCTTAAAAATAATATTTTCTGAACACCAGCACGCAGTCTCTGTTTTTCTTTTTTTTTTTTTTTAAATACTTATGCTTGTGTTGCGGGCATACCTTCGTTCGTGGCTGTCCGGCACGTCCTGGAGCATGGGCCGCATCTCCTCCTGGGGGGAGGGGGTCAGCGTGGCCGTGGACTGGTGGCTGTAGGACACAGCAGCAGGGGAGGAGGCTGCCCCGCGTACTGGAGGAGTCGGACCCCGCTCCATCTCCTCCTCCTCCAGCTCATCAGGCTGCAGGTACATGTGAGATGGAGGCATAGGGCACTGCATGTCAGGATCACAGCTGCAATAAGACATAAATAAGGCTTGTTAGCTGCACATCAGTCAATGGAAACATGCTGGACAAAAGCACCAAATATTCATGCCATCTTGATATAAGTCCAAGAAAAAAAACTCCTGGGGCAAATATTTGTGATGAATGAAAGAATCATGCTAAACAAAGAGTTGAACAGCAAGGAATAGTAATCTAGTTACTAGATTCAGAAACTCAAAAATCTAATCTTTTCTGTTTAGTAAATGCATAACAGTAGAGTCCTTTCAAGTTGTGTTGACAACAAAAGTTAATGAGAAAAAACCCCTAATATCATTTCAATATTTAAATGTGAAAATCACGCAATACAAATGGTGCAAATTTCAGTCAAATGTTTAAAGACTTTTAGCATTTTAAGACCAACCTTAAAAAACTAAAAATAACTAACTCATGTTCATATCCTATGAACTGATTGCAGTATTCTGACTTGACTGATTATGCTTTTGGCCAATACCTTTTTTGTTTTATTTTGTCTGAAAAGTCACTAAATATAGTCACTATGTTGGCAAAGTAAAAAGAGACGGTAACTAATTTTCAGACCTTTGCTGAGGTAGATAAGATGTAAATATTCACAGATCACCCTAAATGAAGGAAATTAGGGCAATGTTAGTGAACCCCTAACTAATAAGATGAGGTAAATATACACCAAACTAATGACCTCAATGATTGCTATTCTTTAAATGTAGAAGTTTATGATGGTGATTTGACATAAAAAAATGCATTATTATGTAATGAAGGAGCTGATAGTAAACAACCAACAAATTGGTTTCAGGAGACATTTTTGTTGCAAGTTTACAGGGAATCTAAGAGATTACCATGGAAACTTCTATGTTTAAGGATATTTTAAGGCTTGTTTGATTTAGTCTTTAAAGGGTAGCCATGTTGCTCTTCCTCCATTTAATTTTACACTTGTTCCCAGTTTTATAAAGGACTTTTTAGGGTTTGAACAAGAGCCATCAGGACATTGTAAACTTTACTAAACATAAGAAATCATAATAAATTTAGCCTAAAACAGATGTCACAAACCTGCCACGAATCTCTAAACTCTGTTTCTCTTTAAAAAAACAAACAGTGTATCGTGTTTTTACCTTTCCTCCATAGAGAATGAGTACTCCTCTGTGTTACACATTGGGGCTGGGTTTGCCGGGGGAGGGGGGAGAAGGTCACCCCAATTCATTGTGCTTTGTTTGGGTAGTTTGGGGGTCCGTACTCCCCTCTTATGACCCTGACTCCCTGCTTAGGAAAGAAAAGGACACCCTGTCAGTCACAACAAACAGTTCCCATGTACAAACTCAAAACTCTGAAATAGAAAAACATCAATTCTGAACAAAAATATAAATTTACAGTACTCAAAATGTAAATTAACAGGGCTGACAGAGAGAAATTGTTTTAATTTGCATGGTTTCGTAAAGAAACGATGAGTAAAATGCTGGCTATAGAGGAAAAACCAGCTGTTTAAGCCGGCGTTTGCAGAAAAGGTGTGAGCAAAACTGCAGAAACGGCTCCAATTAAAGGCAAGCTATTAAAATGGTGAACCAATGAGCTGTGATGTGCAAGGAGCAGTAAGGGCCTCTTCTTAATGGTTTGAACTTCAAACGTAATATCAGAATGGATACATGGCATTAAGGTGGCAGTGTTGCATGCCGTCTGCACTGTGTAGTCATTTGTCCTTGTCCACAGACAGACATTGAGAACTTGATGCAATTAAACTGCTCCACAATGGAAAGTAAAGCCATTTAACAGAATTAGGACAAAATAAGCAGATGCTAAATATGAATACAAAACCGGATTCAGAAAAACAAAATTAAAATGTCCCTTCATATTTTCCTTCAAACGTTCTTGGGTAACAGTTGCGCTTACAAAATGGAAAAAGCCTACATGTCAAGGAGCTGCTGTCTTTGTTAAATGTTTTATGAGAAACTGGAAAAATAAACTATAAAATATTGACTCCGAAAAATAGAGGTATCTCAATCAAGGCCCAGGACTATTAATTATATAATTGATATAATAGTCCTGGTCAGGGACTATTATATCAATTAAACCAGGACTTATTAGTGTGCTGTAACTTTATGTCAGCTTCAGCAATGTTTTTAAATCAGAAACGTGCATGTACATCTCTTGGTGGGGTGTGCTCATAGAATAAATCTGGATTTCCCTCACAATCTAAGAGTGTTTTCATATCTGATAATCCGTTAGACTCAGTTCTACTGCGGACCAAAGTTGCAACATTTATTACATTTTCAGCCACTGTGGTTCACTTTCACACCGCAAAGGTTGCTCAAATCAAAGCTTTGAGCAACCTGTTCAACTCCTCGTCTGTGGTGGCGCTGGAAGGAAACAACATGGAAACCTATTAAAGAAGACACTGAACGCAACTTCCTTCTTCATAAAATGTAAACAAAAATGGAGTGGAGAGAGTGGACAGACATTTGGAGTGGTGAAATTTTAGTGATTTCTTTTGTCTTTGGCCACAAGCCATTTCTCCCACTAGTGCTAGACTTGTATGTTTGTTTTGGGTGCAGACTCTGCCTTGCGCTATAGACTATATGGCATTATGCATATGGCATTCACATACCCATGTTAAAGTGTATAAAACTGTCTTTCAACATGAAGACAGTATTATAAGCTCCAAGCTTCTTACCAGAGGTGCTACTGCTGCCTCGGTCCGAGCTGTTGTAGGAACCTCCGGTGTGTGTGTCATGGGTCTGGTTGTAGGGGATGGTGGCAGGCATTGGACTGTCGCCTCCTCTGTACCGGTCTGTCAGCGAGAAAGCAGTTTGTGGCTTGTTCAGAACTCTTTTGCTACTTTGAAAAGAAAATTTAAGTGCAGAAGAAGCATCGTACAAACAGCTACTCATGGTAAGAGGCATGCAGCAAATTATTAAATGTGAACTCATGCAACAAAACACCACGAGTATCACTCTATCAGAGAGATACATTAACTTGATAATAGCTTGAGTCAAAGATCTCTTCACAATACCAAATCCAGGACAGTGCTTGACAACGTCCCAATTTAGAAAAGAATAGAAATGCAGAAAGGAAGATGGAGCGGCACATGAATGGTATGACGGAAAGAGTGATGATGCCTGTGTTCACAGAGAAGGACTGAGAGAAAGCCAAAGGGTTGATGAGCATCAAGTCTTCCACAGCGAAGCTGAAACAGCCAGAAGCCGAAACAACAGTAGGGAAAGTCAAGTGGAGGAAGTTCATGGCTCGGAGATGACTTCTGCAGCCGTGGCTGCCCCCCCTGCAGCCACACACTCACCCTTATTCAGCTTGTTTTGCTCCAAGATGTTGTACTGAAGCTGGGAGCCCATTTCCTGCTTCTGCTGGATGGACGGAGGCTTCCAGCAGTGTTTCTCATTTACTTCCCCTCCACCCCCGAGTCCACCTCCGCTCCCTCCGGTCCCTCTGTCCGAGTTCATGTTGTTGCCCATGATGGCGGACTGGATGAGCTGCGTGGTGGCGTAAGGCGTCGGCTGGCCCCCAGGACCGACAAAGCGACCATCTTTGAGGTTCGGGCTGTTGAAGGTCTTCATTTCGTTGATCTTGTTGGACAGGTCTACGTCTCCGTAGACGCCGGATTCTGGTACCATGAGGTTGGTCTGCTTGTTATCCATCTGGCTGTTATAATTGGCGATACAGTCGGCTGGGGAACATGAGGAGGGAATTAAGTCAGTCTTTGCTATACCACTGATCAGCTTCTGATCAAATGTAAAGCTGAAAGGCTTATAGTATTCAGGTCAAGTCCAGTTCATTAGTACAGCACATTTCAGCAACAAGACAGTTCAAAGTGCTTTACATGATAAAAACAATACAGCAACCAATTATGACAAGCAACAGACATTACATTTTGTCAAATGCCATAATCAAAATCACCTAGAATAATATTGATTAATCTATATTAGTCAGTATTCCACTGGAACACTGACAAAAGATTTTTAGCCTTGATTTAAAGGAATTAATTGTTTCTGGTTCTGGAGATTCAGAGTAAACTAAAAACATCTGTGTGATTGACATTTTAGGGAGGCCTGTAAAGACAATGGAACTAAAGAGAAACACATGGATGAGTTTCTCTAGCTATGGCTGGAATGTTAGTCTTTTAATCCTAGGAATGTTCTTCAGGTAATAGAAGTCCGACTTTGTATCTGTCTTTATGTGTCTCTGCAGGTTAAGGTTCACTATGCCTTAATAACCTACCGTAGTGAAGCTTAACCTACGTAGGGTTAAGGTTTGGGACCTGATCTCCGGTTTCTAACTGTAATAACTGAAGCTACATGCCAAATCTAGATCATTCCTCTTTAGATCTAAAGAGAATAGCTTCAGTTTTGTTTTTGTTCAGCTGGAGAAAGTTATCACCCTTCTATGCATAACTTTTTGCAAGTTATGCATGGAAGTTATGCAGAACCTTTGTTCTAAGAACAGATGCTTAGATTTGTCCTAAGCATCTGTTCAGTGCATTGAGTGTTTCAGAGTCACCTGGTGATATTGTAGAAGGAGGCAAGTCCTCAGAATTAAAGTTTTAAAAACGGATGGCAACAGCTTAGAGTAAGAACAAACAAACGACACATCTAACATGATTGCATATCTAGGAGAGTATTGATATTTCAAAATAACTAACATTTCAAAATAACAAATTTTAGAGCTGTAACCATGCATCAAAACTGTGATATTACTACCTAATAATTTCATTCTGGCCCTTGCCAGAATGAAATGTATTTAATGTATTAAAAATTAATGTATTAAAAATTATTTTTTATTTTTCCTTGTTTTCAATGGCTGCAAGTCAGAATCATTAAATAGTTGTAATACATCTTTCTATGTGCAATGATGAATGTAAAACTTCACTTTTTAAATTCATTTATTAGCATGAATAAATATTGGATCAAGCTGTGATTTTTACTCATATCTACCTGTAGTTAGGCATACAGGCATCGGCTTTTTATTTTATTTTTTTTGCTTAGCCTCACTAATGACTCAGTGTGGGCGTCATCTCTGTTCTCCACCATCTGATGGTGGCGGCAGCGTCTTCACTCATGGAGAAGGACAGACAGACATGTCTGTATCAAAGACACGGAACGAAGCGCGCCGTAAAAGCACAGCTTCACTGACAGATCCAATTTTCTCCGGCTCATAAAATATTCAAATCCTCTAGCAGATCTGAGAGCCAGCCCCCGCGGTAAAAAACCAGAGATGACCGTATAAGTACACGTGGCTCATGCCGCACATTTGAGCTGCGCATCAACACTTCAAAGGACTGATGTGCGAAAGTGCCCCTATGGCTCAGATAAAGGGACATTAACTCTGATTTCTTTGCTCTGTCACCCAGTCAGTGATCCTGTTAATGTGTGGAGTTTAGTTTTGGCACACACACAAAGCTTTGCGTCTGGCAAGCTCCTTAACAGCAGGGCATCATGTGAGCGACTGAAGGCTGCCTGTTTTTGCCTGTTATTCCCTGTTAAACATCGCGTGCTGTGTTCAACCTCGGAAGGGTGATTAGCACCACGAAAAACTGAAGTTGACTATGAAGTCTGTGGAATGAATTATTAATCCTCACAGGGAGAGGTTGGAAGTCGGGAGAAACGATTGAGCGGCTGGATGTATATTGGGTCGAACAGCTGGACAGGAATTATGTGGCACTTTTAAAGCCGGAGCCCCCATCTAGCATAATTTAGAACATAAAACATTTTATTGCGGTCCAAGTTTCCACTGACAGGGTTGCTGGTCGTGGCTGAAAACTATTAACATTAAGCCCTGTCATCCAGGCTTAAATTCTGTAGGTCACTGTTCTCCAAGTGGTGTAAAGCTCCCTTGTAGAGCAATCGGAACAAAATGATCCTTAATTAGTTTTAAAACGAGTGCTTGATCTCATTCACTTTTAGCAAGCTCTGAAAATAGGCTTAGGACCAAAACAGTTTTCTATGAAGGTATTTTATAAAACATTGAGCTTTTGTCACGTTTCTACTGGTTATTTATAGGAAAGTCAATGGATACTTTCACAAAAAATATAGGCTGGAGATGAGCCCCACAAAATATATTCTCAAGTGAAAAAGATTGAAAAGAGAAAATGTGAAGTTTTTATGGAGTAGACTCATTCAATAACTGAAAATAGAAATGTTCCAGTATGACCAAGTGAAACACATTAAATAGATTTAGACAAAAACTGTCTAAATCATTTAGTTCTCATGCTAATAACTAATGAAAACATGACATTTAAAATAATAATTTAAAATATATTATATAGTTTAATATATTAAACTATGTTTAATATATTTACTCTAACGAGACACATTAATGCATATATTCAAATTTCTTGAGTTTGACTGTAAATAAATGTAAAACATTACAAAAAGCAAACAAAAAAAGCATAGCTGTTTAAGTGAATTCAATGTTATTGATTGTTCCACTTCTAACATTTTCTGTTCTGAGTGTGTTTCACAGAGGAGGATAGTTAGTGGTCCACCATCTCCAACTGTTTTCTGAAGAACACAAAATGGATTTTGTGTGAACGAGATGTTAACATCTCAAAGTTTCATAGAAAATTAATTTGCCTAAACTGCTATTACGCCTTCAGATTTATCTTTTTTTTTCTAAGGTAATTTATTTGTATAGCACATTTTTAGCAACAAGGCAGTTAACAGAAATCCACTTTGGTTTTCTTCCCTCTTTCACAAGCTATTAGCTTCAATTCTCATGCCTTTTTAGGATTCCCAAAACAGAGAAGCCTTTCGAGCGAACATTTGGAAAGTTGTACTTGCAAGAAGAATACACAAATGCAAATATTTCATCAGTGAAGATATTTTTAATGTCTAGTGGACATCAATATTTCAATAATTACTCTCTTAAAACAAGCTTCTATATCGGTTAAAAAGTTACTTATAATTTGGTTTTGTCTTATTTCAAGAGTGATGAGATATTTGCACTAGAAAAGTAGACCAAAAAACACTTTCTAAGATTGAGTGTTTTCACAGTGTATGTTGCATGTTTGGTGCGTTTTGATTCATGTTGATTCTTTTTCCTTAGTATTTTCTAAGTTGGTACTCCTTACATAACGTTCTGGAACCATTTCCAGGGTCTGTTGGGGAATACATTTTTGTTTTTCCTTAAGAGGGTTTACAAAAGATTGATAACAGTCTCATTTCTCAAAGGAATATTTCAAATGACGGCCTAAATGAAGGTGCCAGGTACCTCACAGTAGGGGAAGGGACAACTCTAGGAATTGGGACTCAGTCTAATCCTATCCCTCTTTCTGCTGACCCTCCTCCTCTTTCTCCCTCCATCCTCCCTTTCTGGACGCCGTCTGCAGGCCAGCCCTGACCTCCTTCGCCTGCTGCACATTTCTTAAACAACTGAGCACTTAGAGGAAATTACATTACTGGCTATAACAACTGTATGGAAATCAGCAGAGCAATTTGATTAGCAATAGAGTAGAGCTATAAGCCCTGCTCAGTGTACTCCTTTTATTTCCTGCCTAAAACAGCTCTACCCTAACCTCAGATAAATCAAACACACAAAAACACGGTCTCCTGTTTTTACTTCTTCCGCAGACCTGCAGAAGGCAGAGATGCACACACCGACTCTCCAGAGAGCTAACCCAGATATCAGATTGTACTCCCCCCTTCCTTTTTTCTTTTTTACACTGCAGATTCCCCCGGCTCCCGCATATCTTATCACCGTAACTATTTTGTTAAGAGGCTGCGCTGTCACCTCCAAGAGTCAACTGTTTACTTTTGGTCTGTGTTACCTGGTCGGCTGTACGTGGCCAGGTTGCTGTCGCTGTTGCCGTTGCCCGCCGTGCAGCAGTTGATACTGCAGTCGTTGTGGTTGGAGCAGGAGTTGGGCCACGTGTCGGCCAGCCAGGGCTGAGTGGTTGAGTCGCCCATGTTTAGCAAACCGGGCCTATAAAAGAAAACCCAAATGTTTAACAATAGAGACAGGCTTGGCCAACACCGTAGCGACATTCATCCGAGTGAACAGGAAGCACCCGCAGAAACAGAAGATTATGGAGGAGTTTATTTATCCAGCTGAGAAGAGGAAAACTTAAAAAAAAAAAAAAAAGAATCTGGCTTCAGTAGTTTTTGCCTTTTGGGCAAACGTGCGCAAAGGGAACACATTTCAGGGTGGGGGGCAACAAAAAAACACAAGACCAGCTAAATAGATTGTGTGTGTTTGACTTGCCTAGAGCTGACAACACTTTCTCTGAGCCTCCGTGAGCATCAGCGATCTGCTTGGATTAGACAGCCAGATAAAATTCACTCCCCATGTTGCGAAATGCACATCCTGAGCAGTCGGTGAACCACAAGTGCACTCTGAATAGATTCCATGGTGTCACAATATCTCTTTCATTTTTTTTTAGCTGAACAGAAGGCATAAAAACACCAGCTCTTTCTTCTGTATCTTTGTTTCTGATTATTTAGCTTCTATCAAACATTTTACACAATATGCATCTTCTCAGAGAATTAGGAAGTCAGTGGAAAGCAGTTTTTGCTCATCAGTGTGATATTCCAGCTTAAAGCTAAAAAAAACCCTAAAATGAAGCAATTGAGTAAATTAGAATATTACATAATATTACATAAGACGAATTGACAGGAATCGGATAAAATATCCATTTTATCTCAGAAATGTTATGATATGGACAAAACAGTCGTGGACAAGAGTGATGACTTGACAGGTTTTGAGCAGTCACTGACTGCATCAGGGTATTCTGCAGCACTACGAACTAAACATTTAGTTTTGCTAACGCAAAAGCACTAATTATTTCAACTAACATTAAAGTAGTTAAGTATCTACTATAAACTTATGCTAAGATAGTTGGAAGGAGCTAATGCTAAATCGCTAATTTAAATTTGACATTGAAAGACTACAACCCTCAACCCTCAAGTTTTTCCCTCAACTAATCTTTAATATGCTTTGATACAGCTAGCATCTTTAGCAACAATCAATTGGAATGACTGTATCCTTAACAATTTGAATGTCTTAGGCAGTGTTGTGTTCAAGACCACCTAACCCGAGACCAAGACAAGACCAAGACCAGAGTGTATCGAGACCGAGACAAGACCAAGACTTTTAGGGTCCGAGACCAAGTCAAGACCAAGACCGAGGAAAGTCGAGACCGAGTCAAGACCAAGACCAGCGGCCGTGCTACATGACACAATAAAATGTAAAATATGATCGAAATTGCTTCTCAGAATAATCTGAAAGATCCATATTCCCATAAAAACACCTAGATATTAAATACTTAATACATTTTACCAATATTAAATATTCCATTTCTGTGTTACAATGTGTGATGGTCTCGTGCCATCCCTAAAAACATAACACCCTGGGAATTTGCCCATATTGCTCATATAAGAATCCACCACTGTTGCACCATTAAACATAGCAATTGAGGCAATGCCCTGACGGTAAATAACGCTCAACTATGAACACTGACCAAGGAGCAACAAGCAAGAAGTAACCAAACAGAAGGTGCTCATCGTGACTGTTTTCACTCTCTATCCCAGTACATGAAGCCAGGTAGTCTGACACCATGGCAGACATTACAGTTGCCACTTTGAACAAAAACAAAGAGCAATGTGCATGCTCTGCGTGCTCTTTCGTTCTTATGTTTTAGTTATTTGTTAATTTAAATATCAACGTACATAATTAAATAATGATGCAGTGTACACAGAGCATTACTAGAACAAAGAACGGGTGTTCTGTCAGGTCAGATCGTCATACGCTTAACACAAACTCACGGTGTTCTGTCAGATCAGCATACGTTGTCAGATAGTCGTACGCTTAGCTCAGACATGCATACGCTGTCATTACCATATGATTTTATTTAATCAGCAACATAGAATCATGACGTAGATCATCATACACTTGGTTATTAACAGTTGTATGGCATCCAGCTGCAGCCAAACCTAGTTTAAATACACTTTGAAACCACGACAACGCATGTATATCTATCTAGTTATCATTTTATGTCATATTATAAACAATTTAATGACTTATTTTCGTCATAACTTGTTGCATATGCTGAACTGACAACTCCACTGACGGTCGGACTTCTTAAGGCGCATGCATGGTACTCACTGCATGTATGCTAGGAACATAGAATCATGACGTAGATCTGTTATTAACAGTTGTATGGCATCCTGACTTAGTGGTTAAGTGAGTTTTACACGGGCGTGTGTTGTAGCTGACTCCAGCTGCAGCCAGACCTGCTTTAAATACACTTTGCAACCATGACAACACATGTATATCTATATAGTTATCATTGAAAACAATTTAATGACTTATTTTCGTCATAACTTGCTGCATATGGTGAACTGACAACTCCTCTGACGGTCGAACATGCGCAAGCATGGTACTCACTGCACGTATGCTATTCTGACAGCGTATGGTAATCTGATAGAACAACGGCTCTCAGTGAGTGGCGGTCACTCCAGTCCTATCTAATAAATAAAGAGCCGTGGAGAAGAATCGACTGTTTCTGAATGTCACATCACTATATTCCAGACTTTTGGACATAGCGTTGTCCTATATATGCGACAAGTCAGTCTACACCTCCGCACAATAATTCAGGCAGTGAGTGACTTTTTTTCATCACAAATTCTTATGTGTCTCTGTACAGCTAGCTTTGCTAACATCACGTTAACGTAGCTTACCTTCTTTGAGCTACTTTTCTAAGTGACGAAAATAGTTAGACGTTGTCCCCACCGTCTGTGAAAGCGAAGCGCTGCTGAGTTAGCTCTGGCCATCGTTTTTCTTACTATTTATGCAGCGCTATTATATTACTGACGATTAGACAAACATTTTCTGCCGCTGAGAGAAAACCACTGCATGTCCTGGAGCGCCGCGTGCGAGTGAAAGGTGGGGAGGAGGGAGGAGGGAGTAGCGCGCGAGTGAAAGGTGGGGAGGGGAGGGGGAGAAACAGTAGTTGCTTGGATTTTAATTGGTGCGTTTTGCATCCACTGAAAACAAAGATGTTAACAAATAAACTGGACAGTATGCTGCACGTTTAGTGATATTTTCACAGTTGCGGTCTCGACTGGTCTTGAAATAAAATGCCGAGTCCTCAGCGCCCGAGACCGAGACAAGACCGAGACCAAATGCGGTCGAGTCCGAGACGAGACCGAGACCATCAGAAAACGGTCTTAAGACCGGACTCGAGACCAAGACCGATCTCGAGTACCACAACACTGGTCTTAGGCCTTCACATACAATTAATGGCAAGGTGAATAATCCATTTTTTCTAGTAAACAGAATTTTGAGTTTTTAAACAACCATGTACCAAATTTTTATAACGTGTTTCACATTTTCAATAAAAGTTCAGAAAGAAAATAATTTTTCAAAATGTACAAGGGCACTTAACAGGACTCTATTCCTGTTAAGTGGAATAGAGTCCTGTTTGACCTTTGGCCAAACACTGAGTCTAGAAAGAGAACACGCCATATTCTATTACTGTTTAAATGGCTCAATCTAGCATCCAGAACAAGACAGTTTACTATAGAATACCAAAGCAATACCATGTATTGCTTTGGTATTCAAATCTGTGCAGCAAGATTCCCAGTCTGAATAATCCAGCACTGAATTAGCATCGAATTGCATTTCCTCACTCTGTCCTAAATGACTCATTTCTCGGATTCATTTTGGGTAATGAACACATTTGTCTTGTACAGCCAAATACAATCTCACAATGGCTCCTCCATCACCCCAGTGGTTCTGTGTTGATATTGAACGACCATTGTTTTCATGCAGAGCTGACACAGCCTCACTGCGTCCGGGATTCAATCATACAACTGGGTAATGTAATGAATATGGATTTACTGTTGATGGCTTCAAGCTAACTATTCATTAACACATGAACAACACACACGCACGCACAAACACACGCATTTATGACATGGCATTAAGTACATTCTGTACTCTGAGCAGAAAGCGGGTAATAATTGAATGCATTTTTTTTTTTTTTGATGTGTGTGTGTGTGTCTGTTTTCCATTTACCGGCTATATGGGCACCATGCCAGAGGCCATCTAGTGGATATACAAATGAGTTTTGGTGGTTCTAGTTCTGAAAGGTCTCACTTGTTTATGCACAATGCACCACTTCACTGTATGGGAAGGCGAGCTTTGCATCTCCATTAAGGTTTTATGGTGATGCTGTGGCACAGCCTTGTGGTTGGATGTGGCTCTTCAGTGTGTGTGATGGGGATGGGCCCCTGGCAGGCTGCACAGCTCTTTGTTCCTGTAGTAACACAACACACTTGGTGCACCTACTTCCACCTCCTGCTACTTTAGAAAAAGCTCAGCTCTCCCCCTAGTGTTTGTGAAGGAAAAGTACCACTGCCTGACCTTCTACTCAGTCACACCCCCTTTTTATTTATTAAAAATAGAATTTAAGGAAAATCTTCTTACCTTCCAGCACTGCTGACGCTTTCCCCACCCCTCTGATATGCCACTGAAAAGAGAGACAATAATTTTCAGTAGACTTTCACAGAAATGTAAAATACCAATTTTTTACAATTTCTTTACGCAACCAAAGGACATTATTGATGTTTAAAGAAATGCCCCAGCATTATAATTGTAAAGTGGAAGGAAAATAAATCGTAATTTTCTTATTTTCTTAATTTATTTTTTAAAAGAAACAAAATGTGGGATGCATTTTAATTTTAATAAAAGAAAACCTTCCACTTAAAAAGTCTTAAATTCATATATCCAAAACTAAGGTCTTAAAATGTCTGAAATGAATTTCTTATATTTCATTGTAAATGAAATGCAAGAAACTTACATTTTCTCCCAAAAAACACATTTACGTTTCTTGGGAGAGAGGCAACCACAGTTCAGACATGGGGCATGCAAAAGGCAATGACTGAATACAGCATGTTAAAGTAGGTAAATGTTGTATTCTATGTATTCTAGCAACGTAGTCATAACAGGATCATTTAATCCCGTATATTCCCGTAGGCTTTTTTCCCCCCATGGGACTTTTCTGAGAGTCAAAAGTTTGATCACCGCGCTCTCGCTTCAGTGGTGTTCATTGGGTTCTGTGACTTGAGGAGAGTTGAGGCTACCAGAAGCAAGGTGCTAATATCCTTAATAGCTAGCTTTTAAGCATCCAAAATGGGTAAGTGCAAACTGATCGACAGTTGGCAAGACAATGTCCGGTTACGCCACCGATCCACTTCTGTTGCCGACCCATACGAGGCGAGGTGGATTCTGAAAGTCTAGATTGAAGAACCAGAACCAAATAGTAACGCATTTACGTTTCTTGGGAGAGAGGCAACCACAGTTCAGACATGGGGCATGCAAAAGGCAATGACTGAATACAGCATGTTAAAGTAGGCAAATGTTGTATTCTAGCAGCATGCTTACTGCCATTTATATTTTCATTATGTTATAGGTATTGCATTTCACCATTAATCAAATTTAAAAAGGTCTTTAAAAGTCTTTCATTTGAGTTGGTGAAGACCCTGATAGCTCCCCTCAGTCTCACCCTGTTAATGACAGGTGGACAGCCATGGCGTTAACAGCCAGGTTTATAGTTGTGCCATAATCCTCTTTTGTTTCCTGGACTGAACGATACTTTATGAAATTTTCAAAATTTGGAAAATGGTTTGTATGAGCTAATTCTGCTTTAATTTCTTAATTTTATCCTTGTTCCTCAATTGTTCACTAATGTTTCCTAACAAATTTCTATAACCTTCACAGAGCAAATTAAGAGAAAATTAATTACACAGAGGTGCTGAAGGTGACTGTTGACATCAAAATTAAGTGGTGTCAGTGGGCTAAATAAATGCCAAACTTTCCAGTTCTTACAAACCTCAGAATTGTGTGCAAAGTTTGTAGCTGTACCATGACAAAAAAAAATCAAATACTATTGTAACCAATTATTTTTTGACTTTTTAAATGCTGGCATGTTTGCATGGTGTCAGCTGAGTCACACGTGTGGTGCAGGAGGATTCGCCCTAAGAGGCTTATGAGGAACAAAAACGCGGAGCTCTTTGGTTTTCCAGCTCAGGTTCAACTCGTTTGAAGCTCCTCACGTTGCAAGTCGAACACTTTCAAGAAACTCTGAGCTGCCGGTGTGTGAAAGGGAGATAAACCTCCAACTTTAATTACAATCTGTACCCTGAGAGGAGAGGAGGGTAGAAAGAGAATGAGCCCTGGTCTTGGCTCTGTTCATTCTCTGGCTTCTTTTTCTTTTTTTTTTCTTTCTCTAAAACAGAAAATAGCTGGGGTCCCTCATATCCGTAGGAAGCATAATTGTCTGGTTGTAGATTGAAATCAGTATAATACCCTGCACAGTCTCGCTTCTCTAAAACTAACAAAACCTTATTACACAGGTGAGGAATGAGTCTGACCTGAAAGATTTCCAACAGATCGTGAAACGAGCGTGTAGCTGCAATAAGAGTCTGCATGACTGCAACCCTCGAGGCAGAAAAAAAAGTAGCAAATAAAACGGTAGCTACAGATAAGAGAGTATGCTCAGACAAGATCAACCTTGGGGAAAGAGACAAACACATTGTCTCTTTCTCCTCTATGTAGCTCACTGCCGTGTCCTTTCATCTACTCTCAGCCATGCCACGCCTTGGACAGACAAAGAATTTTTTTTTCCCTGATGGGTTTCGGTCTGCGAGCGGACCAGAAACAAACTCATACGGAAGGAAAGCTTCTTTCTCTATCTGCTTCACGCCATGTCACTTTGATTTACAAATGACCTCCCTGAGTTATCTAAACGGTGCATCAGTGCTGTGTCATTCTCTAAAATCCCATCTAATGTTGCAAGCAGCTGCTTTGATCAAGTTGCTACTGGCTTTAATAGCCTCTTAGCAGAGTGGCGTCTTGATCACTGGCACCGACTTCTGACTCAACCCAAAACACTGAGCAGAACCTTTGTTTTTAAGTAACTCTGCAAATGATTGGTTTATTTTACTGGCTTTTACTAAGTGCTGACTTTATAAGGTCAGTGATTTTTATTTTAATAGTTTAATCAAAGATGGCAGATGTTGCCGGTTACAAGTAAGTCAAATTTAAGACTCTTTAATGACACCTTGGGTGAAATTGAAGACCAAAAAACTCTAAATGCATGTGATGGTAGCAGGATCCTGCTGTATTAGAATCAAGCAGAGCAAAAAATACTGAAATTCTGCCCGTCTGCCCGAAAATGAACGCCTTCCAGCGGCTCAACACAAGAAAGGCAGCATTGCTCCTTTTCCACTTGTTTCCTATGGATCTGACACAATGAGGTGGTAAAAGCTAGCCCTCCTCCAGTCAAGTGATCTGCGACATCCGTGCAGGAGAGATTTTTCACTTGTAGATGTAGACGTGCACACAAAGGGTAGCAACTCCACAAGAAAGTTGAAAAGTCACTGGGTGCTCCTGTTGCACCCAGTGACTTTTCCTGAGTTCAAAGCCTGTCACCATGATAGGCACAAAAAAGCTAGTTAGCTAGCAAGGAGGTATATTAGCAGCTAGTTACCAGTAGCCTCAATCTCTTCAACTCAGAACACAATGAAGATGTCAACACACCACGCAAACTTTTGATTGACAGAAAAAATGCATGTATGAGATTAAATAGTCCTGCAACAACAAAATTTAAGACCTCCGATTAATGTATTTACTTACATTTAGTTTTATGAATTTAAGATGCTTTAAGAATGTGCAGACACCCTATGCTTGCACATATCTGAAATAAATTGCTTACCTGTTGGTGTGAATGTGAAGGATGGTACTGTTGGGAAAAGAAGAGAAATATTAGTGTTTTCAAACTGCAAGTAATCTTTAAGATGTTTTTAAACCAGACTTTCAACCTGAAGTCTGATCCATTGATAAATTCTTGTTTAACCCGCAGCTGGTTCTGATTTTAACCCTACATGGTTAAAAGCCTGCTGGTTATGGGTCACACACAAGGAATCTATCCCAGCTAGCATTGAATGTTTGGAGCATGTCCGCTGAACGTTGTCTTGAACGTCCGCTTATTACGTTTGATCGACGTCCAAATGAAACTCCAAAGGACGTCCGGCGGACGTCCACGTTTCCGGACTCAAAATTGACCACCATTAAACTTTCAGTTGAATGTCCACCAAAAGTCCGCTGACTACTTTCAGCGGACTTTCGCATTTTATTCAAAAATAAAAAGCTATATAATAGTTATGCTAGGTCAGTGGAAATGCTAACATAGCAGCAATTTTACTGTAATGCAAGGATTTCATGAGGAACAGTTGTCTTCCATTACCATGGGATGTTGTAACAAATTGCAGAAGAAGAAAAGCCAAGCTGGCCCCACACTTACGGTTTTCACATGGAACAGTTGTCTTCTGTTTACAGCACATTTTAATCTAATGTAATAAATTGTAAAATTGATGACAACCACTTAAAAACACTGGGCAAGGATTCTTAATTTTATAGTATTAATATTAAAGACTAACCGCAACAAAATATGATAATCACATTTATTTATACATATGTACCAAAAAGACACAAAACCTTCTTAGAACAAAGTAAAACAGCACAGTATACATTTTAATACAATGGGTTTTTAGAAAAGACATTCACAATAATAAAAAATCAAAGCAAAGTCAGCATTTAAGAACCACCCAGTGCTTAAAAATATAATTTTAAAAGAAATATTTACATCAGAACTGATTTTATGAGCGTCGACACATGCACAAAATAATAATAATAATTAAAAAACAAAATAAAACAAAACAAAAAAACCCAGACAACCTTGAGCCTTCTTAAAACTGTTTTGGTGTTCTGAATCCGACGCTTGCAGACAGCAGATCAGGTCCCTCGGAGATCCAACTAAAAAAGGAAAACAGAGAATTTAAAAGTCAATATTTAAACAGTACTATACCTGATAGATGGAAAGAATAATGTTAAGAGAAAGGCTAATTATGTTTTCAAAAAATTATACATACCATTTATTTCTGAACAGCTCCTGATTCCAGTTTTTGGTTCAGGACTTCTAATTTTTCTGCAGTGGAGGATGGAAGGCCGAGCTCATCTAGTGAGTCCATCTCTTCAGCAGAACCAGTGACTGTCAGTCGAGTCAGATGGTTTCCCAGGCCGACTCCTTCACCCCCTTAAGGCTTTGAAGACGTTACACTGAATGCTTCAGTCTGCAAAGAATGATAAAAAAAAACAAATCTCAGTAATGTAAAATAATAATTTATTACAATGTAGACTGGGGGTCTTCAGCCCTGCAGGTCAGGACCCTCTGTCCTGCTTTAGATGAGTCTCTGCTGCAGCTCACCTGGATTAACGCAGGAAAACTAAAACAGACAAAACTCCCACCACACAAACCTTTATTTGCATTTAACTCTCTTATTCATGTCGTCAACTAATCAAATCCAAAAATGCCTTACATCTATAAATAATTCAATTAAAAATATGATACATAGACAAAGTGTAGTCACTGTTTTTACATGTTGGTTAAATTTACCTGATAGAGGAATTTCCAGTTGAAGGGAGTCGGTTAGTGGAGTTACTGGTTGGACTAAACAGCTACAGGTGAACACAGAGCAGCTGGTGGATGAGATGGTGAAGATGGAGGACATGTGGGAGGCTGTGGCTGCTGGAGCTGCTGGTCATGGGGTAGATTTTCTGGATCTGTGGCTTTTCCTAAGAATCTGAATAGATCTCAGTTCACCTGTAACAAAAACATTTAATTAAAAACCTGCATAAACATCAGCATGATTTATTTAATTAATCAAAGTTTTGTCCAATAACACTTGATTATCATGTATTTCTAAGTGGTCTGTAATACTGTTGTAACTCGTAATCACATTGAAGCAACATGGAGAGGTCAAACTGAAGGAAACCATGAACAGCTCTCTCTCTCTCTTTGCAGCTAATAATCCTAATTACTGCCTTACAAAAACTTTTTACCTGACCCTCTTGGGCTTCTGCTTTGAGGTCTGACATCTTCAGCCAGACGACATTTCTGTATGACTTTCAAGTTGTCACCTGAAATTACATATGAGAAAAAACAATCATTACTTTAATCAAATATATTAAAGGAAACATTCAAACATAAACATAATAATGTCCATTAAGAAAGAGTATGACCAACTCTGAGCGTCCTCTTCATCAGAAAAACAGTGTCTTCAGTCAGAGGCTGTAACACAGACTGCTACAGGAGGTCCTTCCTGCTCACAGCCATCAGCATCAACAACTCTTTGAAGGACCTTGAAATAAGATAAACGTTAGATCTAATTGGCAATTTAACTAACACTGAATTAAGCAGAACATCACCCAGTAGTTTGTGCTGTGATACCAACGAATGTTGTTCTATTAATATGTAGAGCTGCATATTATTTTGTAGTTGATGATCCAGAGAGAAGGAAGGTACAGACAGTGTTTACAGTAGCTCAGGATAAACCACATGCTCAACAACAACATGCTTTTATGGATCAGACTGAACATTTAGATTTTTTGTTCATCCACAAGAAACCATTAACTAGTTTACATTAACTAGACCACTTCAGTGCTTACTGGTCCTCTAGATTCTGCTGTCAGATTCCACCTATGGATTAAATATTTGTTTATTAAATTCAAAAATATTTAACTGATCCCAAAGGAAAATTAAATGGTGTAACTCCCATTACCAGCTGCCTCTTCTCATGGCTGTGTTGGAAAATGTCAGTAAGCTTTGCACATTTAGCAATACAAAGTATTAATACATTTATTTTCTTTAATCTTGCTTTTGAAAAAGGACAATGTAGAACTCAAGTTTTTAAATGTTATTGTAACGGGTGGAACCACCAGGGGTCGCTTCCTCCACATTTTGAGCGCCCATAAAAGGGAAGCTGTCAGGCTGGTGGGCAATTGTCAATCTCCTCTGTGTTTGACCAGGTGTGTTGGCCCACAAGTCCCACTGTTGTGATCAGGTTTGTCAGTTTTTTTGTTGTAAAGAAAAACTCTTAAACTGATTATATTTAGTCAGTGTGTTTGTGTGATGTTTTTATATAGGGCCACACTGCATGTGTTGAGCTGACGATTGCTACCTGGGCGTGTGGTTTGTCGACGCTGCAGGTAGGCTTTGTATATTTTTAACTGGATTGAATTGAATGGTTTTATTGTAAAGATTTAATAGGTGTTTGGTAATTTGTTTTTTTGTTTTTTGCAGTTGTCGCTGCACCCTGCTGTTCTTTTAGTTTGATTTTCTTTTTCCATTGTTTTTCATTTATTTTTGTTTACTTATTGTTTTTTGCAAATACACATCCTCTTATTTTGTAATAATAAATATTGTCTCTTTTATATTGGTTGTTTTTATTGCACTATAAGTGGTCGTAACATTTGGCGTTGTTTGGCAAACGAATCCGGGAAGTTACTTTTTTTCTTTGTAGTTATGATTTAAGTTATAAAGGACAGCAGGGGCAGCGGGGTGAAGTTTTCGCTGGTGACATAAGGCATCAACATGGAGGTATCGAGTGGCGCTGAAGCCGGGGATGAGCGCGATAAGCAGGCCATGTCACAGCGAATAAAGGATCTGGAACGCCAGCTGGCGGCATTAGCAGCAGCGGACTTGGAAAGACCGTCAACGTCTTCAGGAACTACAGAACCTGTAAGGCACAACCCTGTTATTTATGTGCAGCAGGATAAGAAACTGCCACCATTTTCTGGGAAACTGGATAGTGCAGAGTCGCTGACTTTGGACGAATGGATCGAATTGATGAGAGACTATGTGCAAACAAGAGGAAACACAGAAAAAGAACGGGCGCAGATTATCTATGAACATCTAGAGGGCGCTGCCCGGACTGAAATTAAATTCTTACCAGCAGCTCAAAGGGAGAATGTGAAATGTATTTTTGATGTTCTTAGAGATGTTTATGGTTGTATGCATTCAAGAATTTCACTACAGCGTAGATTCTTTAACCGTAAACAATTTGAAGGAGAATCATTGATCGATTATTCTCATGCTCTTATGGACCTGATGGATCAGATAGTAAAAAATGATGCACAAGCAGCCTCAAACTCCTCTAAAGATCTACGTGACCAGTTCTGTGATGGTGTGAGAGAACAGGCTCTTAGAATGAGGCTAAGGGATTTGATTCATGTTAATCCGGAATGGACCATTCGTGATGTTAGAGGGGAGGCCACCAGGTGGATGGCACAATATGAAAATCAGTCATCTAAACACAAATCTTACAATCCAATTCTCAATGAAAAGTTTGTCTCCTGTGAAAGCTCAGTCTCTCGCACTTCTGAATATGGGGAATTGTTGACTTTGTTAAAAGCTCAGCAGGCCCAGTTAGAACTGGTCATGAAGGCTTTGACCCCTCAAGCTCTACCTCCCCCTCGCAATTTTCGTCCTAGACGCACTGCTGATGGAAAACCAATTTGTTTCAGATGCGAACAAAGTGGGCATATTGCCAGAAATTGTACTGCTACTGTTAACACTGAGCCTAAACAAGCTATTCCTCCTAAGCAAACGGAAAACTAGAACCCGCCAGTGTGCAGAGCCAAACATTGGTGGGCAGTTTTCATGGCTCTATTGACAATAAATCAAGTGCATGTAATTTAGTTGGTGAATGTCCACAGGGAGAGGTGGATTTTGCTGGGGTGAGGATAAATTGCTTATTGGACAGCGGCTCTATGGTGACCACTGTAACAGAAAGTTTTTTCAAAAACAATTTTTCTCATTTGTCTGATAAAGAACTAAAAGACTGTGGTTGGTTGGGTTTAAAGGCAGCAAATGGGTTAACAATTCCTTACCGTGGCTATGTGGAGCTTGATGTTGTTGTGTTGGGGGTGTTGCTTCCTCGTCGAGGTGTACTGATAGTTGAGGATCCAACAGACGGGTACATGAGGCAAAAGAAGCTGGATGTACCTGGTGTTTTGGGGATGAATGTGTTTGACCCTCTTTACCATGAGCTATATAGGCTGTACGGCTCTGACCTTTGGGAAGCACCTGTACTCAAGTCAGCACCTCGGGGATGGAGAAGAATGCTGAGATACTGTCAAATGATGGAAGTGATGGTCAGCTCCCCTGACCCTCATCAGGTCAGAGTGCAGGGTAAGAAACCTTTCTGTGTTCCAGCTGGTAGCCTCTGTCATGTGCCAGTGACATGCCCACAGATGCCTTTACACCAACCAATCGATTTGTTTGTTGAACCCCTGGGTCCTGAAGGGGGCAGCCTCCCAGAGGGATTGTTGGTTTCACCTTCTTTGGTGAAGGCGGTAAGAGGTGGTGCCTTCATTCCCATTACTAATGTAGGAAAATCTGATGTGTGGTTAACACCTCGTAGAGTTGTGGCCACAGTTCAAACTGCTACTCTGGTGACAGATGATTCTAAGGTTCAAGTTTCTGTTGACTCTCACAGTTGTACAGCATTTATTGCTAGCCATGAAACTACTGTGACTAACACAGATTTGGATTTACCTGAGTTTGAAAACCTGCAGGGTCAAGAGAAACAACAGGCGAAGGAATTGTTGTCAAAATATAACAAAGTATTTGCCAGGAGTGATCTGGATGTGGGTAGTACAAACTTGATAACCCATGAGATCCCCCTGCTGGATGAAACACCAGTGCGACAACCTTATCGACGCATTGTCCCTTCTCAGTATGATTTAGTTC
This sequence comes from Poecilia mexicana, assembly GCF_051168715.1. Classification (NCBI taxonomy): domain Eukaryota; kingdom Metazoa; phylum Chordata; class Actinopteri; order Cyprinodontiformes; family Poeciliidae; genus Poecilia; species Poecilia mexicana. Next base: position 33,133,767 of record NW_028263382.1, on the reverse strand, counting down.
GCAATCATATTCAACAGCTACTACAAAGTCATGTTATTAGGGAAAGCAGTAGTCCATATGCTTCACCAATAGTTTTAGTTCAGAAGAAGGATGGAACATTGCGCATGTGTGTGGACTATAGACAATTAAACTCTAAAACCAGAAAGGATGCATTTCCTTTACCCAGAATTGATGAATCATTGGATGCTCTGGCTGGGGCACAGTGGTTCACAACATTAGATTTGGCAAGTGGGTATAGTCAGGTTGAGATGGCTGAGAAAGACAAGGAAAAAACAGCTTTCTGTACTCCATTTGGACTATTTGAGTTTAATCGCATGCCTTTTGGATTGTGTAACGCACCCAGTACTTTTCAACGTCTTATGGAGCGCTTATTTGGAGATTGCCGTTACCAGTCATTACTGCTGTATTTAGATGATGTAATTGTCTTTTCAGCATCAGTTGAACAACATTTGGAAAGATTAAATCAGGTATTTTCCAGATTAGAAACTCAGGGGCTAAAGGTTAAGTTGTCAAAATGTCATTTTTTTCAGAAGAGAGTTAAATATTTGGGTCATGTGGTGTCAGAAGAGGGGGTCTCTACTGACCCAGACAAGGTAGCAGCAGTACGTGACTGGAGGCAACCTACTACTTTAGCAGAACTTCGTTCATTTTTGGGATTTGCCAGTTACTATCGGAGGTTTATTTGTGGTTTTTCGAATATGGCTTCCCCTTTAAACCGTCTTGTTGCTAGACTGCTCTCTCCTGGAAAAAAGGGCAAAACCCCTAAGAAGCCCTTGGGTGGCTTCTGGGATGAGGAATGTGAGCAGAGTTTTCACAAGCTCAAAGCTGCATTAATAACAACTCCTGTTCTTGCCTATGCAGACTTCCAGAAGCCATTTGTTTTGGAAGTAGATGCCAGCCATGCAGGGTTAGGAGCAGTACTCTCTCAAGATCATGGGGGTAAATTGCGCCCTATAGCGTTCGCTAGCCGCAGTCTGAAGCCCACCGAGCGGAATATGAATAATTACAGCTCCATGAAATTGGAGCTTGTTGCTCTTAAGTGGGCTGTTACAGAAAAGTTCAGAGAGTATTTGCTGGGTAATAAATGCACAGTTTTTACAGATAATAATCCATTGAGTCATCTGGCTACAGCAAAGCTTGGAGCAACAGAGCAGAGGTGGGTTTCGGAACTGGCAGCTTTCGATTTGACCTTGAAATATCGTCCTGGTTCTCAAAATGCCAATGCAGATGCATTGTCCCGTCAGCATACCACACACGGAGAAGCAGGGGCTGGCTCTGGTTTACGTGAGGGGTTTGCTGGAGTACAGGAAGAGATCAGTGTCTTACCTGGTTTGTCAGGTGCTGACCTGTGTATATTGCAGCATAAGGATCCTAACATCGGTTCTTTTATGCAATTTTGGAAGAGGGGTAGGATGCCTGATGCTAAAGAGAGGAATGAACTTGATAAGGTTACCCGGGAATTGGTTCGGCAGTGGAATCGGCTTAGGGAGCGAGAATCAATCCTTTATCGCTGTGTTCAGGCCTCTGATGGGCAGACTGAGGTTGAACAGGTGGTGTTACCTCTGTGTTTGCAGGAAGGTGTCCTCCGTTCGCTCCATGATGATCATGGCCACCAGGGGGTGGAGCGGACTTTGCAGTTAATTCGGTCACGGTTTTATTGGCCCAATATGCACTCGGATGTAGAGCAGTGGTGTAAAAACTGTGAAAGATGTGTGGTGTCAAAGGCTCTATTGCCCAAAGTTAAAACCTATATGGGAACAATTAAAGCATCTAGACCTAATGAGATTCTGGCAATAGATTTTACAGTTTTGGAACCTGCTACAGACGGCAGAGAAAATGTCCTTGTAATGACTGATGTTTTCTCAAAGTTTACACAAACTGTCCCCACAAAAGATCAGCGTGCCAGTACTGTTGCAGAGGCACTGGTGAAGCACTGGTTTCAACTTTTTGGGCCTCCTGTTCGGATTCATTCTGATCAGGGGAGAAATTTTGAGAGTAAGTTGGTTCATCAGCTCTGCAAAGTGTATAAAATTGAGAAAAGTCGCACGACTCCTTATCATCCTGAGGGGAATGGGCAGTGTGAGCGTTTTAATCGCACTTTACATGATTTGCTAAGAACTCTCTCACCTGAACAGAAACGCAGGTGGCCCCGGCATATTTCCCAAGTCACCTTTGCTTATAATACAACTGTCCATCAATCCACTGGTATGACGCCTTACTTTTTGATGTTTGGTAGAAAACCACAGTTGCCTGTGGATTTTTTTGTGGGTTTGAGTGAAAGTGATGGAGGACCTGACCTGCCCTTGGAAGAGTGGGTTGAAGAGCACCAAAAATCACTTCATGCTGCCTATGAAACGGTGCACCAAAAAGTAGAAAGTAGAAGGGCTCAGAGACATCAGGATGAGGATGTTGCTCCAGATTTTCTAGAAGGAGACTTGGTGTATGCGAGAAATCATTCAGTGAGGGGTCGCAGCAAGATTCAGGACTTTTATGATTCAACTCCCTATCAAGTGGTTCGTCCACCTTCTGAGCGAGGGGTAGTGTATTCTATAGCGCCCGTGGGTCAGGAGGGACCCCTCCGTCAGGTCCACAGGGTTGAGCTTAGAAGTGTCCCTGAAAATAGTGGAGGGGAAGGGTGTCAGGAAACTGGTTTGGAAGATGTGCAGACAGATATTGAGGCGGGAGATGAAATGGTGGACTTGCCTCAATCTGAGATTCAATCAGAGGCTGAGAATGATGATGATGATGTTGTTTCTATTGATGTAAATTCTGATGTTCAGCCTCTTTCTGGCAAAAAACCCACACAGGAGATTGACACTACCATCATCCCTGAGCTGAGGAGGTCGGCTCGGAAAACTGCCGGACAGCATTCCAACCCTTACAGGCTGCCCTGTCCTGTGCAGAAGAAGTGATTCAGTTATTGAGTACTAATTTTTTTATGTACATCGTCGGGTCGCCGATGCATAATGATGGGGGGGAATGTAACGGGTGGAACCACCAGGGGTCGCTTCCTCCACATTTTGAGCGCCCATAAAAGGGAAGCTGTCAGGCTGGTGGGCAATTGTCAATCTCCTCTGTGTTTGACCAGGTGTGTTGGCCCACAAGTCCCACTGTTGTGATCAGGTTTGTCAGTTTTTTTGTTGTAAAGAAAAACTCTTAAACTGATTATATTTAGTCAGTGTGTTTGTGTGATGTTTTTATATAGGGCCACACTGCATGTGTTGAGCTGACGATTGCTACCTGGGCGTGTGGTTTGTCGACGCTGCAGGTAGGCTTTGTATATTTTTAACTGGATTGAATTGAATGGTTTTATTGTAAAGATTTAATAGGTGTTTGGTAATTTGTTTTTTTGTTTTTTGCAGTTGTCGCTGCACCCTGCTGTTCTTTTAGTTTGATTTTCTTTTTCCATTGTTTTTCATTTATTTTTGTTTACTTATTGTTTTTTGCAAATACACATCCTCTTATTTTGTAATAATAAATATTGTCTCTTTTATATTGGTTGTTTTTATTGCACTATAAGTGGTCGTAACATTATCATTTTATGCGCTGAAAAAGTTAATTCGCATTCAGCTTTACTCGTTGCCAGCAGCTAAACTTCTCCTCAGTAGTAGACCGAGGAGAAAACATCATGTTTTTTCATGTTTTCCTAAAGCCCTCAGTATATGAACGAAGCGGTCCGTCCACGAACTCTCCCGATTACCTACTTACCAGTTATGTTGACTCGGTGGCTTAGGACAAGTAACATTAAGGGGAAAAAAGAGCAGGACACCTCACGTAGATAAATATTTCTGGTCAGGTCAAGCTTTATAATAGAGGTTGAGAAGTCATGAGATAATGACGGCACGTGCTCGATACGAAGGAGGACGAAGCTTAGCGTGATACAAACGCACACAAAAGGCATCAGCAACAAGTTATGTGGCTTTTTACGCTTTAACTACGTGCCTGGTTAGAATATGACAGAAATAAGTATGGATACTAATAACTTACCGAACAAGGTAGATCCCATCACTTGCGTTGCTTTTTAACTGCAGAAATCCGAGTTGGGAAGAGACGTTACTCTGCAGAAAATTCATATTTTCCAAACGGAAGTACTTCTTCGACTTTTATTTAAGTATTACTCTCCTTTGAGATACGTTTACATTACATTGGAATAAATGCAACGTAGATTATGAAATGAGAAAAATCGGACTTATAATCATTATTTGAATTGCGAGGATAATGTTTGGCCGGGCGTGGAGCCCCCTACTGGATAAATAAGGTATTGACGCTAGTAACCCAATTTTTAAACGACACACACGAACGAACAGATAACTTTCAGAGAAAATTCAGACTCTAAAACTACAAAAAAAGAGATTTTGTCAAAAATATTAACCACCATAAAGGTTTTAAATATATTAAAATTCGGCGAACGCCAAGTCCGAACATTTATTTATTTATTTTTTATTAAGACGTTTGCATTAGAATAACAGCAAGAGTAACAAAAAAAAAATCTTAAAAATGTATTTTGTAGGGTTAAATAAAACTCTTTGTAATGCCTCCGTTTTTTGGAAGTTTTTTAAAGCAGCATTTATAAAAACACCCGGAAGACGTTCAAGAACGTTCAAACAACATTCAGAAGTATGCACTTTGTATAAGAAGTGAAAAATAAAAATTTGATAAAAAATAACACCCATAAAAGTTTTAAAGATATAAAAACTAAATCAAGTGAAATGACAGCAAAAAAAGAAAATTAATTGGGAACGAATGTTCAGAGTGAATGTTCAGACGTTTGCTGAACGTCAGGTCCGAACATTCGACGTTCGACTTTCAGAATACGTTCACGGACGTCGTGCAAACATTTTCTTGCTAGCTGGGATGCTACTGTAAAGCAGCAGAGTGCAGGCTAGCTCCTCATTAACCAGGTAACGTTAGCATCTTATTTGTCTCTCTAAATTAGAAGCAGAAATAAAAAAGGGGTAATATTCTGTGTGCTTAGCATTTTTACTTGAAACCTATTGCTATTTTTCAATATTCATCCCAAAGTGTAAATCATTTTTTCCTTGGTTGGAGTTGGGTAAAAGTATAAAGGTATTTTTTTTGTTGTCCAAGTAAAACTATTGGATTCAAAACAACTGCATCTTTTAAAAAACCACATTTTATTTTCCTCTCATGATTTTAGTCCTTAGAACATTTTCAAAGAAAAACGTTATCCAGGTGCTCAAGCAAAAATCTCATACCAAACCTCATGCTATAAATCTGGAGGACAACTATTGTTTTTGCTTTACTCTTTAAGCAAAAAGCAAAGAGTAATGCTGTGAGGTTTGAAGTTGATGCAATCCTTACAGCAAATTGTAGCAACATTACCCACTCTAGTTTTGTCCAAAACAATCCAAGAGGAGCAATTGTGCTCCTCTAACGTTTTTATCCTCAAATAATGACTTCATGGATTACTTGTGCCAACAAACATCCTCTAAATGCAATAATCTTGTGTTGGAATCTGTCCTGAAGATATCGGCTGTCATGTGGCTTTTATCTTTCTGATGAATGCCTTTGAAGAGGAGACACTGGCTACCCAAAACAGTCTGCGACAAATGCAAACATGACTGAAATACATAAATCAGGTCTCCATTGTCAACCTGGACTGATGTTTATCTCAAGGCTAGATAAAGCTTCATGTGAGGTATGACTATGTTTGTTAGTTTTGGGGTCTTTATACAAACAAATGTCTCTTTCTCATCTTCACATGACATCCATGAGGAGGAATCAGCAGATTTAAGTTCGACTGATTGTGACCAGTAACATCTTATTCCAATCAGTAAACAAAACTAAAGTGCTACAAGGTCATGGTGATAATGGTTCCCTTTGGTGGAGAAGATATTAAAGAGAGTCTGCAAATTAGCACTGAAAGTTGTCTGACTGACAAGGAGAATCCTAACAAATTTATTTTCCCAAAAGCAGCATTACGTCCTTCACTATGATGCCGTATTTTCTTTATAGTAGCTGTTATTATGAAGCAGTTTCTTACCACTCTTATTTCTTAATAGAGTGGTTATTTATTAACCGCTAGTTAGTGCTAATTAGTACTAATCACGTTAGTGATTAACGTGATTAGCACAGCTACAATAATGTAACTCATGTTAGATTTGAACATGTTTGGCAGCATTTCAAAAATTTTGAGTTGAAATAGGAATGAACATTCTCTAAAAAACAGTTAATATTTATGCTTGCTGTGCTAATTGCTAAGATTAAAAAATGTGAACTATCAGCTTTTATCTCTTTCTTTAAAAGTACAGTTCATACTAATCGTCTCAGTTTACTAAAGCTATTTCTTGTTCTTTGTCTTTCTTCTAAAGTACAGCTGCTAATTTCAACCGTCCACATTTCTAATCATTGATGTTAGATCAATCAATCAATCAATCAATCAAATTTTATTTGTATAGCACATTTCAGCAGCAAGGCATTTCAAGGTGCTTTACATAATTAAAAAACAAAATAAAAACAGCATGTGACATTGAATAAACAGTAAGAAAGAGAGATTTTGGAAAAAGAAAAAAAAATAAACACTTTTGTTACGGAATTAAACGCCTGCCGTCGCCGGACTCCGCCGTCTGTTTAACACGGGTATTATCCAGGCCTCATCGCCTAACAGGACAAGGTCTTCAACCTTGCAGCATCAGGCTCCGTCCACCTATCATGCGAATTTTTGCGCTAGGACTTCGCCATCCTACACGGATTTTTGTGCACTATTTTTACCTGTTAGAGTCTAGAATTTACAGGGTTTTTCTGTGTTAGATGATAAAAACTTGGTTAAATAAGAACTTTGCAATCACTTTGTTTTTCTGGTAAAATATCAGTAAAACCAACGTCTTACATAGACTCCTGTCTCACACGCATTGTGTGAGAGAGATGTTTTTTTTCTTCTAATATAAATAATTCATGTTTATTCAAGGACAGAGAGCAAAAAAACAGAAAATGATGTTCTGATCCATTCATATTTAGCTGTAGGCCAAACCTAAAAAAAACCAAAACAGATCAGAGATCAGCTACAAATTTGTAATTGGTGTGTTCAAGAAAAAAAAAAACTATTCATTTTTTTTCCATGACTAGTTTATAATCTACGCTTAATGTGTTACAAATACCACCACTCCCACATGCGCGCACTTCCCAATTCAACCTTTTTAACCCTAACTGCACGTTGTTGATTCATGTGGTTGCAATTATACTCTTTGAAAACATTCTTGGTTACCCATTCTAACAAAGACTGTGGCCTTTTGTGGTCTGGATCCACGAGGAGACACGGAGGGCTGGGGATGACGAGAGGGGGGAGCATGCCTGCCTACCGTTCCCTGAAGAACTATTTCTTTCTTTATTCAAGTAAACATCAACATATAGAATCGCAGACGGACAAAGGGGAACCTCATTCTGCACGCCATTCTCCTTTCATGCCTGACCGCAGGTCATTACTGCACGCTGTAATCATAGACATGAGCAAAAACACGGCGGTTCTAACCGTTACAGCCCACACAAGTGTCTGTACGTGTGAATGAAAGTTTGGGAATCTTCGCCGAAACGGATCTCACTTTACATTTTCCGTCAACCACAGAAGCGGCAGGTTGAAGACGTGGTTTTCTGCATGGCAGTCTGAGATTAGTGGCTAAATCAGTCTATTCAATTCTGCATCAAGGTTGAAGGGTGGATTTCCTCTAACCTTGGCATTCGGCACTAAACCTGAGCCAAGGACTGAGGTTGAAGAAGGGAGCGCTAACAGTAGCAAGCAGCTGCACAGCCCAAGGCCACACATTAACCTAGCTCACACATAATTGAGACTAAGATAGAACGGCTAATGACTATCTTAGTCATTGAGCTGCCGTGAGCCGAAGACAGGCGCGTCGTGAACTCTGTAACTTTGACTTAAATCAGGTAACAACTAGACAGAGAAAAGACAGAGCCAGTTGTGTATCTTCCAGAAAGATAAGTAGCATAAATCTCTTGCTACATGTCCACCTCCTTATCCGAAGGCCCGTCTCTTGGAGGATGGGGAAGCTAAAAGCATGTGAAAATGTCAGGATGTCCTTGATAAACAGAGATTAGAACACAAACATTCACTATTTTCCCAACACAGTCAGATGGGAGTTGCAGAGAGGGGAAAAAAAGAAAAGGGAGTTTTTGGATCTGAAAATGTGCTTAACTGAAAACACATTTCACACACTCACAGAACGAGCATGTCAGACTCATGAAAAGACGTCTTCATGCTGTACTCTCAGCGGGCGCAGACAGTTCCTAAAGAGAGTCCATAAGATATGGCTCTGTGCGCTCTACAAATACATCTTTTTGTGACAGAAGACAGGAGAAGTTGGCAGCATTGAGGATGAAAACAACAAACAAGTAGATGATTACATGGATATTTAGCAAACAATGCATTATCACCAACATTTTCTAGCCGCCAGTCCTAAATTTTAACTGTGTGCCATCATCTGCGTGTGCCTACCTTTGCGTATGCCTGCATAGCTGCTGGAGAGGCCATTCCTTTTCTTTCGGTGCCGGTATAACCAGATACTAAAGACCATGAGGATGATCCAACATGCTGCTCCAATTCCTGCGATAAAGGCAGGCTGCTTGACCACATCTGAGATCTGCTGGGAGAGCGGGTTCTCCTGGTTCACGGTCTCGGTCATTCGCCCAGATGAATCTGGAAGTGGGGCAGGATCAGAAGAGACGTGAGCAGGATGTTTCAGAGGGTCTGTTTGATCAGCGTATGAATGGTTTTTATGGTAAACATGAAAAGTGAGCTTTATGCTAAAGGAAAGGCATGAAAAGAAATGGATAAAAAAGTAGGAATGAACAGAGAAACCGGGTTGTTACAGACATCAGACAATTTCAGCTGGTTGGAAGAGTCTAGGTTAAACATTTATGACGCACTTGGAAAACTAAAGATATTTCAGGCTTCTATAAGGTGAACCAAAAAAACAACTTGAAAGAATGTTTCTTTAAGGCCACATAAAGAGACTTCCTTTATATATCTCCTCGTGTATCCAGACCACAATATATACTTCCTCTGATTTTACCAAATTTGACATTGTTCAGAGGTGTGGGGAATTACCATATTTTCCGCACTATAAGGCGCATAGACTAGACGCTACAGTTAGGGTTGCCACTCTACGTACTCTACAAATGTGGATGTGTAATAACAAAGAAGTGGTCCCGAGTACATTATATAGTAGGCTGCCCCAGTCATTGTTTCACTCACGGTGTTGTGATATTGTGCCCAACTGCTTTCTGGGTAACACAGACCAACCGACACGCTGCCGCCGCAGTCTCTGTCTGTCTTCCCCCACACCCCTTGCGCACTAATCTGAGTATGCAGATTGAGGCTAATGGATATAAGTGTGTGTGGGTATGGAGGTATATATTTAGAAATGTAAACTCAGATAAAATCACAATAATTTAACCTATGTTTATTTATTTATTTCATTTGATTTAACAATAAAGGTCCATCTGAAAGTATGGCATGGGTTTATGGGTTAGGAGTTCATAAGTTTCTAACTTCTTCTCCTTTTCAGGCATGTTAAGATTATTGCAGTACAAAAAAAATATGTATTTTGCATTCCTTGTTCATGCGTGTGATTTTATACTTCTATCATGTTCAAAATAAATAAGTAAATAAACAGTGTACAATTATACTACCTTGGTAAATCATATAAATTTATTGTTTCTAGTGAAGTCATTTCATTCTGACATGGAAAGTTGGACTCCCTGACCAGTCCCAAATGATGTATCCAATATGGCTTCATATCTTAGAACTATATTGTTAATGTCTGGGATTGCAATATAATATTTGGTGCTACAATAGGTAGCAGCGAAACAAATAAAGCCGTTGTTTTAGACTCTAAACTCAGGAAAAATGTCATTCTTGGCTTCAAACTCCTAACCCAGCATTAGCAACACAGGCTATGACTCTCTTCTTCTCTGAAATATACACAGAAATTGAATTTGTATTCATGGTTATCATTAATAAAAGATGCTGAAAACAGTTCAAGATAAGACCTTGTCTAATTTAAAGCTCTACGTTTTTCAAAAGGAATCTTAAGGATTCCTCTCACCTCCAAGACTTTAATTTGTGCATCTTGATAGAGGAGATTATTTTTTCCCCAAGCAGGTGAGTGTAAATCTGGGTTGTGTTGCAAATCCAAGTCAACAGTGACAGGTGAGCAGAGCTTGATGATGGAACCGGTTAGAAAAACACCACGAGGCATCATTTACACCAAGCGACGGTGATTTCCTAAACAGATAAACAAATCCAGAAAGATCACCCTCAAAGACAGACACCGCAATAATTAGCAAACAGAGGTACAACTGTGAAAAACTGAGGCGTCAAATGCCTGGAAGCTGTGAAACGCACTGTAGCGACGTCGTATGCACAGCTGCTCGCTACAACCTGCTTCTTCTTGATCTGTTTTTCTCATCTGTCTCCGCTTCTCCCCCATGTCTGTTACATGAAAGACTTCTCTGACTGGCTCCACCCTCTGGCATTTTGACTTTCCTTTTCTTATGCTTTTGTTACTTTATCCTTTTGTTTTTCAGAGTGAAGTCTTTTACTCAGTAGCCGTTCTTTTGAAGGATCGCTAGAAGCCCAACAAAACCTCAACGCATTGACTTTACCGTACCATATCTCTTCATTTGTCTCAGCTGCTGAGTCTATGTCTCTATTTGGCTGCCTGGCTTCTCAATTTGTGACTCTGTTTGAGGGAGCCGAGCATGCCAATGTGACTAAGCAGCATACAAGGGATTGTACAGGTATCTGGACTTAGGATTACGCGTACAAACCTGAGAGTGTGACAAATGCGTTTAGGTGAAGCGTTGGTCCCCGAGGCGCATTGTCCCACTTCGGTGTTGGTACATGGCAACAATCACCACAGGAACTCTTCAAGTGAGATAAATTGTATCTGTCACAGGGAATGCTTCTTCATTCCCATCCTGGCCCACTCAATCACACATTTAAGACCAGATGGAGCCATTTTTCCTCTCCTGGTCTCTCTCTCTTTCGCTTGCTGCTTCATGGTGCTGTTTTTTCCCCCATTCTTACTCATTAGCAAGTTAAACAGTGGCCAAATTACCCAAAAATGTTTGGTCAATTTGGACAAAAATGATGGTCCAAAAGGTTTCAGGCCAATTGTATCGTCGTCTTTGCTGTTTGAAGCTTAGCAAAGGCAAATGGTGCCGTCTGTGCCACTATTTTCTGGTCTTACTGATTAGCAAGCTAGCTAAACGGCTCAAAAATAAACAGTGCTTGGTCAATTTGGATAAAAATGCCTCTTCAAGAAGTTTCGAGCCTATTATATTGTTGTCTTTGCTTTTTGAAGCTGAGCAGAGGCAAATTGTGCTGTTTGTGCTTATTTTCTTTTTCTTATCTTACTCATTAGCAAGCTAGCTAAGCAGCTCAAACATAAATAGTAACAAAATGTCCTAAAGATGTTTGGTCTATCTGGCCAAAAACGACACTTAAAGAAGTTTATATTGGTCATGTTTGCTGTTTGAAGTTGAGCAGAGGTGAAAACATATTTAAAAACGGAATGGAGAGGGCTTCTTTGCTGAGGGAGCTGAGCGTACCAATGTGATGCTCGGCTAATTAGTAAACATAAATGAAAACATTTAACACAACACACGAAAAAAAACTGCAGAACCCCGTTGTCACTCAAACTTCTTTATGGCAAGAGAAGTTTGCCATAGACAAACTTCTCTATGGCAAATTTGGGTGAGAGAACTCACCCAAATTACAGTCTTCAAGCATCTGCACTAAGCATGAAAAGGAAACAGGGTAGAGGCCTGAGCATGTCTCACAACAATAAAGGAAGTTACAGAGATGTTGTTTAGTTGGCATAAGGTCATGATACTGGAAGTTCTTCATTTAAAATGGATGAGCTTATGCTATAATTACTTGTTAAGTGATTGGGGTTGATTCACTTCCAAGGAATATCAGGCAACTATAGATGCACAAATCAAACATTTGGGGTCAAATTCCTATTTTGTACCTTTTTTGAACCAATGTTGACTTCTTTTTTAAGAACTGAGAAAATCTGCCAGTGTCAGTAAGCTTAGTGTAAGAATTTAAGGACTTTTAAGGACCATTATTTGTATTTAAGACCTATATGACCAAAAACATTTTTTAAGCTTCATATTTCATGTTTACCTTACTTAACCGCTACAAAAAATTGGTAAATTTTAATTTGCCAACTTTAATTATTTATTTTTATACAGTACTACAACCATTACTAAAGAAGCTAATTGTTCAGAGTTCTGTTTTCAAGCACAAAAAATTTAGTGGAAGAAAGAAATTTGGTTAGAGAAAGGTGCAACAGGGAAAACAGCAGCCTATAGAGGATTGTCACAAATGATTCATTCCAGACGCACACAAATACTAGACATAGGCTACAAATGGAGCCTGACCTTTGTGCTTAAAACATCTGTTTTGATTGATCTGATGTGATATTAACATGTTTCGAGACAGTGAATTTTAATAAGGCACAGTTTGAAAGTTGGAGAGGACTCTTCCACCTGTTTCCACAAATATCACACTTTTACACAATTTTCTAATTTCTCATAATGTAATTTATGAGAATGCAGACATGGCTGCAGACTGAAAAAGGTGTGGCTATGTCCACTACTCACCAAACTGAAAGAAAGTGGTTTCACTCTTGACCCCGGGACCGGCACTGGTGCTGGCTGCGACTTCGACGCTGTAACGGATCCCAGGGGTCAAACTGGGGATGACCACGGACAGCGTTGACCCATCAACCGTCCGGTTGATGTGATACTTGCTCTCATTCCCCAAACACCAGATCTGCCATCACAGAGACCAGGATTAATTCAAACGAATGCACTGTTATGAGCCTTTGAATGAAATGTTGCCACCATGTTGGCACACAGTGGGTACAGGATTGCACCAGTAAGGTGTCTAAACCAATGAAGAACAAATGGGGCCAATAATCATAACCCAGCTTCGGCAGAGTTAAGACCCGCTGCTCACAATTGGAAGACATTTGCCTCAACATTAGACCTGAAACTGACATCCTGCTTTCTTTACTGTGCTAATATTCTCACTTCTTTTAGTGTGCATTTTATATTATATCTATATATATATGTGATTCTTGAGAATAGGGACAAAACAGGTCCTATGGATAAAGCATGAAATTTGAATAAAATATACACAAAATATATTTTTTTCAAATATCTAACTAAACTACCCTGGGTCATGTGAGCACAACAATGTATATTTTTCTTGTTTTTGCTGAATATTTTTTTATTTTAAACATTGTAGTCGGTGGATGATGCCTGTAAAAGCCCTTGTCCAGGAGCAGAACTCAATACATTCTTATAGTTTAAAACAATTAAAGAAATACTAAAATTATATATTATGACAATTAAGTATAAGTAGTCATATAAATGATTATAAAAGTATCGATAAATTGAATTAAAAATAATTTTTAGATATTTTCCAACTCCGTTGAAATTTGTCCTTAGTTTTTGTCAACACCGTCAGAAATGAAAAGAATGTAAAAAAATCAGGCATTATTGGGGGGCACCAGAACTTCTGAGGACCCCATGACGTTGTCTTTTCTCTTCCTTTGCTAGGAGGGCTAGTTAGCTCCGGTTAGCTTAAGTTATTCTTTAGTTTTTTCTTCTGTTTTATTCCTAAGTTGTTTGTCACAACCATGATGTGTCAACTCCATAACTGACAATTTACAAAACTTTGATGAAATTTTGCGAAATAAAAGCTTAATTTTGGTAAACTGTAAAGATTTAATGGACCTGACGAGCTACAATATGGCCTCCTTCAGAATAACATCATATAAATTGAGGTAGTTTGGCATTTCGTCAACTCCGTCAGATGTCAACTCCGTCAGAGTTTTTCTGACTCTTTCAGTGAAATTGTTGTCAAATCTCACTTAATTGTGCAACTAATTCATTTTAATGTATTTTACATGAATTGCATTACTTCACATGTACCAAGTTTTTCATTTTACTCACTAGTTTGTCACCACCTTCAGTTCTGTGTCAACTCCGTCATGCACTGTCAACTCCATCAGATGGACTTTTTCTTGTTTTTTGTTTTAAATAATATTTATTTTATTTCTTGAGAAGCATTTGTCTGTAAATTGAGTAAAAATATCACTAATGGGGTATTTTAAAAATCATTTTAGATTTATTTTTGTCAGATGGTGATGACAAAGTTCTGGGTCAGGTCGATTAAAAATGTAATTTTAAAAAAAAAATTCGCAACTGGGAGCCTGTACCTTAGCATCTTCATATTTTCTAAACATTATTTGTCATATTTGCATACATAAGGTTGAGAAATAATAAAAAAAAAATATGGGAAAATTAAAACCCATTTTGTCCCTATTCTCAAGAATCACTACATACACACACACACACACACATATACATTTTCATGTGCGTGTGTGTAATGGAAGTACAGAGGCTCAGCACTTTCTGTCTGTGAGTGGCAGTGAGCACTCTGCCACTCAGTAATCCCTGACTCAGTAATGAGCAGGGTGTGTGTGTGCGTGTGTGTGTGTGTGTGTGTGTGTGTGTGTGGGGGGGGGGGGTTATGTGTGTGTGTGTGTGAGGGGAGTGAGGGGTATGGAGCTGGATTTAAAAAGCATGAAATTACTCCAAAGTTGATAATAAAAAAAAATTACCTGGAAAATTAAACTGAACGTTTTATTCCCAAGTGTGCCTGCGGACCCAAAAGGGTTTTCCAATAAAAAAGGGAGTTCCACTGCATAACATACGAGTTCCTAGAGTTGTTAAACAGATGTTATATGTTATAACTTCAAAAGTATTAAATATCCTACATGTTCATATCAGAGTGCTAAAATTTAGTGGCCATGTTCTTAAATGTGTTTTGTTTTGTATTCACTTTGTTTTTCTTTTTTTATACTTTTATGCTATTTATGTTAAACTATCTGAAAGAAGAGGTGCAATTTCCCAATACTGATATTATTATAAATTGTATCAACCTTCCAGACCACTCAGGTCTGTTGGTTCTGGATCTGCTCTACATCCACAGAACCAGAACCAAGCAGCATTCAGCTTCTATGCACCACAAATCTGGAACAAACTTCCATAAAACTACAAAACAACTGAAACACTGAGTTCTGTTAAATCAAGGATAAAATCCAAGCTGTACAGTTGGATAGCTGATGTATATTAAGTTGATGACATTTGACAAAATATAATGTTTGTTGCTGCTTCATAACTGGTTTACTGTATTATGCTTTTATTGTATAAAATAACTCTGAATTTCCTTGTTGCTCCAAATAGAAATGTGTTTGACATCCCTGACCTACATAAAGCAACCAGGAACAGAAGAAGAGAAAAGTGCAGACATTGGGGTTTAAATTGTAGTAAGTGGCTAAAAAAAAAGAAGAGTTGTCCTTCACTGCTGTGTCTGGAAGCAGAACAAAACAAAGCTAGATTAATAACTAATATATAGCGTTGTTTATTTTAGACAAATGTGCATTTTTCACTTATTTATGTGCATATTTTAACTTCAGTTATTGATTGGGTTACATTTTTTGAACAATTAAATGTTGTTCAGAGTTATTGAGTTTAGTTTTACTATTTTATTCTTAAAAGATTTGCTTTTAGTTTTGAAAAATAATAGCTTACCCCCATCCCTGCACCCCTTCTACCCCCACAAAAATAAATAAAAAACAGATAAAAGTTTTCTCCTGAAGGGGAGCTCAATGTGAACAGAAAAACATTATTATTGTGATGGAAATGACAGATTTTTCCTAAATTCCACCACTTGAAACGCAACAAACTGTAAGATTCTCCAACCTCCACCAGATGGCACTGTTTCCAAAGCATTGCCATCCACTCCCCAAAGTTGAATTTCATACCTTTTTCTACTCTTTCAGCACACAGAGAAGAGGCCCTGATGGGAGCACAAAGGTATACCTCCAGAAGGAATTACATTACCTTTCTTTTTTGTCTGCTCAGTCTGCAGCCATGTCTGCATCTCTATTATGTTTCAGCAGAACAAGTCCAATTTGCTCAGACCTGAGAAATGCTTGCTGCATTTATTTGAGTGAATGTCTGCGTGTGTGTGTGTGTGTGTGTGTGTGTGTGTGTGTGTGTGTGTGTGTGTGTGTGTGTGTGAGAGTGTTTGTGTGCATGCGTGCGTGTGTGTGTTACCTTGTATTCCTGCACCACCCCGTTCTGCTCCTCTTCTGGAGGGGGTTGCCAGGAGACGACAACAGCAGTCCCGTTGCTCCCGCTCTCCGTCACTGTTACCTTACGAGGGGGCGCGCTGGGAGCTTTTGGAGAAACACAAAAGAAGAAAAAATAACATGTGTACATAGTTCTTTTGAATGCACTTACTCACACATGCTGTTCAGTTTTCAGGATTTACTTCTGAAATGACTAATCAGAAAAATTACAATGCTTTATCTAAAAACGTGTGCCCAGAAATTTTTACTCCAAACAAACAGGGGGTGATGATGATAATGATGATGGACTAAATTGTGGTGTATGAATAAAATTTGTGGTCAAACAAAATATTAAACTTAAAATACAGAGCTGAGTTTTTTTTCCTGCTTGTGTGGAGAAAAAGAAATGAGGCTTACAGCTCCAAACACAATTATCAACAAAAGCCAGAACAAAGACTGAAAAAGCAGAAAAAGATCAAAACACGCCCACTCATGCAACACACACACACATTCTACTAAACACTTCCGCACTCCCGCTTCTCTTGAAATGTTAGCGACGTATGAAAATTTGCAGTTGGGTTTTAACCAAAACCTCAAGAGACTGCTACAACCACACCCAATGAAAAATTAGTACAACACATGCATGCATGAAGGGGGTTTTGTGGGGCTATGGGGGGGGAGCTGCCACCACTCACTGCCTGGCTGAACAGATGCGATATGCTTTCAAACATGCAAGCTGTTCGTATGAAACGATGTAGATATAGAGGGAAAAAAAAAAACACAAAAACATTGGCATGAAGATATCCCCCCCCACCTTCGTCCAGGGTCTTGCCAGCTTTAACGTCGCTGTCTGTTCCCTGGAACTCGTTGAAGAAGGGGCGGACTTTGAATTCGTACGTGATGCCCTTCCGCAGCTGTGTCACGATGACGCTGTCCTCTCCGGGGGTCCGGACCTCGAACACGGCCCATTCGCTCCTCTGCTGGCCCTCTGGCCTGTACATCACCTTGTAGCCCTGGACGTACTGGGACTGTTGCTCCACCTGAGAGAAGGAAACCAAGATGGAGCTGTTTGCACAAGTTGATTTTTGTCAAATTGTGAACCTTTATATGGTAGACCAGCACAAAGCAGTGTATTATAGTGAAGTGGAGGGAAAAATGATACATGGTTTCTATATTTCTCTTGAATAAAAACCTGAAATGTTTTGACCTGCATAAATTTGAAATTTAGCATAATCAAATGCCTTTGGAATCAGGCATTCATTATGACTAATATCGGTCTGTGTTGACCGATATTAGTCCTTTTTTAACATAACGGTATCTGTCAAATCAAACCAGTCCAACTATATTTATTTCACCTAATTGCCGTTTTGTTTCTTGGGGTTGGTCATGTGACAGACAGTGATAGTTATGTAGTGCAGGATCGGTATCAGTTATCAGGCATAACAGTAACATTAATATCAGATATTTATATACGGTAGCCCCAAATTTTCATGCTGGTGTATCCCTAATATTAACATTATGCAGAGCCCTGTTAAATTCTACGCTGAATAAAATAAATTAATCACACAATCCTTCAGCTGACCGAGCTTATTATTGAGTTTTGGAAAAGAAGTCATACAGAAATCTTACAGTAAATTTGTTTATTTTTCATCTGTTATTTGTTACTGCCGGTGGTTTAGAGTAGTTAATGTTGTTTTGACCTAGGTGTCATCTCTCTGTATGTGAAAGTTAGAATAACTCAGTCAATACACACTGTGGTGTGCCATAAATGAGCCATGTTTGTGGCTCATTTATTGAATTATTCTATTTTTTGGGCCGTTTCCACCTGCAGCTTTGATTCCAACAACATGAAGTTTTATAACCCATGTGAGTCAATGACTATTGACTCCTGCTGAATCCATATGAACGCCCAAGCGTTACACATTTCCATTTGCAAAATAAAAAAATAAATCAAACTCAAAACCTTCTGTTCCACTTAACATAAACGCATAACTTTTGTTCGTCTGTCGCATAAAACTGCTGCAAATTGTGGGAAAGTTTAGCGTTAGAACTATGCCAGAATTTTAAAAATGGCATCGTAGAATAAATATGAATCTGTGCAACTATAGACCAGGCAGAGGATGAACTGGGATACTAGTTCCTCACATCACCCATCTGTTTATCCAGATTCCTCTTTTTTGACTGTGTCTATGCGCCATTTGGAGCAGCAATAATTTGTGCAAACCGCACAATGAGGTCATTGGCCAAAGGTTCCTTCAAGTCTGGAGCTGGTTAAATAGAGCCCAGGCTCTCAAAGCAGCGTGTCTCATCCTGTCCTGCTCTCTAATGCCTGCTGAAGTCAAACACTGGGGGAGAATCCGACAGGGAACACGAGGTGTTGACGCTGCAAAATATTCAGCTGCATCCGCCGCAACATAAAAAAGCATAAAAGCTAAATTAGGCCAGATTGTTTTGTTACTGTAATCAATATGTAATAAATTTTCACAGCAGAATTCATGAAAACAAACCACTAACTGGAGCAATAATGTCCCTAAGGGTCTTTTTGGAAGGGAAGCTTGTAAAGATTTTACTGATGTCTTTATCCCTCCTGTATGAAAAAAAATATGCAGCTAGCTCAGGTGGTCTCCATTAGCCGGAAAACTGCAGCAAAGGAAAATGTAAAAACCAAGAAATTGCCCAACAGGAATAAACGTATCACCGCAAAGCAAAGGGAAATCGTGTCACTTAACGACAACGTCAGGCCTCCTCGTGACACGCGTTTCTCTGGAACATTCCAGAGAGACAAAGTAACCAGAGGTAGTGATGTTTTAAATCAGTCTTGACATGTCAGAGTCATTTTCACGTTTTCCTCAGCTGTGTTCATCACTCACAGTGGCACTTCATAACACCTGGGAACAGAGGGAAGCGGGGGTGGCCTTTTTTTGTCAAAAGAGAAGAGCATTTTGACCATTAAGCGACTCATCCAGCAGATTAATGTCTACTCTGGGGAGGTTTCGTGATATTGTGCATGTGATCGGTAACAGAAACCCATTAGTACCTCATATTCAGTTTTGTAGCAGTGCAGAAACGCCACCAAAAGCTCCCAGCTGTAGTTCACTGCCTATCCGGTTCCACATCTGGGAGCCATTTCCACCTAAAGGCATGGGCCTGCCATCTCTTCCCTCTTAGTCGTATTGTTTTAACAGTCGAATGTTTCCAATCTGACCGGGCACAGACTGGCACGCTACACCACTGCTGCTCTGTGCTACAAGACAACTGAGCTCGGAGGTTTAGTGTAGCTGGAGTGAGGGGAAAAAAATGCTGCAGATTCTTCTTCAGGCAGACGCCAGATGAACACAGGGATCTTTTGCAAAATGCTTTCTGCAGTTCGTCTTCTACAAAAGCTCTTAGCTGAACTTGTAAGATTAGGTCAGCTAAGATGCTTGACAAAGTGAGTATGTCAGGATCACCTGGAAGCCGTAGGAGACCAGATGTCAAATCCATTCTGGTAGCAAATGTTTGAGGAAAAAAACAGCTGCTGGTGAAAGTTTTACTGTGGAAAGCCGCCACTCACTGTCCACTGCACCCTGACGGACGACGACGAGAGGATGGTGGGGTTGTGAAGGTGGATGACCACATCTGCAAGTTCTCTTTGGATCTGTCGATGGTCCACGCCTTGACTGGTGGGAGGGATGTCTGTGTGGGAAAAGCACAATGGAAGTCAAATTAGCTGAAAATTATGGTCAGATTTACAGACAAAGAGTGAAGCACAACCAGTCAGGCATGGTATAATAATGAAAAATTCTGCATCCACAAGACAGGTCGCAGCAGCACCACAAAAAGTAATGTAGTGGGTTATGCTGGACCAATTGGTGGCACTGCAACACTGCCAGAGAATGACACAAAAATACAAAATGGCGCCATGTTTAGGATTTGTGAGAGAAATGGAGCTTTGACGTCATTGTTTAAAAATAGCTGCTGCAATGGCCACACGGAAACATGAGACTGGCGTTCTGAAATCTATGCACTCTGGAACCTGGTTTCAAAAATGATTATTTCTGGTCTCCGAAGATGCCATGCGGACACAGAGCCTAAATGTTTTTTTTAACTCAAAAACATGGTGGGCCACTGGATGACTGCCCTTGTGCCCCTAGGGCTTAGCAAGTGTTCTGGTGGAAACCCTGATTTATATTATTATTCTCAATATCTAAACGGTGTGATGGCATAAAATCAAAGTCAAATTCCTTGTTTGTGTACACAAACTTTGCCAAAAAGACCCAATTGTGATTCTGTGTAGGAAGAAGGAGGTTCTCACCTTGCGTTTTCACTGCGTCTGAGATGGAACTGGGATCACTGAGTCCGTAGGCATTGGCCGCTCGCACTAGGAAGAGGTAGACTGCGCTGGGCTTCAGGCCCTTCAGCACAAACGACTCTGTTTTCACATGCTCTGCCAATGTCTGCCAGCTGCTGCCGGATGCATGGCTGTCAACACACAAGGGACGTCATTTCAATCAAACAAGATTCAATAAAAGTCCCACAGAATCGGTTTGCATGTAAAATGGCTGATGATCTTCACCTGAAGGCCTCTATGATGTAGGAAGTGGGTGTGGCTCCAGAATTGAGGTTGGGTTTCCAGGATAAGGTGATGGAGGTCCGGGAAACGTCTGTGACCTCGGGTTTTGACGGAGCGCTAGGTATCAGGTTTGGGTCAGTCGGTCTGTTTGGCTGGACGGGGGATCCAAATTCTGAGTGCAGAACAGAAATGAAAGGAAGCACGTAACTTCAGATGATTTTAAAACACAAGATATTTTCTCATTGTCATGATTTTTTTTTACCTTGAACTTCCAAATAGGCTTTCCATGAAGCCTCTCCACTGGGAGTGGAGGCGATGCAGGTGTAGGTACCGGTGTCACCAAGCTGGAAGAGGAGAGGGGGAAGGACATTTGGTTAGATGCAAATTATTTAAATGAGTCCAATCGTCACTACCCTCTTCACACCAACTTTCACCGTTCTGCTTATAACTATCTAAATAAAATCTGCCGCAGGCAGCTGCCACTGCCTGATGATCTTGGAGTCGTCTCTTTTAAGGCCAAACTGGGGGAAGGCAGCTGGATGAGTCAAACGGCGAAACACTTAGTCAAATGGAAAAGATATTCACAGAATTACATACTAATGAGAGGCTTTTTCTCCATCACACCACTTTGTTCTAAGAGCTAAAACCCACTGCTGATCTGAACAACTGATGTGGTGACAATTAGTGCTGTGGTTTTATCCTGATCACATGGATGATTAGAAGTTAAGCCTAAAAGCTGATACTTTCTGAACTAATGTGCACCATGAAAGTATTAGTAATAAAGTTTATTTACATTTTAATTGAAAACTACATATCCAGTCTGAATTTCATTTAAGTGCATCACCAGCCTCAATGTCTGTTGATTTATAAATGGCATGTGTTTTCATAATATAATTTTAAAAATAGGAATCTGCACAACATGTTTACATTCAATGTGTTTTTTTTTACTCCACAGTGAATCATATTATATATATTATTGGTCTGATGTAATATTCTAATTTTAAATATGTCTTCATTACCTGTAAGCAGAAAATTGCTATTTAATAGAAAAGGAAGAGAAGGCTTTCAAACTTTCACAGTGTGTAATTCAATGTGTTTCACTTGGTGATAAAGTTCTTGAAATAAATGGACATTTTCAATAATAATCTAATTCCCTCATAGCCACCCAAAAGCTTGTGGCAAAGTTCTGGGTTGATATTTGTGGTTATGTTCATTTAATTTGCTGATTTCTTTCGTCAAACCCACATTTTAAACGTTGTCCATGAATTTTCAATACTTGATCTGGGAAGGTGAATCCAGAAGCTTTGTGGTAGGCTGTTTCCCAGTGCCAAAGCCAAATGTGATTGCAGGCGAACACGACCCAGATCCAATTGTGTTTTTTGCCCATATACAGCTTTTTCATTTTAGTCTGATTGACCCAATTTCAATCTTTTCACCCCCTAAAAAATCTAATTTGTGCCACTTTGTGTAGCCAAATTAGATATACATCTGGTAGGTTTTGCCTCCAAACATGCTAATTGATGGTTCTCATCTGACCATAAGCTTTTCTTTCAAAAGGAATTGGCTTGTCTACATTAGATTGATGGTTGGTTGATTAGAGTTGATTTGGAGTTCCAGTGGTTTCCAGTTCATGCCTGATTTGAGGTTTGGTGGTTGTGGTCTTTCCCTGAATTTGTTTCTAAATGTGCTATTGCTAATATACTAGTATATCCATTCTGCTAAAAACCTAATAAGGCAAACAAAAGCAGATATTATTTACCAAAGTGAAAATCATGTTTTTCATACTGATGCATTTTCAAGAAGTCTACTCTGTTAACTGAAGGGAAAGCCTCCAAGACAAATAAGTCTGCTCTGCTTTGTCGGTGATTTATAATCTGCTAAAGGCTACTGCGCTGAGCAAAACAAAACTGCGGAAAACAGAGATAAATTGTTTGAATAACAAAATATAATCATGTCCCCTCCTAAATGTCCCCGAGGTGTGTATTTTTTGGTTTGCCAGGAAGAAAATCTATTAAAATTTGATCACAACATTCACAAAACCATATTAAGAAAATAAATTACCCCAACATGTCAAAAACATCTTCGTTAAAACGTTGTCTGGGAGATATGACAAGTTCATTAATGTGAAGTGTCTGCAGAGTTTTTCCTCTGCCTCAGCTCAGACGCATTGCCTCCTGCCTGCCTCGCAATGGCATCCCAATCACACTGCAATCTTGTCACAGCGAGACACGCCAGCATTCATCAGAACACGGCAAACTGACATGAACCCTGACCTGCTGACGCCTCAATCTGGAAGAAACGTCGGCAACCCCCACTACTCGTCTCTCTGCACAAGAGCGCTTGGCGTCACGGGTTTTGCCGTGGAGCCCGAGCATACGGACACATGCAGGATGACACACACAGAACCCGCTGCTGCTGCTGGTTGACTGACAGGAGCTGCACGGTGTTCACCTTCACAGGCTCCGTTTCAAACCCTCGACAACTGACTGACAGCCCGCTGAGAGCCGGGTGCTGGCAGAAACACATGCTTTATTTACCAACCAGCAGGGGTTTGCCAAGCTCATTATGGGGAGAGCATGGACAACTTTAAAACCTCCTGGAATGGAACTTGGAATCTAATAGAAAAACCAAGCAGGGTAAAGCTATGTCTTATACTCCAAAAGGAAAAAGTCTTTTATTTTGGGGCTCGGACTTGGGATGTGTTAATTTTAGTCAATTAATTGTCTTTTAACATGATACAATTTTTGTGATACAATCTTTCGCTGCAGAGCAGATAGTGATATACACCATAAGATTAACAGCTTTCCACAAAAACTGGTTCTATAAAGTAACGGCTCAGGGAGTGGTGATGGGAATGCCGCATAGAATTTTGGAAAACAAGGTACCATTTTTCTTCCACTTCAGACGCACATAAAATCCCAATTGTCACCTGGAACCAGCTGCCTTACCTTTGCGTATCGTATTTGTAGCGCGCCCGTGTCCAGCTGTTTGACTCTCGAGTCATGTGTGGACACTAAAACGCCGTCCTTCCTCCACAGGATGGTGGGTATAGGGTTACCAGATGTCACACAGCTCAGGACCACGGTTCCGTCCACAGCCACCGTTTGATTGGTGGGCCCCTGTCGTATAACTGGTGGCGGGCGGTCTGACACAACTGGGGGAACAGAGGAAGGAAAACGGGCAATTACGAGAAGCCGTGGAAGCTGCTAATATGGTGTGGCCAGGTGAAAGGAAACTGGGATTCAGTCAATTATATCCAGCTGGGGGGAAAAGCAAACACGAAAAGTATAGGAGAGTGGGACCTGAACAAACAAGAGAGCAGCGACACAAGAATAGGAAAACAGTGGGGATCGTAGGAAAGGAATTAAGTTAGATTTTTAAGAACTGGAAGCATTTTTTTTATTTTTTATCATTCAGCAGCAGACGTTGATGCTGGCCAAATAATTGCTGAGAATTAAAATGAAAAGCTTCGTTTCCTTTTCAATCAGGAGCCTAGCGGTATGCATCAGAGCATAAGCCCCCTCCCCTGGGTCACAACAAAGAAACAAAAAAGGCTTAAAAACTAATCAGAACACATAAACTTATTAAAGCAATGGTGCTGAGACTCTTCCCAGCTTACTTACATGATTTCTGTGCCCAGAAATCATGTAAATAAAAAATAGGTAGGTAG
This sequence comes from Poecilia mexicana, assembly GCF_051168715.1. Classification (NCBI taxonomy): domain Eukaryota; kingdom Metazoa; phylum Chordata; class Actinopteri; order Cyprinodontiformes; family Poeciliidae; genus Poecilia; species Poecilia mexicana. The sequence goes on along the minus strand of NW_028263382.1, from coordinate 33,109,355 downwards.
AAGTAAAAAAAAAAAAAAAAAAAAAAAAAAAAAAACTCTATGCCCCTGATCAACTTCCTCTCTTTTGGCCTGCTTGTTACGATTCAACTTTTCTAATCCTCAACCAAATTTTAATCAGATCACCTCAGTAAATAGATGAATAGAAGATGCTGCTTCTTTTATTCATGTCTTTAACCAGGGAAAGGAAAATCTATTCAAACCATTCAGGCCTTATGTGAAAACATAATCGTCCCTTAAACATAAAAGCTGGCTATGCCACCCTTGGCAGCAACTACTGCCATCAAGTGCTTACAGTAACAGGCAATGAGTCTTTTACATCACCATGGAGGAATTCAGGTCCGCTCTTCCCAACAGAATTATTCATAATTCACTGGTGTCATCTGGAACGTTACCAAACGCTTCAGTAGGAGTCATCGAGACTTCTCTACTTGTTTCTTGAAGTGGTTCTGCCTCTCTTTTTGCTCACGTTCCCATCTACTTGAGCACTTAGAAACATTTAATTCATTAGAATTGGTTATTTCTGCCACATTTGAGTGTTTTAAACAGTTCAAAACTGATGAAATAACTGGAGGGTTTGTCTTATTGTTTGGTTTATTTTTAAGGGGCATTCATGGTTTGTCTTAATTTTATGGTTTAGGGTTTATGCTGAGTGACTGATGTAACCAGACATTCCTTATGTTTTTCCGGATGAAAGGAAGGTCATTGCCTTCTTATGCAATTCCACTTGATTCTCATCTCCCTTCAGTGCTCCATCTGGAATTTCTCCCATTGAGCTGAATTCTTCCAATAAAATTTCAGCCAGGCCAATCAGCAAACAGGAGGGCAAGTAGTCAATGAGGACTTTGATTTTCTGGGCTGTTTTAGAATTGCAGTCTGCCTGTAGTTTGGCAACGGCAGTGGAGGAAGTGAGCGAAACTGTTCAGTCCATGTTGGCAACGCTTCCAAATATTGAACTATCATCAAGAGCCGCCTCATTCAACTCAGCACTTCTCATATTATGGTGGAGGATGGTTATTTACAGTGCACACAATTTCTGGCAAGCTTGAACCGGTGCATTAAATCCGAGAAACGATAATTAGCTAAAATTTAACGCCTCCAGTAAGGAATCGTTTTTCAATAACCAAGGGTCCAGACCCTCTGAACGAAGCAAAGCTTAGAACAAAGCCTTTGAATAAAGCCTTTGTAAGTCTTTCTAGATAAATGTTCATACCTTGTCATCTGTTTTGATGTCTTTTTAAAATTTTGAGATCAGGGATGTTGTGTTTGCCTTTAAATCTATTTCAAGTTGTCAGACAGGTTCTATTTTAGTGATTTCTTGACAATATCACTTTGGCAGTAATCTTCCCTGGGTTTGGGAAGTGAAACTGAAGCAAAAACATATACTTATATTTTAATCTGTACATAGTTCATTTATAGTTTAATGTGAGAAATAACTGTTTGAATGACTGTAAAAAGCGTACAGATGCAGCTACAGGATAAAATCTGTCACATCTTGGTAGTTGGCATCCTTCCATCCGCAGAAAGACAAGACGCAAAGGAGGAACTTTAATAAATTTCATTCACTGTATTTGCTCTGTGCCGTGTGCAATTCATCACGTTTCCACATAGTGTTGCCTCCGTCTCTCTTGTCATTATTAATATTCATAGCCCTACTGATGGCCGTTGCTGTCTACTCCTTTGATTTACTTGCAAATTACATTCACAGAGGGAAGCTTAAATTAATAGCAAACACAGTAAAGCAACATATAATGATGTATTTATGTGTGCATAGATCTTTGGAAATGTGTTGCGGTGTAATCTGCAGCTGCTTTGTCTCCGCTTTTGTGTAAAGGGGATGGTACAATTACTAAAACATTGTCAGCATGACCTGTTATTACCAGATCTGCCTGCGGAGAAGTGTTGGCCTCAGAGTGGCCCACTCACTTTAATAACTGTTATTATTATCCAGAGAGCAGGACAGAATGAGAAACAGGAGAGCAGCCAGGGAGATAGAGCATTCCATTGTAGGCCTTTAATGAGGAGAGACATTCTGGTAAATGAGGGGATGAATCTAGGTGTGTCGTAGATGGAGTGGTGGCTGCCCAGATATCTGTGGGACCGGCTCATCCACGCGGCCGGCGGCGATTGGCTAAGCTGCGTAATTAGAGGGGTCGGTCCAGGCTTCACCGCATGGCCGCAGTCTCCTGATGTTAGACAGAAGCAAGCCAAGCATGGAATACTGAAGGAGACATTAGCCAGCATGAAGCCAGAGCAGCAAGAAAGTGAGCCATGGGTCTGGATGCAACGGCACCAGAGAGTCTCAACCTCCTGACAGGAACACTCGGAACAGGCCAGACCAAACCTCACAAACCTCAACACGGATTGTAATACGCTTTGGAGCACAACCACAACATTACAGATGAACAGTGTTATACTCACAAGCTTTAGATTATCTCAAATTCCAATAGATCCGATATATTAACTTCTCTTTCTGTGATATTAACTCTCTGCTACGTTTTGCTGTGTGTAGACAAGGTCTTTTATGAAACTGTCCAGTGGTGTGTGTCTTGTTTTTTTTCACTAACAGCCAAAAAAAAAAAAAAAAAAACACAGCTGGGTAATAAAAGTATGGATTTGCACTTCAGGATTTCACAAAATATAAAGTTTTGTAGTAATTTGCAGAGAAAAAAATTAAACTAAATCTGAAATCTGCTTTGTGTTCAAGCTGCATCCAGACCCATGGCTCACTTTCCTTTTAGTGTGTGCGTGCATGTGCGCATGTGTGTGTGTTTTCAACTCAGATTACCCCAAGTTATGATGCAAAGTTCTGTCAAACAAAATGGTGATGTTGAAGCTAAAGTGGTAGAAATCTGTGTTCATGTTTGAATTTGTCCATCTAAATAGTTTCTGTGCATATTTACAGTGGTACAAAAAGTGGATATCCTCTATAAGCATATGGGCGCCACGCTAAAGGGGCGCCAAAATGATGGGGAAAAATTATTTCTAGTTGGAATTTTCTGTACTCAACAGCTATTTGTGCATGCGTAAATTATATTATTAGCGGATAATAGCAAATAGTATTGCATAATAGTTGCACTTCTGAATATTTGTGACAGATAAAAAGAATAATAGATGTAAAATTAATCATTTTGGTTCATTTTACAGAAAAGTTTAGAAAGTAGCTTAAAGAGAAATGGTTTCCTACCGTCAGTAACCTCAAGCAGGGCCTTGGTGATCACACTGCCAGCGATGTTCAGAGCCTGGCAGCTGTAGTATCCCATGTCGGAGCGCTCTGCGTCTGTGATGGTCAGATCCCCGGTCTGAGATACAGAGAACCGGCTGGAGGGTTGAGGTGGTTGGTAGGAGAACAGGAGGTTCTGTAAGGAAACCAGAACAGAGGCTTTGGAAAAAACAGCACTGATGTGCCATAATATTGATCCTCCAAACCTGCATACGGTGCTTTAAAAAAGAAAATCTTCACACCCTTTAACGCTTTGTTTTGTTTTTGTTTTTTTTTTCTTTGTTTTTTTAAATTAAAATCCCCTAAACTCTGACAGTGAAAAATAAATGGAAGTCCAACACAATCAGTATAGCTTTGGGCTGTAATGTGAAAAATAGCTGAAAACATTTAAAATGAAACTGAAATATTTAACTCTTTGCTCTTCCTTTTACCTGACTGCCTTCCCTCTGCCAGAAAATGGCCGGCTGTGGGTTCCCAGTGGCCTCGCACTGGAACGTCACCGTCCTGCCAACTCCAACCACCTGATTCCTCGGTCTCACCACAAACGCTGGGGGCACTGCAGGACAGCCATGCCAATGGTTAACACACTACAACATCACCATAGCACAAAAGACACCATCACACATCCAATATTATTTGAATGGAAGACAAGAGAAATTTGCCTGTATTCAAATTTGTTACAGTTTGGTTTCAAATGTCTACATGGCAATAGCAAATTAGAGTGTAGTATTTAAAGCCAAAATATACACACATGATAGATGTAATAAATATAAATATAAAAAAACAATAGTTACTTCCATACTGCTCATTTGCATGTGCAAAGCTATGGAGCATTAAAATTTACATGGAAATGGGGAATAAATTTGAGCCATCTGTCCATGCTGACAACTTCAAATGGTGTAGGCCTCACCAGAATGCTGTGTTCATGCATCTTAATGACAAATTCTAGCTCAAATGAAGAGTGCCGTTATAGCCAAACGACAACCATGCAGTTCTGTGGTGACACTGGTTTAATAGGCTAAACATACTCTGATTGTGTCCTAAAGCCTAAAAACAACTTTTTGTCATTTTTAAACACAAACTGAATAATAAATACATGAGTGCAATCTCAAAATTGTCACCTAAGATATGAACACAATTTGTCTTTACGTACCAGATGATTTTTTTTTCTTTTTTTGGTGATGGGGTGTTTAAAAATGGGGGAAAATAAAATAAAAGAATGAAATGATGCAGCATTACCTTGGAGGTACAAGATGAGCTTTTTTTTTACCCTCTAATGTCCTTTTGTCCCCGTTGCCCATGACAACAGAAACATGATTGCTGATTGAAGGGTGGAGAGGTGATGGGTGAAGGATGGAGGGGGGGTTGTGACACCTTCCTGTCTCTGTCAGGGTGGTGAAAAGGTGACGGGTGACATTTCAACTTACCAGACACGACTAAAAAGGAAACAAAAAAAACACAAAAGACAAAATGCCAGAATGAATAACCAAATAAAAACAGAATGACAACAAATGAAAGATAAGGGAAAAAAACAGCATGATGTTCAAAGATATAAATAATCATGTTGCTTTCATCCTGTGGGAACAAAATAGACATGTTTCATCCTTCATGCAAACCCTAGGGACAGAAGTATTAGGCTGGGTTATCAGGATACAAACAAGAAAACATTTAAATTTTTTTACAGTTAGGACAATTTGAAGCAAAAATACACAATTTATTTGGATAAATTCCATAAATATGAATATGAAGCTCATACAGGACAAAATGATTTTCAACGTTATTTTTGTAACCACACATTTTTCAGTTTTGCCACAAATTCACCACTGAATTTGGTTTGAACTTTGACTAGACCATTCTATCCCACTGCAGAATGATCAGTTTCTCTGATTTTGCTTTTTATACGTACAAGTTTGAGTAAAATTAACATTATTCTTCTATTCTATGAACTACTGACAACACGTCTCCAAAATTCTAAGCCACAATTTAGTATTTATTTGTAGAAAATGAGAAATAGTCAAAATAACAAAAAAGATGCAGTGCTTTCAGACCTCAAATAATGCAAAGAAAACAAGTTAATATTCATTTAGAAACAACAAAACTAATGTATGAATTCAGGAAGAGTTCAGAAATCAATATCTGGTGAAATAACCAGGACGTTTTCAGTGGAGTTCAGTGCAGTGGACTCTATTTTTTCCAGAACTGTGTAAGCTGTGATCTAAATTAGTCAGCTGAAGCTCTGGCTTGTTGTTTAGTTGATGATTAGGTTTTGTCAACCTTCTGGAAGGTGAATTTCCACCCCAGTCTCAAGTCTTTTGTAGCTTGCAATAGATTTTCTTCACTATTTTTATGTATTTTCTGATTACCCAGGTGCTAACAAAGGAAGAACCCTAATAAAGTTTTTTTTTTTTTTTTTTTTGAGGACCTTTCTGGGTTGCTATATCTTAGTTCCCAAAACACAGCTTTGCATATTTAAACCGGGTGCATAAAAAGACAAGGTGAATGTTAACTGTCACTCGCTGGTCCTAAATCTCCCTCTGGCCAATCGCTCACCTTATCTAATCTATCTGTTTCAGCGGCTTCCTCAGAAACATAAACGCTGGCAGTCAGAATAATGGCCGGACCCTTCCTCCTCCCGCTGCCTATAGCTGGCCTTTAAAATGCAGATAAGACTCACATCAGACACTCCCAATGCAAGACGCTCAGGTCTATCTGTGTGCCAGTGGGCCTAGATACGGACCATCATGAGACACCCCTCTCTCACAAAACGCACGCACGCACGCACGCACGCACGCACGCACGCACGCAAACACACCCTCCCTTTATATAACCATTCATATGTGTCTAAGCCTTTAATGAGGTAACCTAACCTCTCCCATGTTGCTTCTGATCACAGTTGTGGACCACGAGTGAGAAGAGAGCCTGAAATCTGACCGGCTGAATAGTTTCTGCTTCCTGTTGGTTTTTTAGCACAGAGGGAGATTTTCTGTTAAAGGTTCTGACACGTTTCCATGAACAAACTGCAGTTGATTCTATATTCATAACAGCAGTGTTATGTTAGTTTCAGACTAACGGATGGATAGATGGAAGAGAAAGAGGTGAAGAAATAGATGGAATGTAGGGGAAAAAATTAATAGATGGATGGACGGATAGAAGTTTGACAATAAAACAGGCCCTAAATTCTGGGAGAAAATATTTATATTTATGTTATATCCATTCTTTTTCCATACTTCACCAGACCTAAAAATGTTTGGATTAAACTCTGTGTTGATCAGATGGAGGAGGAACCTTGTTATCAATAAAACGATTAATTGGAAAGTACAAATCCCCAACACCTCAGGAGTCAGGTTGTATATGAAACGTTTCCAATAATCCATTGATCACTGTAACAGCATGCTTTAAATGCTCCGTCTCTCATCAGAAATAACAGTTCTATGATCAGGTCAGATGAACACAAAAGCAAATCTGTAACTGAGGTCATGATTGCAGCCTTGGGGGTCCAGTCAAAGGCCACTCCCCTACATGTGCTCAGTCTTGAAAGATAGTGTCCCATCTTTACAAACGATGTTTAGCTTGTATTCTGTGAAAAACCATTTCACCCAAACAGGTTTCACCATTTATCACCACTAGAACAGCAAAACGTTTGCTGACAAAATAAGTTCCTCTCATTCACACTCTGCTGGCAGCAGCTCCAAGCCGCCATCCAGTCCCTTTACATGGGCTATTAGCAACACTGCTCTGGGGACCATAACTCTTTTCAAGATTTTCTATACACATAAATCAGCACTAACAGCAAAGTGAGCCAGCTGAGAAAGAAAATAACACACTGATTTTAAGACTACAACTGTCAATGGAGTCTGAACAATTCATTTATAGAAACATGCTATTTATTGAAAAAGCTTAATTAAAAAAAAAAAAAAACACTCACACACACATGGAGCAAACATTATCTGACCACGCCAGACACAGAAGCTATCTAATTTTGAAATTGTTCGTATATGTTGACTGGAAAAAAAAGAAATCTTTGCCGTGGCTTAGATTAACGGCTTCACAAAGTAGCCATAAATACGGAAAGTGACCTGGTTGATTATGTGTTGGTTCGATCAATCACGTGAATATTTTTCTTGACATATTTATAAGTCCAGAGGAGTTGTAGCTGGCTGATAAACAAGCATGTGAAACAATAATTCACTGATTGAGTTCGTTACGGGAGCAGAGCCGTTTGAAAGAAAAATAGCCCCGAGCACCACTTCCACAGTGTTGTCTTTGTTCACTGAGAATGTGACCACAGAAGGTGAGAAGAATCCCCTCTGAAGTGTGCAGCTCTGGAGGCTCATGGTGATACCACACGCCTCCTTAGTCTTCTAAGACAACTAAAAATAATAAAACATTTTGGTCATAAGATGAGATGAGGCAAGATGTTGGATTTGTAAGAATGAAGCAAAGTGATATTTAGCAGTATTTTTTGAGAAAACTAACTGTCTGGTTGGCCCAGTAAAAGACTCTGTTAAGATATATACAGCTCTGAAAGAATGAAGAGTCCACTGCTCTGAGCCCCATTGAAAACCTCCTGGTTGTTCCACCAAATATTGATTTCTGAACTCTTCCTGATGAACAATGTTCATTACTCAAAGATAAACCTATAAGAAGTAAAATCAGAGAAACTGATCATTTTGCAGTGGTCTCTGAATTTTTTCCAGAGCTGTAGATGTTGAACGAATATGTGCATTTGAGGAACCCCACAGTGATTTTTTTTTTGTTTGCTCTGATCTTTATTTACTCTTAGAAATGCGCCAATATGAAAATTTGGGCTGTTATCGATATCCATTATTAATATTGCTTTTACACCCGACAGCTGATATTTACTAATTTTATACATATTTCACTACCTTTTCGACAGCTTAAAATAAAAACAACACCTCAATCAATTAATATTGCTGATACATCTGACTTTACCATTGCTTCAGTTAAACTCCCCTCAATCCTTTGCTACATCCCTATCACTGTCACATGACCAAACAAAAACCACAGGACCAACCTCTGCCCCCGTTCAGCAATACGATGGAAATAAATGTTGGTTGTTAATATCATACCAGTTTTGTTTACTGGACTGATACCGATATTAATGGCAATATATCATGCATCCCTAATTACTGTACTCTAACAATGTTAAAGTGAAATTGATTCCAAATAAATGTATTTATTTTCCCAGATAAAAGGTTTTATAAAAAGCAAAAAAATAAAAGACCTCATCTCTACTTAGGTCTTCATTTTAAGATTTCTAGAGATGAGTGTTGCAAATTAGCTATGCAGTAAACATTGTGATGCAGGCATTGATCTGTCTCTATCAAATAAACAATAAAATAACATTGTAGTCCAACATTTGAAGAAAACATTCTTTGAGTATCATAAAAAGCATCTGATGTATTATTATTAAGAGCGGTTGACGGTTAGTGAGTCATGGCATTCACACACTTTCTGCAAATAGTTATCTCATTTGTCATTCTCACATTGGAAGCATTTTCAACACTTTGGTAGGATTAGGACCAGTTTTGAGCTAGGCAAGCATAAAACTGCAAGATGTGGACTAAATAAATAAAACTCTTCTGGATTGTTTTATGCTGTTTTAAAATTCTTTAAAACACAACTTGCAAAAACAACAAAGGAGATTCTTCGTTTTCCAAAACAATAGTTGTAAAATCTTCAATTGTTTTTTAACCAAATATTTTTCAGCGTCTCAACTACTGAGTCGATTAGCATAGGCCTCTTTGAGAGCAATTTTTACCTCTGAATTATTGTTATTCTGCAGCAACAGTCCTCTGTCGCAGAAGTTAAGCAACAAAGCCCGACTCTGGAGATTTGATGCAGGCTGACGGCGGCCGCCGCTAAACCGACAAACTAAACTGTTGCTCCCCACATCACAGGTTTCTTCACTACTACAGCGACATCCCACTACCTATACATCGTCCCTTCTGCTTTGGCCCATTTAGACCTACAATTACCCAGCTTTTCTTTCCATCCCTGTGCCCGCGTCTGTAATTAGAAGCATGTCATTTCCGAGCGTGGGACTGTGGCCCGCTTGCCTTTAATTAGCTGGACTACTCTCTACCCACAGCCTCGCTGGCCTCTGTGCATCCCGGCCTGCTTAAACTTCACTCTGAGGAGAGAGTGGAAATTGTTCTGGGCATCAGTCAGCATCTGATTTAAACAATATGATTCCTGCCATGCCATAATTTTTTTTAACATTCCTCTTCATAACTGTGGCAAGAGAGTTTTCTTGGCTGAAGTAAAGACAGTTGAAGGATTTGCACGATTTAACTCTCACCAGATTGCGAGTTGAAAGGCATGATGTATGAAGGAAGAAAGAAAGAAATAGGGAGAGAGAGAGAGAGAGAGAAAGAAAGAAAGAAAGAAAGAAAAAAGAGGGTCAGTGCTTTGGTATGATCATGCAGACACAGTGAATTGCCCTGAGGTTAGGACATTTAATTTCCACTGAGGACAGGGGAGGTTTTAGCATTTCAAATATGATTCTAAGTCAGGAGAACAGCTTATTGAGCCATGCATCAATGCAGTTCCCTTTCATTAACTAACCTTTCATCAAGGGAAGAGAAAGAATGGGGGAGAAAAAAAAGCAATAAGAGGAGATATATTGACGGGCGTATTGGCAGGTGGACCTAATCTTATGCCTCAAACCAATCTAAGGTTTGGTGTCTTACTGAGCGAAGTGGGAAGTAATTGTAAAGGGTAGCCATGTGAAAATGAGCTATCTGTGTTTCCTTCTAGGGGGTTGGCAGATGAAAAGAGTTGCCTTAAATTTCTGCTGGTGGTGACATTAATATGACTGACCTCACTGCAGAAATTTCTCTTCATCCCCCCCCCCCCCCCCCCAACTATAGCCCCCAGCCCCAATTCCCAACCCGTTCTGCATCAATTGCGAGCCAACCCTCAAACGCCGGCATTCGCCCTCACCATATCTCCCCCATCCAATCCTCATTCTTTGCGCTCAAAGCTTCCTCCCTTCTTCCCTCCCCTCTTGTCTCACCAGACTCCAAACATTCCCATTAGTTTTGCCGTTAAATGGCCCCTGTGTTCCCCTGAGTCTCAGGAGACTTTTGGGGGGTGATCCCACCCACCCCCTATTTTCTCTGAATAGTTTCTTTCTGAATGTTCACACTCTGTGACCAGCTGCTTTATAGTCCGACCGTGTTAATAAGAGGTCCAATTGAGAGGGCCACAGGAGACACACGCATATATTCCATTGGTTCACAATCGGTACTGTAACTCTGAAAACATGAGGGACAAAGTGCCTCTAGAGAGATACCACTTGTATAAGGCAAATGAAATCGATTGGTGCTGAGCTCCCATGTGCAATAGCTCTACAATCGTTATAGATTTCAGCATTCTTTTTTTATTAGAAATCAATCAGCTAATTGAGAGAGAAGAGACTTTAAAGTGATGATCATATAGTAGCCATGCTGGTGGCTATTATTGCTTTGTAGCTGGGCTAAATTACTTTTCAATCAAGCCGCACTAAAACTCAAAATGGAAATGAATTTAGAGCGGCTGTCCAAGGGGCTATTAATAGCACATGTAGCAAAGCCAAACAGGGTAAAACTTTAGACTTATAGGGGTTATTGAACTGTGGTGTGCCTACCGTGGACGGTGAGCGTGGCTGAGGCCTCCGCCTTGCCCACCATGTTCTCTGCCACACACGTGTAGGAGCCTACGTCAGCAGAGATCACGCGGCGGATCTTCAGGGTGTGGTCCTCACGGATCTCGTATCTGGATATGTAAAGGCGCCAACAAATAAAATTTTTGCAAATATATCAGAAATAACCCAAGGCACAGACAAAGGGATCAAAAAGGAGTCTTTGCTTGGATGAGTCATACCGTCCTTTAGGGAGGTCGCCATCGTCTTTCCTCCAGCGTACAGTGGGAACTGGGTCACCACGAGCCTCGCACTTAAACTCCACACTTTGGTCCACTAAGACCACCATGCTGCTTGGGCGACGCACAAAGCTAGGACGCTCTGCAGAAAGAAAACAGGAAATCAATGAAACAGACATCTATCTAGCTATCTAATCATTAAGCTAGCTGGCTATCACTGTGAGTATTATTATCCTTCTGTGCACTTATACCACTAAAGTTGATTATTTAACTGCAAAAACAAAACCAAATTTCATTATTTTCCAGTCAGACAATCATTTTATAAGTAACTACTTTTGAACTGTGTTCACTCGCACCTTTGTAATATGCTTTCCCCGTTTTTAGTTGCCTCTTTATTCTACCATCTTAAAATGTATATTGTAATTTGCATAAAAGTCTTTCAACAAAATGCACATAATAAAATAATTAGAAATTCCCTTAGTCTGAAACAACATGTTTATTTTCAGGGAAAATGGCCAAGATTAGCAGCAAATTAATTAGAAAAATAAAAATTATTTTTGCACTCACATTCACATTATTACAACTACTATTAACAGGAATTTAATAAAACAAAACAGTCTTCACTAATTGCTTTTTGGCATGTTTTATCAACAAAATTCTTCAAATTAATAAAAAAAGCATTCTGTCCACACAAATGACAAGGTTGAGAATCTTTTTCATGTAAAAAAGTCATGTTCAAAAGCAGAATAAAACACAGTGTATTGCACTGAATGTATTGCAAATAGATAAAACCAAGGAAGAAAAAGTAAACACCTGGATGTGTGTTGTTTGTAATCACAGAATACTCCATAAACCTGAGCCCAAGATCAAATATCTGTCATATGGACGCCTGACCTAAACTAATGCTCACACTTTGTCTTATCCACGCATCCCAACAGTTTACAGCTATTACAGAACTTGATGGTAAGTTCTTGTAAATTTAAGATAAAAATACCTAAATTCTTCTTATAGGTGCTCTAATGACAGCTTGTGATATATTATAAGCCAGTTAGTGATGTAATTAGGAACCTCTGCTTCGTTCGGGACCCAGATGAGTATCTGGGTCAAAGGTGACTCATGTAAAATCTAGTCCAGCTGCTCACAGACAAGAAGCTGCAATAAGCAGCCCAGGAACCCGGTTTACAGAGAGACTGTGAGTCATGTCACACTGTGGGCTAAAGGTCAGCGACATCATTTTGTACTCTGCAAGTCAGAGACTAAACATCTGGACTTTGTTTTTACAGCAGACAAACAAAAAGAAGAGAATTAACCAGACAATGGGTTGGCATGCTGCAAAGAAGAGAGAAATAAAAAAAATAGAAGCTTAATTACCCAGAACTGTCAGTTCAGCTATTTCACTTTCACGCTCTCCGACCATATTTGTGCCGACGCATACATACTTCCCAGCGTCACTCTTGCGGGCATTCGTGATCATCAGCTTGCCTCCACGTATCTGAGTGGATACAAAAAGGTAATTAGAACCTAAATGTGGAGAAGAAGAAAGTTACACTGTTTGCCATTGACATACTAAGGCCGTCTTGACACAAGGAAACAAAAAATCCATCCAATCTGACTGATGTCAAGCTGACTTGGAAAGAAGACTGGACAACAACTGAGTCTTTACATGTGAAAAGCTGGTAGTGACATATGATAAAAGACATCAACTAGTAGCGGAGGTAATTTTTTCTTTTTTTTGCTTTGCGCTTTTGCTAACTTTGAAAACATTTGGTACACTTTGTTTCATCTAAATTCATTTTTCCAGGTAAACTCTACAGCACTAATTTTCTTTTCTGTGTTGAAGTTTTTGGTTTATGGAGGACCAAAACTGACATAATAATAAAAGCATAAATATTTATTTATGCTTTTATTTCTTTTGAATAGCTTTTATTTCTTATAAAAACATAAATATATATTTATGCTTTTATTTCTTATGTCAGTTTTGGTCCTCCATATTGCTTATCAACTTCTTCAAGTAGTAGATGATTAAAGCCACGCTCTTATTTTGAAGTAGGTGAAGACTCAGCAGTTCTGTTTCACTCTTGTTTTTTTCCCTAGTAACTTTATTTCTAACAAGAAACATGAAAAATGGACAATGTAGAACATTGTATAAACACAAATCCAATATCTAAGGGCCTTATTGAACATGCAGTCTATAATGTCAAGTTTAAATTGGAGGGCAGTAATCTTTCAAAGGCAGATATAATTTCACTTGAGCGCTAATTGAAATTAGTGTTTTAGCATTAGCTTCAGCTAAATACCATGTTGCTATTGTGCTTTTGCAATAGCAGAACTGATGTTTTTGTTTAGTCCATTAGAGTTAGCACAGGTTATGTTTTAGCTAGGGGTGCCCTCTAATTCTGTTTGCAAATGAACACAATTTTCAAGGTTTTTTTTGTAAAACAATTTGAAAACCATGAATCTTTTTTACCTCCTGTTCAGCCACAAACTTCATGTGACAAAATGTGGAAAAGTTCAAAAGGTATGACGAGACAATATACACAATAACTTACCATCAGAAATATATTCAGGAAATGATTACAGCACTTTTATATTTGTCCTTGTACAAGCAAAAACAGGAATTTCTTTAGCTTTTTCCTATTGTTCTCAGTCAGTTGGCCTATTCCTCAGGGTAAGCCATTTAAAAGACAAATCTTTGGACGATCCCCCAGCAGTGCCTCAGGTGTTACCTGAGGCACTGCTGGGACTGCAAGTGCTCCTCCAGTCATCTCAAACAACTTAGACCATCATTGAACTGGGAAAACTTTTGAAAGCATTCTTCTTGGCATCAAGTGAACGGCACAGAAACACACACACCCGCTGGTAAATGTGTGTTTGTCCAGGTGAATATCATGTCTGTTATTTCCCAGGGCTTTGATTACAGGCCAGAGGAGATGCTTTGTTCTCAGGCAGTCAGTAAGGCATCACGGGGCCCCGGCACAGGCCCATCGCAGCCCTGTGAGCTGACAACCGTGGCAGTCGGTACAGATGCAGACAATAGCATGGTGTGCCAGTGATCTCTCAGAGCTTAAGGTTTTAAATGCACACATCAGCCTTCAGGAGCGGCTTTACCCCCTGCAAGCATGTAATCAATATTCCCATTAGAAAAGCACTGACAGAGAACTTGACACACTATATCACAAAAGTCTCATCTGCCCATTACTACCTTGTTAAAACTCCGTTGCCATGATGATCCCACACATTCTGTGATGTCTCAGTTGATGTGCATCACATCACATCATGTGTCCATGAGGTTCTTTTGGCTGTCCTTTAACAATGGGACATTCGGACACAAACCATGTGAGGAACACAGCAACCTTACTGAGTAAGGTGGTCTGCTCAAAAGAGACAGAAATCAACATCTTGGATGCAGTATCATGTCGCATAACTAGTTTTCTTCAATAGTTGAAGCAAAGATGAATAGAGTTAAATTTAGGGAACTCCTGGCAGAAAACCTAAAGGTACAAAAGCCTTGGCGTGGGGACACAGCTCCAAAATTACCGGATCTATGATGGAAGGGGTTAGAGAGGGAGTTTTCAAATCCAGACCCCGAGGCCTGAATTCCTGCAACTTTTATTTGTGCTTGCTTTTAACACACCTGAGTCAAATACTGAGATTATGAGCGGGACTCTGGAGAACTTCACTGTTTATTGAGGAGATGATTCAGCAATTTGATTCAGGGTGTAAAAGTGGCAGGACAACAGCCTTGGTGTTCAGGATTTGAAGACTCCTGGCTTTCTAGTGAGGAATGTTATGTTAGAACTGCCTACATTTTATGACCTCATGGTGAATCTACAACACAGCACTTAATATACCCATGAGGTCACCATGATTAAGCCAATGACACACTGTTTCCTAACTTGCCACAGATGCTGGCATTTAAAAAAAACACCTGTTATGCAGTTTTTCCTGTTTGCTGGTAGACTGCAAATAGGGTCAGGAAGGGGGCACAGCAAGCATGTGGAACAAGGTCCTTTGTACAGATGGAACCAAAGGTGAACCTTTTGGCAACACCCTCCCCCAAAAAAAGACTGCACATCAGCCTAAACACAACACCTACACAGCCAAACATACTATTGGCTGTATTTTGGTTTAAATCTTGAATGGCCAACATTTTTCTGACATCTCTGCTAGTCTACATGTCCATGAGGTTAGAATCAGGAAACTTAAGACAGATTAAGGACAAATCTTATGGTCCGGCGGCATTCTTCTGCCCTTCACCCTCTGTTTAAAATTAATAATAAAGCAGGAGACAGGCAGTGGAAGACTGGCTTATTTAGGGCACCTTGTGGAGCTGGAAGGGTTTGAAGTATCATTATGTTACTGTTTGTTTGAGGAAAGGCTTAACAGCTAAAATACTGTGACAATCACAAAGGACCAGGGTCAGGACGGCTCAAAGAGCTCAGAAAGGGGGTGCACTGTGGTTTCCACAGGGCTTTTGGCATTAGGATCACCTTAAGGCCAGTCCATTCTATGCTGATTCTTGCCACTGCATATCTGTAGTTTCCCCATCTCCCCTGGCACACGTGGAGAGCCAGAGCAGCAGAAACCCTGAGACTGGGCTAAAGATGATGAATCCGGTGAATCTCTTCTTTTTCGCCTGTGCACATTCTCTTCTCTCAGCGCACAAGCCTGTCGAAAGTCCCAACAATCTGACTATTATCCTTGCATTACAGGGAGACAGCTCTATCCTGTTGCCTTTTGTCTCATGTCATTTGGCATTGCTGATAATGTAAAACCTCCCACATTCAGAATCGTGTTTGTTCAAATCCACACAGCAGTTCATTTTCCAAGCTTG
Source organism: Poecilia mexicana (assembly GCF_051168715.1). Classification (NCBI taxonomy): domain Eukaryota; kingdom Metazoa; phylum Chordata; class Actinopteri; order Cyprinodontiformes; family Poeciliidae; genus Poecilia; species Poecilia mexicana. The sequence goes on along the minus strand of NW_028263382.1, from coordinate 33,093,417 downwards.
TTATTAGCCACAACAATAAGACAAAAGGAAGGGGACAATGTGCTGCTTTTCTGCCATTTACTATGCTCCTGACAAGCTCTAAAGCAAAGCGGACATTTGACGAGGTTTAAGTGCTTGGATTTTTTTTTTCTTTGTTTCTTTTTTTTCCCTCTGCCTTGTTCCTGATAGACTAGTTCTGCAGCCGTGACTAGCAGAAGCAATATGTGGCTAAACAACATTACTTCTCATTTCTCTGTGGGAATCCTTTCAAATCTCTGTTCAGGTAGCACACCATACATGCACTGTGTGTGCTATGCTACCTGCTTTGTATGTGCTGACAGCTGTATGATGACCCAATGAAGTTTAGTGTGAACATAATTAAGTGATTTATGTTTGAACCAAATTATCAACAAGTCATATTAAAACAGACGGTAAACATGCTAGCATTAACTTAGCATTTCAACAAGGTGCTCCAAGTGAACACATGGTTAGCAGGAGAAATAGAACTTTTTAAAACATGAACAAATGCACACTTAGACTGACAGAACATCAAAATTCACACATTAAGCTGGGGTATGTGACTTTTATTAAATAATATTTTTACATATTTTGTTAGCATTATCATGTCACATAATGAGATAAATAATATTTGCAAAGCAAAGGGAAGGATCTGAGCAGCATGTACACAAGGGAGATTGACAGGGCTAAGATCCTCCTCCTGGCTCTGATTGGTTGTTTCCTATGGAACAGTGTATTTGTTCAGATGACAGCAGGACCACAGGGAGAAAGCAAAGGAGCTTCAATTTTTCCACAGATTATCTGTCTTATACTGTACAGTCAAGACATAATGGTAATTTTAAATATTGAAAAAACATATTTCTTATAAAACTTACAAGCCCCAGATTTAACTGGGTAAACCCATTTTAGAGTAGCAAATTGAAACTGACCTGCAGAAACTCTAGTTGGGACAAAATATCTGTCCCACTCAGGGAAAATGGACAGGAGAGATCGCAGCATCTCGAAAGTGAGTTAAGTGTTTAACTGCCTTTGCACACCATTACCTTAGCGAAGCGAAATACCAATACTAGTTTGGATGTGTGTTGATGGCCAGACCAGAACATCCCTATATGACATACCATCCATGTGCAAAAAGAAAATTCTGTCTGCAGGTGGTTTAGGACCTCAGTACAATCACCAAGGAGACTGCACGTTTCAGCATGTTGCAAAGGAGAAAGAGTGAACTGAACTGAATATCGGAGATTCCGACCTTTCCCCTCCTCTCCTCTCGTCACCAAATTTACAGTAACATAAACAAACTCTAGACGATGTCCCATGATTCTCCCAGTTCTGCTGACATGGCCCTCCAGAGGACAGCATCCAGGCAGCCATCCATCAGCACAGCTGATTACACATTTTCAGACGGTCAAACACGACATCTAGAAGGCCGATTGAAGAGCCTGGTGACTGTGCTCCCATAAACTTACCATCAAATGATGGTAAGTTTATGGTGAGAAACAGCAGCTGCTCAGAGCCTCCAACCCGCCGCAGGCTACAAGAGCACAATTCAGTGTCATTTGGCCAGCACGCAGCGATGGCAGCAGTATTCACAATCTTCATTCAAAGTATGTCAAGTGTGACGTAAAAAAAATAATCAAACGGAGGAAAAGCATGTTGGGTTTAAGTGGAATAATAACAGTTGAACAAAGCATAAAAAACAAAGAAGAATTTTTTTGGAAATGTAAAAGTTGCTGTTTTGAACTTGGTATCAGGCAATGGCCAATGCTGAGAGAATGGCCAACCAGATCCACGATGCTCTTTTTTTATATTCTATCAGATTAAATATACAGCATGGATTCTTTTCATCTCCCTAAAACACAAGAGATGAATAAAGCCATCCAACAAAATGCTTTCATGTGTATTTCCGCTGCGTCTGCAGTGACAGATCAAGCATGATATATACTTCCCTTTAACTAGATTACTTGCTCATTTCTTTCAGTTTTGCTCTTTAGAAGCAAAGCATGGTCTGCTAATCTTTCACGGTGGCTCTTAGTGAAACTAAACAATAGCTGCCTGGTTTAGGAGCCTTTTTCAACCTAACTGTTCTCATTTGGGAAACTGTTTACAGTTCTTTGGTAAAGACAGCTCGTGAAACAGCAATCATTCATCGATCTGGAGCATAAATTTGTGTTTGGTTGAATTCTCGGAAAATAAGATTTAAAAAAAACATCCTCTATAAATGAATAAATACAGAAATTCTGCTCAGATCTTTTGTAAGAACACACATGGAGCTGATTGATAAAAGGTTGCTTTTATCAATGGCTTTGCTGGTCTTTTAATTAACGCTGTTTGCAGATAGCTGCATGGATTCTACAGCCGAAGAGCTGCTGAGTAAAACTTTCTCTCCTTTGACTCCTCCTCCATCTCATCAATAGATCCTAATCCTGACTAATGAAACAGAACTAACTGTGACCTACATTAACAAATCCAAAAATAATCAAACATTTCAGCTGAGGATTTTCTTTACCTGCATCACAGGGTCATTAAAAACAAAGATGCAACAAGAAATTGGTCAGTGACCAGAACAGTCTGGTGGAGTAATTGTGACTAATTGTGACTTTAAGGGTGTTTTCACATCTTATAGTGACCATAAACAAATGAAGGAAACAACACATAAGCTCTTTAGAAGACACTGACCTGAGCTTTCTTCACAAAATGTAAACAAAAATAGAAAGGAGTTAGATTTTGGCGGTTGTAGAATTTCTCTTTTGACTTGTTAAAAGACAATCTAGACTCCTGATCAAAATCTTAAGACCAGTCAAAAAATTGCAAGAATTTGCACTGCAAGATTTTGCACTATTGGATCTTAAGAAGGTTCTAAGTAGAGCTTCACAATGTTAAAGGAAAAAAATCAGTGCAAGAGACAAGAACTTTTGAGCAGGGAATTTTCTAAAAACTGCATTTACACTCAAACATGATTTTTTTCAGCTGATCAAAAGTTTAAGACCATAGTCTTTAAAAGCCAAAAGCTGTGCAAAAATCTGGATTCCATGTCATTTTCTGTCAAGTCTTTACACTGTCAAGACCTCCTGATGGCAAAAGCAAAAAAGCTCACTGACTTTGAACGTGGTAGGATTGTTGAGCTGCATAAGCAAGGCCTCTCACAACGTGCCATCGCTGCTGAGGTTGGACGCAGTAAGACAGTCATTTTGCATGGAACAAAAAAGTCAAGTGGTAGACCCAAAAAAATTTCACCAGCTCTGAGCTGCAGGATCCGATTGGCTGTCCGTCAAGACACAGGACGATCCTCTACCCAAATTAAGGCCATTACTGGTGCTGACTGCAGCCCAATAACCATCAGACGGCATCTGCGAGAGAAGGGCTTCAGAAACAAAAAATGTCTTCAAAGGCCACATCTTCTTCAACGCCACAAAATTGCCCGTTTGGACTTTGCAAGGGTGCACCAAACATGGGACACTAAAAGGTGGAAAAAAGTTGTCTTCTCTGATGAGAAAAAAATTAACCTTCATGGTCCTGATGGCTTCCAACGTTACTGGCATGACAAGGAGATCCCACCTGAGATGTTTTCTACACGGCACAGTGGTGGGGGCACCATCATGATTTGGGGTGCGTTTTCCTTCAATGGAACAATGGAGCTTCAGGTTGTGCAGGGGCGTCAAACAGCAGCTGGCTATGTAGAGATGTTGCAGCGGGCATCCCTCATGACTGAGGGTCCTCATCTGTGTGGTAATGATTGGTTTTTTCAACAGGACAATGGTGCAGTTCACAATGCCCACTTGACAAAGGAGTTCTTCCAAGAGAATAACATCACTCTTTGGGACCATCCTGAATGTTCCCCGGATCTAAAGCCAATTGAAAACATTTGGGGATGGATGGCAAGGGAAGTTTACAAAAATGGACATCAGTTCCAGACAGTGGATGCCTTTCATGAAGCCATCTTCAACACTTGGAGCAACGTTCCCACTAGCCTCCTGGAAACACTGGCATCAAGCATGCCTAAACGATTGTTTGAAGTCATCAACAAGAATGGTGGAGCTACTCATTACAGAGTCCTTTTTTTTTGACACTTTGATTTCTGTTTTGGGGGGTTTTCGGGTTTTTTGAGCTATGGTCTTAAACTTTTGATCAGCTGAAAAAATCATGTTTGAGTGTAAATGCAGTTTTCAATTAATTGCCCGCTCAAAAGTTTTTGTCTCTTACGCTGATTTCTTCTTTTAACATTGTGAAGCTCTACTTAGAACCTTCTTAAGATCCAATAGTGCAAAATGCAAATTCTTGCAATTTTTTGACTGGTCTTAAGATTTCTCCTGCTAGTAAGTTGTAGATATACAACCTACTAGCTATATATATATATATATATATATATATATATATATATATATATATATATATATATATATATATATATATATACTGTAGATATACAAAGTTGCCTTTATTTTAATTATATAAAGCACTTTGAAATGCCTTGCTGCTGAAATGTGCTATACAAATAAAATTTGATTTGATTTTGATTTGATTTGTATTGGCCCAGAATCCCCTGTGCTACAGTCCACTTCCTGGTTTTGGAGCAGTCACTAGTTCTCTTGGCATTCACATGTGCATTTTGAACCACACAGAGTTCACTTGAACCGAACCAAGACCTAGATTATAAGGTGGACCAGAGTTCATTCCCAAACAAACCAGACTTTCTATGGAAACAAACTAGAGTTTGATTAAAGCAGACTAAACAAGGCTGGTGAAAACACACCCTAAAAGAGAGCGAGAGCAAGACTTTCTTTAAAGAGCAGGAAATATCCAGAAACCTTCATAGAGTGGAAGTGGTGCATTACATATCTGACAGCCAAACGTTAGCATGAATACATACGTATTGTAAATTTGGGAACAATTGAAAACTTCAACAGAATCCGCACCTCCAGGAAGCAATTGTTTCTCAATAGTTGAGGGTCCAGGCCCTCTGTACAAAGCAAAGCAAAGAACAAGATGCTGGTCTTTACCAGAATTTTGGGTAAATACAAGCTAAATCAAATTGAGTGTTGCTAATTTGCGCTAACAGCACTCTTAAGTATGGAAGTTGTGACCCTGGAAATAAGAGCCAATTTTGAATAATTTTTATGTGGCTAGACATTTCCTTATATAGATATACAAAGTTGCCTTCTTGTCATTCTTACTATTAAGACCATCAAGGCAAGGTAAAATGTTTTTAACTCTTTTTTGTAATGTTTGTAAATAGAGATCAGAGTTGAAAAAGAAATCAGTATCAGCAGGTCAGAACTTTACAAGAACTGTAAATTGGCGATGAGTCTCACAATGATAAAATAAGCAGTGCAAAATTTGCAACAATACAAACGGTATTGTGAAGTACTTACAGTGATCCTCTCATCTCTGTCATCAATATTGACTCCGTCTTTTTTCCATGATATGGTGGGTTCAGGGTGACCGCGTGGAGGCTGGCACTCCAGGACGGCCGGCTCTCCAGCTGCTACAATCACATCTGCAGGGTTTTGCCTGAAGTCGTCTCGTAGAACTACAAGAAACAGAAAAGATCATTTTAGTGAAATACTGTGAAAAAAAACAACAACCGTTACAATTATTTCTGTTTAAACAGCATAAAAGAGGGAAAAATTGACTGTTAATCCTTTTTAGTATGCTGTATACAGTGCAGTACATAGATTTTTTTAACATACATTTTGAAACATATCTGCTGATGTGTTCCATGCAATGTGGACTACCTTAAAAGAAATGTAACCTTCCTGTCATTCAGGTACGCAATAACTACTCATCAGCATTTCTCATGGACCTGACCTTCGTTTTGGCTCATATAGACTTGCAAATAGAATAATCATAAACACATTCATACATTCAGCATATGCTGAAAACTTCAGTTTTCAATCATCACTTTTTCATCTTCTTCTGGCCTTGTATGTTTCTCTCTCCTGCAATCACCTAACATGAAATATCTACATCATATTCATCCTCCTCCATTCTCGTCTTGGTAGAGACACAACGGCAGCTTTACTCGCATAGATTATACCAACTGGAAGGGATAAAAGAAAGCGGTGATTTAACTTTGGATTTTCATTACGAACCTAAAGGGGGGCGCCATCTTAATCTCAGATCTATTTTATTCATACCAGTCCCACATGGCGTGGCTCTGACATGATGAACTGAGTGACTCTGGTGTTCTTTTGAGAGCTTCAGTGAAAAATTGCAAACATGACCACAAGTCATCAGTTTACCTGCCTCATTTATATCACACAATCTGAGTCACATTCTACTTGTATGAAGACTTGGTGCAGCCACCAGTCTCTTTAGAGTTAAAGATAAATGTAAGGCTTACAAATACAGAAAGTGTGCACAAAGGAATAAGTTTACATCTACACATTGCTGTACTCATGTCAGTCCCTCAGCAACCCCAAAGGCTTTTACATTATAGTGTAAACTTACAATATTTAAGACTTCAGGAGAAATTCATTGCAGTTTATCAGCAAAACATTAAACTTGAGCTGTAGATCTTTTGAACAACAACTGGAAATGTGGCAAAAAAAAAAAAAAAAAAAAGAGCCGCTAGCCAGAAGTGGCCAGTGTGTCAACTTGTTTAGGACTAACAGTGACCAGGCGGGAACATGCGTCAACATGCTGACATATTTTAACACACTATAGTTAAGTGTTACCTGGTGGCAACATTAACGTGACTCTTGGGTGTAGAAGTTCATTTCAATTCAGTTTATTAACATAGCACCAATTATTTTGTCCATAAAATTTAAGATCACATTTACAGCAACTGCTCACCCACTTTGTACTACAGCATTTCTTCTCCGAATAGATAGAATTAATAACTGCTCAATACAGCACGGCTAAGAGAAAAATCTATTTCTAATGCTGTTCTCGCACTTTCGATTCATAAAGAGAAATCTAAGTTGGCTAAAATCAATATTAGCTGGTTAATCAAAAAAATGCACATTAGATACAATTAATCTCTAATGAGAAAAAGGATTGTGAATTTTCCTCTCGGATTAATAAAACATATTCATTCATTCATATATGCTAAAATATCTGGGCAAAAACAAAAAACCCATCCACCTGTATGTTCTGCCTGTCTGTATGCCCATGCACTTCATAGTGTTTTTATGACCTAAAACATATCAGTTATGTATGTTTTAAAGTTTCTTAATCTTTTACAAAAAAAACCACGTAATCTGATCTGTTGCTTTCAATTGCTCAAAAGTCATTTCAGTCCAATGTGAAAGTGAGGCCCATTGACAGACCCTTTGCCTACTGAGCCACCAAATTCTTTAAATCTTTACATTTTAGTAAGTCTGACTCTACTTGGTAATGCTGACTTTTCATCTCAACAAGGTTTTTGTTTTAAAAAACAAGAACAGCCCTTTATTGCATAATCACAACGACGCAATCACAACCAAACCGGTGTTGATTTAGAAGAACACCACCATATTTCACCAGTGATATTCTACTAGAATGGTATGACTCATCAGCTGTGGGGGAGGCACGCTGTACATCCACACATCTATTCACAAACCACATTAACTGCAGTTGCCCGATGGATGTCCTAGATTTCAGGCCCTTACTCAGCGCCCCAGCTGTGTGCTGTGTTCGTACCCTGTGGTTACCAAAGGATCGAGTCATTCGGGAACGCAAATGTAAACACTAAACATCCGATCCATTAAAGCATCAACTCCATGTGAAGAAACACTCCATATTTGTGTCAGCAAAGCCAATCTGGTCTGAAGAGGATTACTGAACGAATCCACAGCCTTGAGGAGCTAAACGAGCCAAACGCTTGAAGATGCGGGCTGCCAGCTCTGACTCAGATCATCCCATGATTGAGATCCACTTAAAAATTCAAAATAAAGACCAGGCTCCAGTGTGGAGTGTAATGAATGCATTTTGGAGTGATTTGGGTAGGTGTAACAATAATTGCACTCCGTCTCCACTCAGTGGGGTCTCCATCACCCCGACCAGGCTTATGGTCGTTCTTTCACATGCAAGGGTCCTTTGGGATAAGAAAAAAAATTGTAACTTGTAAAGGTGAAACAAGGAAAGAAAGAAATTACATGTCAAGAGCCTGAGGAATAGGGGGATGTTGGCATCTTTTAGTGTTTACACCAACAGCACGGTGCCCTCCAACCCCTCTCCGTAGGCGCACACTCCCCCCACCTCTCTCCTCCTCCAAACCAACACCTCTTTGTTATAAACACAGCTGAGTACAGCGCAGCAGACAGCCCTGAACATCTGCAAAGTGGAAAACAAATTCCTCTGGGATGGAGGCAGCTAGACGGTCTCCCAGACAGACAAACAGGTCTGGATCCGGATGCTCTGAACTCCTCTACTCGTCAGAGGCTGACCTGTGATGGAATGGCTTGCCTCTGGTCCTCTTGGATCAATCCAATGCTGATACTTCCTGTACCATAAAGACCTACACAATGTTAATGTTCCCCTTCTTGGATTCTAGAAGGGGCAGAAGGGGGGGAAATGCTGTCGCACTCTATGCTGTCCTTAGAATGTGTGGTGTGGTCTGTATCTGTGTTAAGGATAATGAGCCAACTCCACTATTCTGTCTCTTTTGTGAGTTTGCAGCTGTCCCCCAGCAGATAATATTTCCCGGGCTATTAACAGGAAAGCTAGACTCAGTGTGTGTGTGTGTGTGAATGTGTGTGCACATAGAGATTTTCATTTTGTAGTCTAATATGTGGAAATAGGCCACAGGTCTCAGCATGAAGACGGCTCTTTGTCCATCTTGGATTTGCTCAAATATGCTGATGATGGGATGGAGCAGGGCGGATATCCGGACCTGGACAGATATCAGTTTGCTTCGTCAAGGTAAAGGGATCCCTTCTGCACCCCATTTTCTCTTTTCATTGGTCAGAACAAAACACTTCTTGTCTCTTATGACCGACAAGGCATCCTGTGAGACTGCTGCCTCTGCACAAGACAAATGTATTTCTCAAAACACATTTTTAACATCTGCTGGGGTCTACTTAGGCTTTAATCAGCCATGCTCTACTAGTTTGTTCACCTTGAGCTTGCTCACATTCTGGTACAGTACCTGTACTAACCCTCAGCACATTTTATGGGGATTTTATCAACACAAAACTAGATTGTTTTGCCCAGGCTTCTTTTGAAAGCCTGAGCAAAACTTCTGTTCATCAGCAAAATGACAGAAAAAAAGAAACATGTTTCAACAGCTAAATAGTTTCTCAACAATGACCAACCGCTTTGACGTCTTTCAGTCCAGTTTCCGTGCTCACCGCAGTACTGAGACTGCCCTCGTCAAAGTGTTCAAGGACATCCGCATAAATACAGACTGTGGAAGAACCACAGTGTTGGTTCTGTTGGAACACAGCACAGCATTTGACACGGTTGACCACGACATGTTATTATCAACATGTTCTGCTATGAAGATGGTGCTTTTAGGGCAATATCCAAAAGGAGCGAATCTGAGCAAGTAAAGCGCACAAGTAAAATTTGCCTCGTCAACAGATTCTCCAGAGTGACCATGTGCCTCTTGGCTGCTTGTTTGGTTTATTCCCTCCACTCTATTTATGTCAGTTTAGGTGAAAAGGCCATGTCTTGGTATGTTTGCAACTGAATTGTAGTACTTCAGTCTTCCTTCAGTGTTGTATTAAATAATGCAGCTCTCCACTGCTTCAACAATATCCCTGATCAAGCTAGAGCATGTGGGCAACGCTTTTTCCAAAAAGGCCACATGAGAAATGTGCATATGTAGTAGCATTTATGAAATAGCACAAGAACCTTTGTCAATAATTTTCAAAGACTAATGTCATAGTCAAATGCAAAAAAACAATAACTGCACCCAGTGTTTTTTTGTTTTTGTTTGGTTTAGCTCATTTATTTAAGTGCTTAGTGAGAACTCTTGCTCACTTTGTTCATTCAGGAGTGAAGTGACTTCAACAGCCAAAAGCCATATCCAACAACATGTCGCCCATAACTTTGGCCATGTACACACGGAGATGACTTCAGGTGAATCCGCTTAGGCTGTGTGACCCACATTAATCCATTGTCTTGGGAGACCAGAAAGAAACATTTTTGAAGCCCGGTTGGAGCCATTTCAGAACTCCGTTGACATGTTTCTGTGTGGCCATGTGAGCTGCGTCTATTTTTAAACAATGACATCAAAGCTCCATCACTTACTCTATCCCACATGTATCTCACTCTCACAAACAGTGAGGTTTGCTTGTTGTTGTTTTGTTTTGGTGATGTTCTCTGGCAGTACTGCAGCACCACCAATTGGTCCGGCATACCTACTACATCATTTTCTGTTGGGAGGATGCACATTTTTTCTTAATTGTCTACAAAAATACATGGTGCATGTTTTTTGTATCACACGAGTCACATGATCAACAACTCAAACCATTCTCTGTTGTTTCTTTCGCCATTAATGTCGAAAGAGACAACAGAGAATGGTTTGAGGATATTTTTTAATAAACTTATCCATGTGTGATTTTAATTGCATTTTCTTTTAAATGGAAACACAGGTGGTGAGTAGTTTCCTTCTTATTAGTCAGTGCTGGCTACTTAGCTAATGTTTCCAACCTATCATTAATCAGATCAGTAGCTGGCTTCAGAATGAATATAGTGTCCTGTGTCAAGAAAGTTGCCAAGTGTGCTATAGTCTTGGTTTTGATTCAATTCAAACTGTCTCCTAAAGGTCAGCCGAGATGGCCGCTCTTAGTTCTGGGAACTCACTGGTTTTCAGCTATCCTCTGTCCACAGACACACAGCCAGACTTTTCCACAGGAAATTGAAAGCAGATGTTTAAATGTCAAATTAAAATGAGATTCCTGTGTTGCCCCTCCAACATTAATGAAAATGAAGACCTAATGCCACACGCAAGTCCGGTGGGAAGATCAGATGAGCTTTATTCTGAGGAAATTAAACCAAGTAAAACAAGCTCCCTGCAAATCTGTGGATGGATACAAAAACACGCACCAGGGGAATTAAAGGTTTATCAGAAAGCAGAGGAAGTCAACTCAGTAGAGACATGGAGCACGGCATGGGTCTCTCTTTTGGCTTTGTTCCCTGAATAAGGACAGACAAGGATAACCGTAAAACGGAGAGAAAAGTGAGTTATGATACCACAGAAAATGAACTAGAGAGAAGAACAACAAGAAGACGAGGGAAAATAAATAAATAAAATGTCTTTGTCCAATCATTTAATCCTTTATCTTATTTTTTTTATCCTATCATTTTAACATTTTATCCTCCAAGTTTCCTGGAAATATCTCAAGTCCAACTTTGAATGATTTTCAAGCTGTAACAGTTTGAGGAGGTCAGGTAAACACCATCCAATATTATTAGGCACATGTGACTCACATCACGAGTCACATGATCAACAACCAGACATTGCCAGTGGTGCAAACCAGGAAGAAGAAGGCAACAGGAAGTATTTGGAGGTTGACTGGTGTGGTGTGATTGTTAAGGACTTATTGCATACACAAACATATTTACATGTGAATTCAGTTGTGTTTCTTACTGAATGGAAACACCACAATTGCAAAATTGTGCCTTTTCAACATTAGTGGAGTACTGCCAAAGTTTTGCGCACATTTGGAATGCAGCTAGTTAAGGGGTTAAGCCATGAAAAAAAAAAAAAGCATTTCTATTTGCAGGTTTTCCTCCGTCCTGATCTTCCTCAGCTTCCAGCTCACACCTCTCCATCTAACCGCGTCACATCTCTCACTTTGTCTTGAAATTTCTCACCTCCCCCTTGGACATATGACCTCGTTAGCCTACCCGTTTCTCAGCTCACATAGATGTGCATGAAAGACGGCCTCATGGCATTGGTGTGTTAGCCCCCCATGGCCTGCTGAAAGATCGTTGCAGGTGGATGATTTGCCACCGGCGTGTGCGCAGAGAGCGTGTCTGTTTGCACCGCATATATGCGGAGTTTTCCCTCAGGGTGTGAAAATATTGTAAGACTAACAGTACTTTGAAAAAAAGAAAAAAAAAACTCTTCTTCCCCTCTTCCATCTTATATCTCTTCTTCCTCTGACCTCTTCACCAGACAGATGAAACTGCTCAAAGTAAACTCTACTCCCTCTCTCTCTGGCTCTCAGTCCTTCACTCTGAGCCGTTGGCCACCTTGCAGACACTCTACAACAGTAACAGAGTCTTGAATAGAGGATTATACACATAAACTTTACATGCACAAACGCAGAAATAAAACTGACAGGAGAGCTGAAATAAAAGCTGACATACCAATAAAATCCTCAAACATGTTCCACTTGTGAATGTTTTGCTCTTTTATGATTCACTTTATAGTTTTTGATAATATATCCAGATTCTGCACAGATAATTGCTCTCTAAGGCAGATGCTTTCTGTGCACCAATGACATTTCATAGGTTACATGTGTAGAGATGCACTTGTTTGAAGTACTTGAAAGTCTAAGTTGGCTCTTTGACCTTCAGATATTTTGTGGAGACCTGTAAATATGTCAGCGAGAACGGACGACATCGGCCCCGACGGCCTTTAGGAGTCTACACCTGCGTGCTCCAGATGCTATGAGGTCATTGTTCACTTCGGCGCATTATGTCACTGAGCGGATGCAGGATGGCCAAGTTAATGCCTGTAGGAACCGGCATCTGTGAATTAAAAATGTAAGAATAGAACAGATTAAGTGAATGGCCATGGATTCCTGTCTAGTTTTGTGTCATTTTTTTTATTTCTTAAAGGAAAATAAGCCCCATATATGGTATGAGATAACACAGTATTGGTTTGTGATAAAGTAACAACAAGCATCGAGTTTTTTATTTGCACAGTAACGCGTAAGATATTTATGACCATGTCCAAACTAGCAACAAAGGTTTTATTGGTTGCAGTTTTTAGAATTTCCTATTTTAATTCAATTAAAATGTGAATTTGTCGATTTTGGACGAACTCAAAGAATTGGATGTTCTTATGCTAAGCACTTCCAGGTTGCTCCAGCCCATGCTCTTCTGTGTGGATGTTGTTACTTAGTAAATTAAAATATCAGTGAATTTTTTTTTTTTTATGTGAAATCAGTAGGAACTATGGAGATGTTGCAAGCTGTCTAAAGTGAAACTTTTTTATACAACACGTTAAAGCTGCAATGTGTAAGTTTTACAAAAATATGTTGTTGCAGGCTCTGCTGGAGGGAAGAAGCTGTGATGTAGCAGTAACAAAAAAGCTCATACACGAGCTGATTGACAGCGCTTAGACTCCCGATTTTTTGTCTGCATATTCCAGCTAATAATTAATCGATTACTAGTTGGTGATTATTTTAATAGATTCATCACAATGTTTCAGCTCTATATAGCTCATTTTGTTGTCAATTTTTAAAGTCTACAATGTACAATAAAAAGTTACATTGTAGAAAATGGATTTTTCTTTTATGTGGAAATCATTTTCTGCTCAACTGTGATAGCCATGCTCGTTTCATGTAGTCTTTTGAGATAAAAGTAAATGACAATGGTGAGAGAATCCTATTTAAGAGACAAATAAAAATAAACGTAATCGTGGAAACTTTCAAATCAGGCCGGATTTTAGCGTGATGAGTGAACTTCAGGCAAATGTGCACTTGTGGTGCCCCAGAACGGCTCCAAGGAATAGACCATAACCATTTCCTCCTAGGATTTCAGGAGTGCTGGTATCCAAGAACAATTGCACACTACACTAAGACACGCTTTTCATCACGTACACACATGCACACACCACTGAAAGAAAATTTTGCCCCCAGCCGAACAGACAGGGAGACCATTGAGTGGCTGTGTTTGTTTAAATGGTCATAAGTCTTCTCGTCAGGCCTGAAGAGAGCGAGATGGCGGACAAAGCTAAAGGCACTGAGGGCAGCGGGGAGGTAAGTTTACGCGAGCAACTGAGTGACTGACTGGCTTGGCACCTCGTAGTTCAATAAACAGTGATTGTCTGATTAGAGTGCTGCTGGCCGAGTGGGAGTTGGAGTGAGGCAGAGAGGGGTTGAGTGCTCGAGCTGCAACAGCTGAAATGTAAGAGGCAAAACTCAGCATGCAGGGAGCAACACACTCACTTTCTCTAAGAATGTTGCAACAAATAAGGGGGGCGGGGGGGTAAATCTCATAAAATCCTGATAGGAACACCCAACTAAATCAAGACTGCAACAACATCTGCATGAAATTATCACATTTATATTGAGTGATTAAAAAATACTGACAAGCCCTGTAGGTTTGGGAGCTTTTAAAAGATTAGCATGTAGATTGAGAATACACATGAAAGGGCTTACTGCATGTACTGGGTGAGGAACAGTCTGATTAGGTAAAGGCCAAATTCAATAAAAATTCCACATTTAATCACGGGCTTAAGTGCCAATGGAGTTACATTTTGTTTCCATTCTTAAACAGTGCTTTAGCATAGCAATAAAAACAATAATGAAGGAGATATAACTGTGAGAGAGAGGTAAAACATTTTACAAGCAGATAAATTACCCCTATTTGCAGCACCTTCATAAGAGAAGGCGTACACCTACAGCGGCACAAATATCTGTTATAAAAGCAAGATGTTTACGATTATGTCCAAACTAGGCAACAAAGGTTTTAACGGTTGCAGTTTTTAGACACAGAAAGTCTCACAAACCAGAAGGAGCTTTCCTTTTTAAATGTGGTCCCAATATCTCCCAGGACGGGGAGAAACGGTAAACCTCGGTTCAATGACAGCCTCTAGCCATCGGCTAGCTTAACACAGATACAAGGGAGCAGTGTGATCGCATCTAACCAGTAAGCAGCCAGTCCAAAAGTCAAATATCAACTGTTTTTACCATTAACAGACACAGTATAGCTATTTCTACCATGTCAGGTCAATAGCACACTTGGGAGTGAATCCTGTTCCTGAAGGAAGTGGACCCAAATCTAACTTATTAAGTAGCTAGCTAGCAAGCTGCTTTCTATGAGCCTCTGAGCTTCATTTGGGCTGCAGCTTAATGAAAGAGAGCAGAGGTTTTAGTAGATAACAGGAAGAGTGAACAGAGTACAGCAGTACAGCTGTCAATACCCTCATGTTCACCCTCTGCCTTGCTTTCTGCTATGCTATAGCTAGTTCCCCACAGTGTAGCCTGCTGTGAAGGCGAGCTAGCATGGCAATCGATAACAGCAGATAAACAGTTTTCATTTAACGTGAGGTTGTTGCTCCATCATTGGAACAGCAACAGTGTGTACAGTGTGACCGTGATTGACAGCGCTAAGACCCTCCTCCTGGCTCTGATTGGTTGTTTATGTATTTCTGCAGTGGGACCACAGGAAGAAGGCAGAGGAGCTCTTTTTTCACAGATTATTTCTCTCATGTTATACTGTCATGACATAGTGAAAGTTTTAAAAAATATGATTTTTTATAAAAGTTACATACTGCAGCTTTAAACCCCTCTAACTCCAAAAAACTGCCAAAAAAGAACCCAGAGCGTCTATTTCAAAATATATTTTTTGTTCCTGTGAGCTTTTAAACAGCCCAGCTCACATTGTGTCATTTGCTGTTTTCTGACGGTATCTCACTGCGAGGCGACCTTCTGTCTGTGTGGCCCCACTAGCTAACCTTCTCATCGCATCTGCAGGGATGAGGACCTTATTAAAACAATCTTGCCAATTAACATTCCTGGCTCTTGGAGCTCCATCAGCTCTCCCTCACTCGGACCTAACCCCCTTCTTCTTGTTTTTATTGTGACAAAGAAGCAGCGTGGAGCCAGGAGCAGCGGTGATGGCGTTAAGGGGGGGGGGAAACTAAGATGTGAGGAGGCTTCTTGATTTCCTTCCTGCGGAAGTGAGATCTGTGTAGCTGTCTGTTTTAACATGCATGCTTGTTTGCCTGCCCATCTGTGTAACAGTGTCTTGAAGAAGAACAAAAAAAAGGGACAGAAGGTGCAGATGCATAATGGATAAATGGATTAGCTGCAGTGTGGATGGCACAGTCATTGCAAATGCTCCCAACAGAATGACACGCACTCATTTATGCAGCAGGGAGAATAACTCAGGAAGGTGTTCTGAGACAGGAACATGCACGCTAGCTAACTTTAGCCAGCCACTGGAGAAATTCAATCCATAAACACTACACACTTTTCCTGCAGAATGCCGTTTGACCCGCTGCTTGCCCTCCTCAGATCGTTTCGGAGTCCAAACATCTGCTGCGACTCTTTTCCACTTCGCTGTTACTCCAAGATCCCACGGCCAGATAACAGGACATTCCTCAGCCTCTTGCTCATCTTCTCAAAACAAAGCTATATTATCTACAAACAGTGGAGACCAATGCAGCAGGATTAAATAGCGGAGCTGAGCAAACTGCAGCGGGGCAACGGGAACGGGATCCTGGTGTGGATGAGGTGAGATGCTTAAAGTCTGCGCCCACGTGCTGCGGGTCAAGTGGATCCCTGAAATTTTTTCGCACCCTCAACCTTTATTTCTTTATGTCACAACCACCTTCTCGTATATTCTAATTTACATATTGCAAGATGAAGTACAGCTGAAACTAATGATTGTTTTAGTAACCGATTAATTATTATTTTGATTGCCATAATTGATTGCTAAATTAGTTTATTTCAGTGATCAGTTTATTACAATTAATCACATTAATCGCTTCAGTCCCAACAAAATAATGCATCCCTCAAACATTTACGCATCCTCAACTTTTATTTCTTTGTGACAACTACCTTCTCATTTGTATATTTATTTTGAATTATATATTGCAAGATAAACCAACACAAAGTACACTTGAAACAAATGATTTTTTTAGCAATCAATCAATTATTCTGATGATTAATTGATTACTAAATTAGTTTATTATTTAAATGATTGATTTATCACAATTGTTTACATCCTAACACAAAATAATGCATAATTATGGATTGCATGGGAAATAGATAGTTCTTAATGGTGTAGCATGCATTTGTAATTATCACCTTTATCCTGATGCCCTGAAATAAAATCTAAAACATACTGGTTATGCACGCCACACATTTGACCTTTGTGTTGGAGCAGCAAGAAGAACGTGATGAGAGCGAAACTGTGGAACAAGGAGCTTGATGACGGTAGGATGACACAAAAATAGAACTTTACTTTGGCACAATGTTAATTATTACCCTGAACAAACATCTCCCCAATATCTGACATTATCACTCGCACTCAGTTTCCCGACAATCCTTTGCAGCATCGCTATCACTGTCACATGACCAAACAAACACACATAACTAACCTCCTCCAGAAAGAAAAAGATGGAAACAAATATTGATTGTTGATATCGGCTCAGTTTAATTTTTCAGACCAATTCCAATTTGTAAAATAAATACCAATATCAATGTTAATACCGACATATTGTACATCCCTACTAGATATCGCACCTAAGTAGCTAAAATTAAGCACCCTTTATAATTGCACTGAAAGATTTTAGTTTACTGCCTAAAAATGATGATTGTGATTGTATATATAAAGCAGTGGTGGAGAAAGTACTCAAAAAATGTACTTAAGTAAAAGTACAAATACACAGACAAAAATGTACTCAAGTAAAAGTAAAACTACCACATTAACATTTCTACTTAAGTAAAAGTAAAAAAGTACTGGCATTTAAAAATACTTAAGTATTAAAAGTAAAAGTACTTGCTGAATGCATTACCTAATCCCTAATACAATATCATTAAGTGAACTGATTGTATTTAAATTGAATACATCAGAAATATGCAATTTTAATGAAGAATGCCACAGATAAAGCATGTTTTTATCTCTCTGTAACATAGTTTAGACTTAGGTATGTGATTCTATGCATCATAATTTCAGGGATGGAAACATCTTGTCTCCTGTCCTAACATAGCATGAACTTCACTTTTTTTTTTTTTTGCGACTACTGGCTGTTATTTTGAAAGAAATACAACAGAAAGGGGATGGAAAGAAGGTGGGTGTGGGAGGACATGGAACCAAGGAGCCACGTAGCATAGTTGTAGTCAAGATCACCTACCCAAGACCAAGTCAAGACAAGCACCCCAAACTACGTGACACAAAAACATTAAGTTTTACCTATCAAAATTGCTTCTCAAATTGATCTGAAGACTCCACATTCACATAAAGCACATAGATATTAAATACTTAAAGCTGAAATAAATTTAATCAGTAAAGATCTGTCCAGAAGAATCGGATGGTTCCTGAATGTCATATCAAAGCAGACTTTGGTCACAGAGTGGTTCCATATTTGCAACACCTCATTCAACACCTCCACACAATAATTCAGCGCATGAGTGACAACTTTTTTTCATCGCAGATGCAACATGTGTGTCTCTGTACAGTTAGCTTTGCTAGCATCACGTCCACAGATCTTACCTTTCTTTAAGATTTCCTTCCAAGTGACGCTAAAAGTTGGACTAAGTCCCCACCATCTGTGAAAGCGAAGCGCTGCTGATTTTACATGTCGCCATATCTTATGATTTATGCAACGCTATTATATGACTGACGATCAGACAGACATCTTCTCCCGCTCAGAGGAAACCACTGCGCATGTCTGGAGCTCCGCGTGCGAGTAAAGGTGGAGGCGATGGGTGACAACAGACACTAAGTCACGTTATTGCTTGGATTTTACGGCGCCACCTTAAGTTCCTGAACTTCACATTTTAATGGAAAAAAAAGAGCAACGAGAATTGGATGTACCAAGTAACGCGACAGTTTTGTAGAAATGTAGTGAAGTAGAAAGTACAGATACTTACTGCAAAATGTAGTGGGGTAAAAGTAGAAAGTACCCATTATTAAATCTACTTAAGTAAAGTACAGATACACAAAAATTGTAGTTAAGTACAGTAACGAAGTACTTGTATTTCGTTACTTCCCACCACTGATATGACATTTTTAAGTTTATGCACCATATAGCTAACCCAAACATAGGCGGATCTACCGGGGTGGCATGGGGTGGCAGTTGCCACCCCAACGGAGAGCCTTGCCACCCTGTTTGCCACCCCCGCTGGACATTACGAACACGAACATTTTTTTCCGACAACATTGAATGCAGCACAATGTAGTCCACACTCCATACCAGTTGGTGGCGGTAATGCTCACCTAACTTTCTAGCCAACTGCCAATAAATTTTAAGAAGAAGAAGCAAAACATTCTGATTGAGCTGACTGAGTGGCGGGAAGTGAGAAATGAAATGAAAAGGAGGACTGAAGACAGTAAGAGTAAAGAGGTAAAAAAAAAAGTATTAAATATCTATGTCCGTTTAGAAAAATTATTGCAGTAGTAGGTAGTGCAAGGTAGGGAGAGAGCGGTTGTCTCTTGTGCAGATGCCAAAGTTGAGTACCGTCTGGCTTTACTGCTATTTCCAACGAAGCGGCTAGCTTTACCACGGTATTCAGAACCAGTCATGGCTGCAATATTTCTCAGAGTAGGTCCGGTAAAGACAGGCGAAAATAGGTCAATAGACATAAGGCAATTTTTTGTTCTAACTCCAAGTCGTTTTTGAAAAATTTATGCGGTGTTGCACTCTCAATCGGCTGTTTTTTTTTGTTTTTTTTTTGAGACAGTAAAAAAAAATCCTAAATATATGCAGAGTAAGTTCAATGTTTGGTCGACTCGTGGTTTGTGTAAACTGATATCCATTAAATGTTTGAGAGGAAAACATTGTAAAATAACTTCAAATCTTACAGATATGAAGAGGAAAGGTAGCATCGCTAGCTTCTTCTTACCAAAGGCAAAGGCAGGAGACACAGAGACTAACCAGCTGAGTAAGATTTACGGAGGAGATGAGGATAAAAAAGAGGGGGAGAATCAACAGAAATGTGATGGAGAGCAAAGCCCAGGTGACCAGGGAAAGGATGTAGTGGCACAGCTGCACAGCAACGAGGAGATGGATGAGGGAGAGGATCACCAGGAAGAACAGGGAGAAAGAGAATTGCTGGACAACATCCAGGGTTCATGCAGTGAAAGGAGAGAGCCTGACACATCAAACACATTTGTTCGAGTTGGTCCACATGGTATGTAGATATCACTAACTTAGTTCTGAGTTACATCTGATTCGAATATATTTCTAATTTATTCCAATCAGTACATTTAAACAGATATGTCTTTGGTCTCTTCAACTAAATATTTTTGAGTAATCCTCATAACTTGCTTTATAAAACTTGAATAAGAAGACCTGTTAAGAAAATTATAGCACTAAACACTAAATGTGTGCACTGCAAATATTTAACTAAAAAGTCAGGCTAATGAAAATAATTTTCAAAAATAAAAATCTAAAATATTATCTTAATTAATGTCTAAATTAATGTTAAGGATGAACAAAAAAGTTACCATTCAGGTCTGTGTGACAGTAGTGTCAGCTGTCACAGACTTAAATAAAGTTGAACAAATTAACCAAAGTACTGTTTTTATGCTGTATGTTTTAATTAAGCTTGATGGTTAGCTGATAAAAGACTGTTCCAAATTGTGTTTTTACTATTTGTTACATTTTATAAATAGTAGAGCTGTGATCAGAATTTATATATTCACTTTATGTAGACATATCCAAGTCGTGGCGTGAGGACCCAACTCAGCCAAGGCATGAGTCTTTTCCAAGAACCTTCCAAGGGGGAGCCAGAAGGAGCTTCAGAAATGAATGGTACGATGCACACCCTTGGTTGGAATACTCTCATCTGAAAGACTCTGCTTACTGTTTTGCTTGTCGACATTTCTCACTCCCTGACACGCCAACAACAGTTTTTAGCTCATTTGATGGTTACCGCAATTGGAAAAAGGCTACCATGACAGACAGTGGATTTCTTTGTCATGCTCGATCTGAAAACCATCTGAATGCAATGTTTGCATGGACTGAAAACAAAAAGAGGATTTTAAGAAATACTTCAATGCTGGAAATGATTGACGAACACAATAAAATACAAGTGACTGAAAATCAGTACTACATTAAAACATTAGCTGAGGTTCTTGTTCTAACTGCGACAGAAAACATAGCCCAGCGTGGTCACAGGGAGTCTACCGACTCTGAAAAAAAGGGACTTTTTCTATCTGTGCTAGATTTGCTGGGTAACCATAATGTCGTAATAAAAAAAAGGCTTGAACAACAAGCTAAAAATGCTAAGTACACAAGTAAAACGATCCAGAATGAAATACTTGAATGCTTGGCAGGAATGGTTAAAGAGGAAATCATTCAAGAGGTCAAAAAGAGCAAGCATTTTTCAGTGATTGTAGATGAAACTAAAGATGTTCAGAAAAAAGAACAAATGTCCTTTGTCCTCAGATACTACTACAGTGGTGTGGTTCATGAGAGCTTTCTTGAATTTGAAGTGGCAGAACACATGGATGCTGCTGCGTTAAGCAACAAGATTATAAGCTTCTTTGAAAGACACGGGTTAGAGTACAAGGAAAATCTGGTTGGTCAGGGCTATGATGGTGCAGCAGTCATGCGTGGGGCACATGCAGGTGTCCAAGCTAAAATCAAAGAAGTAGCCAACCATGCCTTCTATGTTCACTGCAGTGCACATTGCTTAAACCTGGTCATAGTGGACTCTGTAAAAAGCGTGACAGATGCTGGGAACTTCTTCTCCTTATTAGAGCAAATGTATGTTTTTATATCTGGCTCTTATATACATAACAAATGGCTGGAGGTGCAGCGGAAGATGTTTGATGGTGCACCAAGGGAACTTCATCAGCTAAGTGACACACGTTGGGCTTGTAGGCACATAGCATGTCGCAATGTTATGGACAGGTTGCCTGCAATAGTACAGGTGCTTCAGGAGATTGCTTCTGAGAAACATCCACAAAGAGCTGTTGAAGCCAGGGGGATTTTGGCTCAGATGGATCTAAATTTTGCTGGTTGTCTGGTTCTGTTTCGAAAGGTCTTGAGTGACTCCAAATTTTTATCAGACATGCTCCAGTCTAAGACAGTGGACTATTCTAAGGTGGTTGAACTAATTGAATCACTTAAAGAGATACTGGCTCAGTATCGTAATCCTGACTCTTTTGAAGAAATGTGGCATGAAACACTTGAGTTATGTCAGCGCAGTAACATTGATACAACTCAACAAAACCCAAAGAGGTCAAGACTGACAGCAAAGGTGCTTCAAGAAAGTGTCATTTCCTCCACCTTGGGGCAGCATGTAGTTCCAGATAACAAACATGCTTTCCGTATGTCTGTCTATTATCCAGTTCTGGATAACATGATTGGAGAAATAGGGAGAAGATTTTCTAACACAAATTGCAATATTATGCAAGGTGTGCAGGCACTAAATCCATCTAGTCAAACTTTTTTAAAAGATGAGGCTGTTTTCTTATTGGCTACAGCCTATGATTCAAATATTGAGAATCTCAAACATGAGTTGCATCAGGTAAGGGTGCTGTTGGAGAAGAAAAAGAGAAAAAAGGAATGTCCTACCACTCTGATGGAGATGACCCAATGGTTGGACCAATACCAGGACGTTTTTTGCGAGTTGTTCAGGTTATGCAAAATAGCTGTCGTCTTACCAGTGAGCAGTGCATCCTGTGAACGGAGTTTTTCAACTCAGAGTCATTAAGACCTATTTGCGGTCAGTTATGACAGAGACAAGACTCTCAAGTTTGGCTGTACTCAGCATTGAATCAAAACGAACAAAATCTTTAGATCTTGATCAATTTGTAAAGCGTTTTGCTATGCAGCATGGAAATCGGCATATTAAGCTGATATAGAAATGACCTTAACCTTTCATTAATGTGCATTCTCAGGGATTGTTAAAGCTCCTAAAATAATAATACATATATACTTACTAAGCAGTTAACGGTTGGATGGATGATGTATTTTGAGTAAATAATAAAAGTTTCAGTTTATTTTAGTATACATTTTTCTCTACTTGATGCATCTATTCTCACGTTGTTTTAGGAGTGCACAGATGTTAACATGTACATTTTTTTCAGTAGGTTACCAAATGCTTAAGTACTGGACTGTTATGATTTCTGGGTGTTTGATGTTTGATATTTTTTTAATTGCTTTTGTTTCATAAGTTATTCATAGTTTTGCCTTAATTATATTTAAGTTCATGGTTGGCTTTGTTTCTTGTTGGTTTCTTGTTCTCTTGTTCGTTTTTGGTTGCTTTATGATCTTGTCCATTCTGTGTTATCTCGTGTTATGCCCACTGTCATTTTGGTTTTTGGGCAATAAAACTTCACCTGTATTTCCGCTGCCTGTACTTTGGCTGTTGCCACCCCCTGAAACATCCTTGCCACCCTCTTGCCACCCCACAAATATTTTTCTAGATCCGCCCCTGAACCCAAATGACTTTATTAGCTTTTTTGGGGGGCTGTATCTGACTGATTTGTGCTTACGAAGACCCAGTACAGATAAGGTGTTTGGATGTTTCTATGATACATGCTTAACAAATTCATTTATTTAAGACATTTTTTGAAGTCTTCCCTTCTTCTAAGTCATGCTAACACACTTCCTTTTCCTAACTTGATAGAGGTTCAGCAAACAGTAGGAGTGAGTGATGGCTGTGGATAACAGTGTATTGGTTGGGAAGGGATCATAAAGTGGGATTACATCAGTTGCAGTTGTAGGGGGTTGGGTTTGGGTTGAGGGGTGTAATATGATAGTGTCTGTACTGAGGGAAATCGACTGGCGCAGAGGAAAATGAGGAAGAGAAATGAGGAGGTACAATCATGTAACCATTTAGGGATCCAAATGTAATGTTACAGCCGATCCCTCAGCCTTTTGTCATGGCCACTTTCATTTCCAACATGCTGATCCCACTCCAATCACTTTACCAGACGCAGAGGAGGCGAGAGAGCAGGCAAGGCCGGTGGAAGAAGCACACCCGGCAGAAGACGTGGCTAAGGTTAATTAACAGTAAAGAGGTTGGGGGGGGGTCTGCCTCAGTTCTCGGGAATGGGAATGTTAAAGAAAGTGAGACCAGTCAAAAACGGTACTAGTCTCCAGGCATGCGCCGCTGCTATGGCCCTGAAACGGGGCACATCTTTCTCTGATCAGCTTCCATCCCCGTTCCAATGCTTTCCACATGGACCTTAAACTCTCCCAGCTGGAGCATGAGAAGATGAAAAGATGCCCCATAACCCTATCCGGGGACAGGATCTGTTACAGTGGGAAGCGATAGTCAAATGAATGGGGCGAGGGAATGCTGTCAGATATAGTACACCAGAAAGAAACGGAGCTGAAATTTCATCTTCAACACTTGCCAAAGGAGTGGATGCATTCTCTGGGAAGATCAAGGCCAACACTTTGGCGCTATAGCTTTTCACTACCACTTGTCAACTTGTTCAACACGCAGAATTAAGCACTGCTTATACCGAGGAGAAAAGTTCTGTGAATGTGCCAGAAATGGCTCTGATCCCTGTGAAATGGACAGAGGAAGGTCAAAAGGCGGCATGGAGTCCCAGGTTCTCCAGCTGTGACGTTTCATCTGATGGTGCACAGACAAAGAGAAGTGTCATTTTATAGTTTTTACTCCTTTTGTTTTATAGGATACTTTGCTACTGTTAACATGCCTTAAACATCCTAGCGAGCTAATTTATGTTGCTGTTCCCCAGGGTTCAAAGCCTAGACCAGCGGCATGGGGAATTTAAAGGTACCGCAACCAATGTAACTCACTGAGAACTCCAAAATATCAGCTAGATTTATTGAAGCAGAAAAATAAATCTTTCTTTTTTTTCCCTTACGTTTCTTTTGAGCTGCTGTGCGCGTCTTGCATAGCCTCACAGAATTCAATCCTGGCAACCTGAGAAGCCTGGAGCCTGGCGAACACGGAGGAGTATCAAGGCGCTTTTTGTGCAAACATATTTTGAGTAGAGATTTAGGTTTGTTAAATTTATTTCACCCTGAGTTCTAACTCAAAGTTTTTCCTCTTTCTGTTTTGACTTGGCAAAGTTTCTGTTACGTTTGGATTTCAAAAGTACATCCCAAAATGAAAGTCAAGAAAGTTTTGGCTGACGCAACAAACCCAGCTGTCCTAAAACCTGGCACCATGTAGTCCTGTAATTATGGGATGTTGCTTTAATAAGAAACTGCCACGGATTTGCAGTGAACTTTCATGATGATGCTATAATTATTCACACCATTTTTGAATTTCATCATGTTATGACAACACATTTTCCAACCAATTGTGGATTTTATGTCATAGGAAAAAACAAATCTATTTTTTTATCACACAAAATCCCCTGAAAAGGCACCTAAGTTTATGGAAGTAGCAAAATAAATTGTAAGATTGTTATGAGAAAATTATTTCAAAACACATTGAGCAAAGTCTGATATTTGGTGATAGAATATACCAAGATGTTAGTAGAAAACAAAATAAGAGATAGAGACGAAATTTCAGCTCTTATAAATGTTATAACTTGTCCGGACATTACATCGGAATATTAAATGCTGCTCTCATCAGTGTTATTCTCTGCAGATTATTTTTGTAAAACAGGCTGATGGTTCGACAAAACATCCACATATAAAAATGTATGTGGCTGTGTAATCACATAAAGCAAGGCCAGTACATGGAAAGTATGATATGAAGCTGTCAGCTTCAAAGCAGATAAATATTGAACAGAAGCTGTATGCATGTTGAAATTCAGAGGAATTGTCTCCTCTGTTTCCTTCTTAAATCTTTTTTGTAAAATCAGCTTTTGTGAGCTTTATATCCAAAGTTATGAGCTTCTTAAAGAGACAGACGGCCAGTTATCCAATTTCAATGTGTCAAATTACAGTCCGATTTATTCTGAGTAGTCTTTTGGTTTTGCTATGAAATGTGACCCGAAAATACATGATACCGTCCCTTTAAGCAACTGAGTTTTGTCCCTTTCTTTGTGTGTTGAAACCCCTTCCTTCCCCCAAAAAACAAGTGTAAATAAAATACCTGCAGCAAGAAGGAACATATTCCTTCCTTCCATCCAAAGCAGCGAGGTTAAAACTGAGCAGGTTTTTAGAGAACACCACAGATGCCATTACATACTTTCTGTGCAGCTGTGTGTCATTTTGTCTTATTAAAGACAATAGGACCCCATCTGGCACTCGGGAAAAGGAAATGTAGGAAATGGAGAAGCAATGCAAAAGGTTTGGGACTGGAGGCAGGAAAGCAGCATAGTTCAGGTTGGTAGCAGATGTTTGAGTTTCTCTTGAAGGGTAGATGCAGAGGTGTCATTTGGACCAGCAAAGAACATGCAACAGCCCCAGCAAAGACTGAACTTTCTGTGGAAACTGAAGTTAACATCACTCCTTCCCAGAATCCTCACAATAACCTATTCTGCTGTGAATAGCGTCTTTGTGTGGCACACCAGATGCAATATGGCCGACTAGAGGACCCTACAGAAAATATTAATGACTCCATCCACCCTTTCCATGCCATAAGGCAGTATCAATGGGCTTTAAATTCCCCACCATTCTACATTCCAGGTGAGGTTTAGCACAATAAAATGATTCGACTAGATCTCAAAAGCCAAACAACTAGACAGCTAAAAAGGTTTTTGCTTATGGCTGAACCACAGTTGTGCTTATGCACTCAACATTACTGCATAAATGCATTTGAAGTCTTATACAATTAAATATTTGATTTGATTTTATGTCAAATAAACATAGATATCAATTAGGGCTGTTGTAAACAAATATTTTAGTAATCGAGTAATCTATCGATTATTCTTACGATTAATCGAGTAATCGGATTTAAAAAATTTATAAAATGAAATATTGGTAAATCTGGCATAATACCGGTGTTACTATCAGATATCAGTATCAGTCCAATTTTTCACATTTGAGCATCCCTAACAGTTGCTTTTTTGTAGTTTAGAAAACTAACCTGTAACAATAATAGCTCACTTTCTAAGTTAACCAGAAGAAAAGTTATAGAAAAATCTGAAATTATATTGAATTTAATAACAAAGAGGCCGGCTCATAAATATGCTTATAAAAATGTCTACAATCCAGCTTTTAGTTTATGTATTCATCTTCAGTGAGTTTAATAGATTAATTAAACTCACCTTGCCACCTAACCTGTCACGCTTTGGGTTTGAAAATACGGGAAATGCCGCCTGGAGTGGGAGGAGAGGGCGAATGAACGAACATGGGGTGGAGGGGAGGAAATAGACCAGCGGACTGACGAACCGTTAGACCGGGGGACGAACACGGGGGGAAGCAATACGGGATATTTACGACACCTTCACTGGTCACACTCAGAAACTCATCTACCAGCCATGTACGATGCGCTCCGCCACCCGTTTCTTCAGACCGGGATATGAAATTTATTGTGCGGTTCGTCGGTAAAGCTACATTTACACGGTAAGCATCAGCTACTCAGCCGCCCGCCCTGTTCAGTCTATCCGCTCACCTCAGCGCTCTTCCCGCCGTTCGCTTTCAACCAGCAGTCCCGGAGGAGAAATGCTGCCGTACTCCAGGCATTCCCCCAGTCATTTTAAGGATGCTTATTGGTTCCCCAAAAACGATAAAAAGTCGGGCATTATCATCAATCAATAAAATCCCCACGGGCCAATCTTGAAGATTGGACTTTATGCCGCTGAGACTTAGCTTTTGTCAACAACTCAGAGGCGGAAGTGAGAGCTCCGCGCAACGCAATTGAAGTCCCGGCCGGAACACGGTGCGCTAACTAATAAAACATAAATTAACGAAGCTTCGAGGCAGGTAAATTTTCCTCGAGGAATTTTAGTAATCGAGGTACTCGAATCATTCGAGGAATCGTTTCAGCCCTAATATCAATGATGTTCAACGAATCCACCATGGTTTAGAATCGGACAATTTTGTCTTGATTGATTGTGATTGGTGCTCAGCAAAACTCTCACTATGATTAGGCCATGAACACATCTCTCAACACACAATATGATTTGACATACGAGTTCTTTAAAAATCAAATTAGAGACATTTTGGTTGCATGCAGAAATGGAGAGGATCCCCTAATTACTCATTTTCTATTTGGAGTCAAAACTGCTCAGTTCCTCCTTGGAAGTTGTGATGTTGTGATTGCAACTATTAATGTAGATTCACTCATCTTTCACAAATTTTGTGTGGACTTGCAATTTTCACCCGTTATCACGACTTCCTGTTTCACAGTGTCTATTGAAAGGGGAGCCTTCAAGATGTGTGACGCTAATTGTTAACATTTTGCCTTTTGTGTTTGCGTGTCTATGAAAACCATTTTGAGATGTTCTGTAGAATTTGCTTCTACTTTGTAAGCAGTTCATGTTAACCTTGAACGGTCAAATATGGAATTCTTCCTTTGAAGAAATATCAATGTCTGCAGGACATTGATATTTTTTATTTTTGTATTGAGGGTGCCATGGAAGGTACTTGTTATTGCAAAAAATACAGCTGAAAAGATGTGGAACTTTGACCTTTTTGACTTTTTGAAAAAGGAGCTGCAACATGAGTAATTTTAGGCCACAACAATCACAAAAAAATCATTGCAGCGTCCTGGAGGGACTCACTGCTGTCTCTACCAAGGGACCTATACCACAGATTTTAATTTTATTTATTATAGAATTTTAAAAAGTCCCCAAAAATCAAACAACTAGTCAGAAGCACCATGAAAAATATAACTGAAGAGAATCAATATCTGCCGAAAAAGGAATGAAATGTTTTCAGAATTTACAGAAGCACATACTTATGCATGTTGAACCAAATGGTGCACTGCAGTCACTGAGCAGTGCAGCAAAATGTAAAACAAACATGAAAGCCTTCTTTAAAACTGTTCGCTGGTAAAAAAAAAAAAAAAAAAAGAAACCTTCACAAACGTCATATTCCACAGGATATCCTCAGCAAACCGAGCGTCCTCGGCGTTCACAAACCGGGATTCGGTGAACAGACTTCCCCTCCGCTCATCACGTATCCTCAGAGATAAGACAACATCTCTCACATGGAAAGACACCATCACAAAACGCTACCACCCCACCCCCAATCTGAGCTCATCATCAAACAAACCACTGTTTAGCTACAGCCGAGACCAAAACATCCCAGCAAACCGATGATAAGATGCTGAGCAGTCGAAAAGCTACATTGTGCTCAACAAAGAAGGAGAAGCAGATCAAGGCCAGGATGTGTTGGGGCTTGTTGGCCCTCTGCAGAAGCAGATGGGGGTCCTCAAGTTGTTGTGAAGCAGGGAATCATAATTCAGACCAGTTCACTTCATGTGGGTGACCACTCAGGATGAACCAGAGTTCAGTTCTTATTGGGTTAAAAAAAAACAAAAAAATCCGAGAGTCTCTATTGTCTGAGTTTCCAGCTTGTTGTCTCTACCAGGGAGAGATAGCATCAGGGCAAACCCTCTCTGTGGCTTCCTGGGACCTCAGAGAGCCTGTGGGAGGCAACGCACCTGCGTAGCAGACAATGGTGAACCATCCCTTAGGTTCTGCTGGTCTTTGAAGTGGCGACGGATGGGAGCTCAATACCCTGGGCCTTCTTTTATCACACACATCACTCTGTGGTTTTCGGTAAGCAGCCTTTGTGTTGGGAGACGGCTTTGAGATGAGAAGACCAGAGCTTTTGAGGATGCTGGAAGGTTTGGCTGACCAGCAGTTCCACATCAGACAAGGTGCACACACAAAGCCAAAACTGCTAGAACAATTTATAACACTTTAAATTATTAGGCGTATCAACAGGGTGAGAAAGACCTCAATCTTAGTATCAGATCACAGGAGACGGCTATAAAATTCATTATCAATTTTCCTCCTGAGTGTATTTTTAAACTGTAATCTAACTTTTTATGTTGGTTTTGGAGTAATGACACCTTATTTGACAGCTTCTTCAACATGTCCTTTTCTTTTGTTCTGGGGTTGATATGCATATTTCACACGAAACAGAGTGGTCCTCAGGACCCAGAACTATTGTCCTGTTTGAGTGGTATGACAGCTGCAAGATGTATAGAGGCAATTACAAAGTCAGCCTTCTATCACCTTAAGAAACTTTCTAGAAACAAACAATTAATGCCCAAGCAAGATCAAGAGACACTCATTGGATCGCTGAATGACTTAGCAACAAAATACATTAAGGATTTTCAGTTGTCGTATCAAACTTCCAGACTTCTCTGATCTTCTGGTTCAAGTCTGCTTTGCAACCACAGAACCAGAACCAAACATGGCGAAGCAGCGTTCAGTTCTTTGCTCCACTAATCTGAAACAAACTTCCATAAAACACAGAGTTCCTTTAAATCAAGGCTGAAAACTCACCTGCTTAAACCTGCCAATAATTCATACATTAATTAACGTATTTGATGTGTTTAGTGATCATTATTCTTGATGATTTTGATACCACCATTTGACAAAATGTAATATTAATGGCTTGCTTCGTAACTGATAACTGTATTATGTTTTTATTTTGTAAAGAACTTTGAACTGCCTTGTTGCTGAAATGTGCTGTACTAATAAAGTTGACTTCAGGTTTCTAGAAAGGGCATGCAAGGACAAATAAGACTTCTGAGGTCTGTAGTTTATTTTTTCCTTCACTTGAAATACATCCGCAGATGTTGTGAATCAAGCAGTCAGAAACGTACAAAGCTACAATATCATCTTGACTTTCCCAAATTCTTTAAAGACCCTGTCAGTATCTGTAAACTTATGAATTTAAGAAATACAGAAAAAAATATTATTTTCAAGACATTTTTTCATTAGTCACCTCAGAATAACACAAGTAGAAAAACTTTCATATTTTGATCTGTCAAGCCTGATTTGGAATATTCTACAATACTGTGCAGAACACAATTCATGAAGTCTTTATTGTTAAAATTTAATTCAATTCGAGTGAATCTAATCTATTTCTTCACAGATTAATTGTACAGCTTTAATAGCAAAAAGCATGCAAGTTTGGAGGTGAAAAAACATTTATGGAGCTAAGAGAATCATGGAAGATCGCACAAGAGCTTAGTTGTTTGTATTAGGACTGAAAACACAGCACACCAGACACTTCTTACCATGTTCATTCTTTAGCTTCACTCGCTATTAAACAAGAATTTTCAGCGTAAAGTAGCTGCAAAACATGACATCGTTTATTGCAGTGCATTTCCTCATGATTAACTTCATGAAATATTCACTGGCAGCTGATGGATGTACTTTCTCCCATTCTACCTCCTCACATCTCCATCAGTTACCTCTCTTCTTATCCATTTAATCTTTCCACATGTTCACTTCAGCACTCATTAGTCCTCTCAGTTTCATTTGGTGTGATGTAAAAAACAAACAAACATTGCTTCGGAGTAAAGACTAGAAGAGGAACAGTGGAGCTTGTGAAGCTAGTCTGTGAATGACAGGTGTTAGACTCAACACCTCCCCTCTTTACAAGCCAACAACAAAAGCCAACAGAGTCTAAACCCTGAGGAGTAGACAATGAGGATCAGTGTGATGTTCCAGAGTCATCTCTGTCATTATCACGGAGATAAGAACCTTACAATCCCAGTGCCTGACCCGCTATCTGTCACCGTCTCTTTTCACCCACCGTCTGTAATGACACATCACTGGCGCTGGAAGGGCTTCTGACTGTACGCCAGCGCAGTTTTGCCGCACTTACCCGAGCGTGATGCTTTTAGAGTCACTGGAGACTGAAGCTGTCAAAAGAGGCGCATCCTCTGTCGCGATGACAGACACGGCTGTACAGGACGTCAGACATGAGTAATGGACTCTGTGGAGCCTCCCACGCACGCACACGGGGATTTTTTAGCCTACAAGTTGTTGGCGTTTGACACCATAAGTAGAAAACATAACTGGAGAAAAAAAGTCAGTTTTTACTTAATCTGAATTGAGGTTCTGACAAGTGGTCTTTTACAAATCTTTACAAATCTTTTGAAGCATTGGCCTGTTGGAGATTCTTATACTTGCAAAAAATGTAAAACAGAATTGTATGTTTACTAAAAACAAACAAAGATAATCAATTATTCCTCCATAATCAAAAATATTCTACTATATATATTTTTTTGTGATCAAATTTTATTATCCTTTGCATCTTGCACACCGTGCTGAATAAGAATATGTATATATATATATATATATATATATATATATATATATATATATATATATATATATATGTACACAAAGTAGAAAAAAAACACAAATAACAGAAAAGGGATATAAAAAGATAATAAATATATTCTACTATGCAGCTACAGTAGATGTCAGTGATATGAACTTAAGGTTTTATCACAGTATTATGTGGTACTGTTGTGACTATGCTGAAAACCTCTGCTCACTTTATCACTTTCTGTGATATCCCATTAACTGACCTTACAATGTAAAAATAATTTGCGGGTTTTAAAACTTTAAAAGAATAATGGTTTGCCTTGTTTTTCTTAAAGAGTATATAAAGAGATCCACAAAAGCAGAACTTAGTCAAACTTAATCAAATGTATTATAAATCAGGATACAAAAAAACTAAACAGATTGAATTATTTCTTAAATAATAGAATCTTTACTTAGTTCACTTTGATTCACATATTTCTGACAGGAATTGGGGTTTTTAAAAAAAATCTGTCGTACAAGATTTACTTGTTCTGCTCCAACATCTGTACTTCCAAGTCCGCCTTAATGAGTCTCGTTTTACATGAGGAAATAATGAGCACAAACCCGGGGTGAAAATGTTTACCAGTCCAGATGAAGCTTAAACAATGAAGACCTGACCTGATTTTATTCCCATTTTATTCCCCACTTTACCTTCTAGTTATTTTCCAACCTGAAGCACAAAAACAGCTCCGACAGACTCAGGGCTCAAGGCCAACAGCAGAGGAAGACACAATCCAACAAAATCTCACTGATACAAAACAAATGACTTTTCCAGCAATAAGAATGAAAGAAAGAAAGCAGAATGGATCCAGAAAACAAATGAAGCACAATATCAGCTTCCCGTGTTGGCTAAGAGATGTTTCACAGAGTCCTATTTGCTCAGAAATTTTCCTTTTAACACAGCGCACCGTTCTTCTGCTTGTAACGTGGCAGACCTGCGTGTCACACAATCGCAACAATCTGGCAGAAATTATGCGCCGCCGCTAACAGAAGGCATTATTCACAAAAAGGGTCAGATAAGGACAGCTGGTGATCAACTTGAATATTGTAGGAAGAGCAATCCACGGCCACTCCACGGGAGGCAGAGGAGAAATGCCCAGCCTGGAGAGGCCCTCCACCTTCTCATCTGACCACTGAAAGCCCCCCGATGTCTCTGCCTGGCCCATGATTCCCCATCCACCCACGCCCTGCATGAGCCCATAATGAGTCCACAGGGCTAATGGATACAACACAATTAAAGTCAGAAAGGAGTCCTCACTCCAATGTGTGCGTGAGCGTTCAAGAGAGCCCTCATTGTGCCGGTGTGTTTCTGTACGCTACCCGGTCAGCCCGACCACTTGTGCTGGGTGGAAGTGTATGAAAACAAAGTGAGAAGCTGCCGCATACAGCACTGCGACCTACGGCCCGAAGGCCCGGATGGAAGAAAGCAATTCCTGGCTTGCACTTAGCTTCTCTGGCACAGAAAATCTGGCAGGTCGCAAAAAACAACAACATGGAGACCACAAAGACGTGGACAAGATCCAGGATGTCCCATTGTTTGCCTTGAGGTCCTGACAAGTGTAAAAAAAAAAGTACAACCTTTTTCTTCAGCAGAAGTAAGAACTGTAAGGCTTATTTCCACTCCAGAATGCCAGTTTTATTTTATAATAATTTAGAATAACAGCTTCACAGAAGCAATGCTTCCTTCCAGATGTGCTGTGTGAAAGTTATATTTCCTTCACAATGTCAAATTTGTGGTGTACCTGATATATTCTTCTCATTTTCTCTCTTTTTGTCAAGGCAGGAAGAAAAATTATTCCTGCTACAAAGAAGCGGCATTCATCAAATCTGGAACAAACTTCCAGAAAACTGCGAAACAGCCTAAACGCAGTTTCTACGAATCAAGACTAAAAACCCACCTGCAGAAAGTTGTTTTTGAACCATAAGAAATGGAACATTGACCAACATATTTGATGTGTATTGATGATTTTAACAAGGCCACTTGACAAAATTGTTTTTCACAGCTGTTGACTATATGGACTATAGGATGTTTTCACAATGTAAAGCGCTTTGAACTGCCATATTTTTGAAATATTCTATAGAAATTAACTTGATTGATCTCTTTTCTTGCCTTTTGCCAATTCTATTATTTCATCATTTTTCATCTCTTTCCTTTTTAAACATCAAGCTGTAAAATGTATTAACTAAAATATGCCTTCTTGTTTAGTAACTGTATAATTTGAATTCACAGAATGAAATTCCAGCAGGTCCATGACATCCTGTACGCAAAAAATAATTTAGACTTTAACAAAGAAGAAGAAAGCAAGTAATTGGCCATAAATCACAGCAAATTGGCCACCGTTTAACCTCTTCCGGTCCCACAGAAGTACAGACACCAGGGAAATGTTCCCTCTCGTCCATTTGCTGAATCCCACCAACAAATAAGCAGCAATCACCAATGGGGAAGTGTGATAGTGGAGTGAACACCAGGGTGTGGAGGCCTACTGGGACCAGTTGACCTGTGTTTTTCTTGCACACAGCAGGCTGGGCTGATAGACATCTGTGTCTCTGAGATTTCCCACCATAAGATGGCATTTAAACCTCTGAACGTCAGCACTGGAGTTTCCTCAAGGAGGGCTGGACCCCGATGTCTCCTGGAGCATTTTCTTGATTTATATCTGACATTATGTTGCTGCACTTCCTCTGAGTGTGTTTAAGTGTGTGTTTGTGTGTATGTGATATGAAGGGTGTAATTTTCTTCTTATCTAAACATCCCATTTTGGACCACCAGTGTACTTTTATTGTTTATTTTATGAAGGATTTATGTCTTTGACTAATAATAGTGAACCATTCATTGTTAGCTAATTTCTTTCAAAACAGGAATGAACAATATGCTAGCCTGGTACAAAACAGTCCCTTGATTTACACTTTGATTCATACAGAGCATACAAATCCTTCCTGGAGGTTTGGACTCTGTGGACGTTTAAAATTTACCCAATTGCTAACTTTTGTCCATGACATATGTAATGTGCCAGTTTGATGCTATGAAGCTTACCAGAAATTGCCTGCACTGTAAACAAGTAATGGTGTTAATTCAATATTTGGAATGCGAATTGAACGGCTTTGTTCACTTCCTCCGCTGCCAAAACTACATATATAATCCTAAAACAAAAGCAGAAAATCAACATAATGAATCACAACTTCTTCTGTTCTTCTGTTGGCCAAGTTGACCAAAGAAACTGAGCTCAATGAAGAACTGAAGGGAGATGAGAATCAAGCAGAATTACGTAGGAAGGCAAAGGCAAGGCTGTAAATTTGCAAGGATAGGTTGTTTTTTTAAAAAAAAAAAGTTTTAGTTCCCCTTTAGATCCGGACAAAAGGAACCAGCACATAAACGATTTAAAAGGCCAATTCAATGCTTACTTAAAAAGAGTTTTGTCCGATGACAAGAAATCTGTCAACAACTTCCTTTTTTATTTAAAAATAAGAGATACTCCAACATTAAACCTGTTCACTAGATGAAACAATACACAATGTTGGGTTTATTAGAAAAAGACAAGGATTTAGAAACATGTTTGAGATCTCCTTCTCCTGCAATGCTACTTGAACCGCTGTGAATTCATGACCCACATCTGTAAAGTGGAGGAATGCTGATCTTTATCTAATGCAGAATATGGCCCAAGGAGAGGACAAGTCATCTTGGGACACGGTCCTCTGCCACTCACAGCAAATTTGTCATGCATTGTCTTCAACAACAAGAGGGAGCTTCACAGTGGGTAAGTGTGCTTTAATTGAAGTGGCAATAGAGTTTGAGTCATGTTACATTCTACAAGAAGAGTGACGAAGTATCTGCTGAGAGCACTGGGCAGGGTTACATTAAAGGCATTCCACTGGACCTCAAACACTCGACAGCAAAGGATCCAGGTCTCTGTTTCTCCCTTCCAGACAGATGCCAGAGTCATTGTTTATCCCAGTCTGCTTTTCAGAGAGAAAACTCGATCCCGCTGGCTACCAATGTCACCACTGGACCCCTGTCCTCCACTGTCATTCAATCCCGTCTCTCCTCCTTTCAGGAATGCACTTCAGTCATTCTTTTGTGCTCTCGTCCTCTCTTTTCTCTGGACCATGGTGCCCTAGGCAGCTCTGGGGGGGCAGTGTGCTGTTTGGTTGCCCCACATCTATTCATCCTCGCTGATGAAACTGGATACGGTGACCTCCTCTGTGTCCAGTAGTCTTTATCCCTAGCTCCTGCCTAGTAAGTGTCAGCAATCAGAAGCTTGTATATGAAAGGGGGGGGGGGGGGGGGGGGGGTGCTAGGACCATGTGGGAGACAAGCCAAGAATACTGGTCAATTATTTCTTTGCTGTAGCAATTCTTGGCAATACAATATTTTTCAGGTTTGAGCAGCAAAGTCCCATATATGTATATGCTCATGGGAAACTTGCCAAGTCATGATTTGGCATTTTATCCTGCATGCCAGTTATTTGGTGTTGTTCATTTCATTTGATGAATGACGTTTGAAGAAACAGTAGTCTATACAAACTATATTACTTCAGTAATGTCTCTAGTAAGACATCTAATATCCTCATATTACTAGCTGTTGATTTCACCAACGGACATGAAATCAGCAAGTTACCAGACGTCTGCATTGAGGTGGGCTCAATGCAGACGTCTGCCTTACGAGTCCATGCAAAGGTACATTTTTACGTACTCTTTGTCGCACAGGAAACAGAGTTCACATTGAACTGTTTTGTATCTGACACCGAGCTGATAAGGTTGAGAGTTTGCGCGACCATCAGCATCAGCCAAACTGCTAGTTTGTACTGCACAAACAGGTGACTGCCGTGGTGGAATAGAAACGGGGCTAGGCACCCAACTGTCTCGGCAAACTTACTACTTTCCATTTGGATTGTGGGAAATGATGGAATTTATCACAAGAATCGGTATGCTCAACTATGAAATCTTAACCGTTCAAAAATTGTGTGTGTGTTCTCTGTGTTACTCCCAATGTGGGAACCTTTACCAAATTCTGGTGGCAGAGATCTTGCCACTGTGGAGTCATGGTGGTCATTTGTCGTCATGTGTGTAGATTTCAGATTCTAAGCAAAGATACATGAAATCCTTGGGTGAAGAATCTGAACTTGATTATGATTTTTCTAGATGCAACTGAACTCATCTTTCATACAAATATGGTTACAAATGTTTAAGAAGAAATACACAAACTTTCCAACAGTGTCAGACTTAACACCAATTTCCATTTTACAACAGAGAAATAATAATCGAAACAGAAATGTCCTTACTTGCTCTGTTAAGTTTATATATTCTGAGTCCAATGTTGAAAATGCATATCTCTATCACATATGGAAAATGCTGCTGTGAGGTGAAAAAAAAAACAACCTTGCCTGCAGGAAGTGTGGCAGATTTGTGATTTTTTTCATTTACATCTGCCAGAACTGTTTATTTTTTTGTTCTCTTCACTGCTTGTTTGTTTCGGAAATATGCCATACTTGCAGCTAAGCAATCCATCATGTTATACAGAGCACAAACATCCAGTGGAAATGGATGAATATCACTGTTCCAACATCTACGATTTATGATAACTAAATTTACAGCAAATGGTAGTGTTTCCCAAGCAGGGCCCCTTTGCATGCATCACTTGCACAACAGGAAGGTCATCAGCCCATCATTGTAACCATTCCTTCAAGGCCTGTTCAGTTATTTTCACATCTAATTCACATGTAAGATCTTGTTTTCAAGACTAGCACTCTGAGATCAGGCCATTATGTTACTACAGATGCACTGTAATATCAGCAGGTTACCAATAATGGAATACATTTCAGCTTCAACAACCTTAAACTTTAAACAGTCATTGGTTAGATGTAAACCCAAGTATTTCCATTTGGTTAACGACAATACTTAAGCTCCATCATGATCCATAAATTGAAACTCTTCAGTTGCTACTGCAGGAAATAGTTAAAAGTTTGAAATTTTCAGAAAGTAAGAAGATATACAAAGCCCACTTGGATTTTTTGCAAAGGCAAGTCACCCGTTTACGTCAGACTACTACAAACAAGAGCCTTACTTCAGCATGTTCTTCTCAATTTAATCCTAATCATTTTCTTCTTTAACAGTTTTTGGTATGTTGTTGCTACTTTTTTCCAGGTACAAACACCATTTGTTTCCCAAAGGAAGTCGATTGAAACCAGTGTTGGGGAAGCTTCATAAAACCAGGAAAAGGAACAGATGAATTCATCTGATACCAATAATCCTTAACATGTTACAGCGAAGCAGCTCTCTTTTATTCTGTCGAGCTTTTGAAGATTTAGGATTTTGAAATGTTGGCCGCAGAGTATTGATATTTCAATACATGTCTACATTCTCTAGGGAGCATACACTCTTATAAGTAAACAGTGCAAGACAGATAACTGATAGACCATAATTCTGATCTTTGTATAAAAATAATAAAAATGGAATCAGCCATTAGTCCCTGATCCTTGCATGTCAACTCTTCTCTAGTGCTGAACAAAACTTTCAAAACCATCTGTTAGACTTCTGTCATTTATGTAATCCAACCACAAGAGTCAGATTTAAAACAGTGACAGAATGTTTGAAAATGTCAACCAGTTCACCCAGCAGTATCTAATTCTAAGCTATTTTAATACACAGTGGCATACCTCAGTGCTGCACCTCGCATCACATAAGAGGAAAAAAGGGGGGAAATTACAACAAGGGTTCTTCAATTCCACAGTAAAACAAACACCTCCCTAATTCACAAGAGATGACAACCCCTCCACACTGCACATTAACATAATCTACGTTTACCATGTGAACAGCAATTTGTCTGGAAAATCTTCCCCCCTCCTACAGGTTCATTATTGAAATTGTATCCATTAAAAATAACTGAATTACCATCACAACTGGCTCACCATGAGGTTCATTGTTGCCTGTCTTTGAAAAAGCAATCATAGCCATTAAGGCAGAAAAAAAAAGACTGTAAAATTCATGTTTTTTCTTTTGTGTGTGTACAGTTTGCATAAAAATGTTTCTGCTACCAGATGTGTTTGTGTATTCATGCGCTGCTCTTTTTTTTTTCCTTTTAACTGTCATCCTCCTCTGTTCTAATGGAAATCAATTAAGATGGTTTCATAACTCATTTAACTATTCTTTAGAGCACAGAGTTTAGTGTGAAAGTCATTTTAATAACAAGTTTGACATGAACATTAGAAGACAGATCTCTGAGTGTCTCTCAGTCAGTCACGTTTCTGTCTATGTGGGCTTCCCAGAGGAAAGTCTTGTAAAAATCCTTGAAACAAATTTGATTCAGCTCAGTCTATATTGTGCCAATTCACAACAGATCTCATCTCAATGCATTTTAAAATAAAAAAGTGAATTTAATCAAATCATACAGACCATTTTCAGGTTAAATACTCACACTCAACATTAATTCTTTTGAATTTGTAGTTTATTTTGTTTTTCTTTTTTTTGCAACCAAAATTAACTACAAAAGTACAAAAAAGACAAAGGTATGAGATGAAAAAAGTAGCTTCTTTTTAATTAACTTCTCTTTTAAGCACCTCACTGATTCTGAAAATAGCTAACTTTAAGTTAGTAACAACTGCCACACTAACAAGTGTTAGTGAGATTCACGAGGCAGCACTAAGGTACTGTCAGAGATCAAAAAATGACTGGACATTTAAGGTTGTGATAAGGTGGCCACCAGCCCAGGTGCTCTCAAAATGAAAATCATTCAAATCCGGTCACACTCCAAAAATATCATCCCAATGCACGGTTAATTTTAAGTTTTGTCTCAATATTTTTCTTGCCCTTTGAGCCCTGAACAGCTCATTTAGCAACTACTGAAAGTTCTTCTTCGTGGAACCGAAAATGTCACCTTAATAAGAGCAAAGTTTTCCTGTGCAGCTCTTAGTTTACAATGAATAAACAAGGCTGTTAGCCCTTGAGACATGTGGGTACCGAGGAAACGTCATAAACAATCCATCTCATTTGTGCTCAGTGGCCTGTGATAAGTGTTCCTGCATTAATGTATGTGCTTGTGTGTGTTTATCCTGAAAAAAAAAGGTGCAGTAAACCCATGACCTGTCTGAAACGGTGGCCCAATTATGACAGTCTCCTTCAGCATGCAGCCTTGCAAAACCAAGCTCCATGAAATTGATTATGGGCACACCTGGACCTCATTTGAGGCCACTTTCTGCTCCCCAGCCTGTGACACCCTGCTGGTCACTGCTGAGTTTCGAGTGGAAAATAGCCCTGCGGATACAAGTATAACAATTACAAAAAATATTAAATACCGGATTCTATTTGTTTTGAGCTGGAAAAACAAAAGCATGTTATTATGTCGGACTATTTTTAAGAGATTAACAAAGCAGGGGGCAAAAAAAATGATCAATTTCATGATCCTGAATATTCCCCCGGATTCCTTGCAATTCCTTTCACGTTGCTTTCATTAGCAACCCTGAGTGTTTTATTCTCCCATTTTGTTTTGTTTTCCATCTTTAAAAGTCTTGCTCTTCCACCCATGACCCTCAAGGTCACTGGGAGGGAACAAGGATATTCCTTTGTGAGAAACGGCAATCCTTGACTGCCATTAAATAAACAGAGATGTTTTATGAGCACTGCTGACAGCAAAACTGAATGAGATGACAAATATGACCTTTACGACATTAATGGTTTTTTTTTATTGCTTTGATAAAATATTTTAATTATATCTTAGCAGTTAAAGATGGGGGACAGTTTTCTCGACATAATGTTTTGCTGTGATGACATTTCAGTGGATAATCTTCCTCTATCAAGAAAATGTTTTTGAAGTAAGTTTAAATATTCATGTAAAGAAAAATGGTCTACTGATCAGAATCAGTTTTAAGAATAAACTTAAACTCTGAGCTAAGTACTACCATGTTTCGCTGACAACATTCTTCAGTGTTGATGTTGTTGAGGGAAGAAGACAACCTACATTTCTTGGGAGCTAAACTGTTAATAGTCCTAACTGCCAGTGGTAGCCTACCATTTGTAATTAGGGTGCAAGTGTGGCG
The DNA here is from genome assembly GCF_051168715.1 of Poecilia mexicana. Lineage (NCBI taxonomy): Eukaryota > Metazoa > Chordata > Actinopteri > Cyprinodontiformes > Poeciliidae > Poecilia > Poecilia mexicana. Next base: position 33,052,447 of record NW_028263382.1, on the reverse strand, counting down.
CTAATAGCTCAGTTAATTTTTCATTTCGCGCCTAAGCGCTTTTGCCAATTTTGAAAATGCTTAGAGCACTTAGTATCCCCTAAATTAAAATTTTCAAATAATATCTAAAGCGGCAATTTACCTGGCTGTTTAAAAAACTTTCAGCTGAGCAAAGTTCGACATGTGTGCTGAAGTTTTGGTTCTGTTAAGAATTCCTAAAGCAGCGAGACATAGTGGTGTTCTTATTGGGAACACGGATAAGTTGTATTTTTCCAAAGAACGTCTTTTTAAAGAAAAAGCAGACAGGAACAAAATAAAACACTGCAAGATATAAACATAAATAATATATTTAAGGGCGTTGTAGAATATGTAAACTATAGTGTTTAAAATTAAATTAGCACTCGAGGGTTTTAGTCTTTCAAGGACAACTATATTTTCAATTGAAGTAATGCTAATGCTAATGCTTCCCACCTGGGGTACCCAGGCTTACCCCAGGTGGTAAGCCTGGGGTACAGTAACAATAAATATAGTGTTACTATATTTACTATGCTTTACTATTTACTATACAATATTTACTATAGTACAGTAACACTAGTTATAGTGTTACTGTACTACTTCAGCATTAGCATCAGTGGAACTAATCTTTATGATTACTAATTTAACCCCCCCATCACTAATTAAGATAATAGAAGAATGTTTAAAATGTATTTTGTGACAGTTTTTTTTTTTAAATGAACATCTATAAAAAAAATTGAAAATTAAACATTGTTGCAATTCTCAAATAGAATTATTTGGAATAATAGAAAAAATAGATCCTCAAATCCTAATTGGTGCATTTATTTGTTCCTAAAGGAGGGAACATTTGTCCAACTTTCCTAAAAGGAACCCCGTTGTGTGTTTCATCAGACAGAAAATCTCCAGGGTCGCCCTCCACTCTCAGTCCATCCGTTCTTCCTCCCAGCCAAACTTCCCTTCACCTCTCTCTGGCCGGTAGCTATGCACATCGGCTGATGACGTTACGAGGATACCTTATGGGGATGACAACACACTGCAAACATCTGGCTTTCATCACCGAGTATTTTGAAGGAAAAAACAAATGTTGAGTTATATCTCTCTGGGTACGGCATTTTGACTTTTTTTTTTATTTACTTGCTGTTTTCCCTCGGCAGATTCCAAGGCTTGTCTGAACTCTCCCTCTCTTTCTCTCGGTGATTGTAAATGTGGGGAGAATATAAACTCTTTCTTGCCTGCTGCTCGTGCAGCAAAGCCTCAACTGCAGTATTTAGCTGTCAAATCTTCTCAGCAGGTTTCTACCACGCACAAACACTCTGAACAAAGAATCCCTAGACTAAGAGCAAGTGATTGTCATGCATACGTGTGTAAGGGAAGAATACTCAGCGTAAGAACGCCTTGCCAGGTATTCACAGTAGCTGTTCAGAGTAAGCCTGGGGTGCAGCTGACTCAAAGGTGACCACCCATCTCTTTTCCTGACTGTTGTTTTGCATTCTTCATAATTAGAGGCGCTGAAGCATGCCAAGCATTCTTAATAGAAGTGTTTTACACTAGCAACTGACACCATCACTCAACCCGAAGCCAGTGGTCCTTTGCCAAAAGGTCAAGAACTCCGATTTCTTTTTTTTCTCTCAGTCAAGCTGCCTCCATCCTAGAGATGATAAGAGAGGGGGTTTCATTAGAGTGACAACACCACCCACCTCCCAGTGTTGTTCCCCACCTCCTGTTAAACCCTGCCAACCAACAACAAGGCTGGGTACTAGTTAGAACTAGACATGCTATAATGACAAATGGCTCTTCTGGCTTCTATATCAATGAAGACGAGTGTTAAGCATGAATTATTAAGGGCCAGAGCAGAGCGGAGTATTTCGATATTGAACCGCTCATGAATAATTCCAGCAGCTTCCCCCCACCCACCAAAATAAATTACCTCCTCCATGTTCTGCAGGAGGAGATGCTACGCTTTGTCTCTGGAGGTTCAGGTGGTAGAGAGAGAAAATATACTGTACTGGACATGAAAATTCAATTCACACCGCAGCGATATTTGGGATTGTGAGCGAGGCGAGGCAAGCGACTTGAGCTGAAATGTGTTTGGATGGGCCCGGATTGTATATTCTCTTTGATCCGCTGGTCAAAGATGGGTCCGCCGAGAGACTCACACTGGGATGAGAAGTATAAGGAATGCTAACGGAGGGTGGGGTGGGGGGGAGAGGCGATGATTGGGAGGCGAAGGTTGGGGTTGCATGTCCAATTATCTAGCATGCAAGCAGAGAGGGAAGCCGGCCAATTAGAGGAAAAGGGGGGAGAGAGCGCTGTCAAAGACCCACAGAAACAGACAGACAACCAGACTAAAACACAGCTCTTATAGACCTACAGACAAAATGAGCAGGAGTAAAAATACTGTTTAGAAAAAACACATTTTAAGCAAGAGTTAAAATAAATACTCAATTTACCTGTTAAAAATGAAGAAACACATTTTAACAATAATTTGTAGTCTGTTTTACTCTGAAAAACAATAAAAGAAGCCTCTCTTTTTCTGGTACTCTAGATAGACTTTCACATATGCAACAAAAGAAGAAAGCTTTGCAATTTACCAATTTGGGGAAAAAAATTAAACAATGCAGAACTTTATACTAACAGTGTAAGGTATTGCTTAAAGTTCCTAGAACTGAAATGCTATTTTGTCATTTGATTTGCTGTTGACGATGCTTTATGTACAAAAGAATGAAGGTATAATGAGCTTGTGTTCCCCTACACCTTTTTCAGTCTACAGTTTATGTTTTTGTCATTGGCAGTAACATTAATATTGTTTATCTATATATGTACTTGTTTTTGTCTTTTCTTTTTTTCCAGCACTATGTTGTGACGTATGTATGGGAAGGATAAAATGACCAAAAAAAAAAAATTAATACAATTTACAAATCCTGATGTCTGTTTCATACTAACTAGTAAATAGGCATGAATGATATAGATTTAAAATTTTATAGCTATTTTGTGGTATTTATTAAGATAAAAGTGCTTATAAAGCATTTGCAATTTCAACTTCAATAACAAATCTATGCTCTCAAAAAAAAACCAAACTCATTTTGAAAAAGGTTCCTTTGGATACCAGCTACATAAAAACTGTGTACTTTTTATTGCTACACACGGTTACTGTTTTTCATTGATATAAGTCGATGCTTTATTGGAGAAAATAGTAAATGCAACAACAACAACATTCCTAGTTTTGGGGGGTTTCAAGTTATCAATAATTAAAATTTATTGTTGTGATTAAATAAAAACCCAAGTAATTTTTCACTGTAAAGTTTAACAATATAATAAATGCTACTTTTATCCCCAATACTATATCTACTACTAGACTTCATCAAGCAGGAAATTGGTGATTTTTTGGTGCATCCAGGGTTAAAAACAAAGACCCTAATGCAGTCATTCATTAAAACCCTCCAGAGGAGAGAAAATAATTATGGCAACTCAGAATTACCCACCATTACTTGTAAATTACAGACACCGATGACTCACTGACTTTCAGAGCATAACTTGTTGCTTAACCAAACAGTATTTAAGCTGTTTAAAAGCTCCTCAAGTTTTAGATATTTAAACATGTCTGGTTTTGTATTTGTAGATTCAGTTTACTTAGCGTCTTGGCAAATGTGGAATTCATTAGACAACCACTTAACCTGCATGTACTGAGAAAGATTTATTTAGTGAATGCTTACCATACACTCATAATTTTAAAGAGCGTAATAAAAGTTAGTTCAACTAACTTAGGCTTTCAACCAAAAAGAAAAAAAAAAACCTACTAAAGAAAATCACGTAAAACCATGGTATTTATAACACCTCACTTCTCGGAAGACCTTAAATTCCAGCAATCACTGGCAATGTTTATAGGAACCCATAGACCTTTGCTCTAGCTTTAAACTTGTTTAATTTGGTAGCTCTGTCTCTCGTCTTTACGTCCTTTCAATGCAGAATGATCATTCAATCACTTCAGGAATGTCTGGTGACTTCTCAATGTCTCATTTAAGTTTCGGTAAATTGAGGGGTTTTGAAGCAAACAGTATGACACTCGGCGGCCAAGTCAAGTCCTAACAGTGGATCCTGTCGTTTCAGACCAGCTGTATAATTTCTGACACCACAGGAATGAAGCCGCAACTCCAAACTTGAGACAATGAACACTCAAAGAAAAAAAGAAAAAAAGGAAAAGCCCGGAAGCTGCTCTATCACACCAAGTGATGACGGAAAACGGTCTTTGCTGCAATCAAGAGCATGGCATTTTGCGTCTAAAGGCACCTGCATGGCAGATTATCATCTGCTTCCGAGACCAAAGGACATGCCCAATCATCATCAAAGCGGCTGAAACCATTTCTGTCTAGCAGGAATGCTTCTGAAAGATACAGAGAAAACATTTAGAGGGCTACTCACAGGATATTAAAGACTATAGCACTCCAGCCTTACAGCTGGCTCCCAGTACAAAGACCCTCGTAAGCCAATAATTAGCCACAGGCCCACTTCACACGCTCGCCTTGACTTTTGACCTCTTTTACTCACCACTACTTCCTGCAAGCATATTTAACGTCCCGGTCTAAATGGCCCTTTGATCAAGGAGAACGGCAGATGTTTAATACTTGCACAGCCATTAGTAGTTCTTTGTGCTTTAATACATCATAATTTGGAGTTAAGCAGACAAAGGTCAAAAGGGCGCAGAGGCTGATCTATCGGAGGGCTCTCGGTGGTTCATCAGTCTTTACGAGAACCCTCAATGAGAGACCAGTGTGCCTGCTGCCCTGAGACGATTTAAAATTTAGTCACAGTAAGTCTGGTAAGGAAATCATGATGATGGAAAAGAAAGAGAAATTAGTAAAATGTAGGTTAAGCACAAACATTGTCATTGCAGTAATCAGGAAGAATGTCACTAAAGAAAATTTTCTTAATATAGGGTGGCCATAGTTGCAAAATCTTTGTTGTGAAACAAACAAAAAAAACAACAACAAAAAAGAAAATTCCATCTCACTGTAAATATCTAAGACTTTATCATGGCTAAAGTCACAATGAAACAGGACTACATATTGTAGGAATTACTATGGTAATATTTCCATATTACCATATGGTCCAAAAGTGGTTATCTTAAACAGAAAGCAAAATAACCATTTATTTAACCAAATGAGCAAGCTACATCATTATCAAACTGATCACGATTCTCTAAAGCCGATTGCCATGGCATACCAAAGAGCAGTTTCAGAACTATCTGTAATAAAAGTCCATGATTGTAATATGATGCTTTTTCTGTTTTATTGGCCAGTTGCAATAACAAGAAAGAAAACTTTTGTATGGTCTCTCAATGCATGTTGTATTTGGAAATGTCTGTCACAATTAGGAAATCTCACAGTTGAAGGGATCAATGGTTAGTTGTAACAATAGATTTTATCTGAGAAACAATTATTATAGCAAAAATACTATAGGCTGGTTCATTTCTGAACTTTTTTTTGTAAATTTAAATAAAATATTGCCATAAAGACATCACAATGTTGCTAACGCTGCAATGTCTCTTGGTAATTGACGTGTGAGATGCTACAAAGCAGCTCTGTCTAGCCAAAACAGTCATTTTTGCAGGTTGACTAATGTTTGGCTCTTTCAATTCAAACAGGAGCACATTGAAATAGATAATAATGTAGAAATGATGTAATGAGGAAGACCAAATGGATGAAGAGGAGAGAGTTGGCCCAAATAGCTAGTGCTTGTGCGGCTGCTGCTCGGAAATTCCAACGCGTTAAAAGAGAGAGTGTTTCGTTAGCATTGTTAGCATTTCTCAAATGAATTCAATTTATAAACATGCTTTATTGTCACTTTCAGCAACCACTCTTCCAATTCATTTCAAATTACTATATTAGCAAGAGGTAAACCCATCAGCTCCTCTTAATGGTATTAGGTCTAACTAAAAGTAATAGTAGATCACATGCAGACATTGTGAAAACTGGCAAATGAAAACTTTAACATTAGCTTTAACTGTAGGTACAGTAGAATAAGTAAAGCTAATATTTTAACTTCATTTTTGAAAGTTTGTTTTATGTGTAGAATTACTTTAACTGCTAATTTTACACAATATAAAAGACATGCGACCACCTTCCAAATGCAGCTTCACATGTTCTATAGAACTGCCTTCTTCTAATACTTCCTCTACATCTATTGTCCATGTCATCTGTGCTATAACAAGATAACATGATTTTTTTACATACCAGAAGCCATTAAACCGAATGTATTTATTCTTAATAGTGTGAATAATGTAATAGAAAAGTACCATTAATGAACACTTTCCATTTTAAGCCACCCATATAAAGACTTGAATTATTGCAGGGCCACAGATGGGTCCTTGGTAAATTATTAGAGGAGCACAGTTTGTTTAGTGTGTTGATGTGGATATCAAATGAAGACATCAATAAAAATTGGTGCAAACTCTGAAAGCTCATTAAGTATAAATCAATCTGATGCTATGCTGTAATAAATAGCCACATAGCATTCACCCAGCCATTCATCATCCTATGCCACTTGATTTATGCATAAACAAATAGCTCTAATAACCCTGCCTTCTTCCCTGGAACTCAAAGGACACTATATTATTAAGAAGATGTATTATCAGAGGAAGAATAGGGAAAACTGCGGTATGCCATCTGAACGGAGAATGTTATAGCCAAGCGTTTGTGGTGTGCAGTCTGGAGCTCAAGGAAGAGCTTGGGCATTTTGTCTTTTTGATTGTAATCTGTGGGTGACCACAATCAATAATTACTTTTTCTTTCCTGAGCAATAGAGGACAACAGTGGGTGACAGAAATTATTTTCGATGGAGTGTCTTTGTGTGTGTGTACAATCACAATGCAGAATTTAACACCGTAACAGGAAGGAGGGGAATAACCTCACTGCCTTTTGTCTGGCTAAAAGAAATGAAAGATGATAGCAGCTGAAGTTCTTATTCATGTCATTCCTATGAGATTACACAGAAATGTTTTGGTTTTTTGCCTTTAAAAGTATTACAAAAAAGTAAATCAAATTTGTCTTTTTGTTTTTCAAAGCAGGTTCAGTATATTTTTATTTATTTTTTATTTTTTACAAAAAACTGAGAAATAAATACTTTGATTACATGACAGGACAACAAGGATTCCACAGCCAGACCACAGAACAAAGTGTGGGTCGTGTTTATGAGCATAGAGTTTGTCATGAAAGAAATGTCTTTTTTACTTAAAATTAACCTTATCCTTGTGTCTGAGCCAAAAGAATGAATATCTGACTGCATCCTAGTATTTATATTTTTCCTCCATCTTCTACATGAGAACTACTAAGTTAAAGTTACTTTTTATGGTGAACTAATGTGAGGAAACCAACCACAGATGGAATTACCAAGTTTACATTAATTGACCAGGGATCCTCAGGATGATGTTTTAATATTTTAATTATATGTGGAGAAAAGTTTGACTTTCACAATCACTGAATGGTTTCCTGATATTTTAGTATAAATGTTCAACTAACAGGAGATAAGGGAGACATGACAACTGTAGACGTTTAAGTAGAAATGCAGGTTAGAACGGTTTTTCACTTTGTTGAGAAACCTTGCAAGCAGACAAGGCTCACTGTAGCCCTTCTCCATCCCTTCATAAGATACCCATTGTAAGGGCAAACATTCACACCTGACAAACATACCAGAGTTTGTTTCCTTTATTGGTCCAGACTTAACCAAACCATCGACAGCAAACATATGTCTCTTTGGACTTCCTAAGCTACCGCTGCTGGGCAACACAGTAGAAATTAGCCCATCTGTGTTGCTAACGCTACTACTGCATGTAGGGATTGTCCTGAAATCGTACCTTATCAGCTGTTTTCTGCTTAGCATTGCTGATGCCTTTTTGTTGTGGGTCAGAACATGACCCACAACAAACTACATGGCCCACAGAAAACTACATTGCTTTTGACCTTCAAAGTGTCGATGCAGTTGTAATATATGTGGCGTAAATGTGCACAACTGAAATGCAGCAAGCAGGAATTTGCAAAGTTTGCTCTTTCCAGGCCTGTGCTCCGTCCCGCCCGCGTCGTTTCCGTCCAATTGGAGTGATGATCGTCACACCCGGGTTTGTTTACAAGGCACCATTCACTTGTAAAAAAAAAAGCGCAATGAGAAAGCAAACCACACCAAGCACATAAAATAATGTCTACTTTTCCTCCAAACCAAACAGACGGACCAAAGATACTTCCTGGAGTATTTAATGCGTGGATGATTGATATCTGGAGATAAAACCATCTTTTGGGCGAGTTCTTGGCTGTCTTGTGCTCACTTTTTATATCTATCTTTAAGATATTTTGGGAAAAAAATACATATAGCTGAATAAAAAAAATGTAAAATACAACTATGAAGAATTACGAGCCTGACTGCAACTGAAACAGATAAGTTATATATATAAAAAAAGCCTTTTTTCAAAAGCTTGATTTGAGGCGTCATACTAAACCACAAATTAATTACATAAGAGATTATAGTTACTGAAGCTCTTACTTACTCCAAGGCTGATACAAAAGCTAACCCCCACTGCCTTTTTGTTGTCAGTTTTGTGTACTCAGATTTTTTTTCAATCCTACTTACTGCAAGTTTTAACAAGCTATGCAAAACTACAAGAGCGATCAGATGTGTGTCAGGGGAACACAGTAATGGCAAACACAGTAGCTGATTGGATTTTCTTTTTTTTTCTTTTTTGCAAACTTAGCCCTGAATCTAGTTAAATGTCCTCAAGCAGAGCTAGACACAAACACACCCTGGCTTCTCTATGAATAGCATAAAAAACAGTAAAGAACCTACCATGAAAAAGCAACTTTAGCTAATGAAACCTGTGGTTATTGTGTCGCACAAAAAAACATCCCGACTCGCAAGCGCCTGGCTCACTTTCAACAGCATTCAAACATTAGTTCATGCCCTAACATCAAAGCCAACCATATTTAGGAAATTTTTAAGAGAACGTTTGGCCACCAAGAGTGGAAAAGAACATACACAGCGACTCTAAGTGAACTCTCGTCTTCAGACAAGGACATAAACTTTGGAGGAGCAGCCGTGAGCTTCCAATGCTCACTTTAATTCAAAACTGCACGTACAGCATGCTGGATCTGCCTTGTAATTAATAAAGTAGTCATTATCTACATAGTAATTATGCCCTACTGCTCCATAAGTGGGAAGCCACGCCTGCATCAAGTGTGGATCTTATTCAAGTGTGTGAGGGAATGCTCTTCCAGTCCTCAGAGCATTAACTGCTGCTTTTCATGTAATGAGGCTCATGCTATGCAACTGTTTGCAGTGAACAGAACAGAGACGGGTGTAAATAGGACTCGGTTGCAGCTGCGTCTTCTTGCCTCAGAGTGCAGTGGAGAGTAAAGAGAATGCTAACTTAAGACCAGAGGCAGAGAGGGAAATGTGGACGTCTGGCAAAAAAAATAAGTTCCTGAAGGCAGCATAGAAAAGGAGAAGAAGCGAGGAAAACTAAATGGTGCAAAGCACACCGGAAACCCACCTCCATTCCAGGTAATGACATACCAAAGCTTTAAAATAAGTAGGCACAGACAAGCTGCAGAAAGACAAGCAAGTTAAAGAAAGAGAGAGGGAGAAGACAAATGAAATACTCACAGACAGGTACTGTTTCCCCCCCAACCCTCAAGAAAAAAAAAAGTTCCTCAAAGTTACCCTTGAAAAAGAAATGTTCAAAAGAAGGTGGTGGAGGGGCATCACCAAATGTCTGGGGCTCTTTTATTGTAAACCTAATTATCACCAACATATCTGGCGGAGAATGAAGCCTCAAAGAGGTGTTTTGTTAGAGAAGATATATAAAAGATGAAAAGACAGTGGGAGAGGAGAGACACTCGCTTTGATGCGAGTACATTTGTGTTAGTTGCAGACTTCTCTTCGTGCGTTGTATTTTCAGTCTCCTCTCCCCCGTTCCTTCGATGTGACTTAAGAGTTTTCAGAATCGCTGAAATTTCTGTCAGAAGGAGGGCTGCTTTGTAGAGCACCCCCATCCCGAAGGAAACATCTGATGGCAACGCTTTAATTCCTCCAAAAACTATGCAAAAAAACAAAAAAAAACTAAACATCTGCCACTTTGAATACATTCACAGAGATTCAGCAATTGAACATATTGAAAAGGTGAACTGAATAATAAAACCAAGAATGTGGCTTTAATTTGTAGGAGTATGTTTGCAGTAGCTGTTTAACATGCTATGTGTTTAAGTATTGTCCTTTTATGATTTTGTTTCATTTTTAATTTTACTTTATTCCTTTTATGTGTTTAGAATCTCAGAAACATTATAATACAATAATTAATATTACAATAGTAATAATACTAATTATTACTATTATTAGCAGTAGTAGTATTACTGAGCAGTACTATGGTTTCAAGTTGAGCCACTAAAGAAGATGTAGATGAGCTCACTTAACATATTTAATGAGCATTAAGAGAAATCTTGTTGGGCTCGGCCTCTCTCTTTTCTGAGTGGTTGTTTCCCAGTAAGCTTCATAACATCAAATTGGTGCATTACATTTATCATGGCCAAATGTTACCGATGGGTTAAATTTTAAACTTTAATAGACTCCACGCCTCCAACAAGTAGTCGTTTCTCAATAGTCGAGCATCTGGACCCTCTGTATGAAGCAAAGCTGTTTTTAACCAGGCTAGGAATCCACCAGTCTCCCTAAAAATCAAAACCGTTTCCTGAGTGTTGCTAGTTTGCGCTAACAACGCTACTCTTTGCTGTGTAAGCTGTGAAGAAGACCCGATGTTAGGTTATAAAGATAAACTCAGAGGAAGTAGAACTCTCTAAGAACCTTCGAAGAAGAAGGTCGTGTTTTCTACAGACGAATGACTTCAAGGTGCTAAAAAAATGAAATATACGTTTGAGTGTGTATTTTTAATTGTTTTCAAATAAAAATCTGGATAAGCTAAGACTGGTGGATCAAACTATACATAAAATAAACAAATCATCCAAATTTAGAAATAAGAACCGCAAATAAGAGATTGAAAATTTCTCCTGTATCGTTTCACTTCTCTGTTAAACAACATTACTCACCTTTACTGCTGCATACCTGTACTGGCATATCAAACTCAAATGTGTCTTAAACACCCTTTATATGATAATTCTCGACAGCTGACATGTTGGAGTCAAGCCATGCCACATCGAGGCGAGAAGATAAACGTGACAGGGCTTGCAGGGGATCACTGCTAACGTATACTGAGTTTATTAGGGGTCTGTCTGGCATGAAAGCGAGTACATGGCCAAGTGATCTCCCTTGTTCCAGGTGAAAGCTTTTCCATTGAGCTTCATTACAACTGCAGCTGACATGCTCCCACATAGGGCGACAGAAAAGATGAGTGGGCCACCCGGGTATGAAAAAAGGAGGCACACTTGAGTCAGTCATTTAAAGTTTTAGTGCAATATAATGGTTAAAAAAAATAAAAAAACAGTTGGCAGAGTAGAGTAAAGGTAGCAGGGAACTACTTTACTACTACTTTACTCATGATTACAATGAGTAAAGTAGTGCTTCCTCACTCTATCTGAAACTTAATTTCTGAATAACTCAGTGACTGTTGAGTAATTACCAGCTCAGTTTAAATAAGTAACACATTTCAACAATAGCCAGGGGCAACTTTTAATATGGGCCATATGGGCAGATGCCCAGGGCAGCGGGGAGTACACACAGCAGTTAAAAAATAATCTGTTAATTGTGGCTTGAACAGGTTTTCTTTTGCTTTTATGGATGTGCCATCACATTTCAAATGTATTGGTGTCTTGTTGTTTTGATTAGGCATTCCCAGGTTCCTGTTAAGAATAGGAAGACTAGTTTAGGTGGTTTGTGAGAGAATGCATTGCATTTTGTTGCACTTCAGAGTTTCATTCTATCAATTCAAAAGTGGCTAGGAGACGGCATAACAGAGGGTTGGCCAGGGTGCCAACTGTAACAGACTCAACTCTGATGAAAGCTGTCAGAAATACAGAGAGCACGACTGCAGAGAAAGAAACTATATTTCCATTTAAAAAGGAAAGTAGACTATTGTAACTAAGTAGTAAGTAGTAACTATAGTAATATCTAGTTACTACTAAAATAGTAACTAGAGATTACTAGGATGTTCTGATTTTTGTCTTATTCAACCAGTAATCTTCTGGTCAGAACCAGAAAAATCTGACGATCTTCCAATCAGTCAGCAGGAACTTCCACTGGTATCACTAAGGGCTGAGCAATAAAACAATAACAATGCAGTAGATATACGTGATAAATATCAATAGAAAATACATCTGATAGAATGTTAATAATTTTGCTGGACTTCAATCCAGAACTACAGAATTCTGGGGGATGTAGGCAGAGGAAAAGTTTTAACCACTCAACTTCTCATGGCATAGTTAAGCAAAGTTGGTGGCATCAACTAACTTGATCACTTTGGTAAGTTTGTTAGCAGCAGGAGTTTGAAGTTGTAGTCGGGCATACTGCACTCTGCATTGAGTCCGCACAGACACAAGGCAGACTCAGTGCAGAAGAATGACGGACTTCTTAAAAGTCATTTTTTAGGAAGAACTGACTTGTATAAGAAAAAAATGGTTGGCAGGAAACAAAAATCACATCAAAATGTTCTGATGTGACACTAAGTTGGTAACTCTGTGTGCACCGCTAGACGCCCAACTAACTCATCAAACTTGCAAGTATCCATTTGGACTGTGGGAAATGAAGGAATTTGCTACAATAAAATGTAGGCAATCGGTGGCCTGGAGTGTGAAATCTCAACCGTTTGCAGACAGTGTGCACGGAGTCAGTGAATTCCACAGAATATACACAATACGCCTGAGTTTGTGGGAGCAGTTTTATTTTCGCCACCGTGCCTCATGACTTCTTAAAATAAAAATAAACAGGTTGGAGTGAAAGGAGAAAATGAGTAAACGGCTCAAGTGGATAAAAGAGGAAAGGTCACACCATCAGTTTGGAAGTAATTTGGATATTCGACTGACATAAAATACTTATGCCACAATACATTTTTCAGCCATAATCGCCCTGCCCTCATCATCGCTGAATGCAGAAACTTAAATAGAAATGTCTCATGTCATGACATGGAAAGGATTCATTCATGCGTCAGGAGAGAGAGAAAGATTTCAAGCAGAGAAAAGGAAACAGAACAGCTCATCACAGACATCTGTTATACAGCAAATTTGTTCTTTTTCATCATTTTGGCCTATTAATTTTAGACACTGATGATAACTGATCATCATATGCTACAAATAAAGATAGAGGTGATCACAAAGTCAGCCTCCACAGCCTATTGATTACACAGCAGAACAGCAGGAAAAAAGGATTGCTCCACTGTTTACAACCTCTCACATCACTTACAGTAATGTGTGTTTTGTATGCCCAGGAGACTTGATTTCACTAAAACATTACAGCCCAAAATAACACGAGGACGTCGGACGATGAAGAATCTCAAGGATCCCTGCGATGATGGATGAAGAGACAGACTACTGTGGCGGAGCACTGCAGCTTTGCAGCCAACTGCAACAAGGAGGAACCAATTAGTTACCAGGAACAACAATCCTTCACACATTACCTGAAGATGGTGATTAAGTATCTTTCAACATGCTCCATTTTATCTGGGAGTGTGTGTACGGCGTTCTAAGTGTGTTTGTGGACGTGTGGGTTGTTGGAGCAGAGGGTGGGTGGTGGGGTCCGCCGTTCTGACTTTGAGGCATGGTGATGAAGTGCGGCAAACATCTCCACCTAAACACAACAAAACAAACAGGGTGACCTCGCTCTAACCCCAGCTGTGTCCATCCATCACCCAGCAGCACACACCACCAAGGCCCATATCTCTGTGCTGTCGACATTGGGCCAACCCCGCAGAGAGATTCATGCTGCTTCCCTCCATTAAAACCTCACACACATTTCACACCCTGAACAGTTCAGCAGATACAACACAGACATTCTCCATCGTAGAGGAAGCACTTTTGTCGAAATATTTTATTTAGGAATATGGTATTCAATATTTGTTGATGGAAAGGGCTTCTACTTGAATAGGTTTCTACTATAGAGTTTGAAAAGAAAGTGTGAAAAAGACATTAGTAAAAACTTTTCCTAGTTCCATGATGGTATTTTTAACATCCGACATCCTTTTTGAATGACAAAAGAATTTGAGAGAAACCTTGCCAACTGCTACTACTCTATAACCTCTTGACTTTATTCTCAATTTCTGGTTATTACTTCTTCAAGGTATGGATGTGGGAAAGGGTACTTGGAAGACAGCAGTCAGACAGACAGAAGATAAGGGCCTAGAGAGTGAGACGTGTTCAGAAAGGCAGAGGAAATCCCTATCATTTCTAGAAGCCCTGCAGACGTATGTTCAAGCTCAAGTCTCGACCCCCTATCTCCCTCTCAGTTTTCTTGGCAGTAGTTTAAGGTTCACATGGAGGTGAGGGCCCTTGCCTCCTCACCCTCTCCCGTGACCCCTATGCACCGTTCTGTGTCTCAGTGGAACAGACTCCCTCAGGGACTGACCCCTTTCCTTTACAAACAAAAATCACACCCATGTTGTGTTTACGTGCTCGGCAGGTGCTCCGTGGCACATGCACATGTACACATTGGCCAAGGAAAACCAACAGGGTTTCCAGAGTAAAAACCACAGTGGTCACACAGACATTGTTTGTAATCCATGGATAAAACCAGACACGCTGTTTCCACCATGCGTCGTTTCTAATTTTTTAAAACCGCACTTACCAACAACAGGGGAAAGTAGGGAAAGTAATGCAAAAGATCTTGGCTTTGGATTCAAAATCTAGGTACATTCTGCGCCTCGTTGTTCCTAAGTGAAGCTGGGGGATTTAGACAGTGCTCTTTGTGCCAGAACCTTTAAGAAGAGGTAATTATTGTAATTTGATCTTGAATAGAGAAACAGGAGTAGGGGAAAGCAGTAGTGCAGCTCGGTGGGTGAGCGCTTAAGGGGGGCGGGGTGGGGCACAAAGACTCAGGGTGACTTTGTCATGCATGGAGAGAGCTATAAGTCATAATACAAGTCACTTTAAATAAGCAAACATCTCACTTATCCACCTGTAATAAGAGGGGATGAGTTACAGGTCAGTCTGTGCAGGTTAATCTACCTTCACTACCAGGACAGGATACCGCCTGGAAGCTTTTCAGTCGAGACTCGCCTAACGTGTTCAAAGTTTTTTTAATAGTTTATACTTAAATATCTATGAGACAGGATGCTCTCACATATATATGTATAGAGTAGGTTAAATAGGAGTGGGATTTTAATAAACTCCTGCCTTCCTTATTTAAAGTATTTAATTTGGTTACATATTACATTGAGGGTTGGTCTTGTTAAAATTATGTTCTTTATGCTTGATGCTGGTTAAAAGTTTGAAATAAAGGTGTCACTCATTTATTCATTCATCTCTTGTGAAAGATATTTATATGAAAATCAATAACCAAGATATAGTCTGCAAAACTTCAAAATCCTTTAGTGGTGCAGTCCAGAGACCGCTGACAGGTTGTGTAAGCCAACATTTTTCAGTGTGGATGTTTTTACTGAAGGAAGAAGATTCAACGTTAAACTTTCTGCACCATTAAGGATTAAGCTGCCTCTTGAAAGGCAGCCTTTTTCTGTAGAGGCATGTCAGCTGTTTATTCAGACAGATACTTAATTTCAGTGAAGAGTTAACTGGTTTTCATTGTCACAACTATGAAAATTGCATCATTTTGTCAGCAGCCTCATATCTCATCACCACCTTCTCCCGGCAAACTTTCCACACCCCTCTTCATTCGAAACTACTGTGTGATTGATAAGAACTTTGTGAGTGTGTTTGGTTTACGCCAAAAACAAACCCAACTACTCAACTTCCAGAAGCCATTTTTTTTCAGCCAGAGAGCAGGATGGGTAGCTTCGAGGTTAACATACATACTGTTGGTCCAAAACATTTAACTCCTCCGGCTCAGTTCTGGTGTTTCAGCTCGTCAATCCTTCTCCTTTCCGCTTCCTCCAAACTTGTTCATTTGCCTTGATTGTACTTAGTTTATTAAACCACACATATGACAAAACACTATGAGGTATACAGAGCAGTGAGAGGGGCTTGACAGGTGTTGACCTTGGAGGGTGTGCGCAAAAATGAATGTCCTGCAACCACGTGACCAAAAGTTGACAGTTTAGTTTCGGCCCGACCGAGCTAGACCCTTTAGCTACTTTATGAATTCTCAGTGTTTCTACATGAAATACACATTGAAAATGTTTTTTCAGTTAGTAATGCTAAGCATGCTAAGCAGTAATACAGAATGTTTAGAATACCAACTCTGTATTTATGTTGTCTTTGTTTAAAAATACTAGTTAAAACTTGTTCTACTGCAGAGCTGTGTAATACAGACTGCTCTCTGTGATGGCTAGTGGAAAAAAAAAGAAACGCAAACCTTTTAAAATGTAGCTGCAGGTCCACCTTTCAGTCACAGATAATACTATTCAGGTCAGAAGTACTCAATCAATTCTAATCACCCATAATCAATAACAGACACCGCATTCGCTCATCCATGGAAATATTATAAGTAACTTTCAGTCAACCTAGGCGTTGCTACAGGTGGAAACATTGAGCTCAGATTGATGTGATTTATCTCGGAGTGTTTTGCCAGCAGCACTGGGCCTCCCGTGGTGGTGATGAACGGAGAGCCTGTTTTCACCTATTGAGCTGGGGCAGGAGCCGTGCAACAGAGGCCAAAGGAGGTGCAGGCAGTATATGCATACTAAAAAGTCAAATCAATTACAAATTCCATTGCCAGCAGTCTTTGTCAGGTCCATCACCGATAATAAAATTGCCCTGTGATCCAGAAACCCTGCTGAGCATAGAATACCTAGAGGGAGACTTCTGCATATCTTTATCTGTCCATCAAAGAGCAACATTAGCTGCTCTTGTCACTGTTTATAAGAGACGGTTGAAGGGAGGAGGGAACTTCCTTCCATCAAAGTGGCAATGAAGAGATGAAAAAAAAAGAACTCCTTTGAATATTTTAGCATAACACAATAAAGTTCAAAACTAGACTGACATCTAACGTGAACGTCGGGATGCAGGAGAAGGACAAATGCTGTGCACACTGCAGCCTTTATCCCTGAAGCAGCAGTTCATTCCCCCACAGGACTGTGGGGTGACAGCTTGGACCCATCACCAAGATAAATGGTTCTGTCCTACACAAGGCCTTTTAATTAGCTCCACAAGCTTCTTTTTATAAAGAGTGCACACATATAGGCATACATACATACAGAACAAGCACATGCAAAGCAGGCATGCACATGTCTAAAGAGAGAAAAAAGAAGAACAAACCCTGTATGAAAATGAAGAGGGAAACATCAAAGTACACTTTGGTGATTTTTGTGGCCTCTTCACCATTTCAGACATTTGCAGTGTTTATCACTTTGTATCAGATTGTTTCCACATACAAAGACACAAAAAGCTTTTTTTTACCAGCCATTTTGTCACTTCCTTTTACTATATTTCACTCAAACATATTTTAAACCAGTTTTATTGCCAAGGGTTTACACAGTACTTACAGCATGTAATATACATTACTGAAATTAACCAATAAAACATTTCTTAATTCAAAGTAGCGCTTTTACAGTTACATAATAGGAGAAATATTAACATGTAAACTAGTTTAGCAATTGATTAATCAATTAATCTGATGATTAATCAATTAATCTGAAAATATTGGCAAATTCTGCAAATATTTAATTTAACCACAAATTTTTATTTTATACAATTTAAGAAATACATTAAAAGATGCAAATAAGAAATTCTATTCCTTTTTTGAATAAAAAAAAAAACAAAAAAAAAAACAACTGCCTAAAATGCAACACACCATTCAATCCTTTACTGAATGCTTGGTCATTTGTTGCAATGGTTGAATCTGCGGCTAAAAAAAAATCCTTCAAACATCAACATGTGAAAAACTGACTTTTCTGGTTGATAGTCTTTATACCCCAGAGAGCGATGAATCGATTGCTAAATTGATTGACAATTACTTAAAAAACCAATTCATCACGATGAATCCAGTGATTGTTTCAGCCCTAAAACAGGCAGAATGGAACCACAGGATGTTCTAAATGAGGGAATGAAACTAATTTTTTGTATGAAACATACCACAGAAGGAAGAAAAAAATATCATGCAAATAAAAAAGTGAAAAGTGATTAGATTTTCAGAAAAAGAATTTCAGAATAAGTTTAGAAAATTAATAATACAAAGAAACATCTGCATCTAACAGGATAAAACTTCAACTAGCAGTGAGGTTGTGTTAAGCTGTTTTGTCTCATGGTGTCATTTCTTTATGTGTTTAAGCAGAAGTATTTGTAATTATGGAAAAATTGTAATGATGGAACATTGTCTAAGTTTTATAGGCTATCTAATTGACAGTAAAAATTATAAGCAATCAATAGATAATTTTTGATAACTGGAGAATTGAACGGTATAAATATCAGTAATAAATGATTTTGAAAAATCATATCAATAATTGAGAAATAATGTGATGTATTTAGTAAGTCTGTGATTTAAATAATGTTCTAGTTGAAAATGTATTATAGTCATAAGGGACGGGAGGCGACTTAAATGTGGCACAAGTGAAAAGAAGAAGTTGCCCATGACAGAAGTATGGGGAAATAGGATGGCATGTGAAGAGGGTTGGGAAGCAGGCAGAGCACAGCCAAATCCTGCAAAGATGTGCAGTTTGGCTTTAGCATAATGCAAAGATGGGCAACTGGGCGACCAAGCACAGAACCACAAAAGATGAACTGCAGAAAATGTTAGGTTTCCAGACAGCTGACATATAATTAAGACGTATTCATGAAGACACAAGAAACAAGTCCTCATGAGACATGTTCAGACCTGA
Organism: Poecilia mexicana; assembly: GCF_051168715.1. NCBI lineage: Eukaryota > Metazoa > Chordata > Actinopteri > Cyprinodontiformes > Poeciliidae > Poecilia > Poecilia mexicana. The sequence goes on along the minus strand of NW_028263382.1, from coordinate 33,033,546 downwards.
ACCTTCAGTAACACAAAGACAGTTACAAGGTCAGCATTTCCAGGATTAAAGGACTAATGTCTCACCAGGAAGATAAAGCACTTCCACTGGCTCCATGTAGCTCAGAGAGTAGACTCTAAAATACTGTCATTCAGTTCCTTTAAATCAAGGCTAAAAACTGCTTTTCATTCATAACTGGAAAACTGATCAACATATCTGATTTGTATTGATCGTTTTGTTGTTGGCTCGACAAAATGCAATGTTTGTTACAGATTTCACAATTATGACTGCATGGTGCTTTTATGATGATGTTTCAATGATTTTATGATATAAAGCATTTTGAACTGCTTTGTGTTGCTGAAATGTACTACACAAATAAACTTTGATTGTTTGATTATAGAATGGGTTACGATGCTGGTGGAAGAAACAGTCATGAACACAAAGAATCACGTCAGGAAGCATTCAGGAACCGTGGCCATCCCAATAAGCGTGAGCAGCCCAGAAACCAGATGGGAACCATGAAAACAGCGACAGGAAGCAAGAGATCAGACTCCACCTCCTGCGGCTTGCTTTGATTCTCTCCCCCTACCCCACTCCATTCCAAGAATCTCTGTGTGGACGGCAGCGCCTCTTCCACCATTAGAGTGTGGGTGGGGTTATAACAGGGCATGGGGTTGTTGAAATGAACCACTGGGGCTTTTCCAATTACAGACTGACTGATACCAGATGACAAACACTGCAGCATCTCACATTAGCATCCACCGCAGCCATGGCGTCAGCCTTTCAGGGGCCTATGGCAGGACACGGCACTCCATGTGGATGCACTTCCATCCAGTTAGCGGAGCAGCCAGCTTTCAAACACGTTGGTGGGATAAAGGAGATAAAGGCTTGAGTACAACTAAAGCCAAAGCAGTCAAGTGAAAGGAGATGTAATAATGCTAGATGCTAGTGTAAACACTTTAACAAGGCACTGTACGTGTGCTATGTGCTTGTGAAAATGTGTTAGCTAAAGACATAGATAGCGAGTAATTTGGCTTACAGAACAAAAGACTTCTAATTTACACAAAGCTGTGATGAGCTAAACAATTCCTCTGGAAGATTTCCACTTCTTTTCTTTCAAACCACAGAAAAACTGCACTTTTACACCGCTTCGTCCACATTCCCTGGCTTCAACTAATTTCTCTATGTTTCGTTCTGACTTTTTATTGTTTCACCCAAGTCTGCGGGAATGACACTTCGCACTTCTGTACATAATTTATGTGCGAGAAAGACAATAAAGCCAGGCTTAGTTGAGCGGAGTTAAAAGCGGTGTATGGTTTAACGGCACATCTGTCACGAGGGTGGTGGAAACGCCTCACATCGCACCAGCAGCTGTTCCGAGAGCTCAGTTCTAGGTTCGTTTATGGCCATTCCTTTCTCTGCACAATCTGTCGCTCTGCAATTTCAATTTTCTCAGATGCACAGTAACACACAAAGGCGGACAGCGCAGCGATACCCAAAGGCCTTTGAAGTTTTGGCCTGAATGTTTCAGAGAGGCCAATCGGTGAGCACTTTGCTCGCCCTACACACCCGTTCAATGCACAAGTTGGGCAATATGTTAGACGTACATAGAGTGTTTAAGGGAAAGGATTGTAGACAACATGCTGTCAGTCTAATTTGAATAATTTTTACACTAATACTAGATCAACATACATAATGATTTAGAGTGTTTTCACACCCGATAGTCAGGAAGGCTCAGTTCAGCTGGGGGCCAAAATTGCAACATTTGTTACATTTTCAGTTCTGCTGTTCTATTTCACAGCGCTGTCAAACAAACCAAACTTTTTTGAAAATCCTTTTGTGTTTGAGTCACAGCCTCAAGTAGCAATCTAACTTCTTCTAATTGAGAACCTATTGCCTCATATGTAGAGCGGCTGACTCTTATCCCAGTTGGGCACACTCATGACCACATCAATGTTTTAAATCAGGGCCATGACTAACATACGAAAGTCGTGAGCTGGAACCTTTCTGTGTATTTCTGGTATGCCTGTAAATCTGACGCACAAGCTACATCCGCAAACAATAGCGATGGACGACAAAAGCACTAAAAACAATAAATATCTTTATTGTTGAGCTCATATGTTTAGTTATTCAGAATTTAGGCCTCAGTCACACTGGACGTTAACTTCAACTTTGAGCATTACTGAAGGGGAAGTATTATGTAGTTTATACCACAATCAAGCAACTATGTTACCATCAGTTGTTATCGTAATGCTATATTTATCAGATATGACATTTTTCACAGCAGGGGTTCAGCTGTACAATCAAATGCCTTCACACTGAGGATCCATTTGTGTTGCTGCTTTTGTATCGGCCTTTTTCCCCCACCCCCAAGGTGTTCTGCACATGCAATTCATTAAAAACCGCCTCGTAATACAATTACACGGCTTTCATAACATAGACATCAGTAACCAACTAACGACAACTTTAAATGAAATAAAACGATGAATGAAATCTCATTTTGTTCTGTAATTCCATTTGTTAGTTTGACCTAACTCGATCCCTACGGAAATAAAACAATTTGTAACGGGATCTACTTTTAAAAACTGACAGTCCTGTAAATCTGTCAAAAGGACTGTGAGCCTTTCCATTCCCTCTGCTCATGCTTCATATTCTCTATCTGTATGGAAAATGGCCGTAGCTGCCAGGCAAGTCAAATAGATTTGATTTCACTCATATCTAGTATCAGCCCGTTTTTCTTTCTCCTGCCCTGGCCGTAACAGAATATGTCTTGTTCCCCGCTGGCCTCTGGAGAAATCTTCTGCCTAGCAGGGTTGGAGATGGATGCAGAGAATTCTCTTCCGGCTGTGGCGGGGCCAGGGCTCATCAGCCATGTGTTGTCAGAAGAAAGAGAGACGGAGGGATGGAGGGATGGGGTGAGCAAAGTAGGGAAGTGGAGAATCAATAATCCAGCCATGTGTATCCCCTTTCTCTGGTATGAACTGAGATGGCTTTCTAATGGAGGAATGGTCCAGAGTACCCAAATCACAAAACAGTTTAGAAAAACGACAGATTGATATCAAGAGAAAGAGGTTTTACACACGTTTTGGGAAAGCAGAAAATCGAATCACCACATCACGTAGCCACTGCGAGTTTTATTGAATTTCTGCTGCAAAAAAATTCCCAAACTTGATATTGCTGGAAGAATATACTGACAACTATATGTTGGGGCACAAACATACACTGAAACCAATACAGCAGAGAGGGTGATTGGGTGTTCATTTAGAACACTTCACAGTCATTTTATTACTCCATAAATATTTCTATTTAGATACATATACAGCTTTCCATAATTAATATGCTGAATTTTATTTAACCAGGTATTTTTCAATTTGTATGAAGAACAGAGTTGGTTATCATGCAACGCAGTGAAAATGTTCTCTTTGTAACACTAAAAAGACAGAACTTCATACACTTATAGACAAAACTGAGTCATATCTATATGTATTCAAAGCTGCCATCAGTATGTGTGATCAGCACTATATTGCTTGACAACAACCCAACCTGTCGGCTGTACATTCTAGAAAGGCTCTGTTACCACCATCATTAACAGAGAATACATTAGTCAAATAGGACATTTAACCTCTGCACACTGAGTCAGCACGGCCCAATCGATTCCTTCAGCTTGACAAACAATGGACAACAAGCTCCGTGAGCTCAGTACCAAACCTCTCCCACAAGGTCAATACAAGAACCACTCTGCCCCGATAAGAAACTAATGGGAGATAAAATGAGGGCAGAGGGTGTGAAAAGTTGACAATACGGTACCTTCAAGTGAACATGTATAGAGATGACCTCATTTCCTCAGATAGATTAATGTTCAATCTTGGTTCAAAGTGTTTGAAGAAGTTATTTTTGCAGAAAGATGAAAAACCAAGTTAGCTAAAATCTCAACTTGTCTCTCGTATCGTTTTCTCTCATGAGCTGGATGTATCACCACATCTCCACAGCAGCAGTTCAATGCTAATTACACAAATTACTAACATAAAGCTAGAGGAGGCTTAAAAAGTGAACTCCATCAATTAATATTTCATTTTAAAAATCACAGTAAACTTCCATCTGACTGCAGCTCCTCTCATATACGTGGTTTACCCTCCATTGTGTCTGCTCCTACTTAAAATCCGAGACAGAAAAAGTTTTGACTTTTACATCATGCTATATTGTTCCCTCATCAAAAACATTTCTGGGATGTTACTTGGATTTTTTTCATGCATGTCTGAGAAATCCTTGAATCTCCCATGGCAACCATTCGGGAGTTACTTAAATGCTTGCTCTCACAAAGCTCCGCATTTCCACAAAGCTCCTCCTTGTAACTGCTGTCACCACTTGAGTTTCCGCCTTCCCCACTCAGCTCCACTAGACTAGTGGCAGCAGCAATTATCAAACACCTGGTGGAACTGCGAATGTGCTGAGCTCATCACAGTAACTACTTCTCAGCCCAATGCTCTTTAGAACTGTCGGAAAGAATAGGAGTTTCATAAAGAGACTCCGGTCCAAATTCAAGGTGTAAAATTTCTTTCAAAGTCAAAGTTCTTTTGAGTCATGTTTGATACTACATTTTTAAAACAACTAAAGGTAATCCAATTTCTTGATTGTACTATAAAATGGCACCCTGGCTGGAAAATATATACCATACATTTTTTATAATAGTTGTCAAAGAAAATTTGAAAAATGCTAAAATTCAAAGACCAAAGTGTAATGCTCTTGTTAAATGCGCAGGTCTGACTGCAAGGTTTAGTGTTAACCACTTTGTAGAATCAGAAGTAGGTACGGCATGGAGTCATGATGGGGTGGATAATTGATACAACTGATGCAAAGAGGTTTGTTTATATTGCTATTTATTGCAGTGGAAATAATAATAATAATGACAATAATAATAATAATGACAATAATAATAACAGCAACAACTAAACAAAAATAAATTGCTCAAAAGAAACAAGGAGGGGGGAAAAAAGACAAACAAACCAACAAAGACATAATAATAATAATAATAATAATAATAATAATAATAATAATAAGTGATACTTCAAAACCTAATGGAGTTCAAAAGAAGTCCAAGAACAAGGGGGATAGTTCTTTTCCTTTTAATACTCCTTTAGAGTTTAGTTTGTTTCCTGTGTGGAGAGAGTCGTTTGGTTTTCCTACCACCAGGTAGTGTGTGGGTAACTCGCCATCCTCCGTCATCAAGTGAGTCGATGAAGGGGGGAAAAAAACCTGACCCAAAAGGCCAGAAAACATACATTAAGTTCATATATAAATGTTATATTTATATAAGCAAAATAGGGAAAAAAAGGAAAACGATTAAATACATACTTGCTATGTATTAACTTCATAAAAATGGGAAAGAAAATTTTAAAAAAGTCCTTTTAAAAAGTGCACTTCATAATTCAAGTTCAAAATTGCTCAAATAAAGTAATTAGCAGTCGCTACAAATAACAACTAATAATAAATCAAATCAATCAACTTAAGAATGTGATTGATTAAAGTAGCTACAAACAAAATCATATCAGGTACCAGACTTCATAGCTGCACCAGCATGGAATCCAACAACAAACAAAGAAATCATGAAAAATAATCAAATCTAAAGTTGAAGGGGAAGCCTTTAAATATTAAAGGTGTGACTTTTCATTGAGTAAGTAATTAGTAAGTGGACTGAACTGATGTGGGCATCTGATTGTCGAGTTGGTAGCTAATGCTAACTGGTGGAGCGTTGCGGAAATAACGCCCTACTATATATAAATGATATTTACTCACCGTCGAGTAACGGATCGTCTGAGGAGGTGGATGCAATGTTAACTGGTTCTCATCAGGAAGGTATACCAGGCGTCAACAAATCCCAACCTGGTGAATATTGCAGCGGATATATTAGCGGCGCTATTATTGCAGATACACCGTCAAGTCAGATGGTATTTAACAACTCACCGCAGATCCTCAAGTTTTAGGGATTAAATTGTTCAGTGATGAGTCGATTTGGAAATTTCAGATTGTTTTATGAACAATCGACGCCACAACCAACAGTGAGCAGCAGCATAGTGGAAACCCGGAAATACACATGAGGGTCCCAGAGTTTAAAGGGACGGCTTAAAGGGAAGGTGGGTGGGTCATGGCGGTCACGTGGGTTACAAAAGCTTTACAAAACCAGAAACTGGAAGTCATCCAGCTAACTCCTATCGCTCCATCTCGAGTCAAAGACTTCCAGAATGTGGGAGCCAAAAATCTTCATCCTGAACACTGGCAACAAAGACGTGTCAATGTTATTCAGGCTTCATATATGAGGGAGCCATGTTTGAAGAAAGGACAGCTGTCATAGCAGGGAACCTGCATAAGGACCATGATGACAGAGTGATGCTCGGAGAGAAGGGGGCTATGGAGCCGAGAGGCACTCAGCAGTTGTAGACCAGGAGAGCCAGGATATTGTTAGTCAACACATCTGACCCCCACAGGGCTCATAGAAAACACTCTGGCTCTCATTTCACCCTTCACCATCATTCCACGTGGAACCACAGAACAACAAGCATACCAGCCTCTAAAAAAAAAACAACTAATATTCACTCATGTGCTGCATTCAGCATAAACTGTACACTGCAGGACATTTGGCAAGGACAGTCAAATTTACTGATGGCACGTTGAAATAAAATTCAAATCGACTCTGAATAGTCTGGATGTACCTACCAGTAATGTTGACATAATTCTGACTATTGATGGCAAAAGCCAAAAAGAGTCAAACGTAGGGTAAAAATATATCTATGGAAATGAACTGATCAGATATTAATACAGGTATCAATCCCGATACTAAAATAATTTTTTTGTTTGTGTATTGGTGACAATGTGCCCAATCCATAAAGGCAGCTCTATTAATTCTAATTCCATTTTGTCTTATTGTTTTCGTCAGTTTCAGTTTATTTATTTTGCATTAGCTGTTCTTCTCCCAATTGCACTAACTGCTTTAAATTAAAGTGGTGTTGTTTTTACATGTTTGACCAAGCTTATGAAGCTATTGGTGTATTTAAGTGTGCTGTTCTGGTGCAGTTATCCACATATTTTCTTACACCCTTCTCCCTAGTGGAGATGGGACAGGGTGTCTATCGCTAGCGAGAATTTAAAGAGATAAATCAACTTAACAGTCATGTGTTTGGACTGTGGAAGAAAGCCAAAGGACCTAGAGAGGACCCACGCATGCACAGGGAGAACATGCAAACTCCATGCAGAAAGACCTCAGGCTGGGAATTGAACCCAGGACCTTCTTTCTGCAAGGCAACAGTGCTACCTACTGCGCAGCCGTGCAGAGTTATCAAATAAGTTATTTAGTACATTTATGTTTGTTCTTTTTTTTTTTTAAACTAAACGTTTTCAGTCAGTTCAGCACTGTTTTTCTGTATCGATCGTATTGGATAAAACAACAAAATCAGATATTGCTATCGGAATCAGAAGTGGAAAAAGTCCATCCAGAGTAAAAACTTGTTTTTATTCCAAATAACAATTTTGAAATGATTTGTGTATTTACTGTGATTATATGAAGGGAAATAGTTATAAGAAAAATATTATTTTTTAAACCACCCAAAGAGAGATAGACTCACTGTAGGACTGAGGAAAGGCTAAGCTGTTCAACATGCGCATGCTGCGGACATCTTGCTGACATTTTCCTGGAACAAAATATGTTTCCGATTTCTTCAGTGCTATTTGAAGCCACCAATGTGTTAGCTGGCCATTCTAACCTAAAGACTATAAATATGGGAAATGCTGAACAAGCCAAGACATTAAAATTAAATCTTGACAGTAGCGGAAAAAACACACACTTGCGTGTGCCATGCTGGTTTAGAGAAACGCGGATTTACTTGTTTGTTTCTTTTTTTTCTTAAAGGGAAGGGAGGAAAAAAGCGAAAATAAAGCAAAATTTCATCTGTCATGTAGCCGTCTTCCGAAACGCAACGCCAAGAGCTTTGAGGAGGAGAAGAAAGCCACAAAATGTCCCTCCCAGGTACAATGGTTGCCTTTGTCAAACTGCAGGCTCATACATAGCAAACAAAATGGTAAATGTTTGAGCAATGAAACCCAATCCATGCTCGCTGTGCGAAAGCGTCGTCTGACCCGCTCAGAAGCTTGGCAGACTCAGTGAGTCGCCGGGGAGAAACAGGGGAATGAAAGCGATCTGAGAAGCATTTTTACAAGTTAAGCAAATAGTAAATTTATTTCAGCATTGTCCAGGCTTTTACCCACTTCTCAATCGGCCTGAGGCTTTCCTTTTACAGAGCTTTGCAAAGGTTTTCATACCCCTCAAACACCATTTTTGAGCTAACTACCTCAGCTAACTTATAGGAATCTCATTTTAGATTGTAACATTGTTTCCACACCCGTCTTCCATTGACCACCATCCCTCCTTAAATTTACTTTTTATTTTATTTTGCTAGAGCGCCAATTTACAACTCTGTCCAGCTTGGCTCTCCCTACATGATGCTGTCCCCACCATACGTCACAGTGAGGTTGGTGTGTTCAGGATCATGTGAAGTGTTGGGTTTTCGTCTCACAAAGGATTTTGTGTGTAGGCTAAAAAGTTCAAATCTGACCAGACCACCTTCTTCCGAACATTTTCTGTGTCCCCCAATTGGTGCTAAAACTGCACATTTTTAGCACCATGTTTCTATGAACATGGCTGTCTTTCTCTTGAGTTGCAACAGAGCTGCTAGTTCAGGTGGATGGCCATGTTCTCAAATATTTTCACTTATTTCCTTTTCTTTCATTTTCAGATGATGAACTGAACTGCGCTCTGCGAGATGTTCGAAGACAGAGACCCAGTTGCTAATGGCAACAGTTTGCATTGAGTTTCAGGATTTTTATTGACATGATTTAAACATGTATTATTTTGCTCTTAATTTCAATAAAATGTGTTGTTCTATTACATGAGAAAAAACATTTAAATTTGTCGTGATGAAATCAAACATGATCAAATTCAATATGTTTGAGTAGCATTGTCGATTTTTATTTTATTACAACAACAAAACTTATTACCATATTTTCTGGAATATCCGTTGCATCAGTCAAAAAATGGATTATGAAAAGAAAAATCATACAAGTCACATTTATTTAGAAATTGTCAAACATGGGGGGAGGGGGTCTTATGGTCGTTGACAAAAGGTTCTGGTGACATTTTGTGTTCAGTTACCTGCTTTTTAACAAAAAAAAAGTAGGTAACTGTGAACTGTGGCTCAGAAGTCTGCTGGCAGCTCTGACGCATTGATGTCAGTGCTCTAAATCAGGTTGCTCAGGAACAACTCCACTTTATCAGCATTCTGACAATTTGTGCTTCCTCATCAGATGTTCCTAACAAAACAGGTGTTAGACTGTCTGAGCTACCTAGTGGCAATTTGCACCGGTGAAGTGTGCAGCGTAGCATAGACGCATCCAGTGGGTGGCAGAGGGGCGATACGTTCATAGAAGCGGTAACACCAATAAGGCTGAAAGGTCCAAAGTTGATCATATTCATCTCCTGGGCAACTACCAGGACCTGAAGATGTAACTGGACCATTCACAAGTCTCACAGTAAAGCGCTTTCTTTAAGCACCCAACTGTAGAGTCGTTCCTCCAGCTCTGGTTCTCTTCCTTTCAGCCCATGATTAGCTTTCCTCCCGACTGCAGACGGTAATGTTTAATCCTTGGTCTATGTCCATCAGTATGAATTAACATTTTATGCATCAGTCAAAAAAAAACAACATTTTTTTTCTCTTCATTTACATGAAGAGAAACTGGACTATAAGTTGCAGGACCATCCAAACTATGAAAAAGCTCAACTTATAGTCTTACAGTAGTATTTTCTTATTTTTTTCTAATCTTTGTTTGACTTTTTTGGCTAAGCATATGTACTCCATTTGGATTCATTCCTCGGAGTCAGAACTGCCAACACATAACAGAACAATTGAATAAGTCCCTCGGCGGACTCACTGCAGGACCCAATAAAAGAAAAGAGCTGAAATGATGGAGGCTTTTAACAAGACATGCAGGGTAACTACTTTATTTGTCTGCAAATCTGTTTAAAGGTCTCCTGGATGTGGTTTAACGCCAGCCAGTACAAAAATGTACTTTGAAGCCTCTACGACAAAAGCCAGACAATTCCACCAACCCCGAGGGGCCACCAATTGGTACCAGTCTCTGTCGTGCGTGTCTGCACTTGGTGCTGAGTCCATATTTAATCGCTGAGAATATCCAGGTTTTACAAAATATCACATTGGGAAACAAATTATATGTGACATAAAAGTCTGAAGACATTGAGCAGAACTGTAAAGCTGAAGAAAGTATAAACAAGAAAAAAAAGAAAATAAAAGAAGTCACTGGAATGCCACAGTGATTCTTTAGTGGATTTCTTTTAGCATGCTGAGGGAGACCAGTCATGCCTCCTATTGTCAGGTTCGTAATGATGTTGACCGGCTAAAGCGAACAACTGCTATTACTGAAACACCCATGGGCTGTAAGCATACAACAATTACAGAGCAGACATTTAAAGTAGCCCTATTTTGTTTACCCATTCCCATTCTATAGAGTGGCTCCAGAAATAGATACAGCCAAATGGCAATACGTAAACCTAAGACTGACCTGTGTCCCTACGCAGCATCTGCTAGAGAGTAAATCTGCCCACAGCCTGCAGCTGTCAACAGGAAGCCCAGAATGACCTCCACAGACATACACACATGCCCAAAGAGTCAAACACACACGCGCACACACACACACACACACACACACACACACACACACACACACACACACACACACACACACACACGCACATGCACACGCACAGACACACAGACACACACACCAGTCTTTCATCTGGCTGTGATTGGCCAACAGCTATCTGTTCCACTCTCCTTCCCAAAAAGCAATTTTTCTTTATTTAAAAGCAGTTCTAATTTAGGGAACTACATTAGTGATTTAATTTAGCTTAATGAAGCCAGACAATTAAGAAACATTTACATTTTAAACTTCATATAATAGCGTTCCCTCACCAAAACATACAAGGAGTGTTGCTTTGATTCTTTCATACATGTTTGAAAATCCTCCAGTCTGCCATGGCAACCATTTGAGGGTGCCTAAATGCTTTTTCTCACAAAGCTCCACCTATTTCCACACAGCTCCACCTTAGGACAAACTACTTCTCAGTCCAACTCTCATAAGAACAGTTGTAAACAGCATAATGAGAAGTAATGTTGATAACGTGATGAAGGCGGAGTGTCACCAAGAGTGGTAGCTTCTTAAAGAGACAGAGGCCATTTAAAAAATGAAAAAAAATTAACAATAAAAAATTATTTTCAATTATGTTTTACATATACATCATTGAACAGCAACTGAAAGTAAGATAGTTACTTGACTTAGCTATACAATAGCACAATCTACCTGGAAAACGCAATAAAAATAAAATAAATAAAATGCATCGATTAGCCAAAATGTTGAATTTTCAATGCAGAAAATTGGTCAGCTGTGATTTGTTATGGGCAGGTCAAACTTGATCTAACTAATCAACCAACAGCAGGTATATCAACACTTTAAAAAATGTTACCAAAAATTATAAAAAGGTTAGAGAAGGATATGCACTGATCAGTTGTCCCCAGGCAAAGTCAATTTCAAGGTCTAATGTTGGCCAATTCAAATATTTAGAAAAATAGAGAAAAATGTGCAGCTTTTTTTTTTAATGCAAATTGTGGTTTTGATTCAAACTTCAACAAAATGCAAGTAAATTATGTGAGTTGGAGTTACAGTTCATTGGGTGGCCATGTGCCGTACTTGAGTGCACCTCAAACCTACAGACTGCCTGGTCGTATAACGTTGACAATAACAGGAGGGGTTTCTGGTTTTTGTCAGCACAACTACTTCTGCATCTCAGTTGTCAGTTTGCTCGCCTTTCTCTCTAGTCTGTTGGCAGAAAATTTACAAGAATGTTTTCAAGAGTTTGTCATTTCATGAGCTGGCAGAGTCGGTTTTTGCTGACAGCCTTGTAAATATCTTGCATGACCTTTGACTATCAGAGTTACCAAAGACACCTCTGAGAACAGAGAGCGGGAAAGGAGCAGTTCCAATAATCTGTTCTGAAAATCCAAAATGAAAGAACGAATAATAACGTGTAAAAAAAAAAGATTGTAGGTATTTAACAGAATTATAAAGGAACCCATTAAGCATAAGCTGGGCTTAAGCCTTTTTAACCCTATACGGGTTTTTGAAAAAGTGAACCTTGAAGACATCACATCTCTCATCAGCTTTGAATAAACACACAACCGGAGTTGATGGAGTATGTGCCCTTGGTAAGGCAACTGGAGAGCAACAAGCAGAGGATATATTCAAATCCAAACTCTCACATGTACACACCGCACACATGTGATGCAGACACACATACACCAACAGCAATAACAGCAGTCAAAGGGATCTCAGGGTGTAACCACAGTTGAAAGAGAGGATCTGCAGCCTGCTTCAATGCCAAAATGCCATCTGCACCCAGAACCGACTGAGATAATGAGACGATTAAGCTCTCATTTACAGCTGAGGGACAAGACTCCTAACCCACCACCAGCAGGAGCCCACCACACCGGCGCTTTTATATGGAAAACATGACAGAGCCAAGGTGGGGTGCTGCACACATGCTGAGCAGGAACCCTGCTGACTGCTGACATGTAAGGGCACGTGTGCCGCAGTCCGGCTTTTCACTTATGGGTAAGATAATGTGAGTGTGCATCTGTTTGGCAACTGGTAAAGCCTAGCTCTTTTATGCAGGTTTTTGTCCCAATACTCCTCTCCCAATGCCCCAATTATGAGGATGGCTCTCAAGATAATCTGAGGAGAACTTAATGGTGTGTGTGGTGCATGATCTGGTCCATTCCAATATAAAATTGGGAATATTCAACATGACTTGGCCCGTTAGAGGATTAACGGCAATGTAGCCTGTTGATTGTGATGATTAGCCAGAAGGCGAGGTGACTGAAACATGAAGAAGACAAAACAACTGTCATGGCGGACCAAAAAATCCAGTGGGTGTTGGAAACATCTTTGTGTTGTTTTCTCCGTTAAATGTAGTCCAGAAACGGTCTCCATTGCTTCTTCCCAGTCGGCCATGTTTGTTTACTCTGAACTCACGTTTGATCTCGAGAGGTTTTTCAAGATTTTCAGTTTGTGACTGAAATCAGATTGTGTGTGGTGTGCTCTTGACACCACACACACACTACATGACCAAACCTGTCATACTTAAGATTTTCTATCATTATACCCGATATTTGAAAATAGTTTTACAATTTGAAAATCTTTGTGTGACCCAGGAATTAGGAGCATTTCAGCTTAAATCCTTTAAAACGGCAATACTCAAGAATCATAAACCAGCATAAAATTAATATGATGTAAAGTACTTTATTTTATGACCCTAAAAACCATCAGCAAAATAAATCTGTTCACTGAGATATAGGAATATGAAGAGTAACAGGAGCCAGACACGATGAGCAACCCCTAACTTTCCCTCCTGACCAGAGATGCAACAAAAAAATTGTCTGGAGAGCAAAATCAGACAATTTTCAGCTTGATCAACTGTGACCAGTTACAAGCCTGACGGAAACAGAGACAGAAACAGATCTTTAATATATCTCATGTGAAGTTGCCTATGTCCAAACATAAATAATTAATCACTGCTCACAGTATAAAAATTCCCTTCTCACCCTTTGCGGGTGGTCTCTTTTCATCCTCTGAGCTCGAGTCCTCTACCAGAGGCCAGGGAGCTTGAAGGTTCTGCGCAGTATCTTGGCTGTGCCTAGAACTGCACATTTCTGGACTGAGATGTCAGATGCTGTTCCTGGGATCTGTTGTAGCCACTGCTCCAGTTGGTCGGTTGGTTCGCCATTACCATCTTGTCTGTCTGGATCTGGAAGTCCCACAGGATCTTAGCTCGGTCATTCTCCACCACCTTTGGGGGTGTTCCCCACTTTGACGTCGGGGCTTCCAGTCCATATTCTGCACAGATGTTTCTGTACACTATGCCTGCCACTTGGTTATGTCGTTCCATGTACGCTTTCCCTGCGAGCATCTTGAACCCTGCTGTTATGTGCTGGACTGTCTCAGGGGCCTCCTTGCACAACCTACACCTTGGGTCTTGTCTGGTGTGGTACATCTGAGCCTCTATTGCTCTGGTGTTCAGGGCCTGTTCCTGTGCAGCCAGGATGAGGGCCTCTGTGCTGTCCTTGAGTCCAGGTTTCTCCAGTCATTAGTAGGATTTCCTGATATCAGCCACTTCAGTTATTTGTCGGTGGTACATCCCATGTAGGGGCTTGTCCTCCCATAATGGTTCCTCCTGCACCTCGTCCTCTGTTCCCCATTGTCTGAGACATTCGCTGAGCACATCATCCGTTGAGGCTTTGTCCTTGATGTATTTATGGATCTTGGATGTTTCATCCTGGACAGTGGCTCTCACACTCACTAGTCCTCTGCCTCCTTCCTTACGGCTTGTGTACAGTCTCAGGGTGCTGGATTTGGGGTGGAACCCTCCATGCATGGTTAGTAGCTTCCGAGTCTTAACATCCGTGGCCTTTATCTCTTCCATTGGCCAGCTAAACAGCTATGCCTTACCAGTAATCAGATATATATATATATATATATATATATATATATATATATAGGTTTGCAGAAATTCAGAAGTGCAACAAAACAGTTTTATACAGTCACTGTATAAAACTTTTATATGCAATGTTATGGTCATTTTTAATATGACGACATTACATTTTAAAGTCGAAGGGCAGGAAACTTTCCCACTCAAATTGTAACTTTTGACATAATCAAACAGCAACCAAAAAAACAAACAAACCAAAAAACAAACAAAAATAAAACACTGGTTTCTTTCCTTTGATTATTATCACATAGGACAACTTAGTCCAAGTCCTGTTCTACTGTTTCAGAAAGTTTGCAGACAAAGGAAGATAGCATAATATGTTTGAGAAACAGTGCTCTAGACTAGATATTGTAAACTAGATATTTCATTTATATGGGCCAACAAAGCCCTGTAGGCCTTCTGAACCAGTAACAATTTATTTATACCAGTAGTCTTCTCTTTATCACATTAGCTCAACATGCAAGGCTTAGCTATAGATAGAGAATAAAAGCTTAGAGGTGGGTTGGAACCAAATACCTAAATGCCATCTGCAGAAATCAAATTACCCTAATAAAACACACAGATAAAAGAATAATAGGTCTAAACTTGTGTGTCATGCATCCCTAGTTACTGCACACTGTGTGACCTGGGAGATGCATTAATTAAATGAAAGTAACAGAAGGCAACAAGGGAAGCTTGTAAGTATAAAAAGCTATTGGTTCAGAAGATCCACCTCAAGCATTTAACATCAAACAGCCTGGTGAGTGGTGTTTATTCTACCAAGCTTTACAAGAGGAAAATGACACAAAAAAAACAACTGAAAGGTGTTGGCATATTAAGCAAAACTTTTCTGGGTTTGGGAAATGATGAATTGTGAAATTGGAAAAAATGCCAACATGCCAAGGAAAATTCCAATCACTACAACTTAAACATTTCCAAGAATCTACGGTGGACATTTTAATTCTAACCTTTCATGGCCAATGCTGCCTTCTTACCACAGAAAGGAAAGTTTAACAGCAGCTTTAACTGAGCCTAGGCTTAAGGTTTCACTCTTTAAATGTGTTTTTATCAGCAAAAAATACTGCTAGTTCTTTCCTCACAACTAAAATTGACTTTCTTGCTCTATATTCAATTACAGTTTTGTAATTCACCATTATCCTTAGGTAATCATCTGATTGTTGTAATATATTACATGCAAATTTACTCCTCTGTCTAATTGACAAATACTTCATGGATGTGAAAAATGTATGCCCAGTTGGAAAGAGCTATTTTTCATACCCATTTTTACAGGGATGAAAACAACCTAAATTGACTAACCTGCAAAAGTACCAGATAGTAAATAAACTAAATACCCACCTGATGAAGTCTCACTCTCTGTGAAATACACCAAAGACATAGATTTAAATAGCTTCTGACAGGTCGTCTTATTTTTCTGGAGTCATTTTTAAACACCTCATTAGCTAAATAGAAAACTTTGATTCTTCTTCCATCAGTAGCAACTTCCACACGTAAGACTGTTATTACAACAACTTGATAGGGTGTATTGGCAGTTTGAGAAAAATGACTACGTTTTTCTGCACACTTTGAACACTGGGATGGGCTAATATATGGATTTTTACAAATGGATTTCAAAAGGCTGGATTGGTGTATAAGAGGAAAGCAAAAGCTCAAGAGTGAATTTTGTTTCAAGGTAAAAATGACATTGAAAACAACAACAACAACAAGAGTGACTGAGGAAGCATGTGTGAGGCTGTTCAATTCCGAAACTGAAGATGACAACTATAATGTTTTTGTTCAATAGTCCATAAGTTAAGGTATAGATTTTTAATAACCAACAGGCTATATCTGGACCCAAAGCTCTTCAGACTACATTCAGTCATTCACTCATTTACGCACACATTCACACGCCGATAGTGGGGAGATACTACATTGTAGCTACAGCTTTGGAAGGTGACCACCACCATTAGCAGGCAACGCCTGAGAGAGACAGAGAGGGAGTTTGAGCTGGAAATCCACTGGACAAGACAAATTCCTACCACCATCGCTGCCAAGGACTTGGCTAAAGACAGACCACTTTCAAATCATAAACTGACTGCATCTGTGCATCTCTACTTATCCTACATACCATCTAAGTCATTGTACTCCTTTGAGGGGTGCCAACAATTACAACCTTCACTAGACCGATGTTTGTGCAGCCGTGTACTCTCATTCCCACTTTAAACCTGAGTTTATCTTTCTCCACACTGGCTGATCAAGTGCCTGGCAGTCCAGTAACAATAGTGTGTCACTGATTGCCAATTAGGGCCTCTGTCTCTAGTGCCCTAAACACAGACACTCTAAGGAGCTGCTGACAGGCTCCGTCATCTCTACCTTGTTAGTCGTACTGCTAAGGGACTACGTCATCTCAGAACATCGCAGACTGCCGGATCCTCTGCACATATGCGAGACAGTAACTCTGTCAGACCCAATTAGAAGCTAATACCTGAGAGGTAGCGAGTACAGGGAATGATGGAATGGGTTAAAATTCAAGAATTCAATCTCTGGTAGTTTAGGGTATGTGGTGAGTCATAAGCACTTAACAAAACCCATATAAAGAGAAAAACAGACCCAGAATAGAGTCAAATGGAATGAATGGCGTAGCTCCTCTGTTCCTCGTATAAACCCTATCAGACCTCTGGCAGAGGCAGCAGAACACTGTCCAGCGGTGGAGTTTTTTTTCTTTTTTTTTTATTAGAGCTTGTATTTGTTAATGTGTCTGGGCTCCTGCACCGTGGAGGCAACAGAGGCAGCCTAACAGAAAGGCTGTTGTGTATGGATCTGGCTGAACTCCACTGTTCCTCCAAGCCAAACTACCATTTTCACACGTTTTTTTTTTTTAATGTAGCCTTATGAACTGAGGGCACTCTGTGTGGGTGAATAGTCACTCTACCTCTTTACACAAAGATACCTCTCTTCAGAGTACATAGTGTCAGCTGAGCTGAAAACAATTGTTCCAAGGAGAGTGTTTTTACTTTATTTCCATCACTTTTTCTGTCTAGCTTTCCTCAGTGCCTTTCCGGACAGCTGAATGGAGGCCTGCACCCTCCCTTTCATGGTGCCCTATCTGTTGCTGGAACAGTGACGCCTAACCAGAGCCTGGGTCTCAAGTAAAAGGCTTGAGGGCCTCAAACATGTGGACCGGGAACTGACAGCAGCTTTGTGGCGGAGGCAAGAAGGGGTGGGAGTTGAGGGCCAGGGGCCAGGGACACTTAAAGGAGGAGAGAAAAGTTGAAGGAGCCCCTTGAGAAACAGTCTGTGCCAACAACCAGAACAACACCTCAACAAGGGTTTTAGTCTTCTAGCACAGTCAAGCTGGAAGGGAAACGGGGAGTTGTGCACCGCTAAACGGCAAGGAGAGCCGTGAAATGTAGCACTAGCTGCTTAACATTAAAGCAAAACAGTGACGCTTCGACAGCGTGGACGGAAGTACACCTTTAGAAAATTAAATAATGCAGTATACAGTAATACAGGCTGGCACATTTTGTTACTATAGTAAACTTAATTGTATTTAAATGAAGAAATTACAAACAAAATTTGAAAGTGTAGCATGCAATTAGTTCCACTCAAGCAATAGTTTGTAGACTGTCTTCCATTACCCTGTTGAAGAAACGCATCCATGTTTCCCTGTGAGCATTATGTTTTCCGTAGCGTTGGCTTTCCACCACTCGTGGGCCAAAAAATGTTAAACTTTTAACTCACACGTTTGCTACCTTCTTCCTTGTAACTGCGGCAGACTGCAAACAAAACATAAAATTACACAAAGTTTTTGCAATTCACTAATTAGGTGACCTCCAAAGAGAACGGGTTGTACTCTCAGAGTTACTAATTGTAGCAACTAGGGGTACACTGATTGATCACCCAGGCGATTAATAGCCCCCAATTTCCTAATTTTTGTTGATCGCTGATTGGTCGATAAATACATGTGAAACCAGTCTCATCTGCCTCCACAAAGGTCTTAACATGACTAAAAGCACTACCTAATATGTAGTTAAAACTTGTTTGCATTGTTTCACTGGTGTTTGTTCAATATTTTTCAAGACAATACGTTTGGAGCATTGAAGGTCACCATGACACCTGATAGAGTCAAAAAAATCGGTATTGGCCAAAATCAGAATCAAGCAGATCAAGCTTTAAAAAATAAATAAATAAAAAATCGGTGATCGGCCAGAAATCTGCAATCAGTGATCACAAAGCAAAAACTTTAAAAAATTATAATTTTCTTCTACATTACTGTCGTTTGAAGACTCATACAAAACTCTAATTAAATACACTGTAGTTCAGGTTTGTATCTTGACAAAATGTGTAATCAAGGCACTGCAGCAGATCATGCAGGAAGGACAACTGCAGCTAAAATGTCTGTGATAAATACTTTAAAAAAAAAAATCACTACCTTAGAAAAAAGCTTGTGAAGGAAAGCGGAGAGGAAGGTGAAAAGAAGAGAGAACCAGCTGAGCTGAAGGCTTGTTGTCTATTACAATGCTGCGCTACCTGCAAAAAGGGAACAGACGACTTAGAAAAACAGGAGAAATAAAAAACAGCCATGGACAGCAAAGGGAGCCAGTATTACAGCAAGAATGGATGTTAAAGATCCAGGAAAAGCTTACAGGAAAGAAAGTATTAAGAAGCACAACCATTTCAATATTTAGAGGCTTTAACATCCAGTGAACTCTTTTTTTCTGAGAAATGTCCCTCTCCTCTGGCCTGCCCCCAAAGTGGTCCTTTGCTTCACCTCAATTTTAGATTACTATATTGTTGTCTCTTTTATTTCAGCAAACTTTAACTGAGGTCAACACCAACATGCTGCTTACACTCTAAACCGGTTAAGGGACGATGGCTCTCAAACCACAGAAGGTTTTATTTTTTTCTCACTGTGGCTAAGATTTTCCGAATCAATAAGTACAAATAAAAGACTCATTTAGCTGGTGGAAAAAGAAAATCCAGACTTGAGGTGCTATGTTCTAAAGCGGCCGTCAACATTTCTCTAACAAACCTGCTGCCTCCCTAACAAGAAACAGAGACGCACGTAAATCCTCACGGACTTGCTCGCACGTGGTCCAACCAAAGGTCGCACTGCCGTCCTCACCTGTTCCCGACCAATCAATGGATGTCCGCACGTCATGATGGGGGTCGCCACCAAGCCTGGGCTCTAAGGCGGTGAAGCTGGAGGCAGGCTCTCTGTCTAATTACAGTTAGAAAGGTCACCCCCTCCTTTCTGCAGCTAATGTAGATTTACTGACTCTAAATCTCGCCTTAACAAGCCACATAATCTACCTGACATAAAGAAAAAAATATATACAGCTGTGCTGCCTGCACAGTTTGAGACAGTAGCTAATGGCTTAAAATGGAGCTGAACATTACCCCCCCACCACCCACCCACTCTTCTGTCATGTTCACAATTGTTCGCGATGATTCCCCTCTGCAGCTGCAACGCTGTTTTGGTTTCTGCACTTCAGATCTCCCGAGTTACGTGCCATGAAGCTATGTCGCTGGAATGCGACGGCTCCGGCCAGCAGAGTGCATCAGCTTTGAAACGGGGTCAGAAGAACTACACTGGGGCAATGTGCTTGGCATTGACAACCCCATGTGTCACTAAGGCTGGTTACCATTACACACAGAGAAGCGAGGTGTGGTAACAGTAAACAGTCCAGACAGTGGAATGCCCAGAGCAGTTAAAAAAAAAATAAAAGGCCATACACAGCTATTCATCACAGCAGCAGACCTCAGTCAGGGCACAAAGATCATTTCTCTTTTCCAAACAAGCAGTTTCACCAACAGGATACTTTCTATTTCTTTTCTGTCTATGGATTCCAACTTGAGGGCGTTTTTTTTTTTTTTTTTTTTTTTTTCAGTCAATAGTTTGTCAGAGGCATTTATTAATAGAACAGAGAGTAAACTGTTAGAGGTTTAGAGCAATGCCACATAGGCTGTAGTGGTGGATGCCAGAAAGGTCAGCTTTGGGACAATACATTAGGAAATGGCTCCAGAGTGGAGGAGGCTGAGAATAATGGGATTAATCTGTAAAGTCAAAATACATGAGAACAAGAGGAAAACAGAAATCAACGGGTAATCCTCCCCTTTAGTATCCCGGTACTAAAATTTTAAACTCGGTACTGATACTAAGAAATATATCCGATACTTTGATACCATTTTCGATAAAGTGGCAACATTTCTTAAGTCACAGTACTCAGTCTTGTTAGGGTTTGTTTCACCCTTAGGGCAAAGCCAAAAGTTAGAGGACAATTCAGCCCTCATATATAAAAATATAAAAATATACAATTTTGCAGTTTACATCTAGCAAGCTAATCTACGAGAGCGCCCCCTCATGTCTAAGAAGCTAATATTTATACAGCATTGCATAGTCTGGGATGTTTTTACTTCTCTGTTGCAGATCCAGCAGCTTTCCAGAACTTTTTAAGTTGCTCGGAAACAACAGAGCTATAGCATTAGCTAGTAGCATTAGCACAGCTAGCATGAGGCCTCCTTCAGCATTTTCATCTTTGTTGTCCGTCTGTCTTATAGGGAAAAACCAAAACAACATTTTTCTTTTTGTGTTTGAGTGTCTCATTTGGACGAGTAAGCAAAGTTTGTGATGAAAGGTATTAAGAGAATTGACAAAAGCAGACTTTAACCCTCCTTCATATGTTTTGGTAGAACCACATACACTTTTATTCCTACTGGCACAATGTTAGATAGTAAATAATTTTCCTTGTAAAGAAAATACACACTGATGAGGATTAGCATGATGACCACCTGCCTAACAGTGTGCTGGTTCTCTTACCATAGCAAGCATCACCTGAAGGTGTACAGTGGTTATCTGGCACCAGAACCTCTGAAGTCCTGCTGTAAAGTGGCGGCTGCGTAAATTAAACTTGTTTATCCAGCAGATTTTCAGAAGTTCTGGCCGGGACAAAATCTTTGTTGCCGTCGAGAAAAACAGACAGGAAAGACATCAGCCTGTGGAATATTATTGCTGAGCAAGTTGAGTCCAACAAAATCACAAAACTAATCTAGACCATGTAATAGGGAATAAATGCAATGTGGTATTTCACCTCATAAACAGTATCACCTTAGTATCTGAGCTAAAAGGCCTGACTGGAACATATTTAACAGAGAGAGAGAGAGAGAGAGAGAGAGAGAGAGAGAGAGAGAGAGAGAGAGAAAATAACTGATGTAATGTAGTCAGGGCCAAAGTGAAATGGCAGCGAGTTGTCTTGCTCTTAGTAGCTTTGATGATAATACACGAGTCAATGTTTGTATGGACTTAATGTTGTAAGTTCAATAAAAAGCAAGTGTCTGTGACCAATGAGCGGAGCTGCACTCCATATACATCGCTATGGATCATTTAGCCCACCATCAACAGAGCAGGGCTGCAGCAGTGAGGGCGTGTGACATTCACAAGTTAGAGGTATCTGTGTGTGTGTGTCCGCGTGCGTGCGTGGCTCCGTTTAAATGCTGAGTGTACAGACTCCACCAAAGCTTTTGGTGAGAAAGGTTTCTGTCCAAGTTCAGCTCAGCATTAATCTTTCCTTGGAGCCAGTCAGCAACAAACAGCCTCTGGGATAGATTTGTTAAAAAAAAAAAAAAAAGCTAAATTCAGGAGTGACAGCCAGAAATCTATTAGCACAGTCACTTTATACTATATATATATATATATATATATATATATATATATATATATATATATATATATATATATATATATATATATATATATTCCCTTCTCACCCTTCGCGGGTGGTCTCTCTCATCCTCTGAGCTCAGGTCCTCTACCAGAGGCCTGGGAGCTTGAGGGTTCTGCGCAGTATCTTGACTGTGCCTAGAACAGCACATTTCTGGACTGAGATGTCTGATGCTGTTCCTGGGATCTGTTGTAGCCACTGCTCCAGTTTGGGGGTGACTGCCCCGAGGGCCCCGATGACCACAGGCACCACTGTGGTCTTCACCTTCCAGGCCTTCTCCAGTTCCTCTCTGAGGCCCTGGTATTTCTCCAGTTTCTCATGCTCCTTTTTCCTAATGTATTGCTATATCCACCACAACGGCTTTCCTCTGTTCTTTATCCACCACCACAATGTCCGGTTGGTTCGCCATTACCATCTTGTCTGTCTGGATCTGGAAGTCCCACAGGATCTTAGCTCGGTCATTCTCCACCACCTTTGGGGGTGTTCCCCACTTTGACCTCGGGGCTTTCAGTCCATATTCTGCACAGACGCTTTCCCTGCGAGCATCTTGAACCCTGCTGTTATGTGCTGGACTGTCTCAGGGGCCTCCTTGCACAACCTACACCTTGGGTCTTGTCTGGTGTGGTAGATCTCTCTCACTCTCTCTCATTTGTTTTTTTAATTAATTAATTAATTTTTTTCTTGGCTCAATCAGATTTTTAATGGTCCAGTTTCCAGTAAAACCATAAAAAATGACATTAAAAAGTTGTAACTGCATGTAATTGACTATTATTTCATCGATTCCCAATAGGAATGACTGTTTAACAAAAGGCTTGGATTAGACCGCTGCAGAACAAGGCACTTGCAGCAAAAACAAAAAAGCGAAACAATGAATGATAAGACAGACTAGGCTGGTAAGATAATTAAAGAATGGCTGCGTCAAATAACATAAGCAGCAGGTTTAATGTCCCGGTTCTGCTGTGCACACATACAGACAACCAGTGAAAGCAATTACAAAAGATGTTTCAAAGGGGTTTTAATATTGATTTGAAGGCAGACATTCTTATTAAAGTGTCAAAAAGAAGACTAAAACATCATTGGTCATTGAAAACATAATGAAAACTGAGGATTCTTAAAGAAGCTTAGACTGAAATGCACTAAAACAATATGAAATCCTTCCAGAAAGTCACAACTGTTAATGAATTCATTAATCATTTGCAAATTCTTACTAGATATTGCAACTTTTCCAAGAATATGACCAATGACCTTAATGTTTTCTGTTTAGTTCCTGGACAATCACTGGAACTCAGCTGAATTTTGACCAATTCTCCTAGACCCCTTATAATTTAGCTTCCTATTTTTGTCTCTTGAAAGCCGAATCTGGAAGATAAATAATGTGCAAAACTAAACGGATATATAGTTTTTTTTTTTTTTTTTTGGCACAAAACATTTTGAGTCCGGAAGCATTTGCCTCTGTTGTATAAACATAACTTGAACGACCAACATTGACTTTTTCTTTGGCACTTTGACAACTCCTCAGGACATGAGTTTATTCATATTAAGGCCGTCTTTTATTGAGGGAAGGTTATGTGCAGCAATTTCAACTTTGTAAGACCATGTTTTGTAAGACCAGCTTAAAAAAAACTTGCAACTTTCATCACAACTTTTTCAAAACAGTGCCGCAAAATCAATCGTTTTAGGGCGCAACATTCACAAAAAAAAATTATTGCAGCATCCTGGAGGTACTGAATGAAGAGACGCAAGAAACATTTGGGTGAAAGCCTGGGCAAGAGGAGGGGAGATTTGGACCCCACTTTTCTTTGTTCAGACGTGTCGGGCCCACAGGGAACACGGTCATGCCCCCTTTGTAAAAAAGGGAAAGTCAAATGGTCTTCAGAAATTGGGGACTACTTTATATGGAAATCCTTCCATTGCTTTGCATTAAAATGTACAAAAAGAGCATGGCACTATGTGTTCTGTATACATTATATATATATATATATATATATATATACACACACACACACACACACACACACACACACACAAACACTGGACAGATGGTAAGGACCAACCAGCTTCTGGAAGGTGCATACTTGCTATAAAGCAAGAGATGCATAATGAATATTCAAATTTATTCACTTCATGGTTTCTGCCTTGAATTATGTGAGGTAATTTTGCCTGAGTCTACAAAGTGCTGCATTTCTGTGGCAGGTAATTGAGAGCAGTGATGTGAATAGAGTGTCGGATGCGGTGAAGGCCCGACTCTCCCCTCGGTGTGAAAGTCTCTCCGAGGCCCAGGAAGGACATCATTGTTCAATCGAGGCACACAAAACAGGGATTAATTTAAATTTGGTTTACAATGCCATGCTTTTCAAGTTAACCCATCTGGTCTGTGCCCTGAAGTTGCCAGCTTCTCCCCCCGATCCCTCATTCGGGCTCCCCAGTGCTCTTTGTGTAAAGGAGAGGTAAATGTCAATTTTGCCTCTGTTTAAGGGGACAGGCCTGTGAGACGCTGAAAGAGAAAAAAACAACAAACACTACTTATTAAAAGGAGACTTTTCTAATTTGTAGGAAGTAATATGCTTATACTTTTACTTATGAATGTTTGGGAACATAGAAATGCAGTGGATGCTGGACATATTGCATTTCTGGACATTTCAAAAACATTTATCATTTGTCTAGTAACAACAGAATTTTTGGACATTTTTGCTACAAAAATTGCTACAAAACTTACCAAAATATAGAAGCAACAACTTTGCAGACATTTCACTCTCATCAGCATGCTAGATACTTGAAAATGAAAGTCAAATGGACCGAAACAAATTGACAAAAGCACGATTCGATAACAGAGGGACACGGGAACATCTTGCACTCAAACTTTAACCTTTAAATAAAGATTTTCTATTTCCTCAGAAGTGGCAATAAGTCTTTAGGCTTTGACAAAGAGAAGACAGAGCTGTACAGAAAAAAAAATGACAGATTGAAGAGGGTTGATGTAAATAAAGATTTGTTAATAAAGTTAATTGCTCCCATGAAAAACAAAGAGAAATGAAGATAAAAATTGAGGAAAATCTGCAATTTATTGTTTTAGTTTAGACTTAAAAAGGAATACTTGTAGAAGATGTCTATCATGGTAGACTGCATTAAAATGGTGATATCCCAGAGAACCTAAAGTAGAGACCCACTTTACTTTCCCTTTCTAAAAAAAACAATTTTTACTGTTCTGTGAATATTTTGAATAAATTTTAAAAATATATTTGCAAAAGGCAGGCTGAGATCATCAGAAATATATATCAACAAAGCCAACTGCAATATTTTATTTATGACCAGTTATATGCAGAGCACAAAGATTTCATGCCAGCCCCAATTTCTCAGAAATAAAGACAATGTAAGAACAGCCTAAACTGAAAACACCTAAAAAATAGAGGAGGTTTCAGAATCCAGATTTAAGGTTAAGATACTTTAACAAAAGCTATTTGATGGTCTAATTAAATTATGCTAAATATAAACACAGAAGACCAGATGTGTTGCCAAAGGGTAGTTGTGCATTCCAGTTGCACATTTCTGTTTTTACTTTTGTTTTTTGTTTTTTAGGTCAACTCTCAGCAGTACAGCGAGGATTTAGCTAATATTTAATTACACAGTGGCTTAGGTCTAATGCATGCAGATTTAGCTCTCATTCAGTATTTGCCATCATGCTTTATGTACGACTGTGAATAAATGGACACAGTTGTGGCCATGTCAGATGTGTTTAATCCACAGCAGACATAAGCATTACCATAAGGTTGTTTAAAAAGAGCAATTTTTGACCAGCATACTTGCATATTGACCCTTTTGTGAAAACATCAGTGCTTCAATTCTTCTCACATGGTTGGATTTGTTTTAAATAGTTTTAAGACTAAATAAGTATGAAAAAAATAATAGAGTGGGGGAAAAATAATAGCATTTCCAAAATGTATTCCCCATTCCACTTGATAAAAATAAGTTGTTCCCAATCTTTGTGCTCTTTATTTTTGTTTTTTATATCCATCCATCATTCAGTTTGGACTAATTGTACCAATATTTTACAGCTTTTCAGCAGTGGAGTCTTATGCACCAAGTGTGTCAAATAGCCATGTTGTCAATTACTTATTAGAGATGCACCAATATGAACATTTCAGATGATGCCTATATTCCAAAATCCATATTGCTGTTACATCTGATAAAATGTACCAATATAAACCAATTGGCCTAAGTAAGTTTTTGTTAAAAGTAATTTTGGAGGGGATAAAAAGATAAAAAAAATCACTTGGCAATACATGACTTGGGCCATTATTTTAGGAAGGTGACAATATTATATACTTTGCTACACTTTGAAAAATGACCAACTAACCTTGGCCGATACTAACAGATGTTAGTATTGGTTGATGGGAGTATGGTGGATTGGCCCTTTTGAAATATATTTTCTCAGAAAATGTTGACGCGTTCAATACTTATTTTTTCTCTAAATAGGAACAGGGCTGGGAAAAAGCTACAAATACCCAATCTTAACACAAAAAGATTTAAAAGGGACATTGACTGAAAAATGACTCGGAATTCAGTCCTTGTCCTGACGGTGTGCTGCACATTCCATTCTTCCATTGAGTCTTTGGAAAGCGGGACCCCTTTGCCCCCCGGATGGCGGACTCATCTAAAGAGTGCTGCCGGGCCGTGCAGCACAGGGCATTGCCCAACATAAGTGAATGAGTTGGATCCTTGTCTACTTTTCCCATTTCAATCAAACGCATGGATGGAAACCAGACAGCACGGTCACATTCAGGGGTCAGCCCGGGCTCAATTAGACAGCCCAACACTGATTATTTTAAAGCCCTTAAAGAGCATCTCCCTGCTGGCTGAAAAATGTGGAAGTAGGGTTCAAGAAGGGAAGAAAGAGAGAGAGAGAGAAAGAGAGAGAGAGAAGAGTGTCTTCCCACACAGGCTGTCAGAATGCATACAGTTTATATACAAAGACAAGCTGGTTTAAAGGTAAGAGCATGGAGGCTGGGGGGTCAAAGAGAAGGGACAGGGAGACTGAGGCCCTCCAGTTTATTTTCTGAAGGATAACAGTTGTTAGTAAGCTGAGGCTGACCACTGAGACCACCATATGTGGATAAAGAGAGAAAATCCCCAAAAACAACTGGATTAGTGGTGGCTGTACGTTTTTTTAAAATACTTATTTAATATTTATTCATAGGCACATGTGATACAATAACTGCATTTCCATTTCAAAAGTGTGCAAAACTTTGTCTATATTCCACTAATGTTAAACCCCCACAATTTTGCAACTGCGCTGTTTCCATTAAATAACTCAATTAAAATCACTTCATGAATAAGTTTTCTTCATGCTATAATTCATTAAAAACATGCTGCACCATAGTCCTCCCAACTACTTCCTGTCGCCTTTTTCTTCGTGGTTTGCACCAGAGGCAACATCTAGCTGGTTTTTGCATGACTTGTGTTTTGTGAAAAAGGTGCTTCTGTTTCAGTTTTGCAAAAAAAAAAAAAAAACAGTTTCAATATGGCCAAAAAAGTCCACCTCATCCTGGCACCAAAACTTTCCATTGAGCTTTTTCGAAATTGGTATGTTTCCATTTAGCAAATTTATTTTCAAAATGTCAAATTACGCAATTATGTGAACAATGGTAACACAGCTACTGTAGTGACTGAGGTGGAAATGGGGTAAAAACACTGTGTTTAGTGGTCCTTATGTCCATGTAATATTCTGGAAAACGTATGCCATATGGTAATAACCTGCGACAGAGACAGAGGTATCCAGAACATAAGTGCTGCTCAAGAACTAAATCCCTGCATTGCATCATTTTGTACTCTATGTTAAAGTGATGCATTACTTCCTTCCCCAGCACTGCTGTGTTCATTGCCGACGCAAATGTTTTTGAGGATGAATGAAAGTATAGCTGCTTGTTTTGTGCTTCTTATTATGTCTCGGCAAGTATTTAGCATTTATTAAAAATTTAAAGAGGCATGGAAAAGTGCCAATTTCTTTGTGAAGTGGCGATGGCGGAGCATTTCATTAAATCTCCGCTCGATAGAGCAGGTCATTTGATTAGGTTGACGACATCCAACCAGTTTTATGCTCTGCAGCTGAACACCATTAGCGCACCACCTCTCTCACCTTTCACTCATCGCCTCGATGTGAAATTCCACCCTCAATGTCGCGCGTAGCTGAGCAAAATTTCATTATTCCGATGCCAGTCCTCAGGAATGTGTGACGACACTTCATTGGAGCATGATCAAAGGGTTAATGCTGACAGGGAAAGGACATCTGGGGGGGCAATTGATGCAGTTTGGCGATGGAGCATATTTGCTGGCTGAATTGATGGCATTGAATCTTTGCAATTCAAATGCTGCCTAGTATTAATGTCAGAGGCTTTATTTCCCCATCTCAGAGGTTATAATCTGTTTATGTATCAATGTGGACTTCAGTTGACATTGATCTCTTTCAGAAGGTTTTAAAACAAAGCTGACACAGGATAAGAGTAGTAATCAAGGTTCCCAATAGAATTTTACATAGAAATTGTGCATGAAATGGATCATTTTGATCCTTAAAAAAATTGAATGGTGATCAGTGAATACACTAAATCTAGGTTTTACCAGGTGAAATAAAAACATTAAAAATATATAATTAGCAATAGTTATGCTAACTATGTAGTTGTGTTAACTAACCTAGTTGCTAACACAAATGGCAAAACTGAAAAAGACAACATATGGACTGTAAAGACTTTTAATTATCTACATGCTAGAGAAGGCATGCACAAACAACTTTAGCAAAACTGGCTATATAGAAATTGCTGTGAGTTCTACTCCCTGTGTAAGTAATTATTGATACCTCACTGCAGGTAAGAAAATTTGGAAAAAAAAAAAAAAAAAAGAAAAATATGTTTACTCTAACAGTAGTTTTGAAAAGGAATCTGAGCTAAAAATCAGCAAAAACTTTACAAAAACCAGGGACGGAAGTTCACAAAGTCACAGAACTCTGATGGGTGCCTCTCTAGTCTCTGACTGACACCCCAGCTACAGTTTGAGTTGCGCACATTTCAAGTGCACTTAATAAATGAATATACACACACAACACTTACAATATACAAATCTGTGTTCATATATTTTCCTTTGAGTCTCATAAGTCTCATTCTGCTTCACAAACTCACTTAAAAAGAGCATCTGTTTAACACGGCTGAATAGGAGTGGAGCCCAACTGTCTTAACTAGACTTTAAAGTGAACAGTTGATTATATTTTCTGCAGTACTTCGACCAAAATCAACTGAAAGTCAAAGAGAATTGCATGAAAAAAATAATATATAGTGCACATCAGGATGGCTCCAGTCAGAAGATTATTTAAAATTACATGAGTCCAAAACTAGCAATTGCTGTTGTGTCAAAAACATATTTACTAGGGATGCTCCGATCAGGTTTTTTGCTGCCGATTCCGATACCGATCACCCATGAGGCTGATCTCTGCCGATCACCTAGATTGACTGTTAATTTTTTGCTTCAGGTATAAATGCTACTGTATTATCTGACAAAATTAATCTGGCAATAAAGTCACCTAATTTAGGCATAAAACATGCAACATACTTGCAGGCACAATACAGCAGCTACTCAGTCAAAAGGACAACTGAAAAACCTGCCATTAGTAAAATAATATTTAATAGTAAGGCTCTCAGTACCATAAATTATACATGAGTCAAATAAATCTGCCTATATCAAATAATGTCAAGTAAAAAAGGAAACATTCATTCAAAGTCAAACACAGGCTGCATCAAAATAAACACTCCTTCCTGATAGCATGGCTAGCTGATTAATGCTGGTTCTGATTGGTTGTTTCTGACGCGGAGTAATTCTGCAGAACATAGGGGGAGGGAGACAAAATCTATGTTTTGTCTCTTTAGGACAAAATCTATGTTTTGTCTCTCACAAACTACTAAAGACTCATGCACACACACAAAATATGAAAATTGCACATATATACTAGTAAAATGTCACACACTTATACAATTTCTTTCTCACACGCATACATAAAATGTTAAAATTGCGCACACACACCACTAAAATGTCACACAGGAAAACAGTTTCTCTCGCACACATACATAAAATACTAAAATTGTGCGCACACACTAATAAAATGTCACACATACAATTTTTCTCTCTCACACACACAAAAAATGCTAACATTGCACACATACACTACTAAATATCACACACACATCTACAATTCTTCTCTCTTACACACATACATAAAACTAAGATTACACTTATAAACTAATAAAATATAAACTCTTTTTTTGTGTGTGAGAGACTCAGTTTTATATGTGTGAGAGACTTTTTTGTATGTGTGAGAGTTGTCACGGAAAAGGCGGGGCATAATTTGGAGATCAGATCGCGCATGCGTTGATACCACAGTGAAGTTAGCTTCAAGTTGCATATTGGAGCTCCACGGTGTAAGCGGCGTTTAGCTCAAAGTTGGTCCGATTTATGAACGCTAATTTCGGCCAGTCGTTCTCTACCGCTCCCTCCTCAAACGCTCGGAGGTTTACTTAGGGCTCTACACCGGCGTTAGAGCCGAAGTACGCGGCCTTATTACCGGCGTAAGAGCCGGAGTAAGGTATGCTGGATTGACGGGTATGACAGATAGTCAGAACACCGGAGTAAGCTGCCTTAGGACCGGAATAAACCATAGGTGAACCTCCAAGCGTTTAAGGAGGGAGCGGTATAGGGAATGGCTGGCCGAAATTAGCGTTCATAAATCGGATTAACTTTGAGCTAACGCATGCGCGATCTGAACTCCAAATTATGCCCCCGCCTCTTCCGTGACAACTCACACATACAAAAAATGGCTCACATACAAAAAAATGAGCCTATATTTTATTAGTTTATATGTGCAATCTTAGTTTTATGTATGCGTGTGAGAAAAAAAAAATGTTTGCGTGTGTGATATATTAGTAGTGTGTATGCGCAATTTTTGTGTTTTGTGGATGCGTGTGAGAAAAATTGTATGCATGTGTGATATTTAGTAGTGTATGTGCGCAATTTTAGTATTATGCATGTGAGAGAAAAATTTTATGTGATATTTTAGCTGTGTGTGCGTACAATTGTAGTATTTGGTGCATGTGTGTGAGAGAAAAATGTTATGTGTGTGACATTTTACAGGTGCAATTTTCATATTTTTT
This sequence comes from Poecilia mexicana, assembly GCF_051168715.1. NCBI lineage: Eukaryota > Metazoa > Chordata > Actinopteri > Cyprinodontiformes > Poeciliidae > Poecilia > Poecilia mexicana. The sequence continues at coordinate 33,002,023 of NW_028263382.1, read as the reverse complement.
GTGTGCTTGAGTTTGTGAGACAAAACAGATTTTTTTTCCTACACGGCCCCTCAGAAGAGGAGATCGATTATTTTCACAGATATTATCTGTCTTGTGTTAGGACAGCTAAAGTTTCAATACATATCTAAAATCTTTTCTATTTCTAAGTTATGTGCTGCAGCTTTAAGCAGAGGTTCGGTGTGAAAGTTCTCTGCAGGTGGAGCAGAAATGGCGCTCCGTCTGTTTAATATTACTACCAGCAGCGCGTAGCGGCGGTTCAACAACGAACAGAGCCAGCGTCTTACACCGCCAGCTCGAAGACTTACATTATTTTTCAGGTTATTTGTTTAGCTTTCTGACCGTGATGCTAATCCGGTGAGTGTTGGTAGTTGTGCGCTGCTTTACTGGCCACTCTGGGTGTCCTTTTTTCCTGCATTGAGCCTCGATGTAGCCAAACTCTGTCAAGTGCTTGTTTGTTAAATGTCACATTAGATTCGTTGTGTTGATGCATTTTGACGTGCCCCAAGGTAAATTTCCACCGCAACATGCAAACTTCTCCGTTCACTTCCAGCGTTATAGTTCCACACCACACTGCTTAGGATTTACTGCTGCGCGCTTGCGCAGTGTGAAGGACAGAGGAGACAGATGCACACGCAGGCTTCGAATGACATACAGGTAATTGGCAAGAGACCGTCATTGACGATCACCGATCATACACTTTTTCACGGAAATCGGCCGATTATGATCGGTGGCTGATCGATCGGCACACCTCTAATATTTACTTAAGTGGTGTTGGTAGAAAGTTTGAGAAACACTGCTTTAAAAAGTAAACATTCTTTGATTAAGTTTTATTTGAAGAAAAGGTGGAAAAACACAATTAAAGTAAGTGATCAACAAAATGCATCAAGTAGCTTCAATAGGCATTACCTCGTCATTTATTAAAAAACACAAATATATGTTATGGAAAATGAATGTGGACCAACATTCTTTTTAACATAAAGTTGATTTTTTAAGTTACAGAGGTAAACCACAAGTAGCAAGCAAGTACAACGCAAGCAAGTTAGCTACCTGAGCAGATAGCCTGGCTAATTAAAGAGCTAAATTCAGCTAATCTTTTTGCTATTTTACAAAGAACATAATAGAGTTTCACAGCAGCATTAATAACTTTAAAATGTAGCAGGAGTGTATTCTGTATTTTGTATCAATCACAATCAAAATTGTAAATAATCTCAAGCTGGCCAGTACGTCCACACTTCCATTGCCTTAAAAAAAATAGCTAAAATTCTTTCGTCAGTACAAAACCTGTTAAAATGCTTCTGTTCTGCTTCAATGGATTTTCCCTGGAATGCAGTCAAAGTAATACAGATTTAAGTTTAATGTGTAGTCTACCATTTCCATCCAGCAAAGCTTTTGTCTAGGAGGAAAACCGGTGCCAGCCCCGCCATCTGTGGCTCAGAGGATTAACAGACGGACTGAGGGAGAGTCTTATCTCACCTTGCAGAGATAAATCAGACAGTAAAACAGTGCTGCTCCGGAGGGGAGCGCAGAGGGAGACGGAGGCATTTGAACAGAAAAGCCACACGCAGGCTCCTCTGCAGACTGTTTGTTTAAAAACCTGCTTTAAGGGTTTACGCTTCGCTCTGCCTGCCCGCCCTTGGGGATGAGCAGCCAGTGGCCATTGGCTTGCAGGGCCGTTTGGAATGAGTGGGATAGTCACCTTGATCTCCTGTCCCGTGACACTTTCCAGACAGCAAGACACTTACTAAAAAAATCTCAACAAGAATGTGGTCTAATTTTCTCTTATCTTGAATATTTTCACATATTTTCTCTCTCTTGGGAGTCTCCTACATTGTGTGGTGTTTGACTTTTTATTATTTTTGCGACATCGAACCTGAATTGAATTGAACTTGATGAATTTATTTCAGACTTTCCAAGATGAAACAAAACAAAAGTACATATTCGTAAGAGTAAAAGCAACACCCTACTACATACCACACACAAGAACATGCAAATACACCACTTCTTTGCTGAATATGTCTGAAAAGGGGTATGAAGAAGCTGAACTTCACATCTGAAAATCATACTCAGGAATTAAAGGCACACACAAATATTTACAAGGGATGTTTATAATACTACAATAGACTCGGTTCTATTGGGGGTAAAAATGACAACATTTGTTATATTTTCAGCTGGTGTGGTTTGCTTTCACACTGCACTGTCTCAAAAAAAATCAAACCCTTTGAAAAAAGGTTCTTCCTGTCGCCTGTGGTGGCGCTGCACCAAGAACCCCTGAATGACAACACAAAAACCTCTGAAGAAGACACCAAGCACAACTTTTTTTCATCTGAAATGTAAACAAAGATGAAATTGTATCAGATTTTAGCACTTGTAAGATTTTGCTTTTGTCTAGCGCTAGAGTCACGTGTTTGTTTTGGTTGTATTTACCCAGCATGCCCTGCCCTATAGTTCGCTACCTGCTTTTAGAGCTGTCTCCGGTCTACTTGGAATTCACAAATGGATTCAAACAGCACCAGTTTTCACATCAACCAAACCTAGATTTAAGCAGACCAGAGTTCACTTGTTTGGTCCGAATCAGAGTACGATTGTACTCCCCAAACAAAAAGGAGTACAGTTTGATTAAAGTGAATTAAAAGAGCTGGTGTGAAAGCACATCAAGACTTCATATAGTTTAAATATGCGTCAGTCAACTGGAGTTCAGAACAAAACTAATACATAACTATACAACCCCAATCACAGCCTGCTGAAATACTTGCAAGAAAAATGCAACGATTGTGTCCAACATGCTGCAGTGAATGTTACTGGATTCTTTGAAACCTCACTGTTAAGACAAATACCAGATGATGTTTAAAATGTATATACTTTGAGGAATATGAGGACAGCTAAAATAACACCTGTGTCTGGAGGACAATGGTGGCTTTATGTTCCTTTGCCTGAAGTGAAGTAGCTGGAAATTGTGTTCGGGATGAAAGAAAACCATTTTTCTGTAAGTACATTTCAAGCTTGAAAGAGGCTGTGACATATTTCTTCTTTAAGGCCTGATGACTAATAATAATAAAAAAGTTTTTCTGGTGTGTTAATTTTTCTTCAGTGTTTTTTAAATAATCATTACTGCTCCTTCTAATACCAAACAATGAATGTCAGAGTTAAAAATGCTTTTCTGGCTTGAAAGGATTCATTCACAATATTAAGTCACCATTGAAATGATTGATCAACAAAAATGTCTCAACAGTTGTGAATGAAAGGATGATTACCTGAGAGTAGCATTTTTTTTAAGAAACGGAGCCTAATTTCAATTGGTCAGACACGGCTTTGATTTAAAGTCAAATTTATACAGCATTTTCATAACAACTGAAGATAAAGTAGTTACTTGATTGTGCTATAAAATGGAACTATGACTGGAAAATACATGATACTCCCTTTTAAAAAGGTACAAAACTGCTGTGACTTGCAAAATTACTCAAACATATTAAACTCAAAATGTTCAAATGACTGTTTATAAAACAGTGCATAAATAATTATGTAACTTCATTTGTATTTCCATAAACTCAGATCAGGAATTTTGTCCCTGCTGGAAAAAAGGGAAGGGATCCATTTAGTCTTAGATTACAGTTAGATTTTTGTTCTTTTGAATATAAAAATATCCTAATCACCAAAAAAATAGACAGTCCATTTAGAGTGACTGAGACATGAGGTGCAGGATAACTGCTCTGTTGCAGATCAGAAGCTGAACTGAATCACATAGACTTAAAAAAAATACTGGCAAAGCAGAGAAAAAAGGGTCATATATACCTGTTGACATCAATCAACAGTAGTCAAGAAAATTGATTATCTCTGTGTAGGCCCAAAGCAGTGCTGGAGGGGAATCTGGATTCTGAGTCTGCCAGTGAATTTCATTTAAGAGTGACTTACGTTGCTAGCGGTCTGTGCAGAGCTTTGGGATGAAAGCCAGCTGCTGGGGCCACTGTGACAACCGACTGCTTCACCACTGAAGATCGCCTCTGTTTGCCAAGAGCAAATAAGTGCCTCTGGACCACTTAGAACCAGCTTTTTTTTTTCTTTTTTCCTGCAAACAAAAGCAGTCTGGCACTGAGATGACACAAGCTCTTCTCTCTGGCCACTACAGACACCAGATCAAACAACGTGCTGAATACGGAACCAAACCAAAGCCAATACGATGAAGAACTGCAAACTGACCAAAGTGGACAGAATGCCACTGTCCTTGCAGTGGCATTCTGCAAGGACAGAAAGAATATGAAAAAGAAAAGAAAAATCTATGTCTATATTTTATTCTGGCATATTTCTTCATGGCCGACAAATCACCGGCCATAAAATAAAACTGGTTCAGGGCACCAGAGGACAGAAGTTTCTATCTTTATCCTAATTCTGCTTCCTACCATCTCTTCAAAACCACAAGCAATATAAGAAACACTTCTCTTTTTTTTTTGAGCTTAAAAAAAAGAGGGTGTTTTCACTCAGTTCAATTGGGGACGTAAATGTCAACATTGTTAAATTTTCAGCTGGTGCGGTTTTCCTTCACATAGAACTGTGTCAAACAAACTAAACCATTTGAAAAATCAGTCCTCCCCTGTGAAATTGGCTGATAACTAGAGCTCACCAACTTTCTCCAGGTCAGAAAATCAAAAATTTGTTCCTTTCCTACCAGCAGTAGACAATGATTCTGAGTGAAGAATAGTGAAAGTTACCAATTTTAAGTATCGATAAAGTGCTTAAAAGTTAAATTAAGGAAAAAATAAACTTTATTTTCGACAATAAGTTGGCATGGGTTAGGATTGTGCATTGCACTAAGGTTCAATAGGTTTTCTAAATAAAAGTCTTGCTCACAAACTGGCATGAAAACACAACAAAAACTTTTTTCTGCCAATATTTCAGTTGGTAAAGGTTCTTCACCAATTACAGGCACATGTAGCTATAAACATACATGGATTCACAAACAAATGTCACACACACTCTCGTGGACACACACAGACACACGCAGCACGCTTACAGCGAGAGAGGTGCCAGCTGTCGGAGATCTTAGAGAACAGAACACCACCTGTCTCCTTATCTCCGCCTCGCGAGCCAACAGAGACTGTAGGTCCAACTGCAGCCTCCTCCTTTAACTCTCTTATCCCACACTTAATGGCAGCTTGTCTGCAATTTTCTCTTTATGTCTTTGTTCGTCCTTGCTATCTGTCCTTCGGCGTTTGATCTGAAAACATTAGATTCTACGCAGGCATTTCATCTCTCATCAAGGCGACGGGCCGATTCCGACGCAGTATCTCAGCAGAGGAAACCTGAGGACGGTGTAGGCGGTTAATGTGGATGCCTTGGCCAGATGTTTCTCCTGCTTGCTGCCAGTTAGGAATTCGGCCATCGGGTCAGCGATGGCATGTGTATGCAACGGGGGTGTGAGGTCAACGATTCCCTGTCTCTGTGTTTATATGATCTCATTGCTTCAGCTCTTCTCTCTCGGCACCCACGGTTCTGTGCATTTCAGTCACTTTGATAGAAGCCAGGCGAAGAAACGGGGCGCAAAGTCCAACTGCCGATCAACCTGCTTTAGTTTCTGACTGACCACAAACCAACAAGATGAGGCGACAAACCCTGTAGGCCCAATAAACTGCACTTAGAAAAGATGGTCAGCCCAACTAATGATGGTGGGTAAAACTTTTTTTTTTCCAAATGCCAAGCTAACAAGTTTTCCAAACATTGCTATTCAACCCCTTCATCATGATATCTCTAAATACCCAAATTGTGTGTAAGCTAATCTCAGTATAAATAAAGATATTCAAACATCACTGAACAAACAGCATCATGAATGCCAAGTAACACCAGAAAGACTTAAGTTTTGTTTGCCGTCCGTCATAAACAATGTAAGACAACAGCAAATATGTGGTTGTGGTCATTCAAGCAAAGTGATGACAGCACCATTATGCCAGATGAGATTTGTGGAGGAAAATTGCTGGTAGTGGCAGCAGCATGCACCATGCTGTAGGGCTTTCCTTCAGTAATGTCAGGGAGGCATGTCAGAGATAGAGCCATATGAAGCACCTTTTATAAAATTCCATAAGCCATGTAACGCATACAGCTGAAGGAGAGGCTACTCGGATTAGATGAGACCAAAATAGAATTTTTTTGGCCAACATGTGAAGACTTGATGGGAAGATGAATGGAGCTAAATAGAGGGGAATCCTGAAAGAAAGCAAGTCATAAACTAATAGACTGGAGTCTGAGAAGGGAGTTCAACTCACAGCAGGACAACGACCCTGAACATGCAGCCAGAGACGCAACAGAATGCTGCAGGTCAAAGAATATTTATGTTTTAAAACGGCTTACTCAGTGTCCAAATCTAGATTAAATTGGGAAGTTGTGTCTTGAGTGTCATTTTCCCTTCAACTGACAATTATGCACAACTGTGTGTTTGTTTAAGATTAGGGTGTATAAAGGTGGTACAGGGTCTATTTGTGTCCCTTAGAATTACATTGTATGGCCAACGGAGACAATTCACAAATGGTATGAATTTGTCCACACAGGTGGTTTTCAGAAAGAAATATCAATTGATTCAAGGCCTTTCAGAAAAGATTAAAAAATACAAATCTTCCAAAAATGGAAACCATTAGATTCAATATGTTTTAAACACATTTCTTTGCTTTCATTTTAATTTAATCAGAAATGGGACAATAAAACATTGAATTACCTAAAAAATGCAGAGTTATTTTCAGTCTTGTTTGTAAAAAGCAAGCCTTTTCAAAGAAAGAATGCATAGCAATTTAGTTTTATGTGCTGTGAAGAGACCTGAAATGTTCAAGATGGGAAAATAATGGACTACAAAAAACGACATAAGTCAAACTGCTTTGTTAGTTTCATTCAATTGTATGCGTTTTGTTTTTAATCACAAGAAAAGAAATCCGGTCCTAAAACTGAAGAATGGTGGCTCAGATGGCAAAAAGTTTTAACATTGCACAGTTAGCACACAATTTTCTCAGAAATACACCAAAGTTGTAGGTTGTTGCAAAATGCCCAAAAAACAGTTCAAGGGACTTGCATACTTTTTGCAAGGCACTGTTGCAGTTATAGTATGAACCAAATGGGGGCTTTGCATGGATCAAATCAAGTAAAGGAAGCATAAACTCAATCCTTTCTGGCAACCAGAGGGGCTACAAGTCAAATAAAAACAACACGTCCTGTTTCCAGGTAACCAGCCGTAGTGAGCATGTGAATATAAGGGCAGTGCTAATGGGCCAGAATTCCCCTGAGAAGCACACTTTCCAACCATCCTGTTCATACTGTACAAAGTACACAGGAGCAGCTAGCAAGGGGAAGGAATCGCACAAGGAATGTGTGATAGGTCAACCAGCTGCATCTGAGTTATGGTTTGAATCAGCAACGCCAGGATGATGTTTCTCAGGCTGCCTGAACCGTGTGACAACAGATGTGGTCCAAGACGGTGAAGAACAGCTAAAATTAACCCAGGAGTTAAGCGTGGATTGAGGTGGGCCCCCTGAGCGGGGAGCTTCCATCCCTCAGGAATAAGGTGGGTGCCAGGTGAAGTGAAGCAGGCCAACTGAGGAACGGCTGCACCGGTCGGCCGGGGTTCCATCGGTCTCAGAGCACGCATACTCTAACTCTTTGGGGGTTGAAGAAAAACTTAAATGGCAGGAGCAAACCTCGGCTAACATGATTAATAAACCTCGGCAACACGCAGAGAGATGATTAACTTATTCCCTCCCCTGCCGATGCCCTTCCATGTTGCTTGTTGCATCTCTGTCAGACAATCAATAAGCTATTATAGCTCCAAACAGCAGGCAAATTAGCTTAGGGCTGCCCCTGCAGAGTCGGCACTCCAAACTAATTCCACCAGAGGGGGAAAAAAAAAAGACCAATGAGACGCAAAGACTGGTTCTTGAGCTAATCACCTGCCACATCGTTACCATTAGCAACATTCTTACGGTGAACTTACAACCGGTTCTGAGGCATGACTATTGAAACAAGTCACTTTCTTATCAAGCCAAAGAAAAATTGGGCCTCTTTGGAACAAGTAAGTAAAGAACAAAACATGAGTACTACTTAAACTGGAGTTGAAAAGCAGCATTGGGGTGGGTCAAACCTTTGCTATTTTTAGAGAGGAAGAAGACTTGAGGCCTTTCTGTACCGTCATACTGGTGCTGCGTTTCCATCACAAATGTATGCAAACCTTTGTCGATATTCTGCTCATTGTTTTGATTATTTTGTTTATCAGTTCCAGTGTTATGTGTTCTTTTGAAAATAAAGTGCATCTATCTATGGCAGGAAATCACATGCATTATTACATCATTTCCATTAAAACCGTGTCAAAAGGTCTTGAAACAATATTATTGTTTATCGCAATAATTTTTAGACAATCGCTCAGCAAAATTTGTTATCGTGACAAGTCTAGCGATAAGTCATCAAAAAACATGGCAGTTACAAATGTTAACAGTTAAATGAGATTATATTTATAATATTCATGGCTGATTGATTCTCCTCTTTCCACTTCCTGCCATCTTCTTTGTCGTTTTTGTCAGTAGTAACATCCGGTTCTTCATTACGTGACTCATATGACGTTTCCATTGCAGTTTTGCAAAACACATCCACTGAAAAACCATCTCAATCTCGCACAAAAGATTTTTGCAAAAAAACTTGACTTTTTTCTAAATGTATGTTTCCATTAAGTGAATTTACTTTTGTAATTTCAATTTATGCAATTCTGTGGTTAATGGAAACATAGTTGAGCCGATGGGTTAAAGAAGCAAAGGGTAGCCGTGGCAGCTTAGCATTTGATACCATAGTAAACCAGGTGGTGGTGGAATGGAAGGAGTCCAGGGAGGAAGAATAGAGAAATTCCCCTCGAGCCGAACAACAATACGATATGCATCCAATTCAGAGCTTCACTGCTGAGTCAGATGTCAGCCATTTCAAACGTATCCAAAGTGACACAGAGAACTGCTTGATATTTGAATGGGTCCTCATCTTTTCTTTCTTTGCACATGACATCCCTGTGTCTGTCTTTTATCCAGCTCTTTGCCAGTATATGGTTACGTGGAGCTCTTTTTGTTATCTGGCCACACCCTGTTTAGAAAGGTCAATTGGGAACAAAGAGGGGGTGAGAGTGTCTCTGTTCTATTCACTGCTCTGCCTGGCTCCATGTTTCCTTATGGTCTTTATTAAAGCGTTGTGTATGTTTACATACCCACCACTGGGGCTGTTCACCACACATGTAGTTAGGCCTGAGGTGGATAAACACAATTTGCTGACTTAATAAATGAGGCAGATATTTAAACACATCTAAAGATGTGACAGGTTTTATTTCTGTTCAGTGTAAGTTTGCTGCTTTCCTTCCCATCCTTGTGTTTTTGTTACAGATGCACCAAGAAATCATCTGTTAACTGGAATTAGCATTCATCTTGATGGAACCTGACTGGAAAATAATATCTATTTCCATTCTATGAACACTAGAATAACCTCTACGGTGGCCTCCAACAACAAGTGCTGTAAAATTTCAAACAACAAAAAATGTGAAAATGTTTTTTAAACCCACTTGTAGAGATTGAATCAAAATGTTCAATCTTGGAATCCTATTGGACAGGAAATTTGAAATATAAGGGTTCCCTACAGTCACAAAATACCACAACTTGAAAATCCTTGGCTGAGCAGGATCTATATGAATATCTATTTACTCTACCAGATTATTCAAAAAAAAAAAGGGGGGGAAGGATGACTGCAATATCTATAACATCTATATATGTACTTTTTGTGCACTATTAATTTTGTGTTGAATTTAATCTTACACAAACATAAAACCTCATAAAAATATAGATTTTCATCATATATTTTGTTTTTCTGTCTACCTTTTCCTTTCTTTCCTTTTTTTAACCAACAATGAGGTGAATGCAAGAAGTTATTTAAAAATAAATAGCATTTTTTATGACAGAGTAAGATATAATTTTTGTCCACTCACCTGTGCCAAGTAAGTCTTTTACCAGGCAATGGGAGACTGAAAGCAGAATGACGAAGATGTTTCATTTGAGCCCTTAACCTCTTTCTGTTACCAAAAATGTTATATTCAGAAACGTTAGAGACTTTTTAGAATTACCAAAACGAAGGTAAGTTTACATTTCTGTTTTTTTTTTTTTTTTCATTTGCCATGCTAATCACTAATATAAGACACCAAATCCTTTGCTGCTGCTATAAATAGCTTTTAAACTCATGGGAGACTGACTACAAGAAAATATTTGTCAATGATATTTTTATACATTTTCAACAGTTCCAAATGAGAAATTGGGATCAGCAGATCAAAAATGTGCATAAAATTGAAATGGTTTACAAAATCCTGATTAGTGCATCACTAATTTCTGTGAACTTGATCATCTGTATTTAACAGTATTTAACTTTATACAGCTATGGGTAAAACTAACAGAATGCTAAATATTGAGGACTGACAAAAAATTAGGAGTGCACCGATTTATTGGTCAACAATTTATCGGCACCGATCTATGATTGGCTGATACTTGCATGTGAAGCTGATCTTATCCCCCAATCATATCAACCTCAGCAAAGGCCTAAAAATCAACCACTGTCCTGTTCTGCTCTGCAGTGACAGAGGTTTGTATGACAGACCGGCCCACCAGGTCATGTCTGCATGTTTGCAGTTAACAATAGTCACAACACTTTTACTAAGTTTGCGACTTTCTTGCTATCTTTAATGACATTTCAGGCAAAGAAAATTTTCCAAAATCAGAATTGGCAGGTCAGGCTTTTTAAAGATGATTGACAATTGGCCAGAAAACTGCAGTCGGTTCACCACTACAAAAAATGTGTGTGTTATTTCAGAGATTGCAGTAGAATCCCAAAGAAATCACTGGCAACAATTTTCTCTCATACAGACCTATTTTTGGGTGTGTGTTACTCAACAAAAGGCTCATTTTAAAGCAGTAGGCACCCTAAAGATCAAATTATCTACCTCAGGTAACAAGGATAATTAGATGTCAGTAGAATGCCAGCACTTAATCGCTGTTTGCATTAGTCATCGACTGATGGCAGAATTATGACTATCCCTAGTCAGCAGCAAGAAGACTGTCTCATTTGTAGTCCAAGAGCACAAGGCAGATCATTATCACTGTTTGGGTTTACTGCTTACCTCACCAGCTCTGGCTGCCTGTCATGCAGCAGACTCAGCAACATGCTACAAAGCTGATTATATTTCAGCTGTTTTTTTTCCCTCCACTTTTCTCTTTGTTTCATTTGCATAGATTTTGGAGATATGCCCGTTTGAAAGAGGAGAGAAGATGAAAAGCAAATAGAAAAAAATGTTTTTGGAAGAAGGTACTCAAAGATACTGATATTACACAGGTGAGGGATTTTAGTTGGGGCGGCGGTGGTAGGAGTAACCGGTGGGTTGTCGGTTTGAATCCCCGCTCTGTCTATTTTAGTCGTTGTGCCCATGGGCAAGACACCTGCTTTGCCTGCTGGTGTAAACCACAGGCTGGTATATGGCAGCCTCGCTTCTGTCAGACTGCCCCAAGGTAGCTGTGGCTATCAACTAGTAGCTTACAAACATCAGCGTGTGAATGTGTGTGTGAATGGGTGAATGACTGAATGTAGTGTGAAGCGTTTGGGTTTCTCTGGAAAATCTTTATTTTCCATCATATTTTTTCTTTTTGAATTGTCAAAACATAATGTGAAGCACAAACACTTTCGCACCGAAAACACCACTCTTTAGTGTGCATAGTGTTACCAAGTGAAGGCGATTCAGCTAACTACTTTGAGCAACTGTAAAAAGTTTAAAATGTCGTCAGAAAATGTACTAAACCTGTTAGAAACTATTTTAAAGTATTTTGTACGTGTGAAAACATAATTTGAAACAACAAGCAAGAGCAAGAACAAAAGTCTTAAGTCTTCTTGCTAGACTTCCAGCAGCTAACAAGAAGGCAAATGTTCAACAATTTATCCTATTATGATATAAATCTGTCATGGATCATCATACAATCTGCAATGTAATGTAAACAGAGATTGCTGTTTTTGTAATTCTAACTGCATACAATTGATCTAATTGGTTTTCCAGAGAAACAAAAGTTCTTTGTCATTTTGTGATTCAGAGCAATGAAACTGGATGTTTGCCTTTGCAGCGTGGTAAGAACCACTGCCACCGTAGACATTATGCTGATGATACTGCTCATTCCTTGTCCATCTATCCATTATCAAACACCCTTCTCCCTAATTGGATCTCAAGGAGTGCTGGTGTCTATCTCCTGTGGTCAACGGGCGAGAGGCGGGGTCACCCTGGACAGGTCGCCCATTCATCGCAGGTTCACTCTTCAAACCTTTTGATAAAAAGATTAAGTCTATGAAATTAGAGATAATTTGGATCTAGATTGCATACATGGTTATTTCTCTCCAGTGTCCAATGATAAAATCAATAAATGTTTAAACCTTTTTCTCTCCAAGGTTACTTTGATATTTCGACTAGCTAGCGCAAGATACAATCCCAACCCTTCAATCACTCTTAAGACATCCTGTTAGCTAGAGTTTTTTCTCACTATAAAAGCAACAATCACAAGTTTTAGACAAACTTGTTAAGTCTGTCTTCATCCATGTACGCTTTAGCGTAGCTAATAGACGAGAAGTTGGTAGTATGTCACACACGAATGAATCGTAATGGCAAAGCGTCGCATGATTTGCTCAGACTCATCTTATGTGGACCTTGATTACATTGTTGGACCCTTTTGAGGTACTGGGTGAAAACCCCTTCAAGCTCTCCTCACCAAACCGCTTAATCCCCCCATAGCTCCAACGACTCGGAGGAGCACGTCGGAAGGTTTCAAGCAAGGGCTTAACTGGGTTTAATAACCAGAATATGTCCGTGCAGCAGAAAGCCTCATCATATGACCAGATACAAGAACTGTACGCACGGCCCTCACAGACACAAACACATGTTCAGGCAGACTCATGACTTTTTTTTTGGCCACACTGCCAAGAGAAGATTACACTTTACAGCATGAAAAATATCAAGGTCTCTGCAGAAGAGGTGAAGATTAGAGAAAGCAGCATCCATTCATCTGCCTCATGACATGCAGACAAAGATGCAATCTAAGCAAACGGATACTTCAAAACAACTTAAGACATTTGAACTGAACTTTGTGTGTACACAAAACACACAAAGTTATTTTGAGTGAAGGGAAGGCAGTCAGCAATCGGTTCTCATTCCGAGCGGCTCTCCAAGGGCACTTGAATAAAGATCACACATAGTGCATCTTATCTACTCTAGACCAGCACTTCAAAATACTAATATCATACTTGAGGGTCCTGGATACAGCAGCCATCCTGAGCATGGTGGTTTTGTGCTCTGGAAGCAGTCAAAGGATTGCAGGAAAGTCAAAAACTATTCACGACCGTGAAGAAGGAGGGAAGAAAACTAAAGCCCCAACCAAAACATACAGAGCAGAGTGCAGCAGAGCTTCTTTTTCAGGGACGTTTTACGATACCTGTGCAGCATCAACATATGCGAGGCATAATCGCTCAGGAAAGCAGTTAAAGTGAACTCCATGAATCAGTTTATTTCTTTTCCCCTTAAAGCAGATGAAGCATTTCCTACACAACTGCAGACAGAGAGAGGAGAAAGTCGCAGCTAAGCAGATGCATTTAAACAGATCATACTTTAGGTTCTCAAGTTATATACAGGAGACATCAAAGAGCAAAATATGTCCAAGGCTTTCCATAAATATTCACTCCAAATGCTTTTTAGATTTTGCAATGCTGTATTAAATTTCAACATGTTTTATTGGAATTTTACGTAATAGACCAACAGAGGAAGATGTTTCTATTGACCATAAAAATGCACAAATTGGAAGTAGGAATAAAATTTGCTTAATGGAAACACTGCAATTTAAAAAAAATTAAAAATATTTAAAAATACATGTTTTCTGATCAAATGTTTTTGCGATAGGATGAGTTGTTTTATTTTGGCAGCATACAAATTGATGTATTTTGCAAAACTGCAATGGAAACATTTTTTTCCCACATCACGAGAAACACCAGTTTGTATACAGCAGGAACACACTGGCCTCCTTAAGCAGCTGGCTCCACCAGAAGTCTCACAGCATCGCACAGTTAATCAAAAGTTAAGTTCGTCATTTGCAAGTGTTTGATCTACAGCTCTTCTGTAAAATCGTCCACTACAGCTTTCCTAAAACAGCGCACATGCAGCCTCTTCAATGTGTAAGGAGTTTGTCTCTCCAAAGTCCCAACAAGACATAAACTGATTATGTGTGCTGCTAGCATGGCTGAAATATAAATATACCTTATGTACCTTCATGCAATTAGTCATTTTCAATGACTCATGTACGCTGTTCATTGGTAAGAAAATGTGCTAAGACTTTGACACATAATCTCTCCATCCAATACTACCGAGCTTTAGCTATTTTGCAAAGCAGAGTAGACAAAAGTAAAAATGCATTAAACTTTCTGTCACAGTTTCAGAGTAAGATTAACTATTTTAGCTTATTTAGGCGATAAAGTTTACAGCTTTATCAGTTTTTTAAATGTTGGTTTTCTTAAGAAAGACAAAAGATGTATATACAAATTGCTCTGTTGTACTTCTGAAGTACTCGTCCTTCTGGTTCGTCTTGGCCATGTAATCCAGAGGCGGGCGGAGCACAGAGTGATTGATCCGCTCCTTTAACCACGTCTGCACACCTGCCTCTTCCGCTCAGGTAGTTCCTTTTTCACAAAGCACTAGACTAGATATTGTTCAATAGGGCAGTGTTCAGGCACTGACAGATTGATGGAATCAAATACATAACTTGCACAGGAAGTCATGCCTCACCCATCGTGTCCTATCCAAGCTTTCACACTTATGTAAACCAGTCCATTCATTCTAGTTCCTCTGACCTGACTGGATATGTGTTGCGTTGTGTTTAGGCTTGATGCCAATGTTCACTGTAGAACACACAAAGCCCTTAAAACTCTTAAAAAGCTGCCCTGCTTCTCTGCTCTGGCTCTTATCTGCTGTGCTCTACACTTTCCCATGGTAAGTATTTTCTGCTCTTGGCCCTCTATCAAGCCCTCAGTATTAGCTTTGGTAGGGAGGGCTGTGTGTGGGCGAGGTTCTGTTTGCCTGTTTGTCAAAACACACGGTTCTAAAATCTTCTGACATTTCACACATTTATACACAACAACTAGAAAAAAGAGAGAGATGTGAGCTTGTTTTTATGCTGGCTCTGCAGAGCTGCTCTCAGTGGGACACAGAAGCAGTGTTTTAGGTCTGTTGATACCTAGCAGGTCTATGCTCATATGTTGTTTTACATGCTTTTGCAGCAAGCTAACAGAAACCCCACAGTATCATATTTATTTCTATAAAAGCTGCATGATGGAATTTTTATAGAAATATGATTTTTACTTATTTGCTAAAACTATTCCTCTGACCTGACAGATAATTTGTGAAGAAAAATCAAGTTTCTCTGCCTCCTCCCTGTGGTTCTGCTGCTATCTGCAGAAACACAAACAACCAATCAGAGCCAGGAGGAGGGTCTTAGTACTGTCAATCATGGCCGTGAATGTGCTGCTCAACGTGCTAATAGCGGAGAAACAAATTACCATCACAGGAAAACTGTTAATCCTAAATTATTAATTGCCATGCTAATTAGGATTACCGTCCACAGCAGACTACGTTGTTGGGAAGTAGCTGTAGCATAGCAGAGCAAGGAGCTGAGGCTGAGCAGTGCGTACAAGAGCTTGAATGACAGCCTAAGACCCTGCTCCTGGCTTTGATTCGTTGTGTCTGTATCAGCGGTGTATTTCTCCAGTAAGGCCTCAAGTAAAAGGCAGAGAGCTTGCTTTTTTCACAGATTATCTGTCTTATATTACACTATCATAGAGGCAAATATGTAAAAATTTTTTTTATAAAATTTACCTTCTCTAAAAATTTTATTTAACAACCTACTTTACCTTTTCTAAAAATGACATTTAACTTACCTCGGACTCAAGGTTGCAATGAATGATGCAAATAGCCCAAATTGCTAACGATGCTAAATTCAGCAGACCACACAATTCTGGCGTAAATATAAATTTTTTAGAGGTGGTCAAATTGAAATGCATGTGTCGAACCGATTTAACCAGAATAGGCTCCTTAAACAAATCCAGCTGCTCCTGGAAGTGAAGTCAGACATACTGTAATTTTAAGGTTCACAACGCTGGGCTGCAATTGGCTTGAACCACAGTATGCACCTCGTAACTGTTTAGAAGCAGAGGGACTAAAAATAAAGCAGGATTTATTAAGTAAGCCACACAAGCACACTTCGTCGGAGGCAGAGGACGATTACAGCTATCAAGGTATATTGAGGATTTTCTATCACAGGATTCTTAATATTTGAAGTCCATTTAGTGTAAAGCCAAGGAAAGAGCCATTCTAAGTTGTTTTTTAGGCGGACCAGAGTTTCGCATTCTCACTTCCCCAAACAAACCAGAGTTCGATTAAAACGGACCAAACAGGGCTGGTGTAAATAAACCCAAAGTCTCATTATACTTTACACAAAATTATACAAATTCAACAGAACATTTTTCAAAGGGGGTTCTGCAAAAAGATCCCAACCACGATCACAGCTTGACTGACAGGTTTTCACATCAGTGGGAGCTTGCAATGCCTCCTTTAGATCGGTGCAAGCCAGCCAACTGTTCCCCACGCAACAGATGACACAAAATCTGCTGGGACGGACCCCCTTCCCCTCAAGACTTCTGACATGCTGACCCTCTCCCCCTGCCCAATAATCAGATAGTCATTGAAGCCAGCTGTCTACATATGGTGACAGAGATTTTTCAGCAGCACAGAGATCAATGTGATTGTGAGATAAACTTGGCTGAGGAGAGTTTCATGCAGTGAACCGAACTCATGTAAACATCCTTCTACTTCTGTTGTTAGTGGCTGTGAAAAGTAAACCCAGCCTCTGGTGTGAGGCATCTGCGTGTGGATGTGAGGGCCCGTGGCCAACCTTGTGCGGTCCACACTGTGTAGTCAGCCAGGCCACTAGACAAAACTTGAGCCCCGAGGTTATCACACGCTCAAGTGGTGCAGTGTGCCGTCCATTACCTCACTTTACTATCTCCACATCCAGAAAAAGGGAAACAAGCTATTCATAGGGCCTCTCAGAGCCCCAGGCAGAGTGCTGGGTAAAGATTATATAGTAAGAGCTATATAATCTATGAGGTCATTTGCAATCCTTAAACAAATACGGAGGCACAAAACCATAAATTCTGTAAAACCCTCCTTCCTTACTTTTGGTGCTAAAAGCTAAATATGTGGGAATGATAAAAAAAAAAAAAAAAAGTGACTTTTCAAGAATCTGCATTGCAAAAGTATTTGCACTCTGAAGTTTTTCAATTTTGTAAACCACAAACCTCAACATGTTTTCATTAGTGGTGGGACTCGATTAAAAGTTTTAATCAAGTTACCTGCAATGTCTGTAATTAATTAATCAACATTAATTGCACTTTAATCAAAAACCATGTATGGACAAAATAAACACTTGTAATTTGATTAGAAACAGAAATCAAATTACATTAAAAATTCACATGAAACATAAATCAAGATAAGTCTTCCATTTGGGTTTAAAAGAAGACAAAAAATCTTAAAAGACATTTTTAAAAGAAGCCGAGTCATGGTCAATGATATATGCACAAATATACAGACATACAAACTGAACTACACAGTTAATGCTGTTGCTGGAACAAACAGTTGGAGAAGGAAGTAAACAGACAATCCACCAAGGTGACTGTGGCTTGTGTATATAAATTTATGAAAATTTAAAAAAAAACATGTTCTTAAAGTAAATAGCTGAACCTTATCTTCTTTTTCTGTCCATGAGAAAAATTAATTATTCAAATGCAAATTATGTAAGAGTAGTTTAACTTCCCTTCAAGCTATAATAAACAGGCTTAGCTTAAAGTGACTTTTAGGTTCCAATTTATATGTTTTGCACAAACTATCTGCAGATGAACTTACTGAGTGTACTTTTGGCTTGATTAAATGTTAATTTGACTTCTCCATTCGCTATGTCATTACTATTTCTCCTTTTCTGGCTTCGTTAAGCTTACTTTTTTTTTCTTCTTGTATTTCGTTTTTTTTTTTTACATTATTTCGGACATGTTACTCAATACAATTATCATGAGCACAAGCCTTAACACAGCTGAAAAGGTTTGAATAATTATGCCGCCATACGTCCTGTAATAGTTGATAAAGTGTCCTGCAGTAATTCCCTTTGTTGCTTTTAATGGTTGAATTTAAATTTGACCACCATTGTTCAAAAATGTCTAAAATGTTTGTTTAGCATAAAAACTTGAAAAGCTTCCTTTAAAATTCACCTCCTCCACACGTCACTTTCAACGTGGAACATGCTTTTCTTGGGTTTTACTCTTTGTTCTTTACCAGTCGCACGTTCTCAAGTAAGAAGGAAGTTCATTAAAGGATGTTGACATATTTAATAATAAAAAAAACAAAGTAATGAGGGGGAGAGGGGAAATCCTAAGCTTGTTCGAACACAAACAGGATTCATGGCTAATGCATTAGACCGGCTTTTGGGTTAGAGGCCAGAGATAGGGAGACTGTGTGCTGAACTGTACATTCAGTTAATGATAAACCAAACAAGCTGGGTTAGCCTTGCAAAACAGTACTTGTTGAAACTTAGATTAAGTTAACAATCGCTCGTAAGGGAAACTGTAAATACTGAGCTAACCACCTCACTCTAAAAAAAAAAGTGTTTTTAGCCTTTAAAGTGTTAATGTCAGAGAGAGAGCAAGGCAAAGTAAACACTTTAAAAACCTATGACTTCCTTCTTTGGAGTTTCACCTGAAACTAAAAGGAACTCTGTAAAGCACTCACTGCATACCTATATGGCAAACATCTTGAACTAAAATAAATACAAAACTGTCTTCTAGCTTCATAAGACAGATGTATAGCTTGTAGTTTGTTCACTCTGGATTTGAATGTAGCCCTGAAAAAAAAATGTCAGGGTTTCTGTTATATTTTTTTCCTCTCCTTCTGCCATTTTTTTTAGTCGGCAGGCCTCCATTCTGGTTGCTAAAACAACATAATTATATGTAGTTAAGCATAAGCTGCAGAGAGGAGTGAATGAGAGGCATACGCTAAGCATGGAGGAGAGAGAGAGTGCTAGGGAGTAGTGGTTTGTCATTACTGGTCTGTTTGAACCTTACAGAAAATAAGCAGCCTAAACTTGAGACTGAGCCAGTGGTACTTTGTACCCTGCTCCCATTTCTTGCCAAAAGTCTTTTTTTTTCCAAGTTGAAAAGCTCACCGCATACATAAACAGCATAAAGTCTCAAATACGGGAGAGAAATCGCTACAGCTCAAATACGTGTGAAAACATGCTAAGCCAAATTTTTAAAACTGCATTTTTCACAATTTGGAAATATACAGTGCCTTGTAAAAGTATTGATTGGCTTAAAAAAAAAAAAAAAAAAAAAAAAAAAAATATATATATATATATATATATATATATATATATATATATATATATATATATATATATTTTTTTTTTTTTTTTTTTTTTTGATGTCACAATATTAGAACATAGAACATATTGGTAAAAGATTCTGTTTCATCTGCATTTCCATCAGCAAATTACAAATAAAGCATCGTTTTTTTTTCTTTTTCTTACAATGCTGTTCGTCTTGCAATTGTAAGAAAACGGCAAGACGAGTATGTTAATTTTTACAAACTTAAGTGTTAAAAGTGAAATTGTTCTATCAAAAACATTACCATTGGTCTCTATGTTGCCTTTCTTGCTAGTTTTTATTATATTCTTTAACAAACAGCCTTTACAAAGTAGTCTTCAAACTTCAGAATTTTACTTTATATTATATTAAGGGTACCAGAGTAAAGGGATCATGTCTTCCAGTCATAAATTATGTTCAGCCTTGTTTTTCTCTGTTACGTAAAATAAAACATAAAGTCTCTAGTTGAAATCTCAAGAAGGTGGAACATTTCAAGAGATCTAAAAGCTTTTGCTTAAGGCACTGTACATTATGAGTTCTATATACTCCAAATTGAGGTTTTATGTCTCATCTGAAACCAGACAGTTGACCATTACAAGTGAAATTGCAAACTACAAACTACTACTACTCAGCAGGCACCTCAAAATCAGCCTCTGCAGAGTCCAAAAGCAGTCCACTACCCCACCCACCCTCCACAGTCATTCACACCTAAATGCCGTCAACCCACACACACACGCATACACACACACACGTACCATTCTTTCTTTTCCCCATCTTGATTAGATTACAGTGAGCGGGTTGGTGACAGCCTCTGGGCATGCTTGAGGAGCGGTTGATATCTGAGCCGTCCTCCTCGCCCCGCACTCTCAGCCAGTCAAGACGGAAAGAGATAATATGTCTAAAGAGCTGACCTTACTGACAAAAACTGCTTCTGAAGGGCCCCTTTGAAACTAATTTGTCAACATTGAATGCAATAGGCAAAAACTGTGATATATTTTAGAAACTCATGTGGTGCTTGAACAAATATTTACTAGCTGACCTTGCATGTGCTTGAATCCCCTTTTCACTAAATTGGAGCATTTCAAACGATATCTGTCTCTCAATATCCGTATTTCAAGAAACTGAGTAAGAAACCTCTGCATCGAAAGGTGACTGGACACAGATACAACGATTGCATTGGCTTCAGAATAAAAGCCTCATATCTATCTCTGACAAAAAAAAAAAAAAAAAAAGCAGAAGCTGTGCCAAAACAGAAAGGCCTTTGTTCCTATTGTGGCTCCTGACCACCTACCAAGGGGTCCTTTAGTGAAGCGCTCACCCTGGAATGATCAGACCCCATCGCCCCCCAAGGCTCCACAGGCCTTGCCGAGACCTCTGGGCTAAACACATCCTGCCCATCTCCTGAGAGATTATCCAACTCAATGAACACATTGAGAGCAGAAAACAGTGGACGAAACTGGAGCCTGCTATTCAGCTCTATGTGAAACCAGAAGTCTTTATTCGCACTCAACAGCGGAGAGGGAGAAAGAAACCAGAAGACGTGCGGCACTTACTTGCTACTTCCAGCGAGGCATTGTGGCTCACTGCCTCTCCCAGGTAGTTGCGGGCAACGCAGACGTAGGAACCTTCGTCCGGTTTGCTCCGTCGTCCGTGGACGATGCGCAGGAAGAAAAGGGAGCCACTGGGCAGCAGCATGCGTTGGGAGCGGGGATTGTCCCTGTCTGTTTCCACCCGCTCACCATCTTTGTACCACTCCACCGTTGGAGCTGGCCGTCCCTCCGCCTTACAGTTGAGTGTGGCAGGCTCCCCTTTGGATACGATCAGGTCAGATGGGTGCTCTACAATCCTAGGTGGGGTGTCCTCTTGGCGCAGCCGAGATCCTGAAAAGGAAATGAAACGGTGAAAACTAACGTCTTCAGAAATCTACAGCCCTAAAAGAGTAATTTGGCTGAAAATAGGTGGCTTGCCCACCTCGTAGGAATAGTTTATAAATAAATTTTATACAGGCATAGCACTGTGTATGACATACATTTTGTCACATTACAACCTGCAGTGTGTTTTAGGCATGATTGTGAGGTAGAAGAAAAACAACGCATGGTTTTCAAATGTTGTTGCAAATAAAAATCCACCTTTTGGCAACCTAAGACTAAAGTTTTTGCCCATTTACTGTTGCAAAACAACTCAAGCGCAGTCACAGTGGATGGAGAAAATCTGTACATAGATTTGATAGTCTTGCCATGTATTCTCAACAGATTTTAGGTCTGGACTTTCACTCAAAGTTTCTAATACATAAATATGCTTTGATCAAAACCCTTCCATTATAGAGCAGGCTGTATGTTTATGGTCGCTGTCCTGCTGTAAGGGGAGACTTTGCCAAAGTCTTCAGTTTTTTGCAGCTTCCAATAGGTTCCCTGTGTTTAGCTCCATCTACCTTCTCATTAACTCTGGCCTACTTCTCTCTTCTCTAGTCTGCTGAAGAAAGGCTCACAGCACGAGATGGTACCACCATCTTTCACTGTGGGGAAACATGTCTGCTATGTCCCCTACATAGTTTGTGGCAAACCGCAAACAAGACTTCTTTGGTGTTCTTTGAAAGATGCCCTGCTGCTTTCCACTCTTTCATAAAGGCCAGATTTGTGGAGATCATGACTAATGGTTGTTCCTTTTGAGAGACTTCCACCTGAACTGTGGATGTCTGCTGCTACCATGAGCCTCTTGACTGTTTGTCTTAATTCCCTCCTTGCCCAACTTGTCATTTTAGGTGGAAATGTCTTCGTAGATTTGCTGTTGTGTCATATGTTTTCCATTTTCAGATAATGGATTGAACAGTGCTCTGGGAGACATTCAAAGCTTGGACTACTGTTTCATAACCTAACCCTTATTAAATTTAGAGGACTTTACCCCTGACCTATCCGCTGTATTCCTCGTTCTTTGTGATGCCATTCTTATATTAATGTTTTCTAGCAAACTTTAGAGGCCTGAATAGCTCTGTTCTTAGATTAAAGAACTCACAGAGGGATTCTATTAATCGGAAGGTATAAGGACAAAAATTGAGACCATTGCCCCTGGTAGCTACTTCCATGTCGCAGGAAGCTATATCCATTTTAAAGTCAGCTATTGATCTGAGTAATAATAGGCCAGCACCAGTGACTAAGCAGCCAGCCCTGGCTCATGAGAGGGAGAGTACTGACTTGCGTTAGCCTAAGAGAGGTTGATGATTAGCATGCCTGGCTTGGTCACACACTGGATTGCATACTTCCTCTACTGTCTGTTTGCAGGGATGGGCAGGCATTAACACTGGATAAGCTAGCTGCCAGCATGCCTAAACTGGTCACCCACAACTCACTGATGTGTTCTTTAGACAGATTATATTACTGTAATCCAATGTGACATCAAGCATAAACATAATATATTACACAAAGCTGAAGGTGGCTTCTGATTCAGCTGATGGCTAGATGGTGTTTCCACCTAATCTTTTAAAACCTAGAACATCTTTAATTGGGTCTAATTTCAAAACTTCATATACATAAGACTGTTCTAATATGGACTAGATTATTCTACACTAAATCAGAATACTTAAACATAGTGTCTAATTTGTGCAAACTTTATTTGACTTGTGAACACACAGTCTTGCCACATTGGATTGTGAAAGTTATTGAACTTTCACAATTCAAATAAAGGTCTCATTAATTGGCAACCCTGCCAACAATTATTTTGATATAGTTTTCTTCCAAGAAGAGATTAAGTCACCGCACTGACTTAATCAGTTTAGCTATGGTGACCAGTTTAGCTATGTTAGTTGTTAGCCTATCCAAGATTAATGCTAGCCTATCCAAGGCTAAGCCCAGTCTATATACTAATGGACAACAGAAGAAGAAGGCAATCTAATGGATGACCAGCTTGTGCATGCTAGTCACCAGCCTCTCCAAAGCTTACACAAGTCAGAACTCTCCTTCTCATTAGCCAGCGCCGGCCACTCACTTAGTGGTGTCGGCTTATCATTTATCCAATCAGTAGCTACCTTAAGAATGAATATAGCCTCTTGTGACAAGAAAGCAGCCAGCACTAGGTACACTAAGGTCTTTGTTTTAATACTAATACCATGCCATATATTTATGAACTAGACCACTTCTAAAGGTGCAATCAAATGGGCTGAATACAATGCCTTAAGATCTACAAGCATAAAAAAGTCTAGTCAGTATGAATATTTTTGGAAAGCCCTAACCGCATTTTTAGCCTTTTAATAGTATAGCTTTTTTTAACATTCTGTTATTTATGAGTGGTACTCTATTCCAACCCACATTCACTGCTTGTATGTGTGCCTCTTTTTCTTTCAGTTTTCAGGCAACACTTAGCATGTGTGAATGCATAAAAGACAATACTTATTGCATGTCTACTGAACTGACATTGAGTAATTAAATTAACACAAAGAGAAAAAAAATCTGTCAAGAGTGAATTGTGAGGTTTTGAAGATACAAGGGGTAGAGATAACAACTGACCAATCGAACATCACTTTTTAATTAGAGCGTGTGCTCCTTTAGTAAAGGTTAACAACGCTGCAATTTATGTGACCGACATTTCTCAGATCAAAGAACAGAGCAACAGAAACAAGGAAGGATCTGTGAAAAAAAAAAAAAAAAGCAACACACCTTAAAGGCAAAAGGAAATTAACAGATAAGAGATAAGATAAGAGCGCACCTCACAGTGGCCTCGCAAACAGGGAGCCACACCGCCAGGGAAGCTAAATCAGTGTCAGCAGCCGTGTGAAAGGAGTTAACACCCGAGTGCCATCTCTGGTCATTACTTCTGCTCCCTGACCACTCAGCTGTGGCTATCAAAGCTGATTTACATGCAAATCAGCTCCCTGTTGTTAATTCCTGAAGGGTGGGTCTTGCACTGCGCTTCTGCATGCAAGTTCTGTTCGTCAGAGAGTGACACAGGGCTCATCCCTCCTCGCCATATTGCCCACCGTAGGCTTTTGGAGCTCATTCAGCACCAATTAGAGGGAGTCAGGTCTAATTGGAGGCATCGGCCTGCAATTAATTTATCCAGTATCCCGTGAACTTGCCACACTGCCTCATTTATGTGCCATCCACCCAGCCCCTGCCCTGGTTTTCTTCAGAAAGCAGTGCTGAGAAGGCATCTTCCATTGGTTGCCAAGTTCTTTTTTTTTTTTTTTTTTTTTTTTTTAGTGAAATCAGCATAATTAGTGACAGCTCTGTGGAAAGATTAATCACTTCAATGCAAATGCGTAGTATGGCCGGTGAAATATAATTAATCCAGCCGCCCAGTAGAGAACATTTTGATCATGACTCCTGTAAAAACGTCAGGTTTAGCCCAACAGTGACAGCAGGCTAAACTGAGTGGATGTTTTGAAAATTAACTGATAAAATTATGACAAATGCTTACATTTTTACCATCTCTCCCGTTAAATGTATGCATCTCATCAACCTTTCGTTCTTCCTTAACTTATACAAAATCATTGATATTCTTAGTAAACGCACTTTCTGTGCATAATTCTGTGTAAAAACACAAAATCTTGTCAAAGTTTTCCATTTCTACTTCAAATATCTTAGTACACTTGAAATAAGACAAAACTAACTTAGAAGTTACTTTTCAGAAAGACACAAGAGCCTGTTTTAAGTTAATAATTCCTTAATAGTGATAAAAACGAAGAAGTGGAACACTAAATTATTCTCATAAATTAAATGTCTTGTTCCATTTGCAGATTACTTCACTTGTAACCAGTAATTTTTCATCAGTATTAATAAATTATTGATAACAATCTCCAGTGTTGCTTATAAATTAGTTTTGTCTTATTTCAAGATATTTAAGCTAGAAACTAGACTTGGTGTGATTTTATGTTTTTTGTGGCGTAAGAGTCTTTTAGCTTAAAATTATTCAGAAAACATTGTCATAAACTGTTTATGTTCCATTTCCAGTTTGGACAAAGCAAATGATCTGTTTGAGGGAATTAATTTCAGTTAAAATTTAGCGTCTATACTTCTATTTTTTTTTTAAAGCTTGCTTACAGAGCTGCATAATTTGGAATGCACGACTAACAGTTGGCAGGGGTGAAAAATTATATCTGAAACAGATGGAAAATTAGATAGGAACACATCAACCCTCTGGTGAGATTAATTATCTCACTCTCTGGCACTGAGTAAAGTCCAGCCTTCCCGGCTTTTGGAACCGCCTCAAGCTTGAATAAACTAATTATATTCCAACTCTCATCAGACAAACTTTTGAACTAACAGACCTAATGACAACAAGGGTCATCCAACGGTTCAGGGGAACCCTCCATTACTGCTGCATCAACTGCCCCTCTGCCACCGCCCTTTACCCGCCAATGCATGCTAGCATGTTTTATTAAAGAGGACTTTAAAAGCGCCACTGCTATCTGCTCTGTTCTTACCCACCCAGAGTTGGACAGCTTCTCTCTAATTTGAAGCAGAAGTTTGGGTTTTTACAGAGGCCATTAACTATTTAGATGCGACCCACTGGGAGGAGAACTGTGCAACGATGAGCGCTGTGTTTGATCAAAGAGTGCTCACTGTGGATAATTACATTGGATCTGCATGATTAACACGTAAACTCCAAATACAATGGAAAGCAAAAGAGTTTTTATTGGAGCTCTGGGTGATCCTTTCGAGTCAGTGAGATGCTGAAAATTGAGCCGATATCGCGAACTTGCAGCTCTGACTTGCAAGTTGTTCTTTAAACACCACACAGGAACATTTAGTAAGAAATAAGCAATGCCTTGAAATCTAAAAATGATTAAAAAAATATTTCAATAGAATTTCCAAAGCACTAATAGAGAGAGGGTTGGTATTTTATAGAGGAACCGTTAACTGTTTAGTTATGGCTTAATGAGCGGAGAACACTTCAATCAATAATAAACGTGTTGAGTGTTCACTGCAGATGATAACACTGGATCCGCATTACTAACATGTAAGCTTGGTATATAATGTAAAGTTCAATAATATCTGTCAGTGGTGGTGTCCAGATACAACTTTTTAGTCTCTGATGTGATATAAATATTGCAGCTTTAAGTATTGGCCAATATCAATATTGACCCGATACAATATCAGCATAAATCATACTTTTATTATTTTGTAGTGAGGAATGTTAGAAAAGGCTTGATCAAGTGATTTTACTCAGAACAATAGTCAACAACAACAAACATGACTCATTTAGCAGGATACAACTGTTGCCAGTAGAGGAGGGCGAAATTGACTTCAGTTCAAATTTTATCACAACATTTTGTTTTATTAATATGATAATGATAAAGATTATGGTTTAAAATAAACCTTTTTATTGCTTATTATTTAGGTAACGAGTAGTTTTGCAGGCATGGCATTCGCAAAAAGTAACTATATTTAATCTTTATTTTTAGTCTTTTTTAACGTACTTGATGCTCTCCTAAAACAAAGAGAAGAAAACAATAAAAACAACATTTCTGGTCACACTTTCAGTTTTGTTTTTTTTGTTTTATCCAACATCATTAGCTTTAATAAATTTATCCTGACAACAATACATCAAAATTCTTATGGTAAGAAATTTTTCAGAATAAATGATAAACAATATGATAAATGCCCACCCGTAAATGCTGGATAGAAATTCTGGGGCGGACAAAATACTTTAGTGGAATGCTTCTATCAGCATCCAATCTTAGATGCAAGTCGATATAATACAATACTGACTTTCTTTGGCTGTTACTGGAGCGATTTACGATATCAACGTCGGACTGGGACACCTCTAGTCTGATATTCAAAAGCTACAGAGAATAAGTTGGGAAAGCATTCTAAGTACAGTCCTGTGTCAGCTTTGTCACGCTGATCCAAACAGATACTCGGTGTGAACTCTGTTACCTCAACTCCAATACCCCTCATCAAGGAAATAAAAGAAAACAACAACAACAAAAAACAGAGAGAGACCCACGCTGAGGGTGGGAGTATCCCACCACAGGACATTCTGATGCTCCACTCTACAGGTGGAAGCACTCCAAGATTACAACTGATTTAATTGCTGTAACTACTGCACAGACAGAGGGCCAACTCTAAAACTGAAACAAGAGAGGAGTAGAGTGCACACTTCACCACTGAATCAAGCTGTTCAGAGTCTCTTGCTCTTTTTACTTTGAGTCAATCTAACCCACCCGCCCCGAGCGCTGCCCTTCCTTCCCCTCTACTGCTTTCAAGCACCTCTCTCTTATGTTTTATTCCAGCCTCTATCCCCCCGCCCCCTCCCCATTTGCTTGCAGACAGAGAATGTGAGATGAGCTAATGCAACACACAGCCTTACTGAAGGGAACCTGGGACTTCTATTGCAAGGATCTGATCGATTGTTGCTCGGGGCCAGATTCTCCCTCTGCCTTCACCCTCACACTTGCCAGTGAGCTTCTATGTTTTTTTCTTTTTATTTTATTTTGATTTTCTCCCCTTCATTTACTCATGAACACACACTTAAACATTCACAAACTTCAAGCTAAGCTTTAGGAAGCTTCACGCTTGCAGTGGAGGCAATTAGAAAACAGCAGTTCTCAGAGACATTCAAACAAACATACAAAAGAAACCCCCAGCAAAGCCCGACAGTAACAAAAATGCTGAAGGCATACACTGTCCAATCCCATCAAACGTCCCTGACTGAAACTGACCCACCTGCAGTTGAAATGCAAAGACTCATGAGGGCCTTTGGGAATTTTGTTCAGGTTCCTATCACTCTCCAGGTCTGGATAAAAATAGCTTTATCAAGAGATTTGTGATGGTTCTCAATGAGCCAGAGGCAACATGGTTCACAGCCATCAGATCAGCAGTTGTTTGCATATTAAGGCTGAGGTCTTTTTTTAATCGATTCATCTGTGTTCTGGTGCCAAACCTGATTCTCATCTGGCCACATGAGTTCCTGATCTGTCAATAAATCACACAACACAAGCTGGCTTCCTCAATGTGGGGCGCAAGTAGGAAAGAAGTTGATTTACAATGCAAACAAGAGGAAACACAGAGAAGTCATCATCCAGTTATCAATCACTGATGGGTCAGAAACTCTAAAGTTCAACCTTTTTAAGGTCATTGAACTCCACTCAACCACTTATTTGACTGAAGAAGTCTTGAACTATTACAATTATTGGTTGTAATAGTTTTCAAAACAGTAACTTTTCAAACAGAAACTGTTTTCTGTGACAAGATGACAAAGTTCAGTCAAGCTGGGAGAGAGTGAGGCTTTCAGAAGATAACAGAAAGGCTGGACACAGTACACCAAAGGTGCTCAAATAATGTCCACTTTTTTTGCAAAGTTTAGCATTCTGGATCTAGAGTAAATTTTTATTTTCTCATTTTGAGCTTTTAATCACTGGTCATATTCAATTTGGAAATGTTGCAGCCTTCTGGAAATCCCACAGTTAAACTGATTAGCTAGATTATATTAATGTACAATAACAAGTAGTACACAAGCTATCTTTTAGATTCAAGCTGCACCAACAGGCTAAAAAAAGCCATTTGCTGAAAGAACAACATATTCAGAGCAGAAATTAAGTCAACACTGTATAAAATATATAAACATTTTGCATTTAAGGTAAAAAAGAAAAAAAAACAGCTCTGACTTTGTCTGCACCTTTCACTGTCCAATTATTGATCGGTTAATCCAAAAAAATAATCAATAGACCAGTCTTAAATCGCATTGATGATAAGTCAATCATAAAGGCTTGGGTTTTATAAATGTTGATGTTTGAAGAAGCTGCAGATGTATCCTTTGCTACAAATGATCAAGTGGTTCACTAAAGGAAAGCGGTTATTTCGTATTAGGCAATAACATGTTTATTTTCTTATTTTAAAAAAAGTTAATGATGAATTATTCTATAATGACAGGATTATTATTATTATTATTATTATTATTATTATTATTATTTACTTAGCTTTTATATTTTAATGTATTTTTACAATATTCTATAAAAAAGCCCTAAGTGGTGAAATAAAAATCTGCAGAATGTGCCAGTTCTTTTTATCAGATTCATCGTCAGAACAAATGATTGATCGTCACAATAACTGATTGTCAGAATAATCATTAAAATAGTTGATAACTAAAATAATTGCTACTTGCAGCCCTAAACCTCTCTAATAACTTTGTCCTTATTTTAAAAAGTTACATTTTTTTTAACCAGGTATGAGAATATGCTTTGTGTTTTGGTGCTGCATGGCTGACAGCCGGGACGGCAACCCTGCAGGATCTCTGACTCCCAGCAGCCCTCAGGACCACAAAAAACAAACAGGGTTGCTTTTATCCAGACCCACAGTCATAAAACCCTAAACCCACACAGGCAGAATAATGCCTGCAAAACATAGAACCCTAATTACTTTCCACTCGGTATGTACATACAGGAAGAAATGCCGTAACGCTGGAGAGAAACTGAAAGGAATTATAAGAAAATTATAAAACAATTACCTAGCACTAGTAATCAGTTACAGTTCAGTGATTTCCATAGCTTCAAAATAAGTGTGCCTCTGTTTTGGACAGCTTTTTTTCCATGGCTACTATCTTGGCAACATGTGGGGAAGAGTAAGGGAGTAAGAGTAAGGGTAAGGGCGCATGCTCTTCACCTAGAGGAACTCGCCAGGGAAGGAGGACAGTGAAGCAATTTAGATTTGTTGTCAACTCAGCCCCCCGAGGTCAGGAGACAGGATAATGCGTCTGCTTCCTTGAATGACAAAAACGGCTTCACAGTGCAACACAGTTCACTCTAATTGCTGCAACCGAACAAATCTGAAGCTGTACAGATTTGAGAGAGACTGCATCGGGCAAAGAGTGGGCAGAGATTTGCACTTTGGTTCAAGCTCAATCTACAAACTCCTAATTATTACAATACAAACAGCTAACAAGGCAATACATCACTCCAATTAGATTGCATCACTTCAAATCTAATATTCCTGACACAAGAATTAAATGCACCGACAAGAAAGGGTTTTTATTCCATTTTGGGGGTGTCCTAACTGGGCATTACCTTTTGGAAGCAAATAGCTGCCTCCTGCATCCTCATGGAAGAAAGAGACTTTAAAAGATCTGCTGCTGTTTTATCAACTTTCCAGACCTCTCAGGTCTTCTGGTTCCGCTCTGCATCCCCAAAACCAGAACCAAACGAGGAGAAGCAGCATTCAGTTTCAATGCACCTCTATTCTGGAACAAACTTGCAAAACCAAATTGCAAAACAGCTGAAACACTGAGTTCATTTAAATCAAGGGTAGACCATTAATTACTGGAACACTGATCAACCCGTTAGGTGTATTGATGATTTTGATGATGAAACTCCACAAAACATTATTGGTTTCTCAATTGTTAATGATGTTTTTGTGACTTCTCGTTTTTGTGCTTTTATGATGCAAAGAACTTTGAACTGACATGTTGTGAAATGAATATGCTATGCAAATAAACTTGATTTTTGTGGAATTTCACAATGAATTAAATGAATTACTTTTTACTTTGAACTTGAGAAGAGCCACTATTTTACTAAGGACAAGCTTGACACATTTTGAGAAAACTGAACTGTCTTTTACACTTGGTTAGTCCAAAATGATATCCAACTCAACATGTGGAAAGAGGATTTGTCATAAGGTCATTTGGCAAGAAAAACCGGTCTTTATGTTGATTGGTCTGTCCAGGCTGACACATATCGTGACCACCCACATCCAGAAGTCCAAGTATGCAATGGCACAGATATGGAATATGGATTTGTGATAAAGGAGGCCAAGCACAGTAGGGCACTCCCTATCTACAGCCCCATTAATCTGTGATTAGGGGACTTAAGGGGGGATTTATGGCAGAGATAAGAGCAGAGGGCGTGTCCCTCTGGGGGGAGCCGGGCGAAGACTAGAGGCATGCGTAGTGAGAAACGTGGCCGACCAATTTAATGATTGAATGCAAAAGAAAAGGCGACCTCTTCTATTGAATTAAGGGAGATAACAGAGGAGGGTTTGGCAGAGATAAGACGGAGAGAGACGGAGACCCAGGGAAGAGGTGGGGTACTGTACTGCTGCTGATCAGATGACACAAGCAAGAAAAACGAAATGGAATCTGTAGCCGTTTCAGCTCCTACAATCCCACCCCGGAATGTGCTGCATGAACGACTTTGCCAGTTGGATCAGATCAAACCTGTTTTTAATGTTACACAAGGCTATCACTTACACTCCTGAGAGCTGGGATTAGAGGCCTGTGCGCAAGTGTACATGGAGACGCAGGGGTGGGGTGATAAGGGGGGTGATGGATGGCGTTATGGCCTCTTTCTCTCCTCATCTCTTTGTCTCCATTTGCCAAACAGAACGGTGTATTGTTATCTTCCCTTACGCTACAGCAGCACTTGAGCAGAAGTATCGCCTGACTTAAAATGGTACCTCTGTTCAAATTTGTGCATTTTCAAGTCAAACAAAGACGCTGCTTAATACCTTTTTCGTTTGTACACATCACAGCATCTTGACTCACGTCATTTGATTGTTTATCTCCCTTTCTGTTACAGTAACTGAGGCAATCATAAGGCTGAGTACAATGGTCCCATTGATATTGGGGTGGGCTCAGACACAGGCATATTTTAGCCCTTTTCGCACTGCAGGGTCTGGCACGGAACGGAACGGCACACTTCGGTCCGGTTCCACCCGTACTGCTACCCTGTTGTGTTTGCATATAAATGAGGGCAGCATCGAAGCTGTACCTGACATCATTTTTGAAACTAAACAATGGTTTCGATGTAGCAGCCAAAGCCATTTCCTCGGAGATGCAGTGGAAAACTTTCTCTTACCTCGTTGACCAATTTACTTTGTTCTGTACTCGTTCATAAGGGAGTAAGCGGAGGGAAGAAAATTACCTCATCATGGGACCAGGTAACAGCAGAATATTGGGAGGAATTCATTGCAAATTAAAAATAAATATTAAAAGGATCACTCTTTACAAAATACAGTAAGAACAGATTAGTGAGAGCCAGCTAGACTCGATCAACGTCTGACTGCAAAACAACCAACAGCTGACTCTAAACCAATCAGCTGCTGAATTCAAAGCAGGCAGACCGATTGGAACTACAGCTCCAAGGAGCCGGGTGGAACCGGGTCAGAAGTGCTAATGCAAAAACAGTTGGCCCAACTTTGAACCCGTGCTGTGCCGTTCCGTGCCGGACCCTGCAGTGCGAAAAGGGCTTTAGTGGCATCAGGTATACCAAGGTTTTAAGAACATCCAGTCTCAAACACACTATCCTAGTGTTCCTTCACTATATGGTCTTTTTAAAGTGATACCAAATAAAGTGCCAGAGTAGGCGAAGTTCACAGTTGAACTTTACCTACTCTATTGCTGTGGTCTATTTGTAAATTGACTGAAAAAGGTTTCTGATAGCATCCTGGTTTAAGACCAGGATGGTTTGGAATGATTCCTGGTCTCAAGCTTAAATTAGCTCTATTTTACCACTGCAGAAGGCAAACCAAGAGTAGTTTATCTGTCTGCTAAGCAGCTGATAGCAGGCTGGCTACCTGACTAAAAAGCTAAGTATGGGTTATTATACTTTGGTGCAAAAAGTTAATTCTACTGCAAAATTTAGTGTGTATTCAACACTGTTTGCTCAAGTCTATTATTCTAAAACATAGCTAACAATGGTGCAACAATAAATCAGCCCAGATTCCCATAATTTTAGGTGTTCGACCAAATCAATCTTAGCTTCCACGAGTGAGGACTGACATACAGATAAGGTCGTCACTGCAAACGTAGCGACTTTGTTGCCATATTTATAACTTTTCATGCAAAAAAATAAAATCAGAATGGGCGGACCAAGCTTTTTAAAGATTGGATATTGGCCAGAAAACTGTAATCAGTGCATTGCTAATTATAATCATTATTTTGGGAAACACTGAAAATTGTTTATTTCCTGTTGTCAATAACAATTATGTATAATGCTATAACTTTTTTGTAAATACTAAGAAATCAAGCTTTTCACAAAGTAACCATCTCATACAAATCTATACCCATTAGTAGCACTACATTCAAAATCTTTTGTTATTGTTAGGAAAAAGAAAAAGTTCAAGCTTTAGGGACATCCTTGTTTCAGGATTTCAAATCAAAAGGATGGAACAAGTTACAGCCATAGAAACACCCTTTATTTCAGTGGCTCATTAAAAAAACAAGGTTTGTTTAGTTTCTGTTTGGTTTCTATAAACAGCAAACTTACTGATCATTACTGATATAATTTTTTTATAAAAGAATTACTGATTGCACTTTAAAAATCAGGTAACTTTATGTTATTAAAGGTAAAGTTTAAACAGTAATGATTTCTTGGTTAATGTCAAGTTGTCATATCAAAGACATTTTAAATAATGTCAACTTTGTATTAAAAGTGTCATAATTTACCGAATTACGCTTTATGACAACAGTCAAATATTCATGAAGGCTTATTCATGTTCATGACATGTCTTATGTCATGTTTATGACAGTGTCATGACAGTCTTATTCACCCCCCCTTCAAATAGTGTTACCGAATATCTTTATATTGTCAATATATGGTTTTTCATTAAAATGCAAATAATTTTGATTGATTAAATACAACTAAGCACTTAACTTGATCAAAAAGTTGAATCAAGTTTCACCACTTTAGAAAAACACAGTAAAGACAAACTGGACCCATGTCATACATAACATGTTTTGTTAAACTCTCGCTCTAGTTTTGAAGTTTTACAAACCATTGCACTCTTGACACCAGTCAGAATTGCTTTATTACAGTCGCCTCCTTTGATCGCCCTGCTCCTCATTTGTCATCTGTAATAAAGAGACAACATTTCTGCTGATGACAGCATAAGGGGACACTTAGCACCAGAGGTAAATAACACACGGTGAGCTCAAAGGCTGTGGAACATTTACAGTAATGGCTCATCAGTCAATGAACCTGGTGAGATCTTTAGGGCAGGAGCACAAGCACGAGTTCCCGACACCTTCATTTGGGAAAAACATCCTTTTACTCATTTAGCAGGGCGATCCTGTGATTGGGCTCCAGTGGGGACCATAAACAATGAAAACAATATTTTCAGTTCTGCTTCAGGCCGTTTTACTAAACACACACAGATTTGGAAGACAACGTGGTTGGAAGCATGATAAAGGGGGCATTTGAGCTCATAAACACCTAAGAACAGGAACGTCTGTTTTTTTTCCCCTAGTCTTTATAAATTTTAAATAGTTTCTTAGTAATGGGTGAACTGTTTTACTATGAATAGCAACATAACTTATAAATGTCTTGCAAAAATATTTGAAAGAAACGCAAAGTTCTTTGCGTTTTGGTGGTTTGCTGCCATGATTCTAACACACACCCGAGTAGCTCTGCAAAGCAACAGCAGGACTTCTTCGCTGCCGCACAGTGTTAACCCAGCGCGAGCATCTTAGCGCTCATGTTGGGTTTAAAGGCTGCTTGGAAAAGCAGGTTACGACACGTTAGCAACAAATTAAACAGTTTTGGCTGACAGAAGGCACAGAAATGGAAAGTGCGGAATCCCCTAATGCATCAAATCTTTATAAGAATAAAGATTTGGCCACTTTAAAGTTAAAAAAAAAAACAAAACAACAACAACAACAAAAAAAAAAACGGCATCCAGTCCAGGGGCAGCACAGCTGACTCTGTGGGCGGGCAATGCCTGCCCATGCCGCCGGGTCTGGTTTCTATAAAGTCCTTTTGTGTTTTATTTACCATTGTCATAGCAACTGAACTAACGGGTGCCAGGAGGAAAAAGAGCTGAGAACCAAAAGTTTGCCTTTTGGTTCTCAGCCTTTGCGCTGACCTGGGAGTGGATCAGCGCAAAGGCTGAGCCAGGCTAAACATGGAGACCCCTCATTGATTCAAGGTCTGTCTTTGCTTGGACTCCTCTGTTTGTAGGGAGCCTTCTGTTTGCAGGGGGGCCTCTGGTTGGGTGGAGACTCTAGAATGGTTATTTTCCAGAGCAAGTTTCAATTTCACCTTCAGGTCTGCAATCTGACCCTGCAGAGATTTCACTGTTTCTGACTGTGCTTTGAATTTAGAAGCTTGCTCAATGTGACTCTGTATTCTTCGACCATTACTCCTATCAGAGCTTTATTGTGGGGGCATATTTTTCAGTCTCCCTCTTGAAGTACTCCAGCTGTTGAAGAATGCTCTTGTTGGCTGTAAATTTGGAAGAGCAATAAACCTTTGATACATCTTTAATCTCTGGCACGTTTCTTCCATGTTCAGGTTTGACTTGCATGTGACGTTCTTTTTCTAGCATTTTTTGCAGTTTTTGAATCTCCTCCTGCCGTGGAGATACATTTCAGCCTGATATGCAATCCTTTGGTCTCTTTCCTTGTGGAGATCAAAAATCTTATTCTGCAATTCTTTAAGATCGTCTACTTGCTTTGTGATCAATGACGTGTTGGCTTGTCTCTTCTACGACTTCCACTGAGGGGGTAATCATGAAGCCAGCAGAGGGAGTTGTTTCCTGCTCGACTTCCAATGATGTTGAACTCTCAAAGTTACCAGAAAGACTTAATTCCCCCTGGATCTCTCCTGATTCATCTTCCGGCTTAATGGGGTCATCTGCCATCTTCGAAAGGGAAAATGACAGCGTCATAGTCAACTTATGTTGAGGTCCACCATGTTGACCCATGAAAGCTTAGCTGGAAAAGCTTCATGTTAACAAGCAATCTGTTGCTTCACGTCTATATTCTGGTAAATTCTTGCTTCTCTGAAAGGTGTGTAATATCTGGAATCGATATCCCACTCGTTTTGATTAATTTCGAACATGCTCTGAAGAGTGATCTGTCGCGATAGAACCGTGGAACAGGTCTGAGAAAATGCTGTCTGTGAGCAAGAGAGAGATTCCTTTGTGGTATCATAGAGTGATCACTGCTGATGTCATCGATACCATTGAAACTGAACATACAACACAAAATCCTTAAACAAAAACCAAAGGGACAAGTGTGGATGAGCTGCTACTCTTCTCGACACCAGTCAATTGCAGCAAGTGTCGTTAGAAAGAAACAAACAAAAGCTGTCAAACCCTGCAACGGGTCATGAGGCCAAAAGCCATTCTTGCAAGGATAAATGCAATTTCTTCCCCCTATCTTATCAGTTCTTCGGGAACCAGTTGGGAATTTTGTGGTGGGAAAGACTGTGGGGCTTGTTAGGAAGCCGCCTGTCAAGTTGGCTCTGCAGAGCTGGCAGATGGGGCTGAATGGAACAGGGTGGATGTGAGCGGAGAGTCAGTCTATCGGTTATTTATCACAATGCGACTTTCGCAGACTCGCAGATTCCTCAGCTTGACCCCACGTATTCTCGATGTCAGCCTGGGACGAAAACATCGCCAACACCGGTGTCAGAGATGTCACTCTGTTAGTGGAGCAGAAACTCCAGGACAAGGGGCTGTAATTAATCCAGAGCCCAGATGACAGGATGGGGACCCTCCTGTTTCAGCACACAGAATAGCTGAGGGTTTGTGTTGTAGAGCGGGGATTACAGAAATGAAGCACAGGGGAGTAAGAGTCGGCAATTATCTCGTTTCTGTTTTGCAGCTTTTTAATGAGGTCTGACCAGAGCAACGTCGGAAATTCATGAATGTTTCAAAACAACAGCAGAATAGAAGGAATAGGACTCCATTTTGTTTTCAAAATCTGAGAATGTGAATCTCATTGATTTTTGTTTCCCTCTGTGATTTTGAAAGCTGGAGGTGTTTTATTATTTAGCATTTTACAGCAAATTTCAATCTATACACGTGCATAAAAATTGCATAATAAACCCAACTGTAATTTCATTTAGAAACACATACCAGTGGAGTTTATAACTTTGCAAGAAAATTCCAACTCAAACATTTTCATATTTTGTCCAATTACAACAACAAACTTTAATTTATGTAGTTGGGATTTTAGGAAATTGCGATGAAAAGTGTGACATACATTTCCACGTCAGTCCCACTTATTCTGATATCTCTAATAATCTCTAAGTAATATCTAGTTTGTATCTACCTTCAGAAGTTACATAATAGCTAAACAGTGCCTATTTGTATAAATTTCTTAGTATAAAAACAACAGGGCAACGAAGCAATCTCAAAATTTTTAACAACTCAGAGTAGACTTCAATCCCTCATCTGAAAATTGAAAGTGCTGAAAACATTTCATTACATGGCCATCTAGATGAAGTGGCAGGCTGAGCAACATTAATCAGAGAAGTAGGCGAGAGCCCCATGCTGTAACTCAAGCAGAGCAGCTCAGGTGGGAGAATCCATCAGCAGGATGGCTGGTGGTTGTAAACTCCACAAATATGCTGTTTAATGAAAGAGACTAACAAGGAGAAAGCTGTTGAGAGAAAACCATCAGAAGTCCCATTTAAAACTAACCAGCAATCTGCTAATAGTGGATTAGAAATTTGCTAACTTTGAAAATGTTTTGTCAACTATAAAACTGAGACCACGAGTGTAATGTTTACTTCCTGAAGTCGAATCTTGCAGTTAGATATGCAATTCTAAATTTACCCTGTTGATGGCAATCTTTGTCACATGGAGACCATCAACTTTGTTAGTGCTTTAGCATTAGCTTTTACTAAACATCATGTTGATTGAAGAAAATAAACATTTTGTTGCCTAAAATACTATCACAGCATTCCTTTAGTGAACGTTTCATCTTTTATAGTAAAGGACCAATCGGAAGCTAAAAAAATATGTCATCAAAAAAGTTCAGCCCTTTCTGCTTTATACAATTTCAATACAGTGAAAAGTTGATCTGTTGTTCATTTTTTGGATTAACTGATTAGTAATAGGATAGCAAAATGTGCTAAAAAGGAGAGATTTCTTAAAGAACTTGAACCAAGTGAAGTGAAGTGTACTGCCACTTCAGGGGTTCTTTGTAGAACACAGACAAAGGTTTGTTTTATCTTAAATGCAAAATATGCAGATTTTTTTTCAAAACCCTGCATCATTTGACTTCCATCAGTCAACCAAACATTATTTGTATAGCACATTGTCTTAGACCAAAGTTTAGCACAAAGTCATCACACCCAGTCAACAATTGATCAATTATATTTTTTCAAGTGCCATCGATTGTTGATTAGTGTTTGATTATTTTTTTAAAAGCAACTCTAAACAGGTGGGTTTTCAGTCTAGATTTAAAAGCAATCTGCTTCAACTGTTTTCCATTTAAAATGTATGCATTACTTATAAGATCAAATTTGAAGTATGTGACTGTAGCATTCAAAAAAACTTGACACCTTAAAGCTTTTGCAAGGCAGTATAAACCAACAACATGTTCTTTTGCAGAAGAAGAATTATTTCTGAGCACAGCAGGAAGAGTTGTGGTTGGAGGAACGGAGCGGAGGGAAAGCTGCAGCGCGGTGAGCAGGAAGAGGGACGAGCAGCACACTTGGCTGGCACAGTCCAGCCACAGAGTGCGACATTTGGGCTTGCTGCCAAGAGAAAAGAGCTCTGAAAGGGTGCCAAAGCAGATTGGGGCAGCGGGGCACGGCCAAAAAAAACAAACAAACAAAAAAACAAACAAAAAAAAAAACACCTAATGCTTTCTAAATGTTATTTGATTGCTGGCACTGTATTGGCCTACAGTTGGAGCAGCTGAGTCTGGTAGCAGAACTGATGACCTTAAATGCTTGTGTAGGCTGGTCTAAATGCTCTGCCAAACACATAATAAAGAAAACCCCAGACAACTGGGTGTTGGAAGGGAGTTTTATGAACACCATGCAGTCGGAGGTACACAAAGTCTGCGAGTTCAAACTTGGGACGTCATCCTCTGGTGCCCTTTAGGTTACAAGAGGTGAGAATGGATCGTATATGTTCCCATGCTGACATTTTCAAGCACTGGTAAGTGATTGTCTGCAAGAGCACCTCAAGTATTGCGGCTGCAGAGGTATTATTAAAGTGAATCTGGGATTAAGACTCAATGGAGCCATATGGCGAAACGACTCCAATGAGAAGGGCATTGCCCGAGTCCAGCCAAATGGAACAGAAATTGCCCCAAAAGTATCCAAAAACCTGACTTGGAAAAATAAAAAAAAAATAAAAAAAAGGGACGCAAGGCTTGCCATGAGATGCACAGCAAATATTTGGTCAAAAATTAATGGAGGGGAAAAGTCTGCCAAGAAGCCTTTTTCTAGACATCCGCAGGGAGGAAAACCTGTGCCCAGTCTGGCATTAGGAAGAAATTTCCTTTCTGCAGACAACTGCTCACTGGTCTGTCTGCTTTCCAGCAGCCATTTACCAAAACCCTGCCATCAAACACGTACCAGCTGTCCAGGTACGCAATGGTTCCAAAAAAATAAAAGAAAATAAAACACTGCTCTCTCATGATGCAAACCAAACTCCTTGCAATAGGGGTGAAGGAATCTGAATTCATTACTTTTTCATCAGGTTGTTGTCTGCACCCCACAGCAGAAACACCTCCAGGTGTCTGGTTTTTATTTTCTTCTTTTTTGGGGGGGGAGTTTAAGTAGGAGACGGAAGTGGAGACTGGGATAATCGAGGTGATGCATGCGAGAGAGCAAATTTTCCGATTTCCAACAGCTTTTCCCGAAATGTTTTGTAAGTGGAAATAACCTCGACTTTTCTTTCCAGTGACACTGGATTCCACTGGTTGTACTTAACTTCTCCCCCACAAAAAGTAATAAACTGTGAAGTGGTCAAAGGATTCATCATTTTCACGCTGAACTCATGGGTTGCAGTAAATCATTCAGATTCAACCGGCATCTCTTAGAAAAAGGCAGCAAACACCACAGAGCAGAAACGCTCAGCAGAAAAAAACAAACAAACAAAAAAAAAACGCATTTCAATGTAAATATGTTCATATCCTTAAACTTTTTCATTTTGTCACGTTCCAGTCACATATTAGAGTGAAAAAGAAGAGCAGAAGGTTTTCTTCCATCATATCTCAATCTTACTCCCATAAAGTCTCATCAGCTTTGGAATTGGTATTTTTAAAACTTTGCAAAAGCACATTTTGTGACAACCTCAAACTTGATACACACAAAGCAGAGCAACGATGCTCTGCTTTGTGAATTTCACATCACTGTGAAATTCACAATGATGTGAATTTAAAGGAAAAATGAGAAATGGTTCTCAGAGTCTTTTGCAAATAAAACTGAGTAATACTGATTTACCTCATAACCCTTAAATAATTGTTTTAGCATTACTACAGAGTCAGTAAATAGTGTCCAACTGGGTGTAATTTATACAGATTTTCCATGTCAGTCTCACTTTTAAATACTTCAAAGTCTAACATTCAACATTTATTCACGTGGATGGAGGATGTTTGTATTCACACACAGCTTCCCTCCTGTTCAGTATACACCAACAACTGTACCAAATGAGTAGAGTTGTGGTGTAACAGTGACGGTAAAGACGGACTAAACTAGGTTCAGAGTTGATGCAGTGAACTGGATCTGAGTTTTTGAGTTATGAAGCCTGCTCCTGCACCTCAGAACTGTTGTAACTTTAACCATTTAACATATAAACACAGTGGGCCACTACTGGTGTGCCCTAGTGCCACCTACCACCAGGCCTAGCAAGTTTTCTGAAGGAAACCCTTTATATCATAAAAAATAATCAAGCAAGGAGTGAAACATTCCTAGCCTTTTTCATCTAGTGATTTTTGATTACTATGGCTTTAAAATGTCAAAATTGTGTGTCTCACAAAATTAGAAAACTGAAAAAATTAACTGAATAGACAGTTGTGATGTTGCATTCTAATCAGCTAATGAACTTAAAACACCCGCAAAGGTTTCCTGAGCCTTTGAACGGTCACTCACTCTGGGTCAGCTGGCTACACAAACATAACTTTTTAATGTGAAATTCAAATTTTATGAGACAGTATTTTGGGTCTTCACCTGAAAGCCATAATTATTAAAATTTCAAAAAATGTAATGTGTAATGAATTTCTATGAAAATGACAAGAAACATTTTTGCTTTTTCGCAATATTCAAACTTTTTAAAATGTAGTAGTAGTAACATTTAAGGTTGCATTGAGACAAAGTGTTGCAGCTCAGTACTATTTGAGTGTACTGCAGAAAGTCAAACACACATCTACACCCATCAAAGATAATTGTATTCAATATAGGACAAGGCAGAGCTCAAGACAACATAAACACAGACTGTCAAGACTGAGTGCATCAGGAAGAAGACAGGAAGTAGGGCAAAAATGATTAGGGAATGCTTTCAGACATCGTGTAAAGTGTGTGTTCTGAACTACCAAAGGTGACATTACTTGAGAGGAGTGAGAGTGCAAAAAAACAAGGCGAGGTGTTAAACCAAAGTGAATTGCTAATGGTTTAAAGCATGAAGCTTATGATTAGGACTTGCTGACGGATGCTGCAAAATGCAAAAGTAATCTTGTCTTGAGAGCTTGGGGGAATTAGTATTTCAGGCAGCAGCTACAATGGTTACTCAATAAAAGCAGAGGAGGAGAGGCTGTTAGGGGAAGCTGAAGAGTTGACATTACGGATAATTACCAGCCCTATAAAAGCAAATGAGTTTAAACGTTTGGGAAATTATTAATTGTGGTCAAAAAAGAAAAAAGCTTACATTTTTTTAATGATGAAAAACTTATCTGCAATAAAAAACATGACTAATATTGTGCATTTAAACATTCACTTCAGTCGAGACGGCAGATTAAGCATGTCGGGAATTTGGAGAGCGCAATGTAAACCCGATAATAAGGCGCGATTAACGTTAATCTCTGAGCTCAAAGCAGCCACATCTTTGCACACTAGAAAAACAGAAAAAAATAAAATAAAAAATCAGTCAGGTTATGCGACTCCTCCCTTTGCCATGGTTACAGTTGAATGGCGGGACCAGCTCCGAAAGCACTCGTATCTTGGTGAAATTCAAGGTCACCTTCTCATTAATTATGTTTTTCAGCGCTTCCCCTGAAATAGAAGGACACCCCTCCTACTTTTATCACTGTCTTTTGTGCAACAGAATTAACCCGCCCCCGCCCCCAACACACACACACGTGCGCACCCACACGCACACACACACCAACCCCCAGAACTGATTGAGTTGCTGATGCAGCTCTGGATGAGAACGACTTTTAAATGAGAATTTAAAAAAACATAATGCGCAAACTCTGCAGCATACGTGAAAACACAAACATGCAGGGACTAGTATTTGATTTGAGCACAGAGCTTAGTCACTTCGTGGGATTTAAACAACAACGGCACGGCTCAAAATGGGGGAATCCAGAAACATGAATCAACTAATTAGCAGTCTCTTAACTGCTAATTTAATTTATTCCTCACAGCTTTTTAATGTCATTTAGCCCTGTTAGTTATGAGAAGAAAAGGGGTTTAGCATCTCAAAAGTGTATCCAGGATTTTAAAACAATGGTGAGATAGGGAGGGAACAGGGAGAGGAGGGGATGGGGAAATGCATGAGTTCATGGAGGGAGAAAAAAAAAAAAAAGAATGGTTCCCCACTGGGAAACATAGTCGTATCTGCAGAGTGATGTGGGAGTGATTTTCTTAAGCAGGAATAACTACCAACATCCAGCTAAAGCTAAAATAGAATGTTTTACATGAGAACTCAAACATGTATTAAAAATCATTCAGGTCAACCTCTAATCCAGGGGTGTCGAACTCCAGTCCTCAAGGGCCGCTGTCCTGCAGTTTTTAGATGTGCCACAGGTACAAAACACTGGAATGAAATGGCTTAATTACCTCCTCCTTGTGTAGATCAGTTCTCCAGAGCCTTGCAAATGACCTAATTATTCTATTCAGGTGTGGTGCAGCAGAGACACATCTAAAAGTTGCAGGACACCGGCCCTTGAGGACTGGAGTCTGACACCTGTGCTCTAACAGGTCATACAAATGAGTCAAAATTTTATACATTTAGCATTATGTATTTTTCAGGCACATTGTGCAATAAAATTGCACAATCAACTAACTATGTTTCCTTCAGTTGTTACAAAAAATTTTGCATTTAGCAACCATAACTTAAAAGATCTCTCACTTCACATCATGGCAAAAAATGACACCTTGAAATTGGCCTCCGTCTCTTTAAGAAGCTCCAATCCTTGAGTACGTTATCACAGCAATATTTTTCCACGCTGTCTACTGATGCCGTTTACAACTGTTCTTATGAGCTAACCAGGAACACAGTTCCACCAGGTGTTTGCAAATTGTTGTTTGGAGGAATCAAGTGAAAACTCGACTGGAGACTGCAGTTTCAAGGAGGAGCTTTGGTTAAATGGGCGGAGCTTAGTACAAACAAGTGCTAAGGCACACCTAAACGGTGGCCATGGGAGAATCAAGGATTTCTCAAACATGCATGAAAGAATCAAAGTAACACTCCAGGTACGTTTTTGATGAGGGCATAATATAAGAAAATATTAAGTCAAATTTGCATAATACTCCCCTTTAACAGAACACATCCTCTTTCACACAGTTTATTGTCTCATTATAAAGATGAAGCTCTAATTAGTGTTTTATTATAGAAATAAGTCACATTTTTCTTTTCATGTAAAATGAAAAACAGCTATCTTACCGTCTGTCAATGATTACTGGGACTTCTTATTGTGCATGCAGAATAAGATGCATGAATCTTCTTATTGTCTTTGCATGCAGGATGGTGTAAATCATAGGAACTGAGAGTTCCTATTAACGGGTTGTTGTTTTTCCACTCTGTGCTGTCTGCTCCACATTTAATGTGAAACAGTCACATCTGCATACTTGTCACTTCAGTCACTGCTCTGTGTTCAAATGCAAAGTCCCTCTGGGTGGAATTTCCTTCCCACTATCATTCATTTGGTTTGGAAAAGAAGTAAATCAAAGACATCAAACAGTGAATACTTTAAAATGTAGTGGATTTGCTAACAAAACACCTAAAACCTGAATAATCTCAATCTTAACTGCATCTCCAAAATAAGGAGATCTTAATTGAATTTAAAGTGCAGATGAAAACTCCAAAGTGCTGGTGAACTTTAGGCAAATGTTTGTCTGTAGAATTTTGTCACTAATCTCTCATTTGACCCTCGTGTAAAATGTGTTGCTGCTACATTAGTTGGGCCTTCCACACAAAAAAGGTTGTGCAAAATAATAATAATAAAAAAAACTCAAAAAGAGTCCAGATTTAAGTCCAATTGAGGATTATTATGGAAAAACTTTTAAATGGATGTTCACAAAACCTTTTTTTCCCAATCTGACTGAGTTGAAACTATTTTACAAAGAAGAATTTGCAAAAGGAATTACAAAACTGGTAGATATGCTAAAAAAAACAAAACCCTGCAGCATCAATACAAATGGGAACTAATGTTTGATTGAATGAGAAAGTTTTTTCACGT
This sequence comes from Poecilia mexicana, assembly GCF_051168715.1. Lineage (NCBI taxonomy): Eukaryota > Metazoa > Chordata > Actinopteri > Cyprinodontiformes > Poeciliidae > Poecilia > Poecilia mexicana. The sequence goes on along the minus strand of NW_028263382.1, from coordinate 32,957,218 downwards.
CATGAAATTTTACCTGGAGTCAGCTCAGAGAGCTAATCGTTATATTAGTAGTATAACGATTAATCTGACAGTTAATTGATTAATCATATAAATAAATTGGCACATTCTGCAGATTTTTAAGAACTTAAGCCTATTGGCTTAAGCCTATTGGCTTAAGTTCTTAAAAATCTGCAGAATGTGCCAATTTATTTATATGATTAATCAATGAACTGTCAGATTAATCGTTATACTACTAATATACTGCCAAAAACACATAAAATGCTAATAAGTAATTCAATATCTTTTAAAGAAAATAATCATTTTTTTGCCTAAGATGGAACAGAGTTATTTTAGTGAACACTTGATTACCTCCAGCAAAGGATCCATCTGCAGCTAATGCAAAAAAAAAAAAAGCTCGGCCCTTTCTGTTTGATTTCTCCTTACAGTGCAGAGCTTATTCATTGACTTTTTTTTAAATTAACCAACTAATAATTAGATACCAAAGCATGCTTTATAGGAGGCTTTTTTTTTACTTTTACAGAATTTGAACCACGTAAAATGAAAACCATCACTTGAGAAATTCTGGGTAGATGTTGTTTCATCTTAAATAGAGAATGTATATATTTTTGTTCTTTCTGCTAATTGCCTTAAGTTTCTTTATTCAAGTTAACGATTAATCGATTAAATTAGTTGACGATTATTTCAAAACTCAATTAATAATGATTAAGTTAATTGTTTCATTTCCATAAAATATTCCACTGTTTGTCATACACTCCATATTTTACTAGAAAAAAAAGTAGTCTAGCATTTCAAAACAGTGTTTAGGCCTTTAATACCAGACCAGTTAGAGAGGCAGGGAGGAGGCCTGAACTCAGGCAGGGGCAATGAAAGGACGGCAACAGGGGAAGAGTGTCCTGAATGTCATCCCTCCATCTCCCCCGGTGGAGAAAATGACAGAGAGGGAGGTCTGAGCCTTTTTGAAATGCACACCCACTGGTAGCAGGACTCCAGCCACCACACAGCCCAA